>NW_027271592.1:0-653750 GCF_040938485.1 Diadema antillarum
AACTTTCAAATATAATACATGTATTGAATTAAAAAAATGCTTGCGAAGATTGGTTTCTGTGGAACAACAGTCCATGCTACACCATAAAAAAAAAAAAAAAAAAAAAAAAAAATCCTACCCAACATCAGAGAGATGATGGTACACATAATTTAGTGCCTCCGAACAAGCGATTGACTATCCTGGACAAGACGTTAGTACATGTATGTCCTAGAAATTGGAACCAATATGTTTATGTGAAATGGATCAGTGAGTGTATAGGGAGAATCCCGAAGTTAGATATCTTCATTCTCAAACTACCCGTGTAGTTTGATGGTTCACTCATCACAGTGAATGATGTGGAGTGAGAACCAATTTTGGCAAACTTGGCGTAAGGCCTGACAAAGTCAATTCATTCATAATGAATGTTTGCCCATGTCGCTATGCCATAACGCCACGTGATTGGTTGCCCGAATGCGTAAGCGTAGTCTTTACGAACTTGTACACGCGCGCATTACCACTCGCAATTTTTTTCTACTCCGCAATTTCCGTATTTATCGCATTTAGATCACTGGTTCCTTGCCCCAGTGAGTACGGAATTTATGACCCTGTTGAAACATCATTTGAAGTTTCTTGCCAGGAGAGGTTTATTGACCTCAATGTGACTCCAACGGGTCTGAAAGGACCCAGATTAAAAATAGTGTGCTAGTGTCATGCACTCACTCCATACGAAATGTAAGGTCACGTGGTGCGCGAGTGGAAGTGAAGGACCGAGCGTTCACCCGAGTGTTGCGTGCGTAACCTTCCTCACACACTATGCTATATTCGGGGCAAAACATTAAGCCCATGTGTTATGTGCGTTTTGTGTGCGGAGGGCTGTCAGCTGTAGTAACTCGAAAAGAGATACATACTCCGCAATAGTGAACACGGGAGACCGCTCGGACACGTGAAACTGTGATTTTTTTAGAGGTTTGGGTTCATTCATCGAATACTACGTGGCAGATATCCGTAGCGAGATCGATTTTGAAGGCAATTAAACCGCGAAAACAACCTCGGAATTGTTACACAGTGTGACGAAGCCTCACTTCTGGGAGAAGTTACAGCAGGAGTAAGTCGAGAGACAGTCGCGGCCAAGTGCTCGGCGACCGCGCCGTGCTTGGCCCGGAGCACGGAGCTAGCACAACGGCCGGGACTGCCTGGTGATCGGGTATGGCGGAGGCCCCGTCCTCAGGTTGGCAACCTCTCTGTCTTGTTCAAATCGTAGTGTAAAAAGTTGTAATGATCGCTTCATGTAAGATCGTTCCAAGTGATGTGTTGAAATAGAGAAAATGGCGCTATGTATCGAAAAAGTTGTTCATGTGAGGAATAATTATAATGTGTTAAAAAGGTTAGAAAGCAGAATGTGGTAGCCGTCCTGGCTACGATGTATCTCCCACGCCAGCCACTCTATTGAGTCTACATTGAATCCCGCAATCAAGTAGGTACTGTAACCTTGGCACGATCGGGAATGAGCACACGAAGACGACTGGACGTGCACCTTGAAGCTTTGGAATCCATCAAAATGCTTTGTATAAATCCCGTCGTAGATAACCATAGTGTATGTACCTGTTTCGTAAAGCTGTACCAGTCATCAAGTTAAAAGTGTAAGAGTACTTGAGGAATTATCCCAACGAAGAATCGAATGTAACGACGTTTCTTCAGCAGCCAGCGACCTTCAGCCTAACGCAGCCGGGAATGAGAGTGGTACACTCGTTATTGGCCGCTCGCTGCCCCTACGAGTTGGCTGCGGAAGGCAGGCGCGGCCCCATCGCGTTGTGACGTGATGGCGAGGATTAGCTTGCCATGCTTTTCTCGTTTGGAATGGACGCGACCATAGAATATGTTTTGGTATGTGGACATAATTTCCTATGGGCACCTTCAGAATTTAAATGTTCGCATAATCATCGAAGAGGTTTATCGAGGATTTTGACCTCCGTTTGGTGTCAAGAATCTGTTCGAATGCAGGAGCTTATGGCGGAAGGACTGAGTGGTGCACAAGTGCGTTGGAGTATACCATAAAGCAGCATGGAGTTATATTGTAGTGGGGGCCAATTTCAGTTGATGTAACCCTGTTGCGTCGGTTTGGGCGCCTGCCAAAATTACCCCCACGTACGGAGAAACAGCAGATCACGTACAAACGGCCCGCTAGCGTCTTCAAGTTGTTGCCACAAATTTTTCATTCCATTTTCGACTTACATAGAGTGACGGTTCTCCACAGAAATATTAAGGTGATATTGATGTGTGTGGTTTGCTTCTTTTTATTGCGGTACACCTTAAAAGTTCATTCTTATGATGTAAGAAAGTTATTCAATCGCCGACAACATACCAATTTTCTCATAATATCAACCACAGGACTTCTGTCTGTAAATGCGATTTGTCAGAGTGCGTTGCTCTTACTTTGGATTACAAGGATAATGTGTGGGTTTTCACTTTGTAAATGTCATAGGTTCACTAGTGTGGTATCTTCACATAATAGAAATCACCAATGTACAATGACTCCATGTACCCACTTCCAGTGACCCGTGGCAGAAAAATAAGATTAACGTTCACATTCTGAAGTGTGCCACCGTTTTTTTTAACATGCCCATTTCAACTCATTGTAATATTGTCAAACACCTGTTTGGACTCTGTTTATACGACCTTATGAATGACTTTGATTCAGATTCTGAACATTTTTGAATTCTACTGAATTCACCTGTTTATATATCATAGGCACGTTCTTCTTTAGGTTGTATAGAGAAGGAATGAAACGCAGTTCACGGACTGTTGTGATTTCAGGTATACTCCCGAATCACGACATATTTCAAAAAGAAAGGGTCAAATGTGAGGCTTTATGTTCAAAGCATCATTCTCTGAAGAATTAGGCTTTTTAAGTGTAAGGAATTTGTGAATGCATATTATTATGTTCTCCGGTTTTGATATTGACTAATGCAAAACTATATTATACACTATAGTGTTTTGTCACATTGATTTTACATAGACTGCAATATACTACATTGTACTTTACTCTGTGATATTTACCATAACCTGGAATGGACTCCATTCGTGATCAACAAACTTCTTTTGAATTTTTGAAGTAAATCTTGGTTGTGTTTGTCAAAGTGTGCGCAATAGAATTTTATGTTGCTATCCGTCAAAACACAACAACAACAACAACAACAACATATTGTTCTGCATTTTTTGATGAAGTGTGGTTAAATGCTTATTTATCAGGAGTAGGCCCAGTACATAATGTGATTTTCTGAAGGAAAGACTGGTTTTTCAAGGCACGTTTGATGAATTTATATTGTCACTGTATAGTTGTAATGTGAAATGACTTTTTGACCATTTGACCGAAAAGGGGAAAAAATCATTTTTTTTTGACAAAATTTTAATTTCATTCCCTGTGGCTGATATACACAGTATATATTCATTCGTTTGTACGGTTATGTCCTTTGCTTTTCTGAGCTGACAATTAATTCAGAGTATCGTAATTTAACCGTTATTTATTCAAAATTACCCTTTGGTTGAACTTCTTGTCGAAGTTTTAGAGATCGCAAGTATAAATCCTCTGTAGGAGATTTGTCCTATAATGCGGGATCATTTTTATTGCGAGGTGAATTAATAATATTACCGTCTGGGATGTGAGTCTAATCGCTGCGTAATGTTTCGTTCGCGAAGGAAGTTTTTGTTTACTGCGTGAATGGCGGCTTAATTTACGGGGTCAAGCAGCACCAAACAATAGCCTTCATGCCCCCACCAGGTCACGTGACCCACGTCCGTGCAACTTGACCTGCCGATGTGAGGACGGAAGGCCTTGCAGAGAGTGGTCAAGGCAAATCATGAATGGACGTTCTGACCATTTTCCTCTTCTTGTTGGCGTTTGCGTTTCAGCGTCGTGCAGATTAACTAAATGCGCTATAGCCCCCACGTACCTCCTTGCAGTATACAGTAACCGTGAAGCATTTTGTCCTCGCTGTACAGTGGTGTGTCTATGTGTGTTTGAATCTTACAATTGATATGATACCCATATCCATTCACTTTTTTATGATATCGGGTACTATAATGTAATTACAGTTTATGGATTTTTGAACTACATGGTCTTTACTTCATATGAATAGGGGATTCCTTCAACGTTGCTTTCCGGCTGCAAGCTGACATTCACTCTCGGGTTCTGACTTGTATCTTTGAAATGAATGATTTACCATACAACCGTTCTGCATTGAATGCCCATCAATGGTAAATTTTCGGAAAGAAAATGGCGAATATTATTTTAGTATCCAGTCAATATCTTCTCTGTTCAGCGTATAATGCGTACATCTCTTCGATACAAATCACCGGAAAACTTACACTGTATAGTTGCGTTATTCGTCGAAACTGTATACATGATCGTTTCTCATTTCTCAAGGTGCGTTTTGCATTTTCAGGGATGTGGAAGACCACCTTCTTGTTTACATTGTTAGTTTTCTTCTTGTGTTTTGAATTTCTCATTCACAAAATGGAGGAATTACAACAAACGAATGCTATTCTTCAGTTTAAGAAGAATATTCGTTATACTCTTTCAGAAATATCCTGTATACAGTCTTAATTTTCGGAGTAGATTCTATAATGCAACAGGGCAAAGTCGCAAGATTGCTCTTAGCAAGATAATTGTCATGGTTTAATTTAGTGTTTCTTTTTTTTTTAGGTTTCCTTCATTTCCCTGTAAGTGACCTTGCAGACATAATCATTAAATAAAGCAGGGAAAACTGACACGGTATACACTTGATTATTAGAGTTTGCGTTGTAGTAATTCTTAATCTGACACATAGCTGAGAGGCGTGAAAAAACGTAAATCAAAAACAGACCTATATACATTGTACATTATTCTCGAGTTCTGACGAAAACAAACGAACAAACGAACAAACAATGAAAAAACCCAAACTCAAATGTTGTGTTTTGGTTCTGCGAATGTCATCTACAGTTTTAAACAAGGAATGGTTTTGATTTCGTGTAAAGGCTTGTAAGTTGGCCGATGAAAGATGCAGCTAGAGCTATGATACCTATTACCTAATTTGAAGTGCTGTGATTTCACTAATCTTTAATCTAACTATTCAGTGTATTTATGTATACCTATGATATAAGCTTTCTGCCAACACTTTCCCCACTATAACACACATAGTATAGCTCTAGTTGGTGCATTATGAGTACATTATTATATGCACTCTATGTGTTTTTTTTTTTATGGTAGGAATTGAAATGTACAAGATATCCTGTGAAGAAGAGAAGGACTTACAACAGTCAAGGGACCATTTTGATGTAACTGTTTCACCGTCGTAGGAAGGAAAGGGTGATAATTTCTGATATGTGTGAAAGCCACTGCGAAGGAAAACAGTGTGTCGGGGATTTACAGAGCGCGGGACGCGACGGTATGCATTATTTTACCATTAAACATAATTAACTTACAATGACACGATGCAAAGAGGTCGCGTAGAAATTGATATGACATCTGCATTTTCGCGTCTAATGGTATATAGTAGGTGCTCACATTTGCATAGAGTATCTTGGGAATTTATAGCAAGGAAAAAAAAAAAGGGTCCTTACAACTTTACCGGCTCATGTGGAAAACAAATCGATAACATCAATTTAAATTCATGCTCGTTGCGCTGGGGGATTGAAGCGTCTTTCACGGAAATGAAACCAGTGATTTTCTAAAGAATAAAATATCAGTGCTTGGTTATGGGGTATGATAAATCCACTTACTGATGGGACGACATGGACTGAATGTTGTATGAGTAATCAAAACTGGAAAAGGCCTATACAGTTATCAGGCATGGTTTATATACAATGTACACTGTTGTAAGTGTATGGGACAATTTATCGCATATAAATACATATAAAATATAGTTTGCAAACACACTCGAGATATAATATGTGTCAGTTCAGCAGTGTTTTTAATTTTGATCTGTGCGCTTTCTACCTGCATGTATCCATATTTCATTTGCTTGTGTTTTCCTAAAAAACAGAACTTTGTGCGTGCAGTTTGATGGTGATTTCTGAAGGAAGACCGTCAGATATTAAAGATTGGAACTCTTCAAGTAATTTTGAATAGTTTCGCATAGTTAAAGATTGCCTGTGATTGGTCCAACAGACCTTGGAAAAATAAAAATCTAAGAAAGCAAGTTTGTATCATTTTTTGACCGCTTCATATTTCTCAATCCCTATACACTACCAAGAAGAAGCGTGAACTCTGACACACTTACATGTATATCATGACTACCAATTTCAAGCTTTCCAGTTCTTTCTTTTGAAATTGCTCGAGTTTGCAGAGAATGCTAATATCTATAAATCTATTCCTTATAGAAGCCCTTTCCGACAAGACCAGTCCCAACTGCCTCGTATTTTGTCGCTGACGTTCATTATTATTTTGGCAACAAGTTTTGATTTCTATACCAGTTTTCTGAGAGAGGAGATGCGCCCACCTGTCATGAATCTTTGGTGCCGCATAAAGTTCTTCTGTTGCCCCCCTTTTTTTCTGCAAAGGAAATATAAAAGATATTATTCTATTTGTTCAAGGTGCAAGGTGCCCGAATACTTATGTATCGAAATGCAATATATAGAATTTAAACGATAACAATGGTATATGCTCAGAAATAAGGCGATTAAGACACCTGAGAATTGGGAAATACAGCTCTCTTCTTTAATGAGATACGACAGATGATTTCGGATGTTAGCTGTGCTTCTGTTTTTATAAACCAAATATTAACTTCAAAACCGTGATGCACTGTTCTGAAAATCTCATCGTTTATTGGTAATGTTGATATAGCATCATATTTCGTAAAATGAAACTTTCCAATAAAGATAATACAGATGAAACACCATAACTTATAGGTTTGATCATCTACACACGATGTATTATTTTGTCGTCAACTATAACGAGTACATCGTTTGGCTATTTGGATTTTCGGAATGATAAAAACGTATATTTGAATATTTTGCATCAATATTGTAAAGGTATACGTGTAGAATGTTTCTTTTTCAAGAAACGTTACATTCTTCGTCATTGAACTTAAATCATACGAAAAGTTATAGATATATCCGTAGGCCATACGGCTACTATGATAAGAACATTTCTTTATAATGTCGAATCTCATACATTTTGAAGAATGATTATGATAATTTAGAGGTGTGATAGCTATCAGGTTCCATTTTCTCTTGGCTATTACGCAGTTTGGTCTCTATCTACCTCGGTTGCGTCGAAGCGATATGGTCCACGAATCATTACCTGTGTACACGATTGATATTGATTGATATTTATAGAATGATCAAAGGAAAGTGTCTTTATCGAGCCGACAATGATTGCACTTGACACAGGTGTCGCGCCAATGAAGCATCCTACATACACTTGTATCCCTGTCAATTAATTGCATTCGTCAAGCTTCGACAGAGAACACACTGTACATAATATTGTTAGATAATACAATGATTTGCTAATCATAATAATTTTGTTTAATAGTACTGTTAATATAGTTGAAATAATCAATAATGTTTCATATTACACACATGTAAGTATAAGTATTTGAATGTCATGTGTGTACTGCCGATGATTATGGGAAAGTATACTTGTTTTGCTTGAATGCAATTTGGCACAAAGCACACTGTCTTATAAAAGACTAATTTTGTTAATAATTTTGATAATAAATGTTATGCACCATATGAATCGACAATGAATGATTTGCAATTTGTTCATGAGATTGGATAAGTCACCTGTAACTTTCACGATAATTCGGCACTCACAACACATATGCATCTATTCTTGCAAGAGGAAAATTGTCGAATATGCATGCCATACGACTTTATAAGGAACACATGGACAGTGTTTTATTGATGAATGCCAGCAGATGAAATTATTTTATAGTAAAATCTGATGACTTGCAGACCAGAAAGGATACATCTCAAACGATGATGTACACATTGTAGACACGAAGACTGGAGTGGTGAGATTGGAGGTAAGAATAAGATTGGAGTAATAAGTTCTTAGACATGCATAAAACCTCTTTGGCTATAGATTCTTATACAAACTGTGTCTATAGTGCAGTAGCGCACTGTGTTCAACTTGACCGTATAATAAAAACAATAAAATCAAAGCACAGAATGGCCCGAAGTTCATCGAAATAGGACAGAGCATAATTTGATTTTTTAGAAGAATTTTGAAGTTTAACATTATGTTTTCACCTGATAGTAATATAGGTGGCAAGTATCCGTTATGTAAATTTAACTGAGCTGGTGATGTCGTTAACTCATATCTTTGCCCTTGACTTATGACTGTGCTGTAAAAATATCATCAAAATAGTATATTTTCGTTGATGCTTTAAAAAGCAACTATTACCAACCCATTCTTACAAAAATCACCATTACACCATTATACAGTGTTGTATGTTTTGCAACACAACAAAGATTCAATACTAATGTTTTTTATGTTAATCAATTTACGAAATTGAAATTTCGTGAAAATGTGTGCGTAGGTCAGTTGAAACATTGTGCAAACATTAATTTGGAACATTAAATGTGCAGATAATGTGCAGAGAATGTCATTTCAAACTATGCAGTGATAAATCATCATTTGGATTTGAGACAGGCATGAGGCCCGCAAATATCTGGGATGGAAACGTGGTAAACTTATCGATCGATATCTATAAAATAAACTCGTAAATAATATTCTCACGTTTTGAGAGGAATACAAAGACAATATCTCATATTCATGATTGTGTTTCCGCAGGATGTATGCTCATTGCATCCAATGAATTACGTGTAGAACATTGTACAGCCTGTATCTCCTTGTTTTGAGTGGAAGCTGTTTTCAGGCTATACTCCTCTGTGTGCATTCGACGTACACGCATTGAAATAGAGCGCGCCTTTTCTCTTGACCCTTGACCTGGTCATTCGGTCACTGAAGCTCTGCAGCTTGAAACACATACAGAACACACACATACACATACACACAAACCCACGTATGCAACACACACCCACGTACAAGAGCGTGGGAATTCTTGAACGGGCAACAACAACGCGGGTCATAATCGTCGGTATGAGTTTAGAACTGGAAGGACCAGTTTGGATTGATGCCACCCTCCCTCCATGCCCTCTGTCCCCCTCGTTTACCGCGGGGAGGTGTTGTCTTGCCCATCTCTGGTTATAGGGGAATGTCACTGGTAGATTTCCCAATCTGTATGCACGATCATGCACACATATTGGTGTCCACTGGGAAGATCTGTGGTTCTGATGGTGAAACAAGTAACGATTATAACATTCACATTCTCATTTTCTTTTGAATGACACAATTTGAAAGATCATTAGGGTTGAGCATTGGATTTGTTAGATTTTTTTAAAAACATTATGTTAGCAGAAATTGTCCGAAATACTTATCAACTTCGCAGTGATGATGAGAATGGATGTAGAATGTCACAGTTTTGCAAGTCATACTATAAAAAAAAATCATTCTTACGTGTAAGCTTAGTTACTACGCGTAGTTTTTAGTGTAGGAGAACCTCATTTTTTATTTTTCTTTATGCTTTTATATCTCTTTAGTTTGGGGGAAGTGGTCATATCGACAGTATAAGTACTACAGTCTGTGAGTATAGGTATGTAGTGAAAGGTTTACCATAAATATCATTTGAAGTGGCATAGAACTATATCAATGTTCCCGTCAAACTTGTAGTTTTTAATATGAAGATGGTTTGTGTAATAATCATCACCCTGTGATGGATAGTTCTCTCAGGGATTCTTATAGGGCCTACATGTACTTACTCTCTAAAAAAATGGAGTGAAAATATTCACTCTTGAAGGAGTGAATAAAAAAAAAAAAGAGTGAATTTAGAGTGAAATGGGAGTGAATTTTGAGTGAAAATGTTTATTTTCACTCATAGTGGAGTGACCTCAGGGATCACTCGAAGATTTTGGAGTGATCCCTGAGGTCACTCTAAAAACGAGTGAAAATGAACATTTTCACCCAAAATTCACTCCAATTTCACTCTAAATTCACTCTTTTTTGTATTTACCCCTTCAAGAGTGAATATTTTCACTCGATTTTTTTAGAGAGTATATAGGAATTGAGTCTGGTATTTATACGAGTCCCAATTTTCTTACCTTTAGAAAGACTTAAATGTGCATCCAAAATGTCACGAGGCAGTGAGACTGAGGTTTGTCATGATGGAAGCTAATTATGAATTTCTTGCATTTGAGTAGAAATGACATAACAACAACAACAACAACAACAACAACAACAACAACTAAACCTTGAGCATATAGGAAAATATAGTGCTTTCATAGCAGAAGAGAAAAATATTTTGTATAATATCACACCTCAATTTCGTATGATTGTATTTTAAAGGAGGATACTTTGTGTATACAAGTAACGCTCTCCCACAAAAGTAATCGCTCATCAACATATAGTACATGTACCTGCAACGTCTTGAAGAACTTGGCTTGAAGTATGCACTATAGACCTATTCGGTTTCAAAACTTTGCCACATTTAATGTTTTTGTGGGTTATGCAATGAGTCGGTTGGATGATTGCTATACAATGTATGTCATTGCATAAATTAGCTATTGTTATTAACATAGAAAACAACGCCCAAACCAAACTGCTGTATTTGTTGCTTATTATCTCTGTTCTCCCCTTTCTGTTATAAAGAGTCATTATTTTATTTTTTTTTTTTGAAGCACAATGAAGAGATGGTGCACACAATTTGCAAACTTCTCAGGCAGACACGCGCTCATAATTCTGGAAATCAATGTTCATATAGTTTTATTTGAATGAGTGAATAAACGAACGAACGAATGAGGAAATTAACGAAGGAAGAGCATTGATATTTTATGGATTCTTTTGACGGTTAGGTGCGTAAATAGTGAGAGGTTATTCTTAGTGATATATGAATATTGGAAGGAAATTAAAACAACAACCTGTGGTCGCACGAAGACTTTGAGTAGAGATAAAAATGAGTATATAATTATTATGAACATGTTGACAACATTGTTTCGAACCACGACGGATCTTACTTCTGAGCAAACTCCTAGAAGTAATTTGTGAAGTTGGGATGATGATCTAAAGGCGAATATTGTACCAGACTTAAAATCATTGTAATGAGGATTCATAAATTCGTGTATTCAAACTATACGACTGGACAAACATTTTGTCACTGGTTCCAGAGAGGCAGTGAGCGAAGCTTCTACAGACAGACAATATTTTTTTGATTACTTCAGGAAGATGTTGATTAGAAAGAGGATTTCCGGATTAAAAGCAAACAAAACGACTTGCATATAAAATAGGAGAAACGTACACTGTATCTCATGGACAACGAATAGGTCAGAATTTCGGTTCGGACTCTTATTGATAAAGTTACTCATCTTAATCCCCGAGGTTATCAATTTTATTGCGTCAGAAATTAAATCAAAACGTTCTGTTTTCCTACTACTGCTATCAAACTTTGTTCGTCGGCCAGGCAATAAAAAGAAGTGTATGTGTGTGTGTGTGTGTGTGTGTGTGTGTGTGTGAGGGGGGGGGGGCAAACATTTTTCTGATCAATGACAACTCATAGTTTATGCAGGGAGGTGGGAAACATCCCACCTCCCTGGTTTATGTCAGTGGTATCTCAACTCGGACCAACTTTGTCAGTAGCAAGTTAATTTACGAAAGAAACTTCTCACGTATAGATATAAAGGGTGACATCACCGTTTGTGCAAAGTTCTGTGTAACAAGTAAATCCAAAGAGATATAGCTCCTTGGGTATATAAGTCATTGCATAACAGTCTTCCCGTTTGGTACTTCAAAAAATTATGAATTAAAGTTGACTGGCCCATCCTACCGTTCAATTTAAGTATTTCAATTCAAAGTTTGTCAAACAGTGCTGCATATTTTGTATGTAAAATGTGTTGACTTGAGTTGTTAATCATATACACTGTAGTATAATACCGTATATTGAAGGAGCGTTATTTACTCAATGATAAAACCAGGAAATGCCGTGCGTATAATGGAAAGATTATGACCAGTGGTGATACTCTCTTTGGCTGTTGAAGATAATAATTAACAAAGGGTCAAGGACGGACATTGTACTTGAGGATTTCCTTTTTGTACGATTCCCAAGTGGCAAGCACGATTTATGTGTGTGTGTGTGTGAGTGTGTATATGTGTGTTTTGTGTGTTTTTTTCGCGCATGAGTATAAGCTGGCTGAAATAGCAGATTCTCGTTTCCAGGATTTTCTTTCATTTTTCCAGCCACGCTTTTTTTTAGTCCTGTATGTGTAAAAACAAACATTATTATTATTGTATTTTGGCATAGGCCTATACGTATGTTTTGACCCAGCAAATGCAATGGTGTTTGATTTTGTTGTTATATAATAGTTGTGATATGATCTGTCATTTTCGCGTGATTTCGCGTGAAATGATTATGAAACATCATGCAAATGTGATTTTTTTTCCTCCTTGGATGAAGTCAAGGCACTTGTATTTCTAATAGATGTCATCGATGCTCACATTTTGTAGTAGGCCTATACCTTTTCGTCATCGAAGAAGACGGGAATAAAGACCAAGAAGTTCAACAGTAACACCTCTTTAAATCACCAATATTAGTGATCATGAAATTGCTATAGAGCTTGGAATTTCTCATCTGTTCACTGTGCATGTTGATTTGATCTAAATTGAAATATAATGACTTTGTGTCCTTTGATTAGAATGACCATGTACTCTGATCAGTAATATTTCGAGTTTTCTAATTGATAGGACGTAACTATTATGTTCTCTTTCTTTTTTTGAACGAATAAACCAGCCAATTATAAGCAAGAGCAGGTGTATTTCTTGTAGTATTACAGTATACTCTTATACTACATATTTCAGACTATTGGGAATAATGAAGCACCGTCCTCGATTTCGCCGAGGTAGAACCATGGAGCTATACGACACATGGTACAGTATATAGTATTGTTCATTTCGGAACAATGCACATTTTATAATAACGACAAATTTTCACTGGTCTTAACTCGTCACCATGAACCAAATATAATATGTTCGGTAACATGATTACAGCGATATCATAAAGGGGAAATCCAGTCCAAATATGAGTTAGTCTGATAAGAAAGAGTAAAATATTACGAGTTCAACGGTAAAATTTTGACCGAAATCGGGTGAAAAATAAGGAAGTTATGACATTTTGAAGTTTTGTTAATTTTTCAGGACACAGCTCTTGAACGGTCAATATGAATATGCAAATGGCATAGCTGTCATCCCCTCACAACTTGCTATATAGTTTGTATATTACACACATAAGATTTTGAGATTTCCATGAGTTTTTTTATGAAAATGCAATTATGCCCGCGGCTCAAATCTTGATATATCTAACTGATCACTATTCTGAAGTTATTCAACCAGGAATAACATCATGTTTCAGACTTCAAGTTCAAAGATAAAAACATTGAATTTTCGTCTTTTTCTTTTGTACACGATCAATGGAAAATTGTGAGGTTATGACATGCATGGTTAGCTCACTCATTTGCATATGCATATCCACTGTACAAGAACTGTTTTGCAGAAAGGAGCAAAACTTCAAAATGTCACAACGTCCTTATTTTTCATCCGATTTCAGTCAAATTTTTACCGTTTAACTTGTGAGATTTTACTCTTCTTTATCAGACTAACTTACTCTATTTCGCACGTGTTTCAATGACCTGTATATAATGTTATCAACCTTTGACTATGACATACAATGTAAACCGAGTGATACTGAACGTGGCGCGAAGAGTTGACTAAAGTGTATATAGTTCGTATAAAAAAATTTATATAGTGAAAGGTTTACTTGTTCATTAGAATCTTTGTTCTCTTAAATCGTACCTATACTCATTTTAAGTCACGACGTTGAGTTTGCACCGTTGCGTTTGCAATTCCTCCCCAAAATCCTTGGCCATATTTTGTGACACCTCTCAACGGAACTGGAGCGATGTTACTAATGTTGATAGTGTGTGGTCACCATGATTTATATAGCATCGTTGATGAATTGCATTGCCACCATGCTTTTTAGGTCGCCTTGAGCTATGCACTTCCCTATTGGTCAAGCAAGTGACCCGAACCCAAATCCGTCGACCGACCTCCTGCTGCCCTCCACCCTGAACTCTGACCTCAACTGAGCCTTTTCGGAATATACGGGGGCACTTGTCAGGCCGCGCAGGATCCCTCTTCCAAGACGGGTGATGGTCGGGTCAAAACACTGCGAGTCCACCCCCCTTCTTTCGAGCAGACCTTCACCTCGCTTTCTCTTTCTGTGAAAAGGAGTCGAATGTACAAAAATTTTCACACAGGAAATTAATTTGGTACACAGGGGTTGAGGGTATTGTTTACCATTGGGAGCAGTGATTTTAAAAATGTTCGAATAATCACATTAATGATGCATATTCTGTATTGTGTATAAGGTCAGTTATATCACAAAACATCCTATAACATATGAATATTTCGCAGTAAAAGCCTAAAGGAGATATTTTTCTCAATAAAGCATCACTGGAGACGATTTATATACTTTTATATAGGAATAATTTTATCATAATTATTGTTCACATTTTGTATATTTAACAATACTTAACATACATTATACTTATAAACATTTTTACATCGGTTGTTTCTATCCCTAACTCACAATTCAGAACTATATTTGAAGCACTAATGCTGGGTTTTTGTTTCATCTGCAAATGGTAAATAGGCCTTATGCCTTTAAACATAGAAGTACATTGTATAGCCTCCGTCACCTTTTGCCGTCTCGATGGAGTAAGCTTTGTTGAAATTTCAATATTGGAACATTCAAATAATTTATTATTTATGTTCGAGGAACTGTTTAATTGCTGTTGATTGATTTGATTGGCGTTAAAAACTGTATTTTTCTTTTTTTTTTAGCTGTTGATCTATCGTAACTGTATCATTATGTAAACTTTGTACCTTGCATGCAGAGCGACGAAATTCACAAAATCTTAAGGGATTAATAATTGAATGTAAAATTTCTTATTGAAAATTAGATATGTTCAGGAAGTTAACAAATAAACGAAGTTATTCTTTCAATGTTCATGCTTTATAAGTCATAGGGCTCATGCATCCAATGTACGCATTTAAACGTGGATTTTTCTATCATGCAATCTGTAAAGTTGAGTGGTCAATGTATAGCTCTTCAACCCCCAATTTTTACCTCATTCAACTCGTTACTTTCACCTTATTCACTCAGTCCACTTTAGTAGAAGGGAGCTTGTCATGTCATTGGGAACTATATAGGTGTAGAGACTGATTCTCTCATTCACTTATTAGACCGTGCATTGTCTACTGTGGGAGCACGTGTTACAAGATGTATTGAAGTACATGTAAACCACAGGACGTCCATATCCCTGTATATGCTCTGTGCACCCGTGTATCCGATATAGGCAGAACTTTTCTCCCCCTTGGACCAACCCATATACATTGTAGATGCAAGTAGTGGGCACACAATGTCAAAGGCAGTGCCCTGTATCGATCGATCATGCACCTAATATGTGCACGGGCTGGGCTAGCCTTGTTTGCTCAGTGGAAAACACGTGTTGATATTAGCCGAAAAAGGACAGTAGACGCCATTTTGGAATGCCAGATACCGACGCACATTTAGCATGCATAGGGTCATTCCTTTCCCTCTGCGGTGTAGTTGGAGTTATTATGTGATTCAAGACATGCATGTTCGTATAGTTTACCATGGGGGAAAACCACTCTTCAGTAAAGCGTTGATTCTTCCCTGCAATATAATTATATATTCAATGTTTGTAGAGAAGATGATTTGATAATGTCTATTGACATACTTTGTCAGTGAAATATGTCGATTGATTATTTTCTTGCTCAAAATACACAAAGTGGAAATTGACCTTTCTTTAGTACAATTTTGTTTGTGTTAAAATATAGTGAATGATTAAACGAAGTTATTCACATTTACATTTTATTTCTCATTGGTCCTTCATTTGTGAAGATGAAATACTGGAAACGTAAATCGTACTTCAGAAACAAAATTTAATGTCTTATTGGACTTGATAAGCGGCGTCAGTCTTCATGTTTTTGCTGATTTTTGTATCTTGACACAGAAGGCGTGGGAGAGCCAAAGAGTGAAGGCGGTGAGCTCTCTCCCTCCGAGCGGGAGCGGGCCGAGCGAGTGCGGGCGGACGCGGTGAAAGCCGCTGGAAGTCAGGTGCCAGGCGAACTGTACACGGGCAAATGCAAATGGTTCAGCCTGTCGAAGTGCTACGGTTTCATCACGCCGGACGATGGGACGGGAGACGTGTTCGTACACCAGGTAAGGAGCCCCCGAGCCTCCCCATCCCCCGAGCCTCCCCATCCCCGTTCGCTGTACCCCCGACCACAACACATTCACACACCACGGTCTAAACCCCAATCCATCAACGTGTACTCACTCCGGCTGGACCGTGTGTGTGTGTATGCGCAGCCCGGCTACGGCTTTTGATGTGAGCAGTCAGCAGTGCCGTGGCTCTCAAAAAACAAAAGACAACAACCTGCCAGATATTCATATCATTATGTAGAAGGAAGGGAAGGAAGCGGGTTTCATCTCACAGTTTTACTTGCAAGGTGGAAATGTACACATATTTGAATAACGAATAGCATGCACTCAAAACGGTGGCCTTACCCCTAAATTAAGTCATCTGGAATGGGATGAGATTGTAATTACGCATAGTCTAACATAGTTAACTGGTTCTCTGGCTATGCGTTCAATGTTAAAAACCATCTCACGCTCGTTCGTAAATCATTAATGTTTGTGATGTATGATGAGAAAGTTATCTTCGTAAAGTGTGTAACGGAATGCCCTAAGTATACTAATTATTGCAGCGTACGAAAGTGGTGAGAAATTAGAGATACGACATTATTATAATCATATCTTCAAAATTTTCTCAGTGCTTGCAGTGATATGCAGACTGCAATAATACATGTATTACCTTCTAGTTTGATGTGATGAGATGTCGCTCACGTGGCCTTCAATTTCGTATATAGAGATAAATCTCATGGTGCAAAGACCGAAATAATACTGCAATACCTGCTCGTATACAAATATATTTTAAGTGCAAGGGAACAGTAATTGGGAAAAAAGATGGTATGAGATCACTTGCCCATTATCTCCACCTTCTGATGGTAGAAATGCAACATTGGAAGATATCTCTCTCAACAATAAGCCTCAAAGACAGTGACGCCAAGTATTATGTGGACTATTAAAAGTAACGATTTATCAACAGGTGGTTATCCCATTTCAGTCTGGTGTGTAATAAGACGGGTCAAAGTATTTTTAGAGAAGAAAACTTTGTAGATCTGCAGATAACCATGGAAATATTATATACGAATTAATGTTTTCATGTCATGATGCGCTTCGACCTGTTTCTCCTCAAAACATTACGGACTGACAAATATTAGGACGTGGATGATACTTGAATGATTTTGCTGAGTCTGATGAGAAAACAGAAGGCACTACTATATCATAATAAAACTTTTAGTCTCTATATACGTTTTCTTCAGAGAAAAGATGATTTGTTGAAATCAGGTATGCACGTTGCAAAGATGTGCCCCTTCGAATAGAGCGTGGTCGTTTTCTCAAGTAGTAATGTGAAAAGTAGAACGAAGGATACAAAGCGAGCTTCCACGAAAAATAAAACAAACGACTCATCCCACAAAAGACAAAATAAGATAACAGATGAATTCCACCCGCACCATGATAATATAATATTTTGTTGATATATCGATTGATTATGAGGTTGCCTAGTCGTTCACAAAAAGATAAATTCGTTGCGCAAATCACGATACCGCTTTGCCACTCTGACCCGATGATTTCCAGATTTATATTTTCTTCACATGTGCAGTTAGAAACCAAAATAAACCGATATACTGACATACTCATTTTTTTTTATTTGCAATTCAATTATATACTTTGTTCCCATCAAACGAAAGGTAATAACATGACATAAAAAGTATACATTTGACAAAATACTTATATCGTATAACAATTTGTAAGTACTACAATTCATAAAGTTTGGTACGAAATAATATGTACGAATAATAATGAATACATAATAACATTACTTTGCCACGATGATTTCATGCATATACGTAGGCCTATACAACTAGGTTTGTTCCCGACCCCCAAAAAGCTTGCTCAGGACTTGACGAACAACGCAACAACATAATGTGTATAACATTCCTAGTATTGGTCGAAATATATGTGATATTCTCGGAACAGACAGGGTTCGGGGTGGATATAATTATATTCCATTCATAAATTCGAATAAATTAGTAAACTCGTCTCTTCTGAATTAGGGATGCATTCTTTGGTGGTAAAACAACATCAACATGCAACCAAAACACCAATGATATTTCGGAGGCTGAATAATGGTCGAAACGGAATAGGCATGAATATATCAACAAAAAGGCATACAAAAAATAATCTTCATACCTGTTAAGGTCATTTACCGATGGCATGGTAAAGAAAAAAAACCGAGAGAGAACTTGATTGGTTTCCCAGAAAGCTCAAGGTTATGGAAATGAGAGGGCCATTTATTATTTTTTTTTTTCTGAAAGGGAGCGGGCTGACCTCCCATACTGACCAAAAAGGCCAAGGAATATGGCTCACTGAAAACGCGCAACCCGCCTAAAAATAACTCGCCTTTTTCCCGATCGAATCCAAGCCAATTGATGTGTATTTGTGAATTAGCAAAAATGTAGTGTTTAGAAGTTGTGTGACGCAATAAAGTCGCTGAATGTGTTGTATGTGGCGCGGATCTTGGCCTACAAGGTCGACACGCATGCGTAATGTTGTCTGCAGCACATGGGAATCGCCATGTGGTGGCGCTTTGTCACCGCCATTTGATTCATTGTCTGATGAATGTTTTTGTTTTGTACATACCATCAAACAATGCTCGCTTTGTAAAGTTCCATAGACATGCGTCAATACCTAACTGTATGTGACTAATTGATTGAAAGGCAAAACGCTTTCGGAAATATCATTAGACTGATATAGGGCCCTATGTGCTGATAGATTCCCAAAACCTTGCAAGTAATGGTAATGGTAATGGTTTATTTAAAAATTCATTTGCAGCCATGAAGATGGCTGAATTGCACAATTTTGTACAGTGTGATATTTCATTTTATGGTAACATGCATAATCATACAATCAGTCTACGATTAAAAGATTAAACTACACAATTATATATACATATATATAAAAAACCACCTGATAACCAAAATAGCAGAATTATACACTTATACATACACACAGCCGAATGGGCTTAAAACATACGCCACTTTTCAGATACGGCGCGCCCTGTATATATACAAAAATAGAATGACAAATAGCAATATGATTCACACAAATACAAAACTATGGCATAAACAAGAGAAATAAACTTAAATACATTTCTGTTACATATACTGTACGATCATACATCGAGGGTAAAACAAATTGGAAGAGAGGAGAGTAACTATAAAGAATATTTAGAGATTGACTGATTAATTAATATTATTTCTGCATTTCTTTTTCGTACATAAAAAACCCCCAAAAACCAACTGAACAAACTGAATAAGTACAATATTGTTTGAATCTAACAGTTGAAACAGGTTGTTGATTAATTCAAGTATACGACATAACTCCTTAATAATATTGTATGAAGACGAGGTGTTATTTCATGCATTATTTACCATTTGCAGATGAAACAAAAACCCAGCTTTAGTACTCCAAAATAGTTCTAAAATGTGAGTTAGGGATACAAACAAAAATGGATATGAAACAAAATGATAATGCTCATCATAATGTTTGCTTCATAAAATGACGGATACTTTTATCTTAATTTGAGTGTCATATACAATACGTCTTGAACAATGCGTTGAATCACAGTGCTTTTGACGAACCGTATTACATCAAGGTGTCGATGAATTGAATTGGATGATCAGTAATTGGAGCGGGAAAAATAAACTATTTACCATGGTCATTAGCAGGACAGTACTAGCTGATGGCATCGCATGCATAATAGTTTACATCACGGAATTATGTCTGAACGCGTCTGAACTCAAGTCCACTCGCTGTGCTGTTCGACCAAAGAGTTATCAACTCCCTGGTTAGACCTTGAATCGCAGTTCATAATGTAGGACCCTGTAGCCAGTGGATTCGCGTATATCTTAGGAAGGCAAAAGGGAAAATAAAACTATTTGACTTGGTATATGGTGACATTGGTCAGTTATTGAAATCATCAAATCCGCGTGTTGCCATGCTATGTTCAGTTTAGCGTATAGGCCTATACACATGCGACCACGAAATGCTAATCACGTACTTACTCAAACTTTATATCATGCGTACTCGATCGATGAAATGAAAAACGCGATCACTTTATTCGTAGATTAAACGCGATCACTTTATTCGTAGATTTTCATTATCATGCCTTCCCCGACAGGTGCCAGAAGCATTATTTGCATGTACACATTGTATTTTGCTCCCCTGCCATTACAATGGTATGAATAATAATGCGCTTATTTGTGATACAATGTATACCTATGCTAAAAGATCTTCATCAACGCTCAGATAGGAACCAATTATTAAGCATAATCAAATGTCGTACTATCAGCTGTCCCAGAAATAAGTATAAAACTGTCCATCAGAATGGTAGATGGATCCGATTCTTCATTTGCTGCAAGGAGATCCCATAAGCGTCTTCAGGTCATCCATGTGCAAGTGCGATCGCCGAAGCTGTTATCGTGACTACCGTCATCACTGTCAACACCATCGACAATACTGACTCCATCACCAACCATCGTCAACAACATCAGATTCAACACCACTGCTACCTCAATTTTTCCCACAAGGAAAATCCAACAACTCTCCAATTTATCTACCAATATCAAGAGCACCAGCAGTCAGCAATAACACGATCACGAACACCTATCATACCACCACCATTACTCTCAACACCACCTTCACCCCCATCAACAACACCTACCCCATCGCTGCCATTACAAACCATCGTCCACCACCGCTACCACAACTTCTCCCACAGGAAAATCCGGCTCTGCAATTTATCCGCCAATAATATCAAGAGCACCAGCAGCCAACAAAAACACGGTCACCAACCTCCATACCACCAGCATCACCCTCAACAATATCAACTCCATCACTATCATCGTCGAGCATCATCAACAACACCAACTCCAATATACTGTCATCACAAACCATCCTCGACAACATCGACGCCAAGACTACCATTACCGACCACCACCAACGACATCGACTCTTGCAGTACCACCAACAATACTTACACTGCCATCACTAACCACCACCAACTGTAAACGTCATCTCCAACACGACCGCTTCCACAATTTCTCCGACCTTGGCAGGAACACCAAAACAAGCATTAGGAGCTCCAATACCAAGACAATGTACCACCACCTGCACCAAAATCACCCCCACCATCACCACCACCACCACCAACATCAATGATCACACCACCAGTGCCACCACCGTCACTCACATCTGCCTCCACGCCCATCACCTCATGGACAACTGCCACTCCCGATTCTGCTATCCGTAACCCCATTCCTGGACCTACAACGTTAAAGGCGAACTCCAGTGCATTCGAAAGTTTGAAAAGAATTACATGTAGTAAAATTTCATTAGGACAACAATATACATCTGATAAAAATAGAATGAAAAATGATGAAGTTACGACATTTTGAAGTTTTGCTAATTTTCACAGGAAGCAGTTCTTGACCAGTGAATATGAATATGCAAATAGTGGAGTGATGATGTCATCCCCTCACAACTTGCCAAAGAGTTTTACGTAAGATTTTGAAATTTCCATTTTTTTTTCTATTCAGATGCAATAACACCCCAGTCTCAAAACCTTATTAAATTTTACTAATCATTATTCTGAAGTGATTCAACCAGGAATAACATCATGTTTTACACTAAGTATCTTCAATAACAGAAATATCAAATTTTCATCTTTTTTTTTTGTGTGGAAACGATCAATGGAAATCGTGAGGTGATGAGATCAGCTCACTCATTTGCATACTCATATCAACTGCTCAAGAACTGTCCTGCAGAAATTTACGAAACTTCACAATTTCATAACTATCCTATTTTTTTTTAAATCAAATTCTGATCATTTTTTTTTTTATTGTTGTACTCGTGGGATTTTACTCTTTCTTGTCAGACTAACTTACATGATGTATACCTGGACTGGAATTCCTCTTTAATTTTAGGTCCTTGCCCCATTCTACGTCACCATGCCAATTTGCTGTCCCCTCACTCATCGGATCATTATGCAGGGGCAACTCGGCCAATCACCTCTTCTGGATATACCATAATCATGATCCTCTCATTATGAAGTCATCATAATCAACGGGTTTAGATTACTAGGATGTTCCTCCCATAGCAGTTTCCAATTAGCACTTGCATCACTTCGAAAGACATTAAGTGTCGGTAGACATCAGAGAAGAGAGAGAGAGAAAGAGAGAGAGAGAGAGAGCTAGAGAGGGATGGGGGAGGGAGAGAGAGGCGGGGTTAATGGTGTCCGCGATGAAGATATTTCTGGTTTATTTCAAATCAAACAGATTATTTTCAGTATAATAATGTATTTAACATGTTTTGGTAGTTTCCTCATTTGCCTTAGCTGCGTCGCCTGCGTTTTGATTGGTGTCGGTGATTGTGGGTGTAAGGATGGAAGATATATTGGAAAGTGTATGTTATCCCGCATTAAAGGCGATTTAAAAAGGATGTGCAATCCATCCCTTGGGATCACGTGACATAAAATAACTAATACAGTTATTCTGGATCAGTTAAAGTTCATGAGCACAACTGTGAAAGTTTAATCAAATTCGGATAAAAGTGAGGAAAGTTATGAAATAATGAAGTTTTGTTAATTTTTTTTTTTGCAAAACAGTTTTCGAACAGTCGATATGAATATGCAAGTGAGTGAGCTGAATATGTCATCACTTCACAATTTTCCATTGATCGAGCACATTGTACAAAAGATGTTTTTTTTTTTCTGCTATAAAAGTTTAAAACATAATGGTATTCCTGGCTGAGACCGGAGCATAATTGTGTCCCCCCCCCCCCCAATTTCTAGATATTGTGTACAAACCATATTATGTCGTTATAATAGACAATAACATCATCAACTCATTAATTTACATATTCATATTGAGAGTTTGAGAATCTATTTTTTTTTTTTTGGGGGGGGGGATTTGCGATACTTCACAATTTCACAACAACTTAAAGAAGTAAATTGTCTCTGTTGTGCTTATAAGGTTTACTCTGTCTTATCAGACTTATAGGACTCTTTTAACTGGTCTGGTATCCCCTTTTACGTATTACAATTTTCGACTCGTATGGGTGCATTGCTGCGTATTATGGTAAAACCACTTGCTCGCTTGATCATTGCCCAGTGCTCCTAAAACTCCCTGTTGGGCGAAATTTGTTGCAACGTTATCCAAGTCACATTGTCAGCTTCAACAGAAAAAATAATATTCAGTTTTATAATGCTGGTGAGAATCATAACATATTGTTTTGTTTATTGCATTCGTTTCGTCTTTTGCGATGTGAATAAACTTTTGCATTTAATGTAATTTCGTAAGCAGTTCCAGAGACAGTATAATAATGCGTAAAATATAATAAACCAGTGACAGTTGGTAAATCATTTCTGGAAGGTGGTAGACCAAGCTAACTGTGTGTGTATGTGTTTGTTTATGTGTTTGTGTACATGTACTTACATACAACTTGTAGATTCATTTGTGGGGTACAGAGAACCCCACAAATCAATGTGTGTACGATTTAAGGTAAATGTGCGTGTGTGTGCGTGTGTGTGTGTGTGTGTGTGTGTGTAGTATGGTGTGTGTTTGTCTAAATGCTTGAATGCGATGCAAACTTCTGATCCTGTCGTGGATAATCATTCATTGACTTGGAAATGTTATTCTACTCAAGAATTAAAGTTGCACATTGGTTTGTGAAGCAGCACATTAGTTTGGCTTTCCCTTTGCTGGATGTGCCAATGAAATTTTGCTGTATGAAAGACACTTTTTGGTCAGTTATTTGAGAGGGAGTGACAAGAATATGTAATTGACCATAGATTCTTAGTATTTTTTTCCTTAATACGGTAGTAAAGTAACAGACAAGAGTGCGACATTGCAAATGAAATAATGCGGTAACAAAATGTCTGATGTAGGGACTACATTCATTATTAATTCTGTGCACATATAGCGGTTGGACGGTAAATTAAGTATCAACAAAAAGCTGAGTCAAGTTATTGATATCAGTATAATCATTCATGTCCTCCCTCATGTTCCACCGTACTTTCACAGTATGGAGTCCCACGTATTTATATTTGCGTTGTTCAACTTTGGCCCTGGATAGCACGGGTAATTCATGGAAATCTGGCATTTTGTTTTTTTTTTCTGACAGAATGAGATTCCAATGCCTGTGGAAAATATGTAAATAGGAAGCCTGCACAATGCCTTTGAGTATCTGACAACGAAGAGCATTTTGGAGAACCATCTGCTAATATCGATGTATAATTAAACGGGTACATAGGCCTTTACAATATTTTTGTGCACGTGCATATAATAGGCTAAAGACAAAGTGGGCCTATAATGCGTTTTTTTGTTGTATTATACGTCACGTAATGTGTGTGCTTGTCGCTACACTTGGTAGTATTATCTTATTATCTAACGGGGATAGCAGTGTCATACCAAGTTTTGTCGACGACAGGAACTAAATTGAACGAAATTCCTTACACGGTGTCTTGAGTTTAGTAAAAGAGCTTGTGCTGGGCAATACCACGCGTGAATGCATGATATTGAGCATGACCCCAAATCGTCATTGGCAAATGCCTGCAATGCTTGTAAAGACGTGTGGAAACCGTGGAACTTGCACAGATGCTATTCCCTTGTACACACTCCAGCTCTGAGAGGCCCTTGAGCACCCAAAATACCATCACGACCCGTGTTCGCCGCATCCCCCGCCGTTTGCCCGACACACTTGTCACGATTTTCCCTGCGTTCCTTGATGAAAGTTTGCAAGCGCACATTCTTCCGTGCCCGCCTTCGGTTCTGGCTTGACCATAGAATCACCCGAACTAACCACAATTGTCATTTTAGGCACTGGCAGTTCGTCATGATACTGTAATTAGGTTGTCCTTTCCCCCCATTACACGAACCATTTTCTCAGTCCCACGCGTTCAAATCTCTGATGGTATGGTATACAGAGCATGTGGTTCCTGGAGACGATGTCATGCTATCAGCTATAGATGTCATTTTCTAGTATACAACGAAGTGATTGTATTCAACTTCAAATGAAATCAATCTGATTGAATGAATTCGCATACCGAAACACGACCAAGTCGCAGTGATACGTGTGAACCTTTTGTCAACCACCTGAAGATAAAGCCAACAAGAGCGAGTAGGCGTAAATCAGGCGATTAGATGATAAGAGAACTTCAAAAGTGCCATGCCTACCTATGCTGTCCGTGGATAATTTGCCTTGTCACCAGCAGCCAGTGTAGCAGTAGTGACACTGGAGATGCAGTCATTAACAGTTACACGTCCTTGGTCGTTACATGGCAGGCATGTTGCTATTTGCCAACAAACATTGTCGTCTCATTGGGAATGTTAATGAAGTGATGAATGAAGTTTGGATAATAATGGCAAGTTAATCATCCCCCATTTTGTCTTTTGAATTGGAGTTAATCCTACTCCGTCGAAAAGTGGCACAAAATCTGCGTACGAACTATTCATTCGTAACAAATTAATATCAGCGCTCTTAATCGCATCTGTAAAATGATGGACGTGGGGTGACGAAATAGTAGATGGAAGTTTGAATGCAATACTGTGATATCGATATCGGATTGTAATGTGATAAGACTATGCTTTGTCGTGTGAGGTTGAAAGATATGTATTTCCCTTTACGCTTTATGTTTATACATGTACATCTTGTACATTTATTTGACAGCGAAAAGCTTCGCGGGAGAACAATTGACAATATGGACATTCAGAATAATCATATAGGTCGAATTTCCACATAAACAAGGTCCTGAAAATATCGTTTCCAGTTTCGACGATCTTGCTTAAGTGTTGAAGATGTCCTGACACGTGATACAAGTTATATTTATCATTCCATTGTCATCACATGGGCGTATAAAAAAGAAACCATCAAAAGATCAATCCCACTAACAATGTCATCAACTGGCAACTCTCCCATTTCTTTGTGCAAAAATATAAAATCTAATTTTTGTCTTATTACAGACCTTTCCACTTTGAAGTCAACATTGCTGTATGTTATTGCCACAAAACCAAAACTGATGCTGAAGACACAATGTTGTTATGATGGGGAGAACTTTGATTAGTGCAGGTCATTGGAGGACTTCTGCATGACGTTTACCATCTCACCTAATTTGCAAATGCGCTGCTGCTGTTATCTGCAATGTTGTATGAAAACACTTGAAACTTTACGCGATTCCTTTGGATAAAACTCTTATTAGTCTGTCAGTTTTTGTTTTTAAGGTGTTTATTGAAGTAATGGTGTGGAGTTACACTTCACGTTTGCGAGAATACATTTTGGAGATTTTAACCCCACCCCGCAAAAAGAACACTCAAAAGAGTGTGCCAGATGCACGGCAGAGTCAAGATCTAAACGTTTTCATGGAAATATACTGAAATCAGTGACGTTACATTTTATAAAACAAATATCACGCCACTAATCTGACCAACATACGCAAGCAAATAAAAATGTCTGTCGCCGAACAGATTTCTCGATCTATCAATACGCTGTAGTATTAGGAATTAAGCAGATATGATTTTTTTTCTGTAATAATCTTTTTCGTAAAGAGTTTTATTTTGTATGCTGAACATCACGAGAAGTTAGAGGTGAAGACACCGAAAAACATTTTTATATCGTCAAATAAAAATACAACCAAACAAACAACCAAACAACCAAGCATACATCAAAACAAACCTATCTAAGTGCTGCCAATGACCAGCTGCGATTGAATAGGTCCCTACTAGTAGGTATCAAGTACAGCAAAAGGGTTAACGAACAATACAGCCTTTATATCAAGATGCTACTTTATATACAGCTTATAACAACAACAACAACAATAATAATAACACAAACAACAACAAACGAATATATTATACGAATTTTGAGTCACGACGCGCTCTGTGTAACCATGGTGTAACTTCAAACACGTGTAATTTCCGTTCATCTTCCTCTCTGCCAAAATGCAACAACTCGTTGACTCTGTTGGTGTTATTGTCAGCAGTGTACTGTTTACCTATATTCACTATTACTAAAAAGAGAAAGAGATGTGAATACAAAGAGAGATAGATCAATACAAAGAGAACCGGGAGGATATAATAATATATAATGTATATGATCCATATGTTTCTTTTTGCATGCGGAAGCCTTGTACACTTGATGGTGGAGATGGGTAAAAAAAAAAAGGGCAGGGGGTGGGGCAACGAACGAAGAAAGAGGAAGAGTTCGCGATTGGCCCTCTGCATAAATTGACCTCGGGAGGTATTTCATAAAGTTTTAATTCAATTTGCGGTAAGGAGTGACCGAGATCCCATTCAGGAGAGCGTGTCCTGAGGTGACCATTGATCGTATTTGCTCATAATGTAATAAAGAAACAGAGAGAAAAAAATACAATAACAAAAGTGCTTGCAATTCGCGGTTTTATTCAGATTCGCTGCACACAATAGTGCATTCCTCGAGATTCTGCGGGAACTGAGCGTCAACGTCCGCACGTGCTTCGTTTATACGTTCGCGCGCTTTTTAACCAACATCATTCTTATATTTTGCTTATGAAAAAACGTGTGAACACAATGAGCAACGATTATCACTGCATCTGCACAGGGCACATAGTATCATGCAAGAAGTTTGGGTGCATTATGAGCCATTTCCACTCTAGCTCTGTGAATTCATATCAGTTTTCACTGAACAATCTGCGCATGAGCGAAATTAATGTCGTCTGTCTTTCTTTTCACTAAGTTGAAGGATATGAGGGCCAAATTCTCACGTTTGTCCAGTTCACCGTTGTGTCCAGTGCTCGGTCACGTTTGTAAGAGGGAGGAGAATTGCGCTTCTATCTCTTAAAAAAAAAAATGCATAAATATGGAGTAGACCATCTTTGCTGACGGCTTTCATTTCAGCTGAGATCATCGTAAGTTTTAAAACAAAACATTTTGAAAACTTCCTTTGCTGTTAGTATTGGGATTGGTGATTTAGAATTTATATTGTCATCTTATATTAACTATTCTGTAATTATTTTAGGAAGGGAACAAAACCATTACTGCAATTCTTTTGTTAAAACAGCTCATAAGCTAATGTATTGAAGTGAACAAGGTACAGTTCTCGTACGGCGCTTGCCAGCGTAGATAAACAAAATTAAAGGCTACGATTCCAGATCTTATTCAAGTTTACCGGTAGTCATTCTGTGTAAAACATTTAGGCTTGTATATATATACTGCTTGCTCTCGAGAACAGAAGGCAATAAATCGACTTTTTGGGCGACAGGTTTATTCAATCGATGAAAGCAGACACAGAGAAATCATTTAACTGCCCCCCCCCCAAAAAAAAGGAAAAAAAAAGAGAAAATGGCCCTATTTGCGCCACTTATCTAGAGAGTGTTCTGCTTTTGTTTCGCTCTTGTGAGATCATTCTTTTATCACTTGTTTATGATTGAAAGTTTTTAGACTGGGTCCAGAATGACCATCAACCAAAAAATAGTTTGAATGTGATTGATCGCATATCACCGACATCAAAATCGTAACAAGGATTAGTATCAGCTGGTCGAACGCATTTAGGAAGCCCTATGATAAGATCTCACCTTTAAAGCATGCAGATCATGATCCAAAAATTTTGTGGATGAGTGATGAGCAGAATATAGTGGGAAAATTTAGTTGAGCAAAAGAAGAGAAAATAAAGCTCTGCAATGACAACAGTGAATAAGGAGACGGAAATATGGAGCCGGGGAGTGGGATATAATGAATACTTCTCCTTGAAATAGAACAAAAGTTCCCTTTGCGTCTAAGTTGGCGGGAAAACAACATGTTCTTGCCAAATTTGGGTGAATTCCCCTACTTCATCTCATTCGTATAGGCATACACATAGTTGCATGCATGTATACACAGTGTGCAAGTGCATGATTATGTAAATATATACATAATTATCTCACTGACGTCCTTGTCTGATATAATTCTAACCAATACCTTTCCCGTAGAAATTAAAAAAGAAATATGCGTCAAAATTAATCAATGATATGAAATACGCAAATGTAATAATGCATGAAATAGTAAGCTATGCTTACAATAAGATTGTCCTGCGCCAAATACTGTTGTTGCAGAAGAAGAAAAAAAAAAGAGAAGAAGAACAAAAGAAGAAGAAGAAAGGGTTGATAAGGAAGAGCACAAAGGAGCAGATGGGGCGGTTATGGGGGAAGGGTAAAGACGAAAACGAAAGAGAAGAAATTGCAAGTTCATATGCTTCTTTGTCAAACGTCAAATCGTTCATGTTTAATGTCGCGGGAACCAAGCGTGTGTGCACATTATCACCTATCAGCGACCCGCGATCACTGAGGGGAAAATAAAATGTTCAAAATGTCGTGACCGCGAGAGCAGCCCCCATCACCAGGCCCGATTGTTGCCGACCAGCGATCTCTTCGTCCCTGCATGGTATTCATGTTAAATGTCATGAAATGCGGATAGCAGGGGGAGAAAAAAAAAAAACCCAGAGAGATATAGGGCCTATAAGGAAAGAATGAGAAAGAGGGGCAGCCGTTAAAGAGAACCAGCAGCAGTTACGTCCCAATGTGGTTTATTGCCTTTCTGCTCCTGACTGACACGTCACTGCAAGAAGAACGTTCTCCAGCGCACCACAATCATATATTATTATGACGTCGCTCTCCTCAGTGGATGAGTCACAGTGGTTTTCTGAAATACCACTAAATAACAATTTTCTCGTTGTTTACATGCCGAATCTCCATTATTTATCCATCAAATCTTCCCCCAGCGCACTGAAGAGAACCATTGTGATTCGATCAACCCACGAGACAATAAACATGAGGTAAGGACAAAACACTTTAAAGAGAATGACCCCTGACCTCAATGTATCGACGATGAATATGTTACGAAGTTCATTGGGATGGCATGTACTTGTATTCACGCAGTACAGTGTACTTTAAACATTTCGACGCAAATTCGCTTAACCTTTAATGTTGTCTTTTGGATCGATGATGAACGACATGACAAAGTGACGTCATGGGATTGCGCATCTCACCGCAAACTTTAAAGGCATTATTTACCATTTGCAGACGAAGCAAAAGACCAGCTTTAGTGCTTCAAAAAACTGTAGTTCTAAAACGTGAGTTACAAGAAATAGAAACAACCAATGTAAAAATTTGAATCGGTATAATCGATGTTAAGTATTGTTAGATAACAAAATGTGAACAATACTTATAATAAGAATGTTTCTACACTAAACCGTCTACAGTTATGGTTTATTCGGAAAAAATAGTGATATCTCCTCATATTTTCATATTCACGGTAGGATGTTTTGTGAAACTGACCTACACATATGCATCAAATGTGATATCTTGAACATTTTGTAAATCACTACAAAACGGTAAACAGTATACCTTTAAAGTGCTGTTTCACGCCATGTTCAAGTTAACTTCAATAATTAAAATGAATCAAACAGGTGAAGTTATGTCGAAATCGGACTTGAAAGAAGAATTTATGGATTTCCTTTTAAAAGTTTCACATGTTTTCGCCAAAATCGTTCGCAACCACCCATACACACATACGCACATTAATTTGGGAGAGGGGATGTTGTAACCACCTCACAACTCGCCCATTTCACAAGTTACAACAATCATGGGTTTGGTCGTTTTGGGAGGAACTTCACCCTATTTTCCCCTTGAATTTGTCTGTCATTAGGTGATCCGAGTATCCTCTCGGATCATCTTCTGTATCTGTACGGGTTCTTTCTTTTTTTTCTTTATTTCTCCCCAAAAGTTGTGTAGAGGTTAGCTCAGAAAGTGCATAGTCTATGAATGTCAAACTTATACCATATATGTATCGTGTCGAAAAGACGACAATCGAACTAAAATCAAAGTGATCAGTCGACCGTGACGTCACTATGACGTCATTATATGAAAACACATTCTCAATCATATCCCATTAATGGAATGGAATTTTTCAATGAAATTTACGTCACATAATTAAATATTTCAAGTCAAGCGCATTCTAGTCATATTCTCAAAATTCATCTATACTTTAAAACGTGCGCGTACGCGCGCGTTGAAATATTTGTATGCTCAAATCGAGCTCAAAATTTTTTTGCACATGTTTCAGACCATTTGGAGCATTTTTTGAAAAATTGAAAAAATCGGACGGACGCGTACGCGCGCGCGCATATACGCGCGCGCGCATATACGCGCGCGCGCATATACGCACGCACAGTTCATATGCAAGAGAAATTTCCCGTTTTTTCACACAGATCGGATGTCTAAAATGTCAGGGAATATTTCTACCAAGTTTCAAATCGATCTGACTCACTATGACGTCATACGGGCCCGTCAAAGTTGGAATTCCGCGCGCGCGTCAATGGCGATATACAGTGCAACAATGCCAAAATACCGCCAATTTTAAATCCGATTTTACTCGTCAGGATGGACGGTGACCCCCCACATTCTTTACATATTCTGAAAGCTAATGACTTGTACATGTCATTTCATGGGTTTGCGATGCTGGAGAAATGACTAAAAGATATCAGATTTCTAAAAATAAAAAAAGTAAATTTTCAAAATAACGTCATCAAATTTCAAGTTCACTCGAGCGTATCTAACTTATCCTTTGCCAATTTTCACCCAGATTTCAGTATGTTGTAGCTTATTAAATGCTCTTTCACTCATGTAATAACATAATTTTGATTGGATGACGGCATCACCTCGGAAAAATGGATTAAAAGTAATCTTGTCAAATTTGACCAGTTTACGTGTTATCTCTATGGGAGTGCAGTTTTTCTGGAAATGAAAATTGACATGACTATGTTTATCGAGTACTACCTCACTTATGCTTCGGTGAATTTCTCCCAGATTTTAATATGTTGTAGCTGAGACTTTGGGCTATCGTTAATGTGCCCTTAGTTTTTTCATACGGAGTCGGGATCACGTCCAAAAACTTGGCTGAAATTAAAGCTTATCTTCGATGTATTTTCATATTCGTTTCTTTTTGCAACTCTCTTTGCAATAACTCAAGAAAAACGAGCCTTATCAGCCCAATATTTTGTTCATGTCACGTACATTATTTCATAAAATAACAACTACTTGATCGGACACCATCTTGGGTATGTAAATTAGGGTCAAAGGTCATAAATGTTTTATCCTGTATCTTGGTAAATAAATGTCTTATCTTTCCCATATTTTGCACACGTAAAGAACATGTTACAAGAATCATTTCACAAAATAACTACTTTTTGCTCAGATGCCATCTTGTCTGTGCAAAGTGGGGTCAAAGGTCAAATGTATTTCTTTCTTTATCTTCGTTATGACGTGTTATCTCTATGGGAGGGATTTTTTCTAGATGTGAAAATTGACATGATTGTCTTTATCGAGCACTAGCTCACTTATGCTTAGGTGAATTTCTCCCAGATTTTAATATGTTGTAGCTGAGACTTTGCGCTATCATATGCATGCCTTTCAATTTTCATACGGTGTCGGGATCACGTGAAAAACGTGGTTGAAATTAAAGTTTATCTTCGATGTATTGAGATATTTCTTTCTTTCTACAACTTTCTTTGCAATAACTCAAGAAAAAACATACTCTATCACCCTAATATTTTGCACATGTTTAGTTCATGTCACGTACATTATTTCATAAAATAACAACTACTTGATCGGACACCATCTTGGGTATGTAAAGTAGGGTCAAAGGTCATAAATGTTTCATCCTGTATCTTGGTGAATACATGTCCTATCTTTCCTTTTCATATTTTGCACACGCAAAGACCATGTTACAAGAATCATTTTATAAAATAATCACTTTTTGCTCAGACGCCATCTTGGGTGTGCAAAGTGAGGTCAAAGGTCAAATATACTTCATTCTGTATTTCCGTTAGTGTATACGGAATTCGGTACCAAAGATGGCAGGTCTGACTCCCTTTTCTAAATGAGAATCCAAACATCACACGGCCAATGTCTCTAAACACAGATGAAACCTGTATTGTCATGCCTATTGTGATCAGGACTCGAATCATTGATTAAAAAAAATCGGATCACCTTAATTTGTCAGTAATGACAAATTACAATCTCTAGTCGTTATTATGATATTGTCATCACCAAAAATAGGATGCAACTTTTCAATGTGAAGTTGGGAGAGTTATTGAAGATTTGTGTGCGTGTGTGTGTGGGAGACTTGAGTATTTTGATGACGTCATTACCTCTATATCCATTTGTGGTCGCGGCTGATATCCCTTTCGTAGAAACGTGCGCAAATTCTAACCTTCAAAAAAAGTCTCTTACAAAAAAATTGTCGGATGTTGATGAAACAGCTACCACTATCTTTGTTCGTCTGGTTATATTCATGACAACCATCATAATATTTTATGCATGTAAGTGTGAAATTATCACTTTGTTTGATGTGGATCTGGTACCCACGTGGTTTCCATTCAGATGCTGTTGTGGTTCATTGGCTAGGACCACGGACTGTTCGACACGAGGTTCGTCGTTCAAGTCCCCTGGCGGCAGTGGTTTTGCATGCCCCTATAGGCAAGGCCCTTCATCCTCATTGCCCAGTTCTTCGAAGGTTTCAGCATTCGGTTGCATGGTTTATTGCTTGCTAGTATACATTGCTTTCATAGCGGGCATGTGAAATAATGCAATTCAATTCAATTCAGTTCAACTCAGCTCAGCTCAACTCAACTCAACTCCACTCCACTCCACTCAACTCAACTCAATTCAGTTCAAATCAAATCAAATCAACTCAACTTAATTCAATTCAACTCAATGCAATTCAATTCAATTCAATTCAACTCAGGTCAACTCAACTCAACTCACCTCAACCCAACTCAAAGTTCAACTCAATTCTACCTAACTCAATTTAATTTAATTCAGTTCAATTCAATTCAGTTCAATTCAGTGCAGCTCAATTCGATTCAATTCAATTCAGTTCAGTTCAATGCAGTTCAATTCAATTCGATTCAATTCAATTCTTCTCTGCTTAACAACATGCAGTAGAAAAATGATCATGCTGTTGAGTACACTCACCGTCTCCCGTCATTCTCATCATCTCATCATTCCATTCTATCCAAATACCATCTTTATCTACTGGCCTCCAATTTCGTTTAAGCTCCATCCTCTCTTTGAACCCCCTTCCCCCCCCCCCCCAAAAAAAAGGAGGATTTTTTTTTGTATTCTTTTTTCCTTTTTGCCAGTTTGCCGTGTATTCTAATTGAACTGCAATTGCGACCAGTCGCCATAATTTCTGCCTAGTGTGTCAGAGAGGGATAACTCATAGTTAATATGTACAATGTATGAAAGGGGTCGCCCCACGAGACCGACACCTACGAGCCACACCGCCCATGAGTTCGACACTAGGCAAATAAGGCCAGTGAGTCCGACACTAGGCAAAAGAGACCCATGAGTCCGACACTAGGCAAACAAGGCCCACGAGTTCGACACTAGGCAAAACAGGCCCACGAGACCGACATTACTGTACATTACGGGGCTCAATGTGTCGGTCTCGTGGGCCTTTTTTGCTTAGTGTCAGACTCGAGGGCCTTATTTACCTAATGTCGAGCTCATACGCTGTTTGACTTGTGGGCCATATGACTCGTGGGCTGTACCACTCGTGGGCTGTATGACTCGTGGGTGTCGAACTTGTGACGTGCACCCGTATTTTAGATTTTATGTGTATGTTGTGCCTGTGTGTGTATATATATGTGTGTGTGTGTCTGTGTGTGTGTGTGTGTATGTGTTTATAAGAGGAGTTGGGTGGGGAGGAACTGTCATCGGACAGTTTCATCACTACGTCCTAAACCATCTGTGACGAGTCTCATATCCTATCATTCATGGTGTAACACGGGCAGCTCCTTATGAAAAAGTATTGTATATTTTGAAGAAATGGAAAGGTCGCCGGAAGTGGATGTGTTATCCTACGCGGAATTCTCGTCCACGTTCACTTTTTTTTTTCTTTCACGACCAAGCGTAAGGTCACTCTGGCAATCTTTAGTTTATAGTCATAACCTACGAAGCGCTGTCGTCCAACACCCTTCAACTTTCACGATGGTGACCTAGTTGTTGGGACAAAGCTGGCGTCCTGATTTGTGCTTCTACTAGCCTTCCTCGCCAGCCTTTTCCAAAGTATATCGACGAACTGTCTTATTTTATTTTCTCTTTTGTTTTTAAGCGCAGTATATACAGGAACATCTAGTTTCTGTCTCTTGTTTTGGTTCTAAATTATTTATAAATGAAGCGTAATATAAACAAGTAAGAGAGTAAAAATCCATAAGGTTTATTTTTGCAATACGACACGAAGATGGCAACACAAATGAAGGAATATATCCTCCTAAGAGGATTATTTCATTGTCTTTTCAGTTACATTTAGGCAACAGGTGTGTGGCAGAAGACTATACCCCTTGCTAAGGGGGGGGGGGGGAGGTAAACGGTGAAATCTATTTTTACTGCTAAGAGAATAGCGTATAGGGCTCACACCCATAAATATTTCCCCATAGGGACGTGTGTTAAAAATCAAATTTCAAAAAATTCTGTAAAATAGCTGGGAGAAATGAGGTGTTTCAGCTTCACTAACCTGGATAAGTTGGATGTACCCTTTCATCCATCAAATTCTCAGGGTGGATAATTCAGTTCAAATTCTGTTCAGGGGTACGAAAAGCCAGACTACGAGTTCTTGTCACTCAAAAAGTCACCCATTTTCCGTGCACGTACCCAATGAAATATAGTCCCCTCAAATTCCACCAGAAAAGCTTTCATCTTCTAACCAAAATGCAATTTGTAGAGGAATTCATACTCAATATCTACAGCTATCCAGTTTTTTGCCAAACTGCATCATTGATTTTTAATTAATTTTTTTCTTCATTTATTTTGGTATCTTTGGTACGAATTTGTGAAGGGGTTTCGGACATTCCATTGTATTTACGGGTGTGAGCCCTATATACCAACGTTTGTTGATGTGGTAATCGCGGTCAGTTCGTGAAGCCAGGGTCAAGTCAGGTCAGGTCAACGTTTCAAACAGAACCCCCCCCCCTCTCTCTCTCTCTCTTGGTCTATCTATCTCCCACACACATACAAACTGTACATAGCACTACTAACCACCGCTATTATTGTTATTATTGTTATTATGATATGGCCGAGCTATCCACACTCCTGAGCGCACTTTTAACGGCGTATTTTGAATGCATCAAAAACTGTTTACTACTGTAATGCCTGTAACAAGACAATTAACGTTGGTGTGCAAGAAAGGAAATGACTGCGCTCAGTGCAATCTGTACTTTCGGTATAAAAACTTATGTAGATCTGTGTTATATTCACTGTGTTCTCATCATTAGAAACATGTTTGCCAACCCTCAAAACGAGGAGTCCCCACAAAAAACCAACCAACCAAACAAACAAACAAACAAACAAACAAACAAACAAACAAACAAACAAACAGTGATCGGCACTCCAGCTCGTGGATGCGCGGTGTGAAGAAACGTACTTAGCAAAATGGCGCCGTAATCCCGTATACTCGAAGTGTCCAAACTCTTGTCTAACAGTTGGAGTGAAAACCGTTGTCGCAGAATACCGCGCTTACTCTGTTCAATTGCGATTTTTTTTTTTCAGACACTGAACAAGCATCAATGTTTGAATTATCAAAGTCTTTTTGTTTTCGCTCAACATGGGCATTTTATTGTCTCGGTGTGAAGAGTTACAAATAACGAAAATTAATTGGGAGAGAAAGTGGCTGAATTTTTATGAGAGTAGCATCGAAATATCCACTTACCATTAATGACGTGCCCAGCCGAAATTAAGAATATTGGGACGAGGAGGCAATCAATATTAATCGTCTGACGTCCCAACACTCTATAACACTCTATTTCCAAGTTAACTTTAATTTATAAAGATAGAATAGACTAAGACGAACAGAATGGGAGAAATCACTTCAAGTCGAACTTTGAATTTACAAAAATGTTTCCTTTTTTTATCGAAGTTTTTTTGTTTCCTTTTGTTTGCTTGTTTGTTTTATTATTATTATTTTTCTTTTTTTTTGGGGGGGGGGGAGGGGGTCACAACCATAATTTAATTATAGAGTATATTCGTTTGCGGGATGGGCGGGTCATTAACTCATAACTCTCCAACTGGTTTGTGATAAAAATGGTTGGATGATGTGTATGGGAATGTTTTTGCGTGGAAGTGACTATAGGTTTCGCAGTGGGAATTATTAATGTCTTTTTTTTTCTAAAGCACACATTCCTTCGACTTATTACTTACAAATGTAATGGTTATTAATTCACCTGCTTTCTGTAAGAGGCAAATAAAAGGTGCTCTTTCCTTATGTTAAATAGGTGAAAATATGTTGAATTTTGTTTGTATTTTCTTTCTGTAGTCTTCTCATCCAGCGATGGCGACACCCAAACTTAAAAAACGCGTAACTTTTGATCGGATTGTGCGATTATCCTCAAACTTCACCGACGTATTCTCCTAATATTGCTGCATTCACTAAATTTATATGGATGTTTGGATTTCATTTTCCTGAAAAGAAAGCACGATTTAAAAGGAATCAAATTACTTACAGTCAAGTGTTTCCAAACTATTCCATTTCTGGTCTCTTGAGAGTGGATTATATGCTAAACAGATTTAATAAGAGAGAGGCCATGTGCCACGAAAAGATCAGCGCCCTCTCGTGTCCTGTGTTTGCCAGTCACTTGCTATTCAATTGCTAACTGTCTTGGAGGAGTCTGCGCCTTTGAATGTTTCTATAACAGATATATGGCGCCATACAAATGCTGTGGATCATCGTCATCATCACTATACGGCTCTTATTGATCGTCTGCTGAGTGACCAATGTTGGTTATAGAGGTACAGGTGTAGTCACCCCAGACTTGGTAGGGGATTGAGTGAATTCAGAAATATTAGTCGAGTACATCAATGAAGTTTTAGAAAATTTGCAAAAGCGATTCGAAAATTGTGAAGCTTTAACCTTAAATTAAAGCCAAAACATAGTTCTGGTACGCCTGCAAAATTGTCAAATTTTGCTCCAAAATGTACAAGTATGCCTAACAAATGTGTGGAATAACGCTGAAATAACAAGGTATTCGTTGGGTAATGACGAAAATGTGAAATATTAACCAAAAACTGTTAGCATCTCAGGTAGGTTTCTTGGTAAACTCTTTCGATGTATTGCAAGCAAATATGAAATGGTGTAAGGCGGGTTCTCAGACCTTTACCAGAATTATGTTTTCACTTTAAGGTTATAATGAAATCACTAACAAAATGCAATGCCATTATGATTCCACGAAATTTTCATTTTAAATAAAAAGAAAAAAAACTTACTGATGAATTAAAGGGAAATATGACTACATTCTCCTTACAATCGCATAAATCTTCAAATTCGATGAGGGGATGATTTGATTACTTTACAAAAAGTCTCGCGTTCATCCCATCTACATACGTATCCTCAGTAAATTTCCTATTTTTCGTTAAATGACATTAATGGCAAATAGTTACATTTATACAGTTTTATCCTTCACATCAAGTTATGGTAGCCTGCAAATATTACTCTAATTCGGGAGTGGTTGTAGCTACTAAATTATTGGCCTAAAACACACTTTCGGGGATTGATAAAGCACTGAAAAATGATTATGTTTTTGACTGACATCACTTATATCTCGTCCTGTTTGGTTTATTTAATCTTAACTCTGTTCGTTGTAATGAACTTGAACGATGCAGGAATAATATACCCTGCTTTAAGTTGAAGTGTTGGAGCCAGGTCGAGTATAAGGCATCATCCCACCTTCCTGATTTAAACCTCTCATGCTCCCTTCCCCTACCCCCATCATTTTACCTTGAAGGGTAAACCAATGAAATAGAAAAGGGAAAGAGAGGGCATTTTGAACTCGTTTGACCTGTTCCGTGTTTCTATTTTACTCTGAGCGTACAGTTATTCTGCGACAGTGTTATATCTAAACACAATGAATTGGTCAAGCATAGCAAATTGATAATTTCCACTATATTCCCCATTTTGTTCACATGCGTCGCAATAAATCATTGAGAACGCATTAGATGCAAACCAATCTGCTTTTCCGACCGCCACCGCAATTCGGAGAGGAAATACATTATATAAACAAAAGCATGTGTTCTTTGTAGGAAAATATTGCCCTTGTAAATATATATAGCCCTGAAAGTTGGCGGTAACGGCAACAGTGCTGAGGTTGTATGTTAGGCATTAGATGATAATTTGGGGGAAAAAAAGAAGGAAAACAGATCAAGGTCGGATTCATTTCCACAATAGATGAAAGGTTTCCGCTGGCCAGATCCGTATTCATTGACCACATGGTGGGGTAGGGGTGAGGATGAAGGAGGGGGGGGGGGGGGGGTGGGTGGGGGTGGGGGAGGGGGTGGGGGGATGGGATGGCTTAGGGAAACTTCGCGTCAAACGCGTCGTCGCAGACCTCTTTACTGTGCCGAGGAGACACCGTAGGGCTAGGGTAGATCGTGGAATGCACGCATACACCCCCACACACACATCCACATATTTACACATAATGATAAGCAAACAGAAGTATTGTAATAGTTTTTTAATCAGAATATCAAACAGAAAGCTGAGAGAGCATAGGAATTTTGACGTTTCGCACGTCTTCACACACACACACACACACACACACACACACACACACACAATCACACAATATCGATAATGTTGGTGACAAAACACAACCGACAATAATGAGATAACACGGTGTCCTCACGTCGCAAGTCTTCCACCAGCTCACACACTAACTTGATTGTCACCTACGTATGTTAAATGGATGCAAAAGGAAGAACCTCGCATTTAAGATGTTCTGTGTTTGTAACAATTACCATAGGCTTTGAAGGAGAACGAACCGACAAAATACATGTTATACCACTTAATTTTATGCAGAAACCGATCTCAGGAAAGTTGCAAAGGTATGAATGAAGATCTCTTCTCCATTGAATTGTCTTGATATTCCCACCGATGATATTCTCCAATTCATTTACATTTAATTCCTCATCGGCGACATGAGAGAGATCTTGACACGGCGCATGCGTACGGGAAGCGAACATTTTGAAAAAAAAAACAAAAACCCTATACATAGACAGAAAATTATCAATTTTGTTTTTTTAAATCAAACTGAATTAGGAAAACAGAGTGAGTTGACTCCATATCTGTTGTAGTACCTCCCTTGTATGTAAATGTTTGCTTAATCCCAATAATGGGACTGCGACATGTCCCACTGTCAACCAAATGACAACGTCAGTTTTTTTCTTCAGAGAAATATTTTGGCCAACGTCTTACTCAGCATATGGCCTGTGTTGAGATGCTAATGCATATTAGATTTTCTATAATACGCAACTTCAAAGATCTGAAACTTGGGGAGGGTGGGGGTGGGCTGTCGCTGTTTTGATGGATTGGGGCTTACTCTTTCGATTGACGTAATATTTTGAAAAGGCAGGAAATCGTTTCTTTAGTCATTTTTTTTTCACAACGTCAAAAGGTCTTATTAATCTGTGCCGCACGAACGTTAAAGAAAATACAATATTAGAAAGATTAAAACGATATCAATCGAAACAGCTGATAATACCCTGAAGGGGACCAATATGTATTTATATATAGATATCTTTTATAATCTATATATATATATAATATATTCAAAGAATCAGTTGCGTGATATCACCACCGCAGGCGAAATCGGTATACAGAGATCTACGTTAAATATGCTGACACAACTATTTATTTAAGCCTGAAACAAGGTAGAAGGGAAAACCAGGCCACCTCCTATAGGAAAACATTATGCAGTGTGATAAGGGCGTGTAATCTTAAGATTGTATTCTAAAGATGACGCGCTGATACGAAGGCTTATGTGTGGGTCAAATGATAATAAGCGTATGGTAATGGAGAAAGGACTGAAAAACAATAACCTCACATCAAGAAAACAAAATTGATATGCAGTGCAAGTAAACTAAGATACGGATGGATTGCCCTGCTCAGGTTCGCCGAGGTGGTGGCGCTGTTCCGTCTGGGAGTTCTCTACAACAGAAAGAGCATTTCAAATATAGACAAACTTATTTACATTTACATTTACATTTACATTTGTCTTGTTAGATATAATACTACAAATCTGATTTTTTTTTAGTAGTCATTGCTAGTATTTCAAAGGATAGGATTAAAAGAGAGAAGGGTTTTTTTTTTTTCATCTGAGCCTTAAAGGTCCTGTGTACCGTTTGGAGCAGTAATTTTAAAAATGGCCAAGATATCACTTTTAATGCATATTTTGAAGGTCAGTTGTATCACAAAACATCCTATACCATATAAAATTTTTGCAATAAAGCTGAAAATGTAAGGAGATATCACTATTTTTCTTATTTAACCACAACTGTAGACGGTTTATTCCTGAAACATCTTTGTTATAACTATTGTTCACATTTTGTATATTTAACAATACTTAACATCGATTATACTGGTTCAATTGTTTACATTGGTTGTTTCTATCCCTAACTCACATTTTAGAACTATTTTGAAGCACCAATGCTGGGTCTTTATTTCATTTTCAAATGGTAAATTATGCCTTTAATTGTGTTATCAATATAATGCCCCAGCCAGTCAAATAGACATCCCGGATCTGATCCGGAGTGATCCGGGGAGAGATCCGTGTTGACGCCTTGGACACCCTTGGACATCCGTGTATGCCCGTGTATATCCGCGGACATCCGGGAGGCCAACACGGCAACTTTTGGAGGTCAAAAACATCCGGCGTCATCCGGGGATTGCCGTGTTGGCAGAGCAATCCGGGGTGGTCCGTGTGACTGCCGTGTGACTGCCGTGTTGATCCGTGTAGATGCCGTGTTTGTCCGTGTAGACGCCGCGCTCTTCCGGCCTTATCCGTGTAGCTGCCGTGTTGATACCGTGTGTACAGTCATACCAACGCTCGTCGACGCTCCATCGAGATTGAAACTATCCCGGATCTCCCCGGATCTCCCCGGATCACTGTGTAGATCCTTGAGCATCCGTGTTTATATGTGACTGGGGCATATGATTTTTTGGTGATATTGCTTTCTTCTCCGGCAAGATCAAAGATTAACCTAGGTACAAAATCAATAATGACAAGATGAACAATATGATAATGTCTGCAGCATGGATTCCCCAGACATGAATTCCGAGTTAATTCTGTATCCGTATTCACTCCATGGTAGTTATAACATCAGTATAGTTATTTTCATTCCATACGACTAAGTAGGTCACTTCGCTGTATACCTCGGAATTAAATATAAATTGTTATGACTTACACCCGTTGGTATCTTCCGGTAACTCTCCAACGCCATCCACCCACCCAAGCCCCCCTCCCCCTTACCCCGTGAATGAAGGGCTACTGAAAACATGAATTAAGTGTTTAGATAATAATGTCTATTCATGATAACAGACGTAATGACATCCGGGGGAGGGGGCATTTCATCAAAATGTTTTGGAAGAGAATTTCACTGACAAAACAATCTGCTCTCAGCCAATCAGATGAAAGGATTTCAGCAGCTCAAAACGTTTTTTCAACAAGTTTCATGAAACGCTTTCCAAGGGCTTTTCCTCCATAATACATACCAAGCTCAAACAGAGAGTATACAGTAGTCCTCGCATCTCAGTGACGTGGTACATAAAGAGGTTGCCGCGGAATTGTAGAATTCAGGAAACGCTCGCTATTTTGATACAAAAATCCAGATTTGATGGCAAGAACAGCGGCTTGAGTAGAGGGCTTTTCATGCTTGTGGAAGTAGAACAATATTTTCGGCAAAAGATATCAATGAAAAATTGCGCCACAATATATGCGCGCGGAGTGCTATTTTCATCAGTATTGATGAGATCAGATAAACGCCGTGAGTGGAATTTGCATTCTGTAATTCTTTCCTGTTTTTGAACGAAAATGATTTTTAAAAAATGATGTACGCCCACACGCACAATTATTGTTAGTTTGGGTAATCTTTTTTTTTTATTACACGACACGCGAAATCCCGATTTACCGGTGCTGTGTGGAAAAGGTCTGAAAGCAAAGACTAGTCGTGGCGTGCCTGGCTCTTCGCCCGTCCTTGACCTGTCCTCCGGCCATCGCTCGGACCCTCGAGCAAGGCTTGACCGCTTGCACTATTCAAATATGTAACGTGCGATGGTCATCTCAGGTGGTTGACCGTTCGGTGCCCAGTGACCTTAGCCTATCTTCAAGCTGTCATCATTACTTCTTATCGATGATTGCATACCATTATGACAATAATACATGTTTGCAGTATAGGCCTACATAATCATTCCGTGTTGTTCATTACAGATCCTTGTGTGGTCCGAGAATCTGGCCTGTTGGCTTGGAATTTGTTCCTGTCATCAATTTCTCTTCTTGAGTTAATGTTTGATTTAATTGATTAGGCCTAAATAACGAAACTTGTTTAAATGAGTCACTCCGGTGTGTGTATACTCGCAAAGTGATCACATCATAATGAATGACATTATACCTTTTGATAAGAAATGAAGCAAACACAACAAAAAACTTGTAAAAGAAATAGTCCTATATTATCACTTAGATTGTTCTGCTTCAAAGCATTGTATATCTCGCCATTCTCACCAATTTTAGTCTCTAAAAATATATCATTATGTTTTGTGATTTCGTTTTTAACGCGATGTACAAGCCTATGTCTGCATTAATTTCATGTTTTTTTTGTTTTGTTTTTAAAGCTAGCCAGCGTAATATAATGACCCATCAAGTCAGCTTTATTTGTGGCTTTTGAATGATCTGATTTTTTATTTTGGAATTAAATGAGTGGACGAGAAATCCAGAGAAAGCGAGCGATTTGTGTGTATTTTGCTACTCCTATTGTTCGTTGCTTTTCCGTGACAGCAAAATTTTTATCTTTCTTTGTATGGCTGTGATGCAGTATTAATGCTACTCATTATGGATACACTCTGTACACTGGAATCTATTAAGTGTTGTTTGACTCTAGTTGGTTTTCTTTTTCCTCTGGGTCTGATAATTAGGCCTGTAACAAAATGTGATCTTATGGCTGTATACGCAATAATATTATCAGGTAGTGTTAGACAGAGCGAAAAAATGGCGCTACACCTGAAAAGAGACTGATGACTAAAGCCACACTTACTTTTCTGCCGAGATTGACGAACGCTATAAAGCCAAAAGAAACAACAACTACAACACTCTTTTCGTCGCAAGAGAGGGAATTCGTTCAAATTGCAGCGGTCTGTACCATAGTAGCAGATGGCTTCACTGGACTTCCGTTTCGTATTGTCCCAGCCACATTTTTTAATGCTTCTCTCGAATGGACTTGTCGGGCTGATTTGAAGAATGGATCATGGATTACATAGTGTACCTACTCACTTCACTCGTAAATGTCGTTAATGTCCATCCCATTTCGCTGTCTTTCCTCATAATGGCATGCGAAAGATGGCAGCTGAAAACAGGGAAAAGCCTCGCTATAGTTATATGCGTGGAAACACAAAAGAGCAGCGGTCCTAGCTGTGTTGTTCATGCAGTAGTCGAGAATAATTATATCACATCCCTTTCGATTTGATTTTGTACTGTGTTTCTCTCCAGCGCCCCACCCTCCTCCCATGCCCCATCCATCAAGGTACATTGTCTTTCTCCCGCCCCCCCCCCTCCGCCCCCTCTCCCTAAGGATGTTCTTCTTCGTTCTTTTCCTTCTCGCCTTTTTTAGAGGGGTGATGCTTCTCGTGCAAATGCCTTCTTTTTGAAGATCGCGGTGATGCTGGAAATTCCCAGGGTTGTGGGTGTCCTGGCGTTGACGAACGAGTTAACAAATCATCCCTGTTGTCGTCATCATACACTTTGGAGCAGTTAAAAGAGTCCAAATGGAGAGTGAAAGCGGGGGCCAGTGGATCCCCATTCCGGTCCGTTCGGTTTCATTACATTGATGACATAACATACATACCGAGGGTGGGCCAAGGCAGAGTCACTTTCATTTTCGCGCACTTGGCTTCACCTCAACTAAGGAGGTACTGCCAGGCGAGATGTACCTCCTTGTCGTCTCCAAGCACGGAAGAAGACCGTATAGCCTACACGCACCCCCTCTCGGTTTGGCATTCCAACATAGTGAAAGCAAAAGTTTGTCCCGGCCCGCGTTAACGCCGTGTTTACTCACTAGAATAAACCCAATTTATGGCACCTATGTGGAATTTGTTAGGGGATATCTTCACGCTCCCCAGTGATTTAATTCTTCTCTGCTCCTTCTTTATATTCCTCTATTTCATAATCATGCCTCGACTTACATGGAACATGTGCTGTACTCACACGCGCGAGCACACACTCACACACGCACACACGCACACACACAAACACACAAACACGCAAACGCAAATTATGCAATGATGCGTTTATCTCACATTCCCATCATGGGTTTTGAATGATACAGGACTTAGAAAATAACCCAACAACGACATAAGCCTATTTCTTGTATCGATATATATGTATATATATATGATATGCACCCCTGTCCGTTTACACTTATGACATTATTTGTACGATTATTGTAACGCAGCAATAACGCGATGCGAATTATTTTAGATGAATATTCGTATCGATTTCATTTCCAATTTTAAAAAAGAAAACAGTGGAAAAAGAGGACGGGAAAAGGCGAGTACGCTGTAGCCTTATTGAAAATGTATATTGTGATTATAGAATAACCAATATGACTATTTCGTAAATTGTGCGTAAAAGTTTTAGAACTTTCTTATCTTAGGTCCGAATTTGCTGAAGCGTGTACCATTCTATCTTTCTGTTCGTTGAGTGACATTGCTCTTGCTGGGTCTATCTTGAGATTTGTTCTCCATGCATGTTGGGGCGCATCTGAACTCAGATGCGAGGTAAATTGACTATACGGGAGGCATTTTGTGATGGTGGTGTCAAAACGCAAAGTTTCTCCGATTACTGTTGGCAGCGATAACGGCAATTTTACTAAATTTGTCGCAGTGTTGATAAACCGTTCGCGTGGGGGTTCCAAGAATAGAATCTTATTATATCAACCGTCCGTCGCTTCTCACCCGTCAACGTACGTGTGGAATGTTGTTTGGATGACGCGCATGTTTACGTATGATCTATATACTGTTCAGATGTCAGATGAATTACCGAATCGTCCCTTCGTCGAGTTTGCTTATTAGAAAGTGTCTCCTCACCACCTGCATCTCAGTTCCGCTAAAGAAAATATCTGCAGTTAATAGAAAATTAATCGCGATTGAAGTAATTGATTTTTCATTGCAGTGTTGCTGTCCTCATGTAGCCGTTGCTAATACAGCGTACTGCAATCTGTTTTTTGTTTCGGCTCCCTCCCTCTCCCCTTCAATTCAATTGTATTTACCTGATGAATAGCTTATTTGTCACTGTATTCATTGAAAAAAAAATTGAGTATCACTAAGGAAAGTTGAGATTGGTCAGAACTTGTCACTGATGAGCACGATGTAGCACGCGCGGTGCGATATGAATATAGGTCCTACTATTTTTTTTTTCAGTTGTAAGATGTCATTGTCAAAATAAAGTTCTGTGGCATGCATGTTTAGAGTAATCTCTGTGTGTGTGATTTGGTATGAGGCTTGCCTAGGGGTCAAGTCGTAGTGCCCGCATTTGGCGCTCAGTTCAACGTCTTCTCCGTCTTTTTTTTTTGTATAGTGCATTCCTTCTTGGTGAACTTGAACGTTCTGCGCAGAAACGGCACGCAGCGCCGTACACGCTCATCAAGTGCAAACACCTGCTCGCTATAGGAACTCACTCCCTGCCCTACCCCAATCTGAATCAGTGCGTATATTGTCCGTGCGAAGTTTGCGCTTTGCCTCAATCCGAATGATTAGTCTACGTCGAAGCTAAAGATCACTCCAAACTTCTCAGATTTTAGATAAAATTATGAAACAAAAATGAAGGCCTTAGGGGCGTGAAAACTATGCAGTTCTTTGTATCTGGTCTTTGTGCGACATTCCTCCCAGCGAAACAAGAAAGACACTAAAGTTTCTAAGTGATGCATAAGTATGGACAATGATTTGCCACGTAAAGAAGCTGTTATATTATTACTATGCTATGGAGACATTTATTAATAACATGCATTCGAATGTCAAGCAGAAGTGACAGTGAACCGCCGTCAATTTATTGTGCTATGAACCAGCATGGTCACAATTAGGGTTTTGATGTCAGTTAAATGAGTCACGTCGCTGATAAGGTTCGCAGCACCCTGGGACAAAAACGTCTCGTGTGGGTCTGCCGGAATAGACTAAATCTCCCAGCATCCCTTGCGTTCATCGGCAATCCGAACCAACTTGACAATGAATAACGTCAATAATGCAGGTCGGAGGTTACTTCCTGACACTCTACTAGGTCACGATTGGTCAACAGTACTCCGCGAGGGGCACACACATCAAATATTTAACCTCGTTTGGCGCTAAATAAGAGATAGAGGGTGAAGGAGAGCGGAGAAGAGAGGGAGGGAGGGAGGGAGAGAATAGAGGAGAGAGAGTTACCAAGATCTTTGTGTATAGCTCGATTACTCCCAATCCACACAAGTGAATGATCAATAAATGTGACCTTCGTTCATGAATTTCGCTCATGCAGAGATTCAAAAGTGATAACAGTAATGCTTACGTTTGAGTATATTGCTTAAGGTTATCAGAATGTTGTAATGACTGTGATTATCATTATCATCTTTTCAAAACATTTAAAAACCTGTCACTATCGTTCAATGAACTTTCTAGACGTGCAACATTTTCATTTACTCACCTCCCCCCACCCCCCCCCCCCCCCCCACCTAATCTTTCTCTATCTTCTCCACATTTTTTTTTCTTGCAGAGAGTCATCAAAATGACTGGGTACAGAAGTCTAGAAACCAACGAAGAGGTCGAGTACAGGTTTCAGTTCTCCGAGAAAGGTCGCGAGGCTACCGTAGTCTCGGGTCCAGGCGGAGCTGAGTGTAAAGGAAGCAAGCGACGATTAAGACCAAAGCACAGGAGGACGGCTAACAGGTGGGTTCGATGTCTCCTATAGATATATATATATATACTATAATGCAGGTGGACATACATATAGATGTGTGAAGAGTTTCATTGCAAAACGTAGTAAGCGCCATTTTTAACATTTGAAGTAAGTCCACCATGAGATAAAGCAAAGTGAAGTATTTTCATGCAGTTTTACCTCACTATGTCTTCTTACATAACACGGAATATTCTTCAAGTTACTATCGTGAATATCCCATATTTTCTCTTTTTATTGCCTTTGAGCAGCTTTGCTCGAAGATATCTCAAATTCAACACAAATGGAGTTGACTCATTTTACGGTCAAACTCTCTATTCATAGAGTAGTCTTATTTCCCGACCGTTTAGTCTTGCCGCTTTTCCCGAAGAGATATCACATGAATAAAAGATGAATAGATACGTACATCCGTCCATCTATCCATACTATTACGCATATGTAAATCTATATAAACATGTGTTGATTTATAAATACATACTATGTAGTCATCTAGCGGTTCATGAATATCAAAAATATAGATACAGAATATAGCTTATGTCTTATTTTGTAAAATAATACAGTGAATTCATGCAAATTGATAATATAAAAATACATGTATAACCAACCGAAATGTCCTTCATAGTAGAAGATGTGGTGTCGTGGAAGACTTTTTGATGGAATTAACGAATTTACAGATTCTCTGATGGACAGAAAAAGATTTTTCCATTCCTCTTTTATTCTGTATTACCGAATACTTTAAATTGGATTTGAAATGTTTCACTAGAAGATCTAAGATTTCTGTTTGGTAGATGCATATAAAATAATGGAATCTGTGACCTGCTCACATCAACTTTTTGACGTTTGCCGCTTGTCCTTTTTTTTTAGGTGCTTCAACTGTGGCCAGTCAGGCCACCATGCCAAAGACTGCCCGGAGCCGCCCTTGCCGAAACGCTGCTACGCCTGCAAGGCTGACGACCACCTCTGGGCCGACTGCCCCAACAAAAGCACTCAGGGAAACGGGAACGGGAGCGGGAATGGGAATGGGAACGGGAACGGGAACGGGAACGGGAGCGGGAGCGGCAATGCAAGTGGTGCTGGCTCGGCTGCGGACGGCTCGAAGGAGGGCGTCGAGGCAGCGACAACGAGCAACGGCCGGGCCAGTAGCGGCGGCGACGGCGCGACTGGAGAAGGAGGAGGCGGTGATGGCAAAACCTAGTAGTGGAAGAACGTAGCATGTCTAGTTAGGCAGGAGAAGCAGATATTATACCTCGGTCAGCTTTTTACACACACTCCTCCACTCTCTCGCCGACCTTTTGGATTATTTTTAGATAGTTCTTTTTTTATCCTTCTATCTTGATCTTATCCTGTTCGCCGAAGAATCATATACTCAGTAGTGTGCGTAGGATTTTTAGAGAAAAACAATGGAAAGTAATCATTCATGAGCACAGATATTTTTGTATGACTACTGTTTTTATTTTAATTGATTATGAGAAGTTTATTTCTTGAGGATGAGATAGAAATGATACTTGTCCGGAGATGTGAAATTCCTCGAAATCGATAAAATATTCTTTCATACTTTTCAGAAACGCTGATTTTTGTAGATAGTCATGGTACTTTTTTATGCATGTGAAGGATCAATGAGAGATTTTACACAAAAAAATTTACACAAATTGTAGATCTAAGAGTCATACTTTTTCATCAAGCATACGTTGATTATTGGTTGATTACAGGAAAAAAAAGAAGAGGAAAACATATACGTAGGTTACGTTGCCAGCTTTAATTCTAATAACTTTTTTACGTTACGAAGGATCCCACAGCAGAAAAAAATAAAACCAACAACCTCTGCTCAAGGACGGCGAGGGCGCCCGGATTCTTTCCCGCTGTCTCCTTGGTGACGGGTCGAATACGTATACTGTAATACTTCAGCACACTTTCTCCGCCAATTATGTCTGAGGGGAAAAGTTTCCCAACTTGTCTGAACGCCTGGTAAAGAAGTGACGAAGCGACACCGAGGTATAACTTATGTAGATCGTAGCAAAGAAACAGTGTATCAACCTACCACGTTGTAGTTTTTTCTCAGGGCTGTAATGATATTATGTAAGTCATTGTAAATATTATGATGATGTCTCGTGGACCTATTTTTTTTTTTTTTGGTCTTTTTTTAATTGTTTTTTATTTCGCATGGACACTTCGTTCTAGGCTGGCTGCTTGTTAAAAAAAAAGATGTGGAAGAAGATGAAGATCTGATGGTATTTCGACGTCACTCAGGTGTTTTCTTATCTTACTATCAAAGTTTTCAACGTGCAGATCAAACGCTGGTGCTATAAAGAGTACTGTAATGCCTTTTATAAAGTGGCCTTACTTATTACATGTATTATGAACTCGATATCCCGACAGGCGGTATTACGCTTCACGATGTGGTATGGTATTGACTATTATGTATGTATTTTTATTCGCATCCAGTGGTAGTTTTGTGTGTTTTCGTAATCCGTGACAGGACAGCATCGAATCTCGCGATGTGATTGGTTAGTACACAGTGATTGTATTTTCGTCAGGTTGGCGTGACCACGTGATTGTTCTGGATATGTCTATGGAGGGATGGTCACCGCATTTCTTTCTTTTGTATACTTAACTCTCTCTCTCTCTCTCTCTGTCTCTTTAGATCTATAAGTTTGTCAACGGTCTTAACACAATGATATATATTGAATACGGGTTCCGTTACCGCACTGTTACCATGGCAACATGGCTACCCTGCGAGAGGGAGGGAGAGAGAGAGAGGGAGAGAGATGAGAAACGCACAATGGCGATTTTTTTATTTTCGTCTTCCTTTGCGCGCCTTCGGACACTGTATTGACACCTAACCAAATTTTTTTGCGTTGAAGCAAATGATGTAATGTTATTCCATAATCGGGCTTGTAGCGTTTACGCTGTTACAGAGAAAAAAAAGAAGAAGAAGAAAACCAAAATGCGTCACACCGCTATTATTCAGACATCCGTTCGACTTCAGAGACAAAAGAGATGGTGTGTGTATTGTTTTCTCGATGATTCCCTAATCGCGTTAAAAGAGTATGAAGTGCCACTTGTATACCATATGAAAAAAAAAAGTAAGCTTTGAAGTGGTAAGCGTAGTGGAGGCACTCAAGAATACTTTTGACTTTGTTTGATAGGTCAAGAGGACCCTTTCAGCCACACATAACCAGCTCGTGTTATTGATGGGAGAACCAGGAAAAGTGCAACTGAGAGAAAATCACGAGCTATGAAGCACGCAACATGAGGATCTTCTCAGTGTAAATTAATTTTCAATCTTTTACGCGTTTTATTGCCGTTTTACATTGAGGGTGATGATCTATGCAGGTATACCTTGTATTAAACTTTTTTTCTTTTTTTATGTATGAAAATCACTTCTGTTTTGCGTATTTGCATCAAGTCAGAGAAACGATACGAACTATGTATCGGTAACTTTCACTTAAAGCTGCAGGCAGGTGAAAACACGAAGGTACCTTAAAATCGATTGAATATCACTTTTTTTTTCATTTCGTTTCGAAAACAATTGGCCTGCAGTAAGGGTTTGTTCTGGAAATCTTTATGATTTAAGAGTGATATCATCTTACTTTTTTATATGGACGCGTATTCTTATGTCCCACGTACGGTAGAGTTTGAATGCCTGTGTCGAATCAATGGTTCTGATGTGAAGTGCAAGAATATCGTATACCTCCACAGAAAGGTTTGCTATTTGTTTTTTTTTTCTAAATCAATCCTCTAATACCCGGTGCACCTAGAGTAAGTTCAATGTATACCGATGACTGCATGCACCTCCCGAAATTTTGTGGCACTAAATCACCGATCTCTATAACGTATCTGCTTAACCTTTTGTTTTGTTTTGTTTTTATTTTTTGTTTTTTGTTTTTGTTTGTTTCATAATCTCGATGTGGAGGTATTCTTTCTGCGTCTTTCGAGGAACAAATTTCTCGGGAAATTCACGGATGAAGTCTCTTTCCGTATCTCCCGGCGTGGTGTGTCATTTCAAAATTACCCCGTAATGTTGTGTCACATCTATTGAGGCCACCGCACACTATACGGCTTTCGGTCGCACGACTGACCGACTTTGGATTTGAAATAAACAAGCGTGTTCATTCTGAGGCCATTGTGATTTATTTCGGATCCAAAGTCGGTCAGTCGTGCGACTGAAAGTTGTATAGTGGTGCGGTGGCCTTTAAATTATCCCTTCTGGCCTTTAAATTATCCCTTCTGGCCATCTTCCAAGCTGTGAACCGCTAATCTACCTCAAGATCCGTCATATCGACAATATTTGTTTCAGTTGTATGAGATGATATGGCGGTGACGTTATTACCTTGTACGATGTCCTATACTACCCTGTGGTATTGTTGTACATTTTTTTGACAATAAGTTTGACTGACTTTTTTATCATCGCTTCGAAGGTTTTTTTTTTTTTTTGGGGGGGGGGGGGGGGGGATTTTTCAAGTTATGTGATACTTGCCCCTATACTCTGTTTTGTCATTTAAACTGTGTGGAGAAAGAAGATCTTAGAAGCTACCATGCAGTGTGCAGTTTTGGTTCTGTATTTGTCGCTTATCAATGCGGTCCGCCCTGCCGTATTCTTCCTGTACGGAAGAAAAAGAACACGATATACCTCAGTAATGACGAACAGGAGTAACAAACGTACGTAACACGCTCAGCATAATGCATTGCATGTAAAAGCACAAAAACAATGTTGTCGCGCGTAATCGCCTCTTGAGCTTCGCCGTATCGGGACTTTTGAGCAGCACAAGGCGGTATGTCCTGGTTTGTCAGAAATCGTATAGGCATATACCGATATAGGCAACTACGTTTTGCGCGTGTCCGAGGTTTGATGTACGATTTCATTTGATGTCAGTTGATGTTGATGTTCACGAACAGCTAGTCTGCATTCCAGCCGTTAATGGGGTTTACAAGTTTAGCTTGTCTACATTTTATCTTTTATTGAGGCATCTCGATAAGCGGTTGTACCAGCTGGTATTCAAAACACACCCTAATGGCACACAGCCAACGTTTATATAGTGGTTATAAATGTCTTTGCACTAGTGTATCATTCCAGAATATACATGTATTTTGATGCAAAGGCGAGTAACGATTTTCATACCTCCGTCCCGAAGGTGCTACAAGTATTGTGTTTTCCAATTTTCCACCCCTCCGCCTTCCATACACCCCTGGTCTAGTTGACACGATTTCAGAACAATCCTTGATAGATATGATCCAGGTTTGCTATATAGGGTGTGATTGTGCTGATGGATTTATGGGAAAATCGCTCAAGATTAAAGGTATTGGTCACAAAATAGTCATTTTCTAGCCATGAATTCAGCAGTGCATGTCCCATGCATGGTATCAAGATTCGGTTGGAATTATGGAAATGATTCGACGGTCACTAGCTGATTAATGTACGACGTGACGGTCGAAATGTACTCTGTCGAAAAGTCCTTTGGCGGCCATAACTTATGCAAGGAATGTCCCATTGTAATTTTGTTCTGTGAGAAGGCTATAGTATAGAAATGAATGAAGAGTTCACACAAAATAACAATGGTGACGTGTCAAAGGTCAAAGCAAAGGTCACTGAAATGTAGCCATAAGATTTTATTTTTTTTCAGGTGTAACTCCATTAACTTTGACACGGATATGATATCGTAACTAACATTAACTGATCAAGAAATATTTCCTGTGAGCAAAGAGGGCGCACGGTCAATCCTCAAGTTCAAAGGTCAAGTTCAATGAACTTCGTGGGATGTCACTGGAGAGATATGCATCATGTACTTATACAGCAGCATATCATAGAGACTGCGTGTATCAGCGGAGGCAGCCCAGTCGGATGTATGCTGCAGTAGAGATTATCTGTTCTGCAAAGTCATTCCATTTGAATAGTGCCAATTAATCCTTATTAAAGAATGCCAAAAGAGAGCAATGAAATAATTATGTTTATCTTATTTCAGCTGCTCGTTTCATTTGTGTGTTTTTTCCGCGCATGCCAGCTGTAGTAAGAAGACCTCGTTGACTTCTTTTTTTTTTAGATGTATATTCACAAGTTGTGAAATTATCAGCGATGCTGCCCATTACTAAATGCTGTGAACTGCATGTGATATTCATCCCTGTAACGTAAATTATTGAGTATTGTTTGATGGCTTCGAATTCATTCTGTGTTCAAATAATTCAGTGGAAAAAAGAGAAGACAAATTACAGTAGGATCTTTCGGTAAGTTGAATTCGAATTGCTGCGTCATAAAACTTCTTTATTAACTGCCATTACATTGGAACTTGCTGCATTTTTTTTAACGGAATTGGTGCATTTTGACTATACTCCTAGATTTCGAGGACGGGACTTGATAATGTATGAGTGGAATTAGCTTTAAGTATAACAATTTTGAAGCTATCAAATTAGCGCAACTTGCAACTCCTTGGCTATTTCCTGAAATATGTTAAATGTCTTTAGCCAGCGACACCAACGTTGATTTCCGCTCAGCACAAGTATTCATACCATAATATTCTCCACTTAATGTGTATACTATTCGAGTAGTGGTACGCTGGTGTGTCAGCAATATCTTTACTGTTATGTGCATATGGCGCGAAACATTGTTATGGAGCTGTTCAGGTGCTATAGTGTCATCTGCTCCGACAAAAGCTGGTGGTGTTCGTAGTTTTTCATTAAATGGTTTTGGCGTGTATGTCGGGTCAGTGGTGTTCAATTCGTACCAATTTTAATCTGCCGAGTCGCAGTTTTGTGAGATATGTAGCGTGTAGACTTCCCCTTTATAGTCACAATCTATTTGTTTCCATTGCAAAGTCGCTGCCATGCTCACGGTATAACGCACTGCACATAAACGAGTGATAAAGCTGTCGTCTGGTTTTGTATAGATCATTGTACACCTGTGTCATTTCTCCGTGCCATTCATTGAAATCTCAGGTTCCGTCTGATTTCAGTATGTGTATATAGAATGTAGTAAGAAGAAAAAATACCCATTTTTTATTACTTGAGTCTCGAGGTTCTTTCAGTTTCTTTTTTTTTTTTGTTCCTTTTTGTAGAAAAACTATGGTATACTTCAGTAAATGGGGAAGAAACCAGCAGTATTTTGTACTATGTAAGTATTTGTTATTGTAGGAGTAGAGTTAGTCGAAGAGAGGACAATGGATATATCTCAGGGATGCCCTTCTATGAACATTCGTCCTTTTGTAGCTTACGCCAATGTCACGTGACCCTCCTTGATGAAATATACCTCGCCTGTGACTATGTGTGTTTTGACAAATGACCTTAACATCTATGCTCAGACATCTCTTTTTTTTTGTTCAACTGCCGCAATGTGTGAAAACACACGTTTAAGAGAAAATGTTAAAACCCAACAACTCTTTGTTGTTTTATTTTTAGAAAGAAAAACAAAACAAAACGATGCTGTCTGCATAACCGTTTGCTAAATTCGTATGCTGCTTTTGGGAGATTTGATGAACTTTGTCGAATGATTTACTTAAACGCATGAAAGAATTACAATAAACTGTGCAACCTAATAATGCCAATATTATCTATGATACGTATATGATCTTAGTCTGCAGAATGATATATTTCCTCATTTCGTTGGCCCTGTTTTCATTTCCCGTGATGCTTGAGTTATAAGTATTATTCCAATGAAGACGATCTTTCCTTGGTATGCAGTGATACCCACATTTATGGGGTTTTTCTTCTTTTTTTTTCTCCAATGAACCCGTTAGTCCTGGTTTCTTCACAAATTTGGAATGACTGTAGCTATGTCATTCACGTTAATTCCCTTAAAAGTATTAGAAACTTTCCGAAATATAATATGACACGCCATCACTTTTCAACATCGATCTTTGTGTCTTTGTTTGTTGTTATTTGTGGGGTTTTTTTCAGTGCGCACATCTGCAATTATAGTTTGACTCCGGGTAAATTCAAAAAGCACGCTGGGTCGCTGAACCAATCCAGCGTACAGGATTTTTGTTTCTGCACTTTTTCGTACATATGCCAAGCGTCCATTTTGCTTACTTCAAAAACCAGACTCTCCCGTGAAATACGTGTATTCATTTGGCATTCCGCGCACTACTCTTGACGGTTGCCCGCGGCAATAAGAAAGAATAGTGATTATTTTGAGCCTGGGCATTATTACATAGTTGTTGATTTTTTTCTTTTTCTTTTAATGATGATGTCATCGATTTTGTATATCTGTGTAGCTTGTAGACCCTGTAATTCACGTGACATCTCCGACCTTTACACTTTCATAGCGTTATTCAATTCACATGCTGTCCATATTTTCTTTTTTGTTTGTTTTTTGTTCGTTTTTGTATGTTACTTGAGACATGTCAGTTTGTCATCGGATATGTTTTGTTTCATCAAATCATGTCTGGAATATTGATATTAAAAATACATCGGCGTTCGCGCCTGTAAAAAGACAAAACAATTTATATGTGATCATAGAGTTCTTTATGGCACTGTGTGCAATGAACGGTTTATCTTCAATCACTGATTTTAGTGATTGGGGTTAGTCAGTCTCGCAAATTTCATTAACGTCGCACCGGAGGATAAAGAAAGAATAAGCAGAGAGAGAGAAAAAAAAAAGAAATGGAGAAAGAAAGAGAGAGAGGGAGAGAGAGAGAGAGAGAGAGAGAGGGGGGGGGGGAGCATCATAAGCCGCGGTCACACTGGCAAAAGATCGCGAAGTTTAAGATCGCGATCTTCAAAATCGCGATCTTTAAGATCTCGATCTTTTGCCGGTGTGACCGCGGCTATGTGTGTGCAGTGTGCCTGCTTCAGTGAAAGGGAAGATGGCTGACGTGACGAAACAAAGAAGGTACAATGTATGCGATTGCGATTCGTGACCCACTGCTCATGCGCACAGAGCTGTGAAAGCTCCAGTCCGACAGAGGAATTTCGTAAATCGTGTGAAGTCAGTCCAACAGAATTGTAATTCCAAAACACTAAAATCCTGAGTGGTAACAAAGCAATGATGATTTTTAGGGAGAAGTTGCATTGACTTCTTGAACAAAAGTGTGATTTCAATTATATTAAAAAAAAATACTGGGAGAGTAGTCAGTTGATGACGTCACCTTGTCTAATTTGCGGGTGTGTTTGCTGCAATACCAATGTCACTTTACAGTGAGAACATGGGAAGCTTGAAAATTTCATAACCTTATTTTGTGTCCGATTTTGACATGGACTTACTCTATCAATGGGCCTGGGTGTAACATTGCACTGAACGTTGGCAATGGGGAACTACGGCGTCCTGCGATACATTCAGGTACACATTTATATCCTGTCAAAGTAGTGTTGAGGTAAGGTGGGCCAAATTTTGGGGTTGATGGAGAATGCAACCAAAATATACATGAGCATCGAGTGAATGCAGTAATATCAGCAGTTCACATTAGCGAAGTTTGACGACAATCGGACAATCCGTTCAAAAGTTACGAACTTTTAAGGTTTCGGTAGAGCCATCGCTGAATCAGAAGACTACTTCAGTTCGTAACGTCACATATTTGGACAACTATACAAAGAAAACATACAGAGAGTTCACAATTTCACTTTTAAACGACAAGTATACATCTCCTCGACTTGTTACTAACCTATATGCCAAGTGCAATATTATTCCCCTTGCTTTCTGAAAGAGATGTCAAGTACTCTTTCACTGTGCTAAAAAAAGTGAAAATACAACGTTGAATTTTCTTTGTATATTTATATCGTTTCCCATACGTGACGCCACAAAAGGTTGTAGCCTCTTCATCCAGCGATGGTGGCACCAAAACTTTAAAAATCCATTTTGAGTGTCCGGTTTTCCTCAAACTACATTGATGTATTCTACGAAATAATATTACTGCATTCACTCAAACCACATACTTATCACTGTGTTTGGGTTTGATTCTCCTTTATGAGCTGAATGACACACGACGATCAACTCGTTCTTCACTCATGGGAATTCCAGACGATTTTCATAATTTCACATCATGTAGTACATAAATCGACAGCTCCATGTATAGATTTGTGGGATGTATTGTGGTCCTTGAGCAGAGAAACAAACTCTGAAAAATCTTAGACAAATTACACTGAACAGTGTTGATGACATAGGAGCCTCACATATTTCAGAAATGTAGCAGTGTAATTCCATTACAATACCACTTGCTTAACAAGTCCACCTGTGTAGAATGTATGCATGCCATCTTCTTTTGTTCTGCTTCCTTGAGCCCCAACAGTACTCATGCATTCTTATGGTGAGGCTGCCATGTCATCCATCATCCTTGTTCATTGCAATTTGCTGTAAATTTTGAAAACGTTCTTATTCCTCAACCCAGTTACTATAAATTCTGAAACTCCGTACTCGGTATAACTGATTTATAGTTGTTCAAATGTAAAAGTCTGAAAATCATCCGGAGGTCTCCTTTATAGGGACTGTACAGTTCTGGCTGAGGTGAGGATTTAGCTTTTAATGTTTTGCAAGATATTCAGAAACCACTCTATGAGATGTCAAAGAGCATACAATAATCCTCAGGGGAATCAAAAGTTTATTTGAAGAAAATCGGTTTTGAAATGACTGAGTTATCCAAAAACAATGTAAAACAAAGAGATCCTAATAAAAGGCGTGGCTCGTCGCCTTTATTATTATCGCTTTTTTTTAAATATCTCGGCCATTTTAAAACCAATTTTCATCAAATAAACGTTGAATCCTTCTTAAAATTGCATGCTCTTTCATATTTCATAAAAGGTTCTTCATTATCTCACTTAGGAATGTTATAAACCTGAATCCTCCCCTCAACCAGTACCGTACATTCCCTTCAAGAATAAACAAAATGAATAGACTGCATGCCTTTAACGATCAGACACAACCATCACACAATGACGCAACCACTTGAATCTTAAATAAATCATTTTTATTATTACTGAATGCAAAATCTTTTGAAATTTACAACACATGAAATGCGCGGCAACGACATTGCGCCACCGCATTCACCTCCAAATAAAAATAAGTAAAAACACGGGGATTCCAATTTCATTGTCTTTTCTCTCGTGTATAGTCCATATACGAAACGAAAACATAAATATACAATGCATGCAAAAAAAAAAAAAAAAACGGGCTACGTTTGACAGATCAGAGCCTGCTTAACATAATATTTCTCTTCACTTATTTCTCGACTACTGTAAGTCTTCATCATGCTAAATAAAACAGTTTGTTTCTAAAGTGTTATGCTGTGCGCTCTCACGAACAGAATACAAATGTCAAGTGCGCAATCTACTTTTTTCAATAGCACGATGAGTTGGCAATTTACATGTACATGAACTATCCAATATCAAGAATATGCAGTCTTGTTGGCCTTGACTGGCGAAGAAAGTCTTTCAACCAACCAAAGAATATCAACTAAAGACACCAACAGTTGAAGAGGTTTCGGCAAATGCAACGTATTGATAAACAAGAGACCCGGGTGTCTTGCGCTCACCCGAGTAGCGCAAGTTCACCTTTCACGCAGTCACTAATCTAAATCACTCACAGCTTTACCAAAATTGGACCAGGCATTCTCAAATAGAAGATGGAAATGTACAATGAGGGCCCAAATTTAGATCCCTCCCCCCCCCCCCCCCAATTAGTATCAATTTCAGCTCTATCACTTCTGGTTCTAGAAAAGAAGATTTTTTTTCCCCTTTAAGATTCCTTAATATGGGGGATGGGGGCCCCCTGGGGCCCCCTGGGTAGGGCATGGTGTCCATTTTAACAAACTGAGATCCTAACCCCCTAGGGATGCTACCTGCCAAGTTTGGTGAAAATACATCTTAAGGTTTTCAAGAAGAAGATGAAAATGTACAATTTTGGCCCCAATTTGGACCTCCCCACCCCTCCTCCCTGCCCCCAAGGGAGGCACCCCTAGATCTGCTATGAACAAATTTGAAACTACAGTCATTTTAATGTACTAACTCATAGTATTAACTTAGCTCTATCACTTCTGGTTCTAGAGAAGAAGATTTTTAAAGATTCCTCAATTTTTTTTTTTATTTTTTTTTTTTTTTGGGGGGGGGGGGGGGGTTGGGCCCCCTGGGTGGGGCATGGTGCCCATTTTATGAAATTGAGATCCTAACCCCCTAGGGATGCTACCTGCCAAGTTTGGTGAAAATCGGTTTTGGGGTGTTCAAGAATTAGAAGATGGATGACGCACGACGCACGCCGGACGCCGGACGAAGAACGATCGCAATAGCTCCCTTGAGCCATCGGCCCAGGTGAGCTAAAAACGATAATCTTCACAAACGTTCTCATATCATATCTGTCTGCATCGGTGTATTCGAGTCATAATATAATCGCGCGTGTCGCTACATTTTCCGGTTTGTAATTTGCGCATGCGTATTTCCTCAGCTCTAAAATACGTTCATGTAAATTAACGAATTACATGTGACCTGTTTTCCGCTGTACTACTGGAGTGTATAAAAAAAAGTGAAAGTGAGAAGGGACTGATCAAGCTATGAAAATTGTGCACATTTCGGAAAAGTTCTATGTACTCCAACCGAAAGCATTCCCTTTTTCTTTCTTTTTTAATTTTTTACACAATGAAGTTGTTACGATTTCCCCCCAAAACAGATATCCATAACAGTAAGATCACATGTTTTCCTATACAACCATTATTCTAACCTCAAAAATATACAACTGTGGGCAAATGTATAGGCCTACAAAGAGTGCTTACGTCGCTTACTTGAAATCATATGTTAACACTCAATATCACGCGTGTGTGTGCGGTGGAAACTCGGTATAACGAAATCTGGTACAAGACGATGCCGCTATGACAAAACCTCAGTCCAATTCAGAAAGACCCAAGAAAATCAATTTCGACTTAGACAAAGAATTAACACGTGTTTATATACATCCGGGAATGAAGCTATGAATCTGTATTTGTATATATTTATGCATTCAACTCTACAAAGGGGATCACAGTTGTCTCAAGCCTTTGGCTTTCTTTGTGAACTCTCCGGCACATTTTACACTGTATATATTTCTGTTCTTATGATTATCAATAAAGTGAATTGAAGTGAATTGAATTGAATTGAATTGGTCTTCGACTTAGCGAATTTTTCGACTTCTGCGAAGCTGACGCAGGCGAGCGTGACCCACCTTACAATATCAACAAGCGAAATTTCCCGGGTGCAAAGACTGACTTTGATGAGTTTCCACTTGACAATGCCCCCCCCCCCCTGCTTCGCATGAACTATCGTTTAGAAACCGATACAGGTTCCATTATTTTGTATGAGCGTAAGCAGAGGAGCCATGTTTTACTTCTATTTTTTTTTTCTTGCGCTTCCAACAGGATTGCGGTCAATGACACGGGAAACGTCTTCAAGATATAGGCCTACTAGGTACGTGCTGTAATAATCTTTACAAAACTGAAGTAATCTACCTGGAATATTATGTACGGCTTGTAAAGAACTCTTGCGCAATCACGTCACACTTTGAGTTATATATTCTCGTAAAAAGAGTGTTTTGATCGAGAAAGTGTAGATCCGCGAGTTCTTCCGAGTTCTTGCCACCACATCCACTACCCCTCCCCCCCCCCCCCCCCCAGGTTAGTCTCCTGTCTGCGATCATCTTCATTTATTTCCTGAACGTCTGCTTAAATTACCATCTTTGCTCGATTTTTTTACAAATGGTATTTCAACTAATGAATGCCGGGTCACCTGGCAGTACCCTTAATTGATCAGATTGCGTGTTTCTTTGAAAGTAGATATATTATAATCGTGACTAAGTGAGTGCTTGTAAAAAGTCCATGCACACGAATTCCAGATGTCTGTCTTTTTTTCTTTTTTTTTGCGCCTTCATTCGCTTTGCGCGGGAAACTCGCAGACATTACCTTGCAGTACACTCATTGACCCTACAAAAAAAAAAGTCTCACTAACACCATAACTTCGGATGGATTGAGCATCTGAGGAAAGCGATAGAAGATAATTACCGAGACTGAAAGCTCAAGATTATGGAAACAACCCTAGATAGGATTAACTGCTCCTTTACGACTGGCTGATGGTCTTCCTTGCTTTTTTTAATCACGCATTTTGACTGCCCTGCTTACATCGTCATGAAAATGTGGTAATCTTTTAGACGACGGCGTCAGTTCCTCAAAAATGCAGAGATTCTATAAACATTCATCTTTCAGTGATCTGCACAAAAGGCTGTTTATATGAACAGAACATATACATGCGAGTGAAAGTTTACTCTATTGTATTCAAATTACTGTACAGTACTTCCGTCAGCGATCATTGGTCATGATATGAAAGAAATTCAACAGTTCCAAGTACATCGACCTTTCTCTCGCGCATATACACTGTATATATATACAAATATATATAATTATATGTCTGTATATGCACGTATATGTGTTTATCAGCAAGCCTATATGCTTCTTTTATTTTCTCACTCGACTTTACAGTATTGTGAAAGAAATGCTTGTCTCCCTGCTCGAGGTGAGTGACCAGTGAAGATAAGATATAACAACATTAGATTCGTGGATTGGATTCCTGGATTAAAAATATGAGACATGGTTGGTATTAGAAGGGGCTTTTTCATGTACGTGTTCATAAACCAACAAAGTCCATGGCAACACATAGTTAGGGTAAAACTTCTCGATTAAAGAATCGATGGTGACGGCGGATTATCTACAGACATTACAAAACCGCTTTTGTGAGAAGAGTTGTTTCACTGAATCAGAACAATAAAAACTCATCATCTGAACGCAATATAGTATGGAATGGATACTCAGTATTACCGCACAAACTATCATATCTGGGTCCTGTTTCATAAAGCTGTTTGTAAAGTTACGCACGACCTTACGAATGACTAGAATATGGAAGGCCAATATGTGTGCCATTCCCCCCCCCCCCCTCACATTTTAACAACGTACGACTGTATGTCAATATTTCATCTATATTGGGGCAAAAATACATTTTCAACTAAAAACGTGTGTTCATTATCATCTGCAAAATTTCAACTTCAGTTATTAAAATTAACAATGATTAGGAAATCCACTTGGCTTGCCATATATAAGTCATTCTTAACCTGTTGAGGACGAGTCCCGTGTATACTCGGGCAGGTGTCTACGGGAAATGCATGCTGTAGCAAAATCAGTCCATCCTCAACGGGTTAAAGTCATGCATAACTTTACGAACAGCTTTATGACACAGGGCCCTGGCTGTAACGACTCAAACTAGTTACCATGAGGTCAGGAATGTGTCCACTCTTTTATTCCAAACAGAACACGCCTACAAAGTCAAACATCATACAGAGCTGAGAACAAAATAAAAAATTGCACTTTCTTGGCTCAAAAGCTCCTGAATCATTTAAATCTGAGTAAGACATACGTACACATCATTTACAAAGCACTAGAAATCACTTCCTATCAAGGTCATTGATCTTTTACAGATAAAAAACTATTTCAAAGAGAACATGATTAGATTACGATCGAGGGCTTGCTTAATTGTAATCACTCCTCAATAAATAAGATCTAGACACTAAAATTCATGCATACACCTCAGTACATATCAGTGACAATAACAGCAATAACGTTGCAGTACACATTTGCGGACTGAAAAATCACACATGACAAAAATCATGCTGCAGTGTTTACGCAAAACACGAAAACATCTGAATACTCAATTATTACACATTCTTCTTATATTATTGTATGTGATGCAAAGATAAATATATCGAAAGAGTGAAGTATTACGTATCAAGAAATCCAAGCTACAATTGTATTTTGTGACCCAGCGAGATTTTGAATCTGGAGGCATCTGATCTCTGCAAACAAACAATGCAATGAAAATCGACTGAAAAACAAAATAATAAAAAAGAGTAGAAAATAAAATGTTTCCATTGTGCTTTTACGAGTTGTTTCTATCTTGTACCATTGTTAGGGGCTGCAGAATTGTCAGAGGGCAAGGGGCAATGATCACGATGGAGCTCCAGAAAAGAATAATTTTCGAGGAGATTGGATTTCATTTTGATCTTTGTCATTTTTGGCCACCAAGGCTAACACGCAAGCATTCAAAGGGCTGACGGCTTTTTGTCCCCTTCGAAGGCGCAAATCTCTAGATATTCCTGGACTGATATAAGTCTTTGCAGGCCAGCCAGTGCTGGGAGTAAGAGGTTCTACCACTGCTCCTCGTGGACTCGAACCCACAATTTTGTAATTGATGATAGAGGGTTTGTGGCTTTATCCATAGAACCACAGTAGCTCCATAACTGACCAGGCAAGTGCACCCTTTGGGCCACATTCAAATCTGTGTCAAGATTCTTTCTTCATTCATCCATAAAATTCAATGACCTATTGCTCCAATGATCACACTTTTGATCAAAAAGAAGAGAAGAAGAAAAAAAAAATCTTCTACGTGCAAAGTTCTCTTTTGCAGGTGGTGTTACTGCTTAGCTCTCTGTCGACCATTTTGCATGCAGCATGCCAAAATTACAAGTAGGTCCGGGGTGCAAATGTATGGAGTTTTGGACCATTTCTTTTGCTCACAGAACTTGGTATAAAGGTACACGGAATGAAACTAACAGCTATATCCAGACACTGGACTGCCGCTAGTGGCCCGAGGTACGAGAAATATGATGACACACTATGCCATGTCATTTTGCATTAAATGACAGAATTGCACTGATTGAACACGCATTTAATGACACCTCACTCCAACAATACGTCACATATTATTCGCAAAATTGCTGGAAACGATCAGTCTTTAGTTCCCCGCTGCCCCCTCCCACACATGCACCCACACACACACACACACACACATCTTAACACCTACACTCACATACGCACACACATTCTTCGACAAATTGGTGCACCACGAAATATACAAATAGAACAGCTTGACGTGCAATTATAAATCAGCAACGTAGAAATCTCTGAAGCGCCACCAATCATTTCTACACATCTCTCTACTCACAGGTCATTTCCGGTGGCCGGCACGATTAAAATGGCACGAAAGGTACAAAGGCAAATATATATGCTAATCTATCTCCTAAATCTCATAAACACAAGCCCATTAGTTCTGCAGCAACTTGGGATTAACATCCGACGACATTGGTAAATCTCCCCTCATCATGAACTCTAACAATAGGATGAGGTGAATACTACCAAAAAAAAAAAAAGAAAAGAAAAAGAAAAAACAATTGAATAAAAAAAAGTTTAGGATTGATTTCTTTGTTTTCATTAAATTTTTCTGCAAATTTCTGCAACTACTTGAGAATTCACTTACATTTCCTTTCCATATAATATCTAAATTTGCAATTGTTGAAAGAACAAGAAGAAAGCACACAATTCCACCCATATGCTATGCAAAGATATGAAATATGAATCTAGATAATTATTTCAAAGCACGCTGTATACTATTTCATTGCAAAATGCATCCCTCTGCCAAGCCACCATACCATATTCCTCCGTGCTACGACAAAATCACGTGACAGTAACCACAAGACCTCATGACTCGCATACATTTCACATGCTGGACTCCGAATGTGGTCGGTTTTCAAAAATTGCATAAAACTACCGCCACGTTCCCAGATGTGTTCCTGATCATGACTGTGCAAAGCAGTCGCAGAATCAATGAATCTATTTCATCCTAATCATCAACCAAATTTGTTGGGACACAAATATCTGGGTGCATTTCATGCACAAATATAGCATTTACGACTTATAGCAATAAGGTTATCAACCCATATAACCGTACCTTGTATCACTAACTTGTCAGTCCCATCACCACACACACATTGATAAATCTACTACTTACTTCCTACATTAATTGGATATTCTGAACACCACAAAGCAATCAACAAACTACACCAAGAGTGCACACACGTTTTGATTTAGGTTGTTCCTACTGAGGTGTCGGGGAAAGTACTCAGGCGAGACTTGAACCCATCACCTGCTGACTGCTGCGCAGAGGCCTGACCACTGGTCCAAACTTATCATTTTCATACACCAAGATCATTAGAGCATAATAGTACTTGGTGGGTAGGTGAATCAGAAGTTGATGAAGTGTTGTGACAATCACAAATATCATTAACAAAGGGGTGATTTCAGATATATTGAATACATCTTTAAAAGAAGAGAAAAATAAGGATAACTTTACAATGTTTTCATTAAAAAGAAGAATGACCATTCTGTAATAGTTTCATCACTTTTCGGTTTGGGCGCTGTTTTTTATGTTAATGTCTATTTTAACCATAACCAGGGGGCTTCAATCATACCTAACAATAGTCCTGATTTATGGACTGACACAGCAATGCATCTGACTCATTTCACACTAGTAACTGTTTGAATTATCTTTTCTTATTTTGGAATCCCCAAGTTATGGCAGACATAAGTTACTGCCTTTTAAAACCAGATATGGGTAGGTTTATAGCAAGCTGAACCAGTCCACGGCCATGTTTCATTACAGGCATTCACAACTCTTGCACGTAACTGGGTATTGCAGCTACTACAGCAGCAACAGATTTGCTCATTGTTAACTGGCTACTGCCCTGCTGGTGCCATGGTAACTGCAAACATTCTGAGTTTCAGATATAAAGCGGGATTCTAATTACTCTAGGTAGACTCAGAGCAGAGTAATCTGCCTATTAGCTAGTACCTTTCTGCTTCTGAAGGTAACAGCAGTTGGATGGCAAGTCAAATTCACAAGCAGAAGGGCATATGTCAAACTTCTCTGGCACTAAACTTTTATTCTTTTATTTTGCCAACTTTCAGCTAAGGTGGGTCACAAGTATGTAGACACAGGATTGAAATACAGAAAAAGAAAAAGGCACTGCAAAAGGTTTGAGGTTGAATTCAACATCCGAGGCCTATTTCACACCGCCTTCACAAGAATTGCAAGGTACTGAGGAAACCCCATTTTAATGAAGATCTAAAAATCACAATGACCTTATTTATATCAGGATTGTGACTGCATTAGGGTACAAAAAAAACAGAGGTGCAGAGATGGGACCGGTAAAATCGCCTTGTTGTAAGTAAGAAGGTTTTGTTATATCTGACCTCCTCATAATGAGAATCCACTGTACAGGAATTGCAGCTACCATGGCAACAGCTACAGACAAACAGCTAATCATTCGTAAAAGGTCGTTACTTGTTGCTATGGTAGCTCTGATTATCACTGTAGTTTAGAATTATTCATGAAATCACACAAGCGGAGCCAAGGTGATGTGCTGAAGGTGATGGTGGACACTCATCGGCTATCTTGGCAAGAACTTGGGAGAGGGAAAGGTTATTCTTGCAACATGTGAAGTCCAGTCCCATCTATTTTGTAATGCCCGGATACTAAAAACCACTCTCAGGGGCCTGTTCACATTTGACACCTTACATGCTTAATCCTGTGTGTGCTTTGAGTGCTGCTTGGCACTGAAAACCCCACAGCATTGCACTCTCTGTTTTAAGTGCCTGGCACGTAAGGGGTTAAGAGGAATTCAACTCAAAAAATATCTCAGGGTCCTGCAGCTGCTTGGTGATATATCACACAACACATTGCTTTCTGCATAATTCTACCATGATGGTAAGGATAGATTTTCATTCCGATACTACCCTCGATTGAACATGATTACACAGGAACATCATAAATAACATTGCTTGTCTGTTCGTTTTGTGTTGGTTTTTTTTGTCACTACATACAGAAAGAGAAAAAGACTCTGGACGTTTCCTTTCCTCATACATGGGGCAAGATTTCGTCGTCGCTGTCGTCGTGGAATTCGAACGGGTTTCTCCTCGTGTCCTTCAAGAGTTCCTCATCCTCCTCCCCGCCAAAGCCGAGCAGAGATCTTGATTGCGCCCCGCCCTCCACCAGTTCCTCAGCATCTCCATTGGATAGCTAAGGGCAGAAGGAGAAGAGGGGGGCGGTGTGAAAGGGGACCTCCGGATTCAGACTTCTATATTTGAACAACTATGAATTAATTATACTGAGTACAGAGTTACAGAAGTTATAGTGATCGGGATGAGGAATAATAATGTTTTCAAAATTTGTAACAAATTGCAATGAACAAGGATCATGACATGGCAGCCTCACCATAAGAATGCATGAGTTAGGGCTCAAGGAAGCAGAACAAAAGAAGAAGGCATGCATAGATCATACACAGGTGAACTTGTTAAGCAAGCGGTATTGTAATGGAATTACACTGCTACATTTCTGAAATATGTGAGGCTCATATGTCATCAACACCGTTTAGTGTAATTTGTTTAAGATTTTCAGATTATTGGTTTCTCTGCTCGAGGGCCAAAATGAATTCCACAAGTCTATACATGGAGCTGCTGACTTATGTACTACATTATGTGAAATTATAAAAATTGTCTGAAATGCCCCTTTAAGTAGTAACATCAGTGAATGGATAGATAGATTGGCAGAACAGTGGTAGCCTAGGGTCAATGGATATTTGTTCAGACGAAAGGATGAATAAAGGGATGGATATATATGCAGATTGATGGATGGATAAATAAATGAGTGTGTCAATTGAAAGTTGTTAAGATGAATGGATAGATGGATTCACAGATGGATGAGTGGGTAAATGGATAGAAAAGTACATTGGTGGATAGATTGGTACATGGACGGATAAATTAGCAGTTGGGTAGATGGATTTTGCGAGAGCCAAGATTCAGGAAATTAAAATGTACGCAAAAGTTCCTGTTTACACTATGTGCATTGAATGCCAGCGGCAATTTGCGAAATTTTCATGCCGCCAAAAACGCTGTCGGCTCCAATTTGGGCATATTTCATGCCACGAAAATATCTTGCTTTACAGAAGATGGAAGGATGGATGGATAATAAATGAGTGTGTACGGGTAGACGGATAGATGTTCAAAGATGAAAGGAAGAATGGATGGATGGATAAATGGATGGGAAGACGCATAGTTGTTCAGATGTAGGGATTGATGACAGATGGATAAATGGGTGGGCAGACAAGTGGGCAGGTAAAATAAGTGGGCAGATAGATAGGTACGTGGGTGGTAGGATGGATAAATAGAAAGACAGATGGTTGGATGATCAAGCAGATAGGTTGATAGACGGATAAACGAGAGATGGACAGGCAGGATTATGATAATGATATCACCGATTATGACGCTGATGATGATGATGAAGGATAGAACGACTATTACGACTTAACCGTATCTCAGTGTAAGCAGCACGCGGCAGCAAGCTACTCTCTAATGGCCATCAATGTATTTTGCAAAACTCTTTATGACATTAATGAAGCTATCAGCCTGCTAAGAGCTTGATAAATGTCCCTCTTACGACTCGCGGTAAGTTCTGAACAAAAAGGACTTTATCATGAAAATTTCAGATACTGGTGATCAATCTACTCTTTTGTCACGTATCTTGTCAGGGTGGATTTGCTACCAGACATTTTATTAGCTCTTGGGCAGTGATAAAATCTAATATCCCGTCGTTAAGATACAGGTTCTTCCGTTTTCTGAACGTGGGTGTTTGTGCAATGGTGGAGGGGGGGGGGGGGGGGGGGGGGGGGGGGGGGGGGGGGGGGGGGTGGGACTGAAAGGGGGAGGAATGGAGTGAGAAAAAGAAGAAAAGGAAAAGAGGGTGGGGTGTGGCTTTTCACACTCACCTGTGAGTAGGAGTAGGTTGGGACTTTGGAGTACGCCCCAGGACAGCAGCACCTTAATCTCCAGTAGAGGGCTGACCTGAAACACACAGCAAGACAAATGCCCGACAGTAACACAGGCTCAATGGAGGATATATACACACATATACCACATACACATATCCATACTCACTTGATCCAGTAATTTGTGGCAATGTTTCTAGTTTGAAAAATCTGATGTGCACATTCTTGCATGAAACCAAAGTCTCAAACATTACTTTAATATTAAGCTATGAAGAAGTTAGAGCTGAATATAAGTGCTAAATGCTAAAGAAAGAAAGAAATAAAGTGATAGATCTGATTTACCAAGCTCAATGTTTGATGAATTTGATAGCAAAACAAGTAAAGTACCACTTCTAAACATTTTACAGTCCATGATCAGATAGAGCAAAATAAAACCTTTCCAGTGATACCTTATTTTTTTTTACATAACAAGAAACTTTCTTGAAGTTATGGTTAAAAAGCTTTGTTCTTTGTTTTTTTTTTAAGCAGCTTTAATCACAAAAATCTCAAATCAACAAGAATTGCACAGTCGACTTATTTTGCCATAAAACTCTTCATTTCCTACAGTCAATAGTTTGAGAGTTGACTCTTTATAAGCATGGTGATACAATCTGTATTTCTTAGCAGATCTCTTGAAGGTGACGGCACATTTCTCAAAATTTTGTATGTTAGAGTGTTGTTGTTGTTTTTTCATTCCTTTGAGCATAATCAAACAGCTAAACCAGCATAATTCAGCACTTGCTAACGTTGAGCCACTTCCAAACTTAACAAAGTTTTTAACTCAATGACTTTAACATCGAAGAACTTAACTGTAAGGATCTGACGTACGTGATAGCACATGTCATAAAACTTGCGGCACAACCAAACGGCCAAGACAAGCTTTCGTGGTGCAGTCATTACAAGAAGAAGATGAGGCCAGGAGAGAGAAATTAACTTACCTCCGCTCCCTCTTGTGGAAAACGATCGCCAGGACGCAGAGGAAGATGATGACGAGGAGCACCGCGAAGATGATGGACGCCTTCCGGTGCTTGGCATCGACGACATCATGGCTACCGCCATCATCACCTGGTATCACCCTGGGTGAGGAGGAAGGAATGGAGGGAATTAAAAAGAAAACAAGAAACAATACTCATTACGAGTCTAGAATAGTAAAAGTGGACATTTAATGAGTAATTTCTCATGATCGACCGGGCAAAATGAACTCCGCTTGTTTTTAACCTAGCAGGTCTACATGTATGTAAATGTCGTTTACATCAAGCTCGCAGTTAATCTATGACCCCTTTGAGGGCTGAATTTCTTCCCGTAAGTGAATGCCTGCAGGCAGATGCTCCCTATGAATGAAATAGGAGTCACTGCATGCGGCACACTGCGCTCCTGGATTTTATCATCACTGTTAGGTAACTAGAGTCATATCATCGATGCTAACAACCGTGTGAATGTAACATATACTTACAAGTTAATTTGCCTATCACTGATGATAATATAAACGTGGCTACAGATACTCACACTTTTCCTTCGATGCAAACTACAGACGTTAGCCACAGGAAAGTGTACTGACAATTACTCGACTCGTAGTAGAACTCTGGTGCCCCCTGCAAAGGGACGGAAAAGAGGTCAATGATACCATAATTAATTCTGGCACAGTTTGCCTTCCATACGCCATGGCAGACCTACCAACAGCAGACGTCATTGAGAAAATGTAGTGTTCATCATAAGAGCATGTTTGCAAACTTCTTATTGTCTTGTCTTTTGGCACGATTTCTGGGGGGTGTTTCATCAACGCTTGTCAGCGCCGACAACTGTCGGCGCTGACCAATTTCAGCAAAATCCTTGGTTTTGATTGGCCGAGATGCTCTGGTCACTGACTGTTACTATGGTGACTCAAGTTGTCAGCGCCGACAAACATTGATGAAACACCCCCCTGATGGATTGATGAACAGTGTTAAATCAGTCACCCTGGCTTTCTAAAACTTGACAGATATTCTAGAACAGGTGTTGTTCACATTTCTTGCTCTGCTCATGTGTACATGTCAATGTTCTCGACAACACACACAATCACATAAACACATTCATGCATGCAAGCAGTTTCCTGTTTGAAATTGAGCATCATATTTACAGTTGTAACTATGACTTCAACACACTTCTTTCATATTGACAATTTAACAATGGGATAGTTGAAGACCTACCACACTTGAATTCAAAGTGCAACTTGAATGATGATATGTTTTATACATATGGCCACTATAGCAAAGGGTGACATGACATTTGCTTCTGCGACAATTGCTCTGGTCTTAATTTCTCCTAGGACTTAGGGTTAGAAGTTAGGGTTGTGATAGGGTTTTAGGCTTGGTTTGATGTTAGGATTAGGATTAGGGTTAGGGCTATGTTTGTAGGTAAGAATTTATGTTTGGCTTAGTGTGCAGATATTTCATAGGAGCAATTTTCACAGGAGCAAATGCCCTGGAACCATAGAAATTATCAATGTTTGTGTGCCAGCAGGCTTTATATCCCCTCCAAAGGTCTAGGCAATGAGGATAAAGGGTCTTGCCAAGGGGCACGACCCCTGCTGCCACGGGACTTTTTGAACCAAGGACCTCAAGATTGAGAGTTTATGGTCCCAACCACTGGGCCACACAGCTTCCCTATGATTTTCTCATCCTGTTGGGACGTCATTGCACAGTGATAAACACATTTTACTTGATACTTGATACTGTAATCCCTCTTGCAGCTCCAACAAGCTATACTGGGATGAACTACACAAGTGTGTCATTGGGAGGTGCCACAGTGATGATCTCTATTTACAAAAAAAAAGAGGGTGCACAGTGCGAGTGAAATCTGAATGCATCCTTTAAAGGATGAGGGATCCAGAAGAAGGCAGCAAAGGTTGTAATAGAGGGGAGAGCAGCCTCTCTGAATGTTGTAAGGGTGGTGTACGCTAAAAAAGTAAAACAGACGACAGACATGTTGGATATGCTCACCGTTCCCCTGTCGGTCTCACACTGAAATATGACCGTGGATATCACGGTGTCTGCGTTGTCCTTTCCACAGCTGTTGGGTTTCGTCACGACCATTTCTATCAGCTCATCTGGGTTGAAAAGGAAAAGGTAAGAGAAAATTGAATGAGAAAAAAAAAAGAGATAAAATCTAGTAAATTTTGGATGGTTTGCAGCATACCACATGCTGTATTCCTGAAGAGAACTCTCCATCCTTCTTGGTTGAATTCTGAAAAGAACCAAGCATGCTGCTTCAGAGAACAGTGTTACAATCAGGCTAATTTTATGCTGTCTGGAGAACTAATCCTCTAACAACAATCTATGAAGAGCAGTACACACAATACTAATACAGGATATCAATGTATGACTTCATATGTATTGTATGATCGATGAACCACAAGTTAAGTTGTGTGCCTTGAGGTCTTTAAATCTGAACGACAACAGCCCATTTAACAATTATTTAGGAAACAGGATATGCAACTCCGAATATATCACTGTTATGAATTAAATCGTCCCATAAAACCTACCCCTGTTCAATTGAGAATATACCTTTCCTAATACTGATCTATACAATATATTTGATTTCCATGCTACCGCAGCAAATGAAACCCTACATCAGTGCACTCAACAGACTTTATGACCCAAAATTCAGCACCAATATCAGGACATGTTACACACTGACAATGATGTCTTGCAATGATTCCATCAGCATACCTTCTGCATAATATTTTCTCGTCGACCTCATCCCAACGTCTCGGAAGAAGTTCTTGTCCGATTTCTTGGTCTGGCAGATGGCTGCATCTGCGCACGTTTGAGTCAGGTTGCTCGGCAGGGCTTTGTCCATGGTGATGAAGTAGACATAGGAGGACTGGGTGCCCGACGCCTCCAGACGGCTATCGCCCTCTGCCTGCCACGTCCTGTGAGCGGTAACAGTGTTGCCATGACAACATGAACACACAACAACACGGAATGTACCACACACTGTGTCAGTGTCAATGTACAATATAATATACAGTATATACCATGGCAATATTTTGGGAGCATACTATTTTGTGAATTGAGACTAGTCAGACGATTATGCAAGCGGTTGGATTTCGTGATGGAGAACCATGGTGACGAAATGGGAAATATGTATTTCTGTTTACATTGATTTCCCACCTCCATGATTATATACAGCCCATTTGTGTTAGGGGAGGCAGTATATTTCCAGAGTTGTTAATTTCGCAAATATTTGTTGACAAATGAAATTCACAAAAATGAAAAAAAAAACAACACAAAATATAAACTGTAAACAGTATTCAATAAGAAGAAAAAAAACCCCACATGAAATATCCAAAACTGAACACCAAATTAACAAATATATCAAATCCAGGGTTTATATTCAGTCCAGGGCACAACATAAGAGTAGCTTGCACATGTGACTATTAGCATGCATTATCAGTTTATATTCATAATCAATGGGCTAGCTAGTTTTGTGAATTCTGGCCAAAAAATCCACCTATTGCTATAAAGGCATAAATACAAATGTACTTACGCTTGTTTCATTATTGGGCTGAAATCCATGACAACATTTGTTTCTGGATCGGTGATCTTCATATCTTTCATTTTCACCGGCACTCTGGGAAAAGGGAGAGAGAGAAAGGGGGGGGGGGGGGGGGGGGGGGGTTAAGAAACAAGGAAATGCAAACTCAATTCAAACATGCAAGGAAATAAATAGTACATGAGCATGATCATTTTGATACAAGAATCCAGTGTACTGTTTTAATCAACTGGCCTGAATTGTGCAGACTTCACTGTCTATCTACTTTGTACGGGTAATGCTTTGCTCTGTTCATGCAGTAATATACAGATACAATGATGCAGAGACACATAATGATAATAATAATAATAACAACATTAATAATAATGATTATAATAATAATAATAATAATAATAATAATAATAATAATAATTACAATCATAATAAATATAACAATAACAACAACAACAACAACAGCAACAGCAACAACAACAACAACAACAACAACAACAACAACAACAACAACAACAACAACAACAACAACAACAACAACAACAACAACAACAACAACAACAACAACAACAACAACAACAACAACAGCAGCAGCTAGTTTTTACATAGCACATTTCACACTTGTTAAGTATCTCAATGAACTTTACAGACTATAATCACCCCGGTCACTGGATACATTACTGTAAACGTGGAAATTTTCGCGGTACATTAATTTTCGCGGATTTCGCGCTATGTTCGGCTAGCGCGAATTCAAAAACGCGCGAATATATCTTCACAATTTTCTATGCACATTTTGAACGGGATGAATTGTGTGCGCTTCATCGATGATACTGCTACGTAGTACAATGTACAGGCATGTTTACGCTACTAGTACTGTGCGAAGAGACGATAGATTGCTGTGTACTATAGCATGCATGTACGTGTGCACCGCACGCACTGATGCTACATTCCCCCGTGACTACGGTACTACAGTCACAGCTGTACTACGTATTTGAGTGCTTGTACTCGCAGTCGAGCCCTTCGCTACGTCGCTTGTCGTACGCTGGCATAGCAAGCTATGTAGCAGAGGCTTTGGATGAAAGCAGTGAATGTGTACTACAGTAAAGTAACATGCTGCGGAGCGCGAATTTAAGAACCCGCGAATACGTTTACGAGCCGCTTAGCGCGAAAAATTAATCGCGCGAAAATATTGACGTTTACAGTATTTCCAATCAGCACTGACAGTGCTCACTCTCCACTCACATAGAGAGTGGATGAAATGAATATCACTGTCAACTTATCTATCACTCTACCAGCCAACTGAATGAATTGATTAATCAACCAAATCTCAAATAAATAGCCATGATTTTACAAAGTGACTCATTGATAAATGTGACATAAAATATGCAAAGTTGCAACTGAATTAAGAACCCTGTATGTTCCTCTTTGAAATTTGAGAATGGAGCTCATAAACACATTCTATGTCAGTTTTTTCTTTTAATTACAGTGTCACCATATTCTTTGTAAAAAAAGAAGAAGAAATTACTGAAGACATGAGAAGGACTTCTCTTGCTTTTCCAATAAACTATGCTCACCTTTCCTCTTTACATGCCACTGTAGACTTCCATTCGAAGCTGAATTCACATTTTCCTCCCACCACTTTTGACCTGGGAGAAATATCAAAGAGAGCGATTAGAAAATGGCACTTAACACAGAATACAGAGCTACAAAAATTATTGTTTTCCTGCATGTTACAGTCAAAGTTTGTAGAACTTTTCTCTTGCATCAAATTCACTATGAATACAGCAGCAAGACACGTTAGCCATGACATTTTATCTTTTGTAGTGACTACTGATGAGGCTATTCTACAAACTAATACTGTAAAATCATACATTTTTGCATGATTATTTTTCACACTAGCAGAGCAAGATAGCTTTTGCATATTTTGAATTTCATGAATGGTCGAGATAATTGAGCAAGCACTTTAAACAGCTCAACAGAAAATATTGTTTCTACACTATTTGATGTCCACACCGAAGTTATTTTGTGAAAATGTCATGATAATGAAAATATCTTTTTGCTCTCCTGAAAATTCAAATTATTGAGATAAAAGATCTTGTCACCCCAGGGATTTTATTTTACGCTAAAACATTAAAAAAAAAGGGACTGTCGCACTTACTCAACGAACACAGGGTTGCCAATTTTGTTGGCGCACTTGAAGGTGATCTTGACGGTGCTTCCGGTGGTGGCGGTTCCGCTGCCGTCACAGTCTGACACTTCCTCCCCTTCACCAAAGGTCACCACTAAATCAGGCGTATTGCCTTCGGTCAGGTGAAGATGGGAGTTGAAAAACAGCAACAATAAAATGTCCAATGTGACACTGATCAATGCCCTTACACAGTAAAAACGTTTCAATGATGAGCTCAAAAAGAATGAGGGAACTTTTAGAGGCTTTGGTACCAACGGGAATTCTCTTCATGAATAAACTTAGGTCAGAGAGAGAGAGAGAGAGGGAACATCTGCAATATTCCTCAACACCGAGGGCGCTGTCACTAGCACAATTAGGTGGCAGGATTGCCCCATGAGACGCCTGCACAACAATTTAAATGAAACCAGGTGAGAAAAATATGGCATGCACAACATTGCAAGAAATGAGACACTGTGCATGAAGATGGTCAATCTCTCACCACTAGTGGTCAGCTGCTGCGTGTATTCCATGCCCAGGACGTTCACCTGACCATCGGGGCTCTGTCGACACATGCCTGCCTGGGCCGAACATCCCTCTGGAGTGTCGTAGGCCGGCTGGCACAGGTTCATGTAGTACCTGGCAGAAGATATTATTTGCAGAAGAGATGATGATGAATAGACAATAAAGGAGAGAGAAATGCATCTTAAAGGACAAGTTCACTTTCATAGACATGTGGGTTGAGTGAATGCAGCAATATTAGTAGAACACATCAGTGAGAGTTTGAGGAAAATCGGACAAACCGTTCAAAAGTTAGGAATATTTGAAGTTTCTGCTCAGTCAAGACTGGATGAGAAGACTACTATAGCTTGTGATGTCACATGTGTACAACGATATAAAGAAAGAATAAAGAAAATTCAACATATTTTCACTTTTCTCGCATAACAAATGAACACTTGACTTCTCTCTTTCAGAAGGCAGGGGGAATAATATTACCCTTAATATATGTCAGTAACAAGTCGAAGAAATGTGCACTTTATTCAAATAAGTGAAGTTTTGTGAAATTCTCTTTATATCTTCTTTATATCGTTGTACGCATATGACATCATACACTGTAGTAGTCTTCTCATCCAGCAGTGACTGCCCTGATACTTTAAAAATTCATAACTTTTGAACGGATTGTCGGATTTTCCCCAAACTTTCACTGATGTGTTCTACTAATATTGCTGCATTCACTCAATCCATATGTATATGAAGGTGGACTTGTCCTTTAACATTTGCATCACCACTGAGAGTAACTCATGCATATACTGACATTATGGAAATTATGCTTGTCATTATCAAGTGATGTAAAATGACTGACATGCACTTGATGATAACTTTGAATTAATGTTTCCCTAACTCTTGTCTGTACCAGGGGCTTTGGAGAGTGTGTAAAATGTTATGGCGTTTTCAGTGCTAGCTGGCAAAGAAAAAGCTTAAAATAGGGCAGAAAAGTTTAAAGACTGCCTTTGATTATCATGGCAGTGCATCATGTCTGGCATGGCAGAATATTGGCTAAGGTGAATGACCTTATAAATCATAAGGACATGGGTTCACACAGCCATGCCATTACTAAGAAGTGCTTTGTCAGGCCCTCAAAGGGACTGTTGTTCATGCATCATGTGAAATATCATGAAGAGAGGCAAAAGAAAGGCAGAGTGCAGAGAAAAAAATGCACATAAATATAGACCAAAAACATTGAAAAAGTTTTGAAATATCTAAACTGGGTCATATAGCTAGATTACTGCCGGTAATAGTAATAATGAAAAATATACTAACTAAAACCATGGCAGCACTTGGGCTGTAACGAAGCTGACAAAAAAAAAAAAATGGAAGAAAATTGTAAGATATAAGATTTGAAACTTCTCACTCATTTTTGTTGCTGTCATGAAACTGGAAGCTACCGGTGATGCGGGACAGCGGCTTGAGGTCGTAGACGTGGTCTTCGAAGGCGATGTCACATGGTCTCGTCTCGGGAGCGCAGGCTGCACGGGTTATCCAGCGGAACGAGTAGTGACAGTCGAGGTCAGACTGCACAGAAAAGGAAGGTTTAATGCTTTTCTGTGACTTTTAACTGTCTGCTAAAATACATACATCTCAGCTACTGTCCTCCACTAGTCCACTTTCTCTATAGCTTTTCACAAAATGTTTGAAGAACATTGGCATCTGCCCAAAGAAATAGCACTTTCTACATCATTTTCAACATCCAAACACCAACTTGAACAAAGGATAACAACAATATCACAACAAGAAAGATATATCATCATAATTACCATAATCTAAAATTCCCAACCAATTTTCAGACGGAAAAAAAAAAATCAAAGATCAAAGTCTGCTACCCATACATAGTGATAAGAAATTATATTTCCCAATGCTGTTGTGTATTGATGGACTAGACCTAAAGACATATGATCATTTCTAGCACCAGATTTGACCAGTCATAAAATCTAGCTTCAAATGCGAGGCGTTGAAGATCCCTTTACAGTGAAGAAGCACCCTCTATTCATATGATTTTCCTCCAAATGAAGTGTTTCTAATTGCTGGACTCACCGTGAACAAAGTCGGGGATGTGTTGACGGCGTTCCTGTCGCAGACCATCAGAACTGTGCTTTGCCTCTTCTCACCAGTAGCTGGAAACAAAATGGACAGCATTAGAAATCAAATCAAGGCAATGAGCTGATTCAGATGGTCTTGTTTCGTTTTCGTTTTTTGTCATGAAAAGGTTTGGCATACCACAATGCTTGATTTGTTTTGTTTTTGTTTTTTTTTTTAGATTTCAATTCATTTCATCAATGTTCAAAGAAATGTTACATTAATTTTTCACTGGACAAAGATTTTTCTCTTCCACTTCTTCTTCTTCTTTGAATGCCACAATTTGCCTTGTTGAAAATGTTTCCTGACTATTACTATTCACCTGGAGCAAATCACGAAGGGTGGCCACTTCACCGGGTTTAATAGCACCCTGCTCTTTGCAGGATGAATGTATGACGTGGGTTCTTTCACATGCATGAGTTGTGACTGCCCAACATAAAGGTCTTATATTTAGTGTCATATTCAAGGGACAGGATGTTTCTGCCTCTTACTAGAGGGATCTGCATGGTGACACATATCATGCTTTTAATAGCTAGACTCAATGGGATTTTCATTTTTATTTCATTTCATTTAATTTCATTCAAATCCGAGCTATTTGACTGTGATGCAGATGTGTTACCGACTGAGCCACATCACTGACCACAGCTATCTTGAACTGGCATTACCCGTTGATGACCAGCTGATTTTGCAACAATATGCATTTCCCATAGACACTTGCCCAAGTGAACTCAGGACTAGTCTTCAATGGATTAATAATGACCCTGAATAATACCTAATTTGCTAATACAAAATTCGGCCACTAGCCTTCTTACAAAAGCACAAACAGTGACTGCTCCAATTAATTGAACGGGAACATAAGGCCATTTTTTATCAAACAGAAAGCCCTGTGGTATAGTGGGATGTTGCTTTGGACCCACACCCATCTGGATACAAAGAAATGTTTGGCTATTTTTTCTTTTGTTTTTCCAAAGATCTTCTTGCAAAAAATAAGGAGACTTGGTATCTTGCTGGCAAGGCTTACTGTGCGGGCAGGGCGAGCCCCCAGAGTACTCCACCCTGATCAACTCCCCCTCCTGACTGATGCGCTGTGTGGATTGCTCTCCCAGGGAGAATCTGTCCTGCCCGGCGTGGAGGCAGATCGCCGACCCGCTGCACTCCCCGGACTGGTCCGAGGACAGTCCGCACAGCTTCAGCTTCATCGTCTTGGCAGAGGAGGCTACCACCTGTAAGAACGGGAGGACAAAATAAGTCTCCACTTTCTCCCTTTCTCTTCCCAGAGTTCTGCGATGCAATGGGTATCATATCATTACTGTCTGCTTTGCACCCTTTCCTCTTTTTTCTTGTGTTTTTGGTTTTCCTCTACACCAAATTTCAGAGTTCCCCCCCCCCCCTTTACCCACATCTGCATTGCTTTCTATGATGCATATCGACACTTCTGTTAACCCGCTGAGGATGAGTCCCAAGTATACTCGGGCAGGTGTCAATGGAAATGCGTGTTGTAGCAAAATCAGTCCGTCCTCAACGGGTTGAATTTGTGCAGGAAGAATAAGTCGGGTGGATTCCATTTCATCAATATGAAGAACAGATGTGAATACAACTTTGATTTGATTTGATTTGACTTGATTTGAACTGATCTGTTTGATATGACTGCTAAGAGAGTGAAATGGATGCTTATAAGTAAGCCACAACAGGACAAGGACATGATAATAAAAGCAATGCCAAAAGACATTGCAATATTCAGTACATTCAAATAAAATCACATATTCAAGATAAGAGGACAAATATGGAAAGACTTTATTGTTGCATGAAAAAACTGATGGTGATGAATTGTTGCGACTTGTTTTCTTCTTACTGTCTGTTCCTGTGCTGACAAGGATGTGAAGTCAAAGGTATACTGGAGGGCGCTGTTGAAGAATGTGCAGTCCATGTCCGTTTCTGGTGCAGCGGCTGGGCAGACCACATTGGTTCCCCACGTAAAATGGTAGGTGCAATCAGAAATGTCTCCCTCTAGAGTTGGCGAGCCCTGAAGGGCAGAAATTATCAGAAAGACAGAAAGAAAAAAAAAATGATAGTGATACAATTTTGCATGTGCTGCATTCTGGACACAGGAATTATCTTGAACAGCAATTCAGAAAATACAAACTACAACACACGAGCAATCAATATTATTGCTTAGAAAGCAAGAAGATAACGAACTGTTTTTGATGGACCACCCCAGAAATACACTGTATACATTAAAATTTTAGCAGAACCAACTCAACAAAGGTCCTTGACAACTAAAAGTCTTGCCAAACATTAACTAACACATAAAAACTGGAGTCAAAATGTAAAAGGCATCCAATCGCTACAGAAGAATTGAATACCAGGTAGCTTGTCACTACCTCCATTGGCAATGTAAAATATGGTGACACCACATTTGCTCCTGTGCCAATTGCTCCAATCTTATTTTCTCCAAGGACTTAGGGTTAGGGTTAGGTTTGTGATAGAGTTTTAGGTTTACTTCGATGTCAGGATTAGGATTAGGGTGAAGGTTATGCTTGTGGGTAGAATTTATGTTTGGCTAAGTGTGCATATATTTTATGGGAGCAATTGTCGCAGGAGCTAAATGTCATGGAATGGTAAAATATAAACCTAAATTTGAATACATCAGTAAACTGGCATATTGTGCAATTGATGTGTTGAACTTTGAACTTTGACCTCATACACATACCTGAGTGATCCCCTGTCTACAGAAGAAGGTGATGATGGATGAGATATTTCTGGAGCTGTCCTGGGGGCAACGGTCACCCTGTGTGTACGTGATGGTCAGTCTGCCATCGGACCCTATCTTCGGCTCCTCGGACACTCGCCCCAGGCTCTGGGCAAGTCAGGGAAACAATAGAGAGTGACTTACAATGAAATCTGACCTCTGAACTCTGACCTCTGACCTCGAGACACTGAACATTCTCGCCCAGTCCTCAAATTAACCCACAGAGAACCAATGCCAAAACAACCTTGCAGTAACGAGCACAGATACAGAGTAATCTGTAGTGCCTAAACTTGAATAATAATAATATAATATATCAATTTATAAAGTGCAAAACCTATAGACATATATTTTTCTGCACTGCAAAAGCTTCTGATGTACTTGATGATAATGAACAATTAAATGAAAAGATGTATTTGATGTGTTTTAATGTCCAGACTTAAATCACTTGTCACTAATAGCACTGGAAACTTACCTGTTCAAGTATTGATGATTTTATATGTTATGTCCTGACTGATTGTATATGTTATGTCAAGCACATAGAGAATTCATGATAATTATCATTAATTATCTAATCCCAAGCCCTAATGGAAGAGAAACAGAGACAAGCATCGTGCCGTTACAAGCACGGACAATGTGCAATTTCAGATTGGTTCTTCTGCGAAGAAGTACATTTGCACACATACTCACCACATGAAGTCTGTGTGCTTGTTTTAGCTGAGCAAATTACATATTAGTTAACTACACTTCTCAGTCCTATGGAATTATCACATAAGCAGCACACCTGGTATCTAAACTGTAAAGATACATACATCATCCTGTGAATCCAGATAGCTACAACTTTTTTCTTTAATAAAAATTGTATATAAGTCTTGCTGTCATTGTGAAATTCCATTTCAAACCAAAAGAAACTGAATGTATCTACTACAATTACTAATGTATCAACCCAACCCATGTAGGAACTGCATCCCGGATCTTGCCCATCATAAACACATGAACTCTAACACCTACAGTCAGAAGGTTTCGCTTCAATTGTATGCATACCCAGAAATTCATGACAAATATTTGAACAAGAAAATAAACCTAAACACTTCAAGGACTTATGGCTTTGAATGTGGAACAAAAACAAGATGCAAACAATCGATTGCAAAGTCAATATAAATGCATTTATAAGATCCTTGTGTGGGATACTTGTGTGCTACATGTATATGCCTCTCAACATATGATTATTTAGAATCAGGAAGGTTTTTTACATTGTTTTATCAGGACATGACAGAATGGCTACTTTTTTTTTTTCACAGAGCCTCTCATAGATGAAGTGAGAAAAAATATGTCTGTGCATAATTTGTTGTTTCCTTTCTCTTTACTGACCACTGCATTTCCACCTTTGACCTGGCAGGCAGCTGAGTTGGGGTGGCAGGTCAGGCCGGGGATGGGGTTCAAAGGTCGGCACAGGTTGATGTAGGTCACACTGCCATCGCCGTTGAGGTTGGTCGCCAGGTGGTAGCCCTGGTCGTTGATGAGGGGGGCCAGGTTGATGGCCTCAGAGCCGTTCATGACGCTGCACTGGATCTGGGAGAGGAGAGGTCAAACCACGGTGAGGTCAAGGTCAAGGTCAAGGGTCAGCACAGAAATGAGAAGTAACCTTTGCTACACTCAAGTGACTTGACTTAATTTAGTCTGAAAGGCTCAATACTTCTTGATTTTGTTTGTTTTGTTTGTTTGTTTTATTTAATCACGGGGCTAAAAGCACTCAATCAGCCAAGAGGCTGTTTTTCAAAGAGGCCATGAAACAAAATGATGTCTCTGCATCTTTTCTATACTTTGTGTGTCTAGAATTTTAAAAATTTTTTTGCTGCTTGATGGCACTATGCAATGAGAATTCAACATATTCTTCAATCACTACTCTACTCTTACTCCCACGAACTTCAAGTAAATAGACATACTGCCATTTTGTACCATGTCGTTCATCAGGATGAATATTAAACAAATCTTGCGTGCAGTAGTATCTGCATGTCTGTTTGTGTGTACTGTGTAGTATGAAGGTGTATATCTCTCTATTTGTTGACAAATACTGACGATACTACACCATGAATGCATGCTCACTAGCACATATTCGCACTTGCAGCACATGCACATTACTACAATTTAAAACCTCAAGCACCATTTATGAAACATACAGCCCTCTTGTACGTTGTTGTATATCAAATAAGGCTGGCCGTTCCTTCAAGCTTTGCTTAATATGATGGCCATCTGCACTTTCTGTGGTTGTTATTTCTAATATCTATGTATGTTCCCTCATAATGCAAGATCAATTCAAGTCTACAGTTGTATTTGTATACATATTTTGGTTTTGAGTTATTGTTTGTTATTTCTGTACATTACATTTGTCTCCATTTGCAATTAATGAACTGTATATTGTAAAATGTTGAAGGATATCAATTATGATTTATTTCTGCGCTCTCAGTAAATTTACTGAGAGCGCAGAAATAAAGTCCTACCTGAAAGAAGGAAGCTAACCAACTGCGCTCTCAGTAAATTTACTGAGAGTGCAGAAATAAAGTCCTACCTGAAAGAAGGACGCTAACCAACCATTACATTAAACAACACTTTATCACAACTACACACGATACTTACAAACTTCTCGCAGGCCAACGACGTGTGCCATGAGAAGTAGTACGTGCAGTCATCGGACTCCGCGATGAAGACGGGCTCGCCGAGGGCGTCGCTGCGATGCGGGCAGACGAAATTGATGACGCTGCTCCGCTGGTACTGGTTGTTGTGGCACTCCTTCCCATTGTCGTAGCGCAGGAAGAGAATGCTGTCGTCGAAGTAGAGGTTGCGGTTGAAGATGCCAGCGTTGAAGTTGCGCCCCGTGGTTGAGAGTTCTTCTTGACAGGAACCTGGGGAAGAAAAAAATGAAGTATTTGTTTTATTCCCAACAAAGTCTTTATAAAACAAGAAAACCTCAATTGAGACAAAAAACAAACAAAGCCAAGACATTTGTTTAAAAAATAACATTGTAATATAACATTGTAGTAGACATTTCTCCACTATCACATTCAGCACATGAGATAAACTACAGCTATGACCATTCCATTTTCAATAGCGAACATTACATCTGTCCTACTGGAAACTTCTTCAGCATTTGAGCAGATGTTAGTGAATTTTTACAGTGACAACATGTTTGCAAATTTTTTGTGAAGACATAAGAAATCATTTGTAAAGGCAATTGTACATTCTTGTACAATTGTTCCTTTTCTTGGGACATATTCATTATTTTTTTATGTGCTAAATAAGCACTGTAATTATTGTTATCATTATTTGTATTTCTAATACTATAGACCCGAACTTTGCAATGTAATGGAATACCAGTCTACAAAAGGTCAAAGCACCCGACATCTCAGGACGAGTACTGACCGATGTCTTGCCCCTCACAGTTGGTCTGTCCGAGAGGGTTGCAGATGTTCAGGACGTACTTGTGACCATCGCTGCCCATGACGGTGTAACCATCCTCCTTCTTCAGGGAGGTGAAGTCAAACCTGAAACCTGCCGGAGGAAGACGACGTGAAAGCAGTCTATGCAAAATACAATGTACTACAATGATGATGATGGTGGTGGTGATGATGATCATGGTAATGATGATGATGCTTATGATGATGATGCTAGTGATGATGATGCTGATCATGATTATGATTGTGATAATAATTAATGGTGATGATAATGGTGGTGATGGTGATGATGATATTAAGCTGGTGATGATGAGAGTGATGATAATGATGATAATGATGGTGATGATGGTGATGATGATTGTGATGATAATGGTGAGGATAATGGTGACGATGATGATAATGATGGTGACCATGATTACGATGATGATGATGATGATGATAATATTGAGCTGGTGATGATAATGATGATGAAGATTATCATGAGGAAATGACTAAGATGACACTGCCGATACTAGTTGCATTAGTGGAGGCAAATGTTAGGGGGGGGTGGGCCTCCGAGGCCCCCCCCCTCGACGTTTCGTATGATGTATCGCTATCGCGAAAAGCTATCGCCGCGACATTTCATTACTTTTTTCTTTCGAGTCTCCCGCATCTTTTGACACCAAATTTGCGATGCCCAGGCACGCGGTTCCACAGTTGCGCATTAATATGTACGTGCATGTCAGACCAAAAATTGCTCAAAAACGTGAATTCGTGTACAATTTCAATGCAAAACTGTGTTTACAGGCAAATTTCATAAAAGCATGATTATTTTGGGGTTCTATTGATTAAAATCAATTAATAACATACTTTCTTGTTCAGAACAATGTCACGGACAAATTTCATTGAAAAAACAATGAAAAACATAAAGTCGAAAAAACAAAAAAAATACATAAGATATTAAAAAAACAATAAAATACTTCAGGTTCAGATTACAGGGCCTACACTGCACTCACTGCATGCGTTGCACACACTACATCTATGGCACAGTTTACTCTCATTGCGTGACTCAAGACGAGTTCTTGGAAACGGTGTGTGGCACGGGGAGCGAATCGCGGGAATTCTATCAGCGTAGTATCAACGGTGTTTGGAAATGACTTCGTTGTCACGACAAATTTGCTAATTGTTCACCATGTTCTTTGTAATGATATTTCGCACCACACACTTCGATAACTTTGGGACCTTAATATTCAAATCATTTCAACGAAATTCCGTATATTAAGCGTGTTTATTATTAATGGGAGCGCCCTGTACGATTTTCAAAATGACAATCCATTTCATATATATCCGGTACCGTTTTGAAGGTTAAAATCTTACCGTACTTTTGTAAATAATCACTGATAGTTGGTAAATATTCAATCGATCAATTGTGATAACTATGCGATCACAAAGATCATTGAAACATTGCATATAACAAATACTGCGCCAGGTGTAGATTGTAGGCATGTACATACTGTGAGCCCATTTGGCTTATTTATGCGATCTCATCTGAGCATTATTAATGTACGTGCATATATATGTGTACACACACACACACACACACACACACAGACATATATATATATATATATATATATATATATATACATGTATATATATATATATATATATATATAATTATAAAGAGGGAGACAGAGTAATAGCAGGAGAACAAGGAAATAATGATTTCGGAAACTTTTCATGCTGTACACCAATAGTTTATTTGTTTTCACAAATTTTCGGACACTGTATACCCTTTGTCAGGTGTTCTTCAGATTGATTACATTTTGAGATCAATTGTATTAATTGGGATGAAAGAATTAGAAAAAGATCATTTCAAATGGTACTTTCATGACTTTATAACATTTTCTGTTTCACTGTTGCACAACCGTTGTATGCCACTTATTAAGTTCATAAAACAACGATTACAGCTTTAATCTCCTAGATTTGTCGAAAGTGAATTAAAAGCTTTTCACGATAAAATCCTTCGATAATGCCATCTCAGAATGTAAATTTTATTTCCCGCAACTGAACAAATTTCCTGTACTAAGGTGTTTTCACTTCGATTTATTTCTGTAAAAAGAACATGGTCCTTTGCGGCAATAACATAGAAAACACGAATTGTTTTCTTCCAGCTAATATAAACGGATATATGGACTGTACATAATTTATACATGTAGAAGACGCTTGTGAAGTTTCATGTCCCAGAGTGCGCGTGTCTTGACTTCAGCAGTACATCTGCAAGAAAGATAGAGAACACAAGTCAGTGGTTACTGTCAAGTATTCCTTTAATCTCCTAAGAATAAACATACTATTATCATATAACGGTAAAGAAATTAACGGAAAACGAGGTAACTGTAATTAAAACAACAACAGGCAAACAACGCAGTACCTGTTTAAAAAAACGAACACAGTAACTGTTACCTTACAAAGTAAATTTGCAAGACAAAAATGTTTTTCAGAAAATTGAAGGTTGACGGCAAAAGTGTTAGTTCGGCATATAAACTTCAGCATCAAAAAGGTTATCAAGATTCGAACAAAACTGTGAATAGATGAGAAAAAGAAAGAACTTTGAAACAGCCTTACGTGTTAAGATGCGTATCTGAAACTGGCTGCGGTGTAGAAGAACGCACATGTATGGCGATGCGCCGTATCCAAAATCTGGTACGCCCATCGGAAATTCCGCTACGTCGCATGTCCCGGAGTTCCAATGTGTTCCGGACGCTCTGTTGCGTCCGGAACGATGGAAACTAAAACAAAACACGCCTCATCAAACGGACTAAAAAATCAACAACCCCCCAAAAATGAAACAAACATCAACATGAGGACAAAGCATGCCATAAAAATGAAAATGAAACTAAAGAAAATCAGCACCGACAAACGAAATGATCAAGTCGGCGCCGCGAAATTAAATCATGCATGCAGTAGAATGATGTTGTAGAGGACGACAGAACGTTGTACTTGTTACATGTTCCAACCATTTACTACTTTTTGCCGGACATGGCAGCAAACACATTTTGCCTACCGCAAGCCCGATCGCGACTTATTGCGATCCCGTGCGTGCAAGTAAACACGATCATTTGCTCGCGATAAGGTGGGAACTTGATCGCTGGCTGACCTGTACCTAGATAGCCCGGCCTAGTTAGGGTTAATGGTTCAAAGTGTGACAATGATGATGGCAATGATTATGATGATGACCCTAGTGGGGATATTACAATACAGACAATAATGACAGTGATAACTGTACAACGATGATGATAGCCATGGTGACGACAATGATAGCTATGAGATATTATGTTTCCTCCCTATGGAACCATTTGGATTATCATTCTAACTTCAAACATTGTCATAAAGCTTATAAATTAACAAAAAAAAACAAAAAAAAACTTACAGATAAGAAGAGGTGGCATTAGAAATAATGAATTATTTACCAATGGTTGATGTTACATAAAACATGAGACATTACGAACTAAGGTTACATTATTCACACATCATAGTTCATACAGAACTCTGGTACATTAACAGAGTCCTATGAACTCAAAATCACATGACAAGAAAGGCTGAAAAATGTGGGGTTTTCTTTTAATAGATACCTTAATCTATCTTGTATTCTAAGCTTGACAAACTTTGAAGCAATATCAATAAAGATAAGGTTTTATCCCTGTCTGGGAGATATGAATTAGACTAGCATCATACCTAACAGGCTAATATCTATGTCTCTCACATTCAAACCTACAGTACCATTTCTCCATAAAATGACATTGGAGTGTCATAAAGGCTATGGGAATGAGTAATCTGTAATGGCCTAGAACAGAACATATACTTTTCTACAGGTTGGAGGGGGGAAGGTTGCAGAATATAGCACAAGTTTCATTCACAATTTCGGTAGAATTCTTCCACCTGTATGGACAAAACAACAATTTTGCTGAATGGGCATTGACGTTTCTTTTTGCCCCTCACATAGGGCTTATAACAACACAACAAACAGTGCTACATATGAGCTTTGCAGTTTTCTATTCCTACCTGAGATGGGGTTTGTGGTGGTGCAGTCTCCAGTAGGCTTGGTACTGTCTGTGATGTCACAGGCATAGCTGGTCAGCCACAGGAAGTGGTACTCGCAATTGCCGTCCACGTGGTCAAAGCTGGGCTCACTGACCTATGACATACATCATTGACATATCATTGACATCATATCATGTCGCTGACGCACTAGAATATGTATTCATCTAATCATACATCGATATTAAATGATGATTACATAGTGAAGCTGGACAATAAATGTAAAATTAGTAACAAATCATACTTAATGTATGTATATACAGATAACTGAAAATTGTGATGATGACAATGATGACGACGATGATAACTTTGCAGACAATAAAGACAGTAATCGTCACAGCATATTTCATTTTGGTAAAATGCCTTGCAATGGAAATCAAACTGACTTCATTAAGAGATGTCAAAAAGAGATAATGATAATCGAGCTGTTCAGAATCGATAACCTTATTACACGTCAATAACCCTGGGTTTCTAATTATACAGCAGGGTAGGACAAACAGCAGAATGCAACTTAAAGTGAAAACATAGTTCTTTCTGGTAAGGGTTTGAGAACCTGTCTTGCACCATTTCATATTTGCTTGCAATATATCGAAAGAGGCTACCAAGAAACTTACCGATCGGGTAAGTTCCGAGATGCAAACCTTTTTGGTTAATATTTCACATTTTCGACGTTACCCAACGAATATCTTGTCATTGCAGCCTTATTCCACACATTTCTTAGGCATACGTGTACACATTGGAGCGAAATTTGACAATTTTGCAGGCGGGCCAGAACTATGTTTTGCCTTTAAAGGGACTCACCATAGAGTTTTTGTCACACTGGATGTTGATCACCGTACTGCGTTTCCTCCCCGAGCCATCGGGACAAGCCTGGCCCGAGGTGTACCTAAGGACCAGATGACCGTTCTCCACGGTGGGTCCCTGGTCCACCTCCCCGAGGCTGATGTAGCTACAAGAAGCCGAAGACAAAACAAAAAGAGATAGTTGCATGCATGCTCAGATGCTCATGGTGTTAACCATCTTACATTAGTTTCCTACAAATTTTACATCAGATATCCAGCAGTTATGGTGCCTATACACGAGCCATACACAGAACACACACAGGTTGTATACAATTCATCTCAGACTGTCGCTGCCATAAAGTTATCTTTACCTACATACAGGCACTTGCCAACAATGCAAATTTCTCTTTACGTGTTTATATTGGTCAGAATTTCAGGAATGGACTTTTGTCTTGTGAAAATCCTCTCTGATGGACTGCGGGTACTGAATGCATCAGCAAAGGCACAGATTTGCCAAGAGCGATTCTTCCTGAGGTGATTCAGTTTAAGATCATTGAAAGCTGAGATGAAAAGTGATGATCTTATGTTATCGTTGCGTGCCCGGAAGGAGGTCACGTAGGCACGCAAGGTGCATGTATTACTTATGCGCCTCGTGTGCATTCCCGTCCTTTTTCCAGGCACACATTATGTTTGTTTTTCAACATTTGCGAGTCAGCTTATTTACAATATCGTAAGAAATTAAAGGAAAGTATTTTGTTGGCAGAATGAAGTATCACTAACTTGAGGTTGTCCCAACTACTTTAAGGATATTACATAATTCAACACAGCATCCATTAAGTACCTGAAAGTAGCCGTTCTCTAACACAACCCCGACATCTCTATTACACATGATACTCACTGGACCAGACAATTCTTTTGTTGAACCAACACATACAAAAGTGTAATGCGCCACGTGCCTCACTGATATCCAAATCATCCAAAACGTAAATGGAAACTTTTGTCTGAATTTGGTGAGATCATCATCGATAAATTAGTTTTACTCCGCAACTTTTCTTTTAAGCACTTTTTCTCCTCGCACACAAACAAAGAGAAATATATCTTCCTCACCTCTTTTTGCCAGTGGAGTCTGTCGTCTCAAGACACGCTGCAGCGTTGTGGGGGCAAAATTCTCCTGGAATTTCGGAAGCGAGTGAGGGAAAATAGATGAAACCACAAACAAAGATCACTACAGACAGATACTACACATCTCCGGGAATTAGAAGGAGAGTAACAATGGACAGAATAATTTAGACAGGAAAACAGTGCAATGTTGATGCAATATATTTTGCAACAATCTTATAGCCTTGTGAACTTTGGGAGTAAGTTGATATTCATCATATCAACAGCTTGCTATTAAGACCATTGCTGCCTGCAAAACAAATGCAAGGCATCATTGCCCTCACTGGGGGAAATCCCTAACTTCCATATATCTCATATCACTGCTGTACTTCTTGACATTTTTCACCACTCGTCAAATTGTCTACAAGTCACAGTTGCAGAATATGTGCCATGCACAGTACTGTAGTTATACCATTATCACTGCTGTTTGGCTGCTCCTCTGTAGGCCTACAGCAGCATATACTGCACAGCACCCTGAAGCAACGTACTCACACATAAAACATACCTGTAATCACTCATATATGATAACTCACCACTTCTCCATACTGTATTACATACTGCTTTTTCTTGCTATTTCATATGCTGCCCCCCCCCCAAAAAAGCCAACCAACAAACATAATACACAATGCATGAGCATTTATTTATCAACTGAGTGTTGCAAGAAATGTTTACTGAGAATCAAATATCATCTTTCCCTGATGCAATTACGTAAGAAAAAAAAAATGAAAATGGAATAGTAATGGTTGCCGTGGGTCTCATACAGTCCCTCACCTTGTGCTCCGTGTCTGTGCCATAGAGACCGGCAGACATTGATGTAATAGGCATCGCCCGTCGTGGCCACGCCCTGCACCCTGTAGTTGTCGGTCAGCTTGGAGAGAGGGGCGAGGTCGTACTGCTGTCCCCCCTCCCGGTAGCTGCACTCCACCACCTTGAATGGTGGGCAGGCCAGCGGGGTGGCCCACTCAAAGATGTAGGTGCAATCCGCACTCTCCTGGATGTAATGGGGTGACCCAATCCCTACACAAGATAAAATTTGACTCAATTCATTTCACAATTTCCTCACAAAACCCAATATTTCCTCGATGTAACTTTTTTTCATTTCTTATTATTTGCTTTCATCTGCTTAATACACAATGTGAATAGAGAATATGAACAAAACATCAAAAGCATACAATACACTAAATGGTTCATATGCAATACATACATGTACTACACTGTACATGCAAGTGATGACATTAAAGGTTCCACATGCGGAAGATGAAGCAAATGCCATTCACCTGTTTGTAATGTACATATGTTATAAATCAATTTACACATACCAAAAGAAAAACATTTACTAAATACTCACATAACAAAAACTAGATATATCGCTACGGCGACTGATATGCCTCCGCCATAATGCATGGTTCTCCTAATAGGTGTATAGTACAATGTCTTGACAATGTGTGATGACAGTTTCACACAATTGGCAAAATATTAAAATGACAGGTTTGACACAAATGTGCTGAATGTTCACTTTCCTAGAACTAGGTTCAATTGGATGAATGATTAAAATGTCAGAGTGCAGGTACACTTGTATTTGGGGAACTGATAATTTTTACTTGACTTTTGACCCTTTTATAAGTTTATGCATTGAGTAATTTTCAAGGTATTGAGAAAAAGTATAATTTCAGTATCAAATGGGAAAATAGCATTATCTAAACCTTTCGTTTGACCTTTGACCTCACAGTTCCACAGAGAATCACTGTTAGGTAGAACATGCATAAATATGTAAGTTTCATGATGATACCTTGAGTTACTTTCGAGATATGGAGGAAAAAGTGCAATTTAGCACTTTCACTTGACCTTTTACCTTTTGACCTTTGACCTTTTGGCAAGAAACGTCCCCAAAAATATATATTGGGTAATACATGCCATACATCAAGTTTTAAAAAAAAAACCCTTCAGGCATATTGCATTTTAAGGAAAGTAGTGATATTTTGAGGAGTTGACCTTGACCTTTGACCCCCCCCCCGACCTTTGACCCATGACCCCCAACTTCCCTAGATAATCACTGCCCATCGGTACAAGCATATATGCTAAGTTCCATGAAGATACCTTGAACCATTTGCGAGATATGGAGAAAAACATGAAATTTCAACTTTTTTTTCACAAAATAACCTGTGACCTTTGACCTTTGACCCTGTGACCCTAAAATCCACACAAAGTATTATCCCCCAAGGATATACCCTCATACCAAGTTTGATGTAAAACCACCACACGGTTCGTGAGATATCGACAAAAACAAAACGGGACGGACGGACGTACGGACGGACGTACGGACGTACGGACGGACGGACGGACGGACGGACGGACGGACGACCCGAAAACATAATGCCTCCGGCCACTTCGTTGCGGAGGCATAAAATACCTCACAAACCTACAGAGTCTATGGTAGCTGAAAACATAAGAAAGCAAAAGACTTCGTTCATTGTTTTTCCCAAAGGGGGGGGGGGGCTCACACATACATATTCTAATACTTCCCGTTCAAACATAAAGTCGGCAGCATATCTAGTCCAAAAGTGTTTCAGCTTTTTCAAAATGTTTTCTTGCCTGTCACAAACTTGGCTGTTTGCCTTATTGCACACAAACACAACAAAATACTATACACACATTTTGCACTCATCACATACGTGCACAACATACAGTGTACCAGACATACATGATATCCGACAACAACAAAGAAATATTAGGAAGTATCAAGATAATCATGTTCAATAGATTTTGTGAGGTTTTTTTGTTGCTGTTTTTCCTGCTAAGCGAGCATCTTCTTTGATCTGGTTGTTTCTGCCACCCCCCTCCATCTTTGAGTGTATCTATCAACTCACTTCTGGCGAAGAATTAAGGTTTACATACAACTTTCAGGGAGATCTGGGCAGTTGATATTAGAATGCAAACTGTTTTGATCATGGAGTTAGAAATGCCTTTCTGAAATGTTTAAAAAAAAAAAAAGTGTGATCACACAAACGTTTGAGCCAGAAATGCATTTATTTGGAGATAATATATGCTAAGTCATTCTGAAAAGCATTTATACAAGTAGATTGGACCTGGAGACGCCAACCACTGCCAACTACACATCTCCTGCTACTGCTCCTCGGGTCATAGAGGTGATAAACAATTCAAGAAATGCAATCTGAAGTGCCTTGGCAAAGACGTTTTGATGGTGGGTATTAAAACGTGTTTCAAACATGGGGAAGATGATAAACGCAGCCGTGCGGCCGTGATTTGGCAGAAGTACCTATCTCGATTTTTTGACATTTTTTGTTTTTTTGCTCATTGAGTTTTTCACAACATCATGCTTAATATGTTAAAATATGATTTTATAACTTTGTCATTTTTAACATAAAATTCTCAAATATCAAGGTTTTGGGGTAAAAATGACGTCATTGAGCTGGCAGAACTATGTAACTGCTATAGTTACGTAGTTTTGCCTGATCGTACTCCCTCATTGAGGCAGCTTGAGCGGCTGGCAGAACTACATATCTCAAGTTCCGATCAGTACGCGCGTGTCGTATTTGTACACAATGTATGGGATTCTCATGATCAGGCAGAACTATGTATCTTTTAATAAACTTAAATGTGTGGCAATGAGCATTTATTTTGAGTTAGATAAAATATAAAAGTTTCCTTTTTCAGGAACACAATTCCTTTTTGTAGAACACAATTCTAAGTTATGTAAATCACTCTATGTTAAACGGCAGGCGTTTAAACTTTAAACGTGAATATCTCGAAATCACTTCAAACAAGATACGTAGTTTTGCCAGATCACGGCCGCGTGGTGTTACTCACCCTCCACATTTTCATCGCAGTAGAAGTTGATGGCTGTGGATCTCTGGTAGACAGTGTGGCAGGTGGAACCCTGGGTGTAGTTCAGCTTCAGAACACCGTTAGAGTAAGTCAGGTTTTTGTTGAACAATCCTGGGTAAGGAAGGGATAACAGTAATTTAAGGAAATCTACCCGGCACACTTCAACAACCAAGATCTTCACAAGACCGGAATACACTTGCTAAGGTTTCTGTGCAGCAGAAGTATTGCATTACAAGCACATTCTAGATAATCACGGGAGTATTAAAGAGATTCAGTTTTTTTAATTTGCAGTTCCTACAATGCATAAAATCCACGAGATTCAAAGTGTAAAACATGGATGGGTTTCACACTTGAAATGAAAGAACTCCTCTATAATAGTCTTATAAAAAAACCAACAACAACTTTCCTCCCATGTGAGTCATTCTGCAAAGTTTGATGGCACAACTTGAGTCAAGTTCTTCATAAACATGATTTTAAGATCACACTTGGCCAACTGCATTCTAGAGGTGAATTTCTCTTACGTTTTGTTGTGATTCTGAGCTCACTGTGAAGTCAGAATGGCTTGGCTCATACCGTATGTCCTAAAAAAAATTTCAACAGCACCCTCCGCAATCATAACTTAAAAAATTGTGTGTCAATCCAAACATAATTTCAGGGTATGAAACTATAACTTATTACCCACATCTTACTGAAAACCCCATCCAATTTGCTTCAGTGGTCATAGAGAAATAAGGATTTTTGTAGAGCATGTCAGGAATCCCTTCCCTCCAGGTTCTGCCCATTGTGTTCACACATTGATATGCAGATCCAAGAGCATCCCAGTGCAATAAACTTGGAAGAATCAGACCCATGACATGCTTTACAACAATCCACATTTCTCTGTGACCATTTAACCAAAATGAATGGGGGTTTCTGTAAAATGTAGGTAAGATGTTATATTTTTAGACCCTGAAATAGCATTCAGACAATTTAATCATATTGGAAACTATCAATGTAAAAATAAGATTGTAATTTTTGGGGGACATACTGTACAGCATCATTGAGGAGATCAAACTCAGTTTGACCTTTCACCTTAACCATGGTGCATGCATAAATGCACATACCCTTATAGTTGAGCATATCAAAAGTTGTGCATGCATAAATGCACATACCCTTATAGTTGAGCATATCAAAAGTTGTGCATGCATAAATGCACATACCCTTATAGTTAAGCATATCAAAAGTTGCATACATTGTTGAAAAGCCATGCAGTGTGTGTTACATCAGTTGTATGGAGTGTTGTGTGCTGTTTACATTAGAAGCTTACAAGCATTGCCTTCAGTTGGTCCAGTCATATTTCAAACTCTTATTTGTTATGAACCCAAGTTTTGGTTCCATCATTTATTTGGGAACATGGCTTTGAGTTTAATGTATTTGCTCATAACGATCACTGCATTTGTTCATATATTACTGCATTTACTTTCAAAGCTATTGTCTATGTTTTAAATTGCATTTTGATGATTTTGATATCGCTTTATCCAGTGATATATATTGTATTTGGTTGTTGTTAAGAAATATGAGAAATAAATTCCATAAACATGACGTAAGTGTTCAGCAAAAGAGACTTTCTACAGTGTCTGAATGCTCCCGTAACTCTACTCACGCTTAGCAGAATGTTTTAGAACCATTATAATGCACGAGGAAGACTTTGGTAAATCTGAAACCCCTAACAAATTCTGGAGCAATTACTCTCCTTATGTGAAACCTTCTGTCGCACTGCCCGGGCGGAGATCTCACCTGCGTTCTTGAACGTCCCATCCGCCATCTTCTGGCAGCCGCCCACGGTGCCGCCGGCGCAGTCACCCTGGCCCGAGACCAGCGGGCCGCAGACGTTGATGTTATAGGTGTACTCGCTGGTGGTGACGGTGTAGTCCTGGGTCTTGCTGTACAGGGTCGACAGGTTGAACTCATACCCAAACTCTGGGACCTGGACGGAACAGTTGCCTCCCACCACTCTCTGGTGTCAAAAGAAAGAAAGAAAGAAACTAGATATATCGCTACGGCTACTGATATGCCTCCGCCATAATGCATGGTTCTCCTAATAGGTCTATAGTACAATGTCTTGACAATGTGTGATGACAGTTTCACACAAGTGGCAAAATATTAAAATGACAGGTTTGACACAAATGTGCTGAATGTTCACTTTCCTAGAACTAGGTTCAATTGGATGAATGATTAAAATGTCAGAGTGCAGGTATTTGGGGAACTGATGATTTTTACTTGACTTTTGACCCTTTTATAAGTTTATGCATTGAGTAATTTTCAAGGTATTGAGAAAAAGTATAATTTCAGTATCAAATGGGAAAATAGCATTATCTAAACCTGGCCTTTGACCTTTGACCCCACAGTTCCAAAGAGAATCACTGTTAGGTTGAAAATGCATAAATATGTAAGTTTCATGATGATACCTTGAGTTACTTTCGAGATATGGAGGAAAAAGCGCAATTTAGCACTTTCACTTGACCTTTTACCTTTTGACCTTTGACCTTTCGGCAAGAAACTTCCCCCAAAATATATATTGGGTAATACATGCCATACATCAAGTTTTTAAAAAAAAAACCTTCAGGCATATTGCATTTTAAGGAAAGTAGAGATATTTTGAGGAGTTGACCTTGACCTTTGACCCCCTGACCTTTGACCCATGACCCCCAACTTTCCTAGATAATCACTGCCCATCGGTACAAGCATATATACTAAGTCACACATGAAGATACCTTGAACCATTTGCGAGATATGGAGAAAAACATGAAATTTCAATTTTTTTTCACAAAATAACCTGTGACCTTTGACCCTTGACCCTGTGACCCTAAAATCCAAACAAAGTATTATCCCCCAAGGATATACCCTCATACCAAGTTTGATGTAAAACCACCACACGGTTCTTGAGATATCGACAAAAACAAAACGGGACGGACGGACGTACGGACGTACGTACAGACGTACGGACGTACGTACAGACGTACGGACGTACGGACGGATGGACGGACGGACGGACGACCCGAAAACATAATGCCTCCGGCCACTTCGTTGCGGAGGCATAAAAAGATTGAATTGCAACTGATTGACAAATCATTGACGTAAATAAATAAGTAAATATTTACGTCGATGTAGGACAATTTGTCAATCAGTTGCAATGAAAACATCTCGACGGAAGAATTTCATTTGAATAATTACGCAGTACCCTCTGCATGCTATAAGGATTAGAACCAACACTTGCTGTCAGGTGGAAGCTCGGTGGTCTGGTGGAGATGACGCCTGTCCAGAGATCAGGAGGTCGTAAGTTCGAATCCTGCTCGAGTATGTATGCCCATGTTTTTATCATGGCTACTACTAAAACACAGATCAATTCAGTGCTTATTCACGTTGATGTAGGGCAATTTGTCAATCAGTGGCAATGAAATATCTCGACGGAAGAATTTCATGAATTTGAAAGATTGAATGATGTCCACAAATCAAGAGTAACAGCATTGTGAAACAAAAATGCAGAGAAAGAAAGTGAGGACGAAGACACGGGGTGGGGGCGGGGGGTGGCATTGCATCAAACTATGGGAACTGTGCAGTCAATGGGGACCATCCGTGATTTCTTGGCTTTGATTGGCTGTGGAGAAGTGTTGCTATGGCAGTGGCATCAATTGCACAGTTACCATTAATTGTAAAGTTACCACAGTTTCACACACAGGGTCCAGATTTGGCATTCCCTGTGTTGTTAGGTTGTGATGTACAAGTACCTATTTGGTCTTAACATTTGGTGCTGTGATGCGAGTTTGTGTTGTACTTCAAATAATGCGCGTTTTTTGACATGTAATTCATAAAGGGATAGGTCACTTCTTTCAACAACAAAGTTTTCTGACTCAATGAGGGGCAAACAGTCAACAAAAAAACAATTAATGACCAATGCCAATCCCACCTCAGGCTAGAGCTAGTACCGAATCAAATTTGCAGATTTCTGTCTTGATGGGCTTTAAGTCACAAGTGCATAGAAGTCCCAACAGTCTGCCTCCACGCATAACTTTAAATACACTAGGTACCTCTAACCATCAAGTGGCATAAAACATATTTCTGTGATTCATTGCCAGATATTTCTACAACATTTGCAATATTTATTGTTTCAAAAAGGTTGAGCAGAATTCTCTTTCATTTCAGCTCTTTGTTGGCAATGAAATTTGTTTCCATTGCAAAATTCTAAGACGCATCATGATTGCCAAATGGATTCTCAAATTGGCAACAAATTTTAGAAGACTGAGGTTCCTGTCTGTCTCTCGTGTTGGCAGAGTTTTGTAAATTCACGAAGAAATATTCCATGCGACACTTGGTGCTCCATGGTTTTTGTCCATGGTTTAAACCATGGTTTCATTTGTACCACCTTCTTGAATTCAGGCCTTAGAATTTAACATTGTGCTTTTGCTGCTGATTAGTATGCAAAAGAGAACTACAAACACAGTCCTTTCATCCACATTCCTCATTTGTGAAGCCGACAGATCAAACTTGCGTATCTTCATCGTATTATAAGCATGGCAAACCTTGAATGAGACATTTCCTTTGATGCGTACTACAAAAAAAAAAAAAATCCATCAGAGTAAAATACCATCACAGTGTCCTTATAAAATCGATCAGAGTAACATACCATCACAGTGCCCTTATGAAATTATTATGCTATATAATACTGACATGAAACTGTAAAGAGACACCAAATATGTCAACAGTCGTTATGCCCGTAGTTTTACGAGAACTCCCAGACTCCTCTCACCTGAAGTGGACATGCTGCTGGTGTCTCCCAGGAGAAGATGTACTCACATTCCGGTGTCTCAGTTTGGAACACCGGAGATCCCTACAACGAAACATGACGGGAGATAAGACAAAGTGGTGATGTCTGAAGTTGCCAATTTGGAAAGCAGTTCCTATACGCACAGCTCTTACAAACCATGTGATGCACATTTTTTCTTTGTCGCTGAAAAAGGTCAAATCATCAACAGAGATGCACATTCCAGTCTGGTTTTTATGATCCATTTCCAAGTTGCACAACTGAGTTGCTGGATATTTCATATTGGTAAAAAATGAAATAAATAAATCTGGAATATCTGCAGAAAGCCAGAGACTTAAGAATATTTTAGAAACAGATATAGTAGCAGATTCTTCAACATGGTATTATGAAGTACCAGGAGAATCAGACAACACACTGGCAGCACAAAAAGCATGTCGGGGCATGACTTTCATGCAATGTAAAGAGGACAAGGTATGGATAAAGACGTCTCATTAGCACCGGAAATTACAGGAGAAACATAATGAGCAGCAATCTCCAGGAAGGCGATCACCAGATAGGAAAAAAAAATCACACAGGAATAATCTTACCGGCGTGTCTGAGCACTCAAAGTTGATGCGCGTGCTGCGGTGGTACTTTCCGTGGCAGATGTCGCCATTCACGTATCGTATGCTGAGCGAGCCGTCGACGGCCGCTTCGGGCATGGCCTGCACGTAGCCCAGATTGAAGGTATCGCCGCTGTTGGGGCTGGTCTGACAAGCACCAATGGGTCCACCTGCAGAAAAACAGCACAGATATTTCTTTACAAAGCAATATACTGTGTGGTGCAAAATTATCTTTTTTTTAGGGCGTTTTTTTTTTTTCATGAATTTTGCAAGTCAGGTGCTTTTAGCGAAATTAAGGACACACAAATACATTGTATCATTAATCTGATCCCAACATGAATGTGACATGGCCACATACATTATTGGCATGCAGCACATAGCACATGAACAAAGTGCATGAGCCTGGCAAAACAGTTCAGCAGACATAGATCTTGGCACACCATTTTAGAAATATGTCTCAGCACGAGAATTAACAACACTACTGTAAAAGTGGATATTTTCGTGCGACTAATTTTTCACGCTTGGTCGGGTAAGAAGAGTTTCGCGTGTTTTTAATTCCGCGGAATTAAAACATCACGCACAGGAACATATGGCTCGCAAAAATTTTCGCGGTAGTTTCTAGTTGCGCGGAATGCACGAAAATTTCAACACCGCGAAAATTTCCACTTTTACAGTATTTGTAAATTTCTTGCATTTTCGTTTTCTATGCTGGATCTCTACTTCTGCTCACTGAAAATAAGTGAATGATACAGATTTCTCTGTTCACTGCTCTATTCCATGATTGCAAATCTGGGACGTCCTGATTAGACTCAATAGATCTATGACATATACAGTAGGCCATCAATTACTGTGGAAATGCTGTGTTGGAGTGATACATCTGTACCTCATGCTTGTGTAGTGTGATACAGTTCAGTGTAGTGTAGTTCAGTGTAATGTAGTGTAGTGTAGCATAGTATACAAGTTGTAGTACAATTTAGTACACTGTACTATGGTGTAGTTTATAGTATAGTATAGTAGTATACATGTAGTATAGTAGTATACATGTAGTATAGTATAGTAAAGTGTAGTGTCGTGTTATGTAGTGTAGTGCAGTGAAGTGTAGTGGAGTATAGTGTAGAGTAGTGTAGTGTTGTGTGTAGTGCAGTGCAGTGGAATGTATTACCCATAGCCATGAAATGTTGTGTAAAGCAATATTGCAGTGCTGCGTAAAATGAGTATTGTACAATGTTGTGTAGCATAAGTTTGAATCAATATACACATGCAATTCGATGCTTTCCTTGACACATATTAAGCATATAGTGTTTTGCTTCTTTGTTTTTTTTTCTCCTTTTGTTTTAGTTGTTTTTCACAGTGATAAACTGCGATTCTAAGGTACACCACAGCTGCAAGGCAGCCACAACATACCTGGGCAGCTGCTGGCTGTAGTATCTCCCTTGTTGACCGGCCGACAGATGTTGATGTGATAGCTGAGCGTGTCGAACCCTGGCCTGGTGTCCACTGCCTCCCAGTTGCCTGTGTCCTTGGCCAGGGGTGAGAGGTCATACTGGTTGCCGTGGGCATCCGACACCAGGCAGTCCACGGATTCGGGCAGGCAGGCCAGCGGCGTCTCCACTTGGAAGATGAAGTGCTCGCCCTCCTGACGCACGAATGCGGGTCGTGGCTCGGTCTGGGAGGCATTGCGCCGGCACAAGAATGATATGACTGTTGTGGCGTTCAGTGCTGTGTGAGATTGATGAAATCCAGAGCTGTCTGATGAGTGTTGATGTAACAAACACCCAGTCTCCTTATAGTAATTATTTGTGTATGTATTTTACAAACATTACTTCTTTCAGCAGAGTATATCCATACTGAAGCTGTGCAATATGAGTAAATATCACTAGCATTAGTACAGATGTATGCCTCATTCACACAAAAAAAACCAACCACACAAAGAAACATACAAAAAATTGTAAATTCTTTAATTAGGCTGGCCTGTAAAGGTGCTGGTATTTGATTTATGTGTAGAGACATACTTTTTGTCCATGGACTGATCATAGAATTGGTAAGAGAAACAAGGAAAAGTAGAAATTAGGCGGTGCGTAATATATGTCCCCGCCGCAAGTAGCATTTAGTAGCAAAATGTACAATATAGGTAAAAAGATCAAGGTCAAAGGTCAAAGAAGTCAAAGGTCAAAATTCTGTGTAGAAGTTTTGAAGCCCTCACCTAGTGCCATCACATAAAGCAAACGGAATCGAAATCGGGTTGGAAATGGCGAAGGAGTAGCATTTTGTAGCCAATGTACAATATAGGTCAAAAATCAAGGTCAAAGGTCAAAGAAGTCAAAGGTCAAAATTCTGTGTAGAAGTTTTGAAGCCCTCACCTAGTGCCATCACATAAAGCAAACGGAATCAAAATCGGGTTAGAAATGGCGAAGGAGTAGCATTTGGTAGCAAAATGTACAATACAGGTCAAAAATCAAGGTCAAGATCAAGGACTCAAATGAGGTGAAGTACATCGAGCTACAGTAGTCCATCTTTGGTTTTGTCTATTTACTGAAAGAGCGATTCTCCTTCATAACTCTACAGTTTGGGATAATACAAGTGGAAAATTGTTATTTCTACAGCTTTTCTAGAAAACGTTTTTGGAGAATAGTGGAATAAGGTATGCTTTAGAGACCCCATTTAATTTCTCGAGACCTTGTACACACTCTTCAATTTCAACGCTAATAAATTTTGAAAGATTAATGCTACTGCTTTGAAAGTTAGCATGAGTCATGAATAGAATGTGCAACTAGAGTGTGCAAAATTTCAGCATAATCTAATGATCTCTTCATTATGGTTGATATTGAGTTTTAAATCCTGTTGTTTTTTTTTTGTCCCATTCATTGCACAAAACACAGCTGTGTGAGATCAAGGACTTGAGAAGACCCTAAACTTCACAGCCCCTTTTCTCAGTAAACACTTTTCCGAGAGTGTGTGTGCTTTCTTTCCATTATTTAGGTTACAAAGGTCTAATTGTAACAAGTTATACATCGTTTTAAAGCTTAGAGCCTGCTCTTTCAGAATATTCCCTATGCTAAAAATCCATGTCTGGCATTTTTTGGTGATTTTGAGATGGAGGGTCACAAATGTACATCCAGAGTATGGTATTGGCCTACCTTTCATAGGGTAAAAGTGCCCATTGTTGTACTCCAGAGTGAGGAGACCCTCATCCGAGAAGGCAAGACTTGAGGAGGCTGTGCCGAGGGAGTCGTGCGGGGTCGTCCCAGAGAGGAGACAGGCCCCTGAGTTTTGGGGGCAGGATGGAGCTGCCCCACAGATGTTAATCTGCACCAGGTATGGGGCAAAATAGCAAGCGGGTAAGTGCACTGGTGTGTTCGAGCACTCTCCCAAAGCGTACTGTACCATATCATACACATGCCGTATGGCACTTCCAACACTCCAACAGCAAGCGTACTGTACCATATCGTACACATGCCGTAGGAGCTCTTAGATACTCCACAGGCATACCGTACCTTACCACACTTAAATAAACTGGCCCGAAAGTGTACAGTACCAGAAGTATTTGACGTGAGAGAAAGGCGTGTAACACACACTACATCACAATACAAATATTTGGTTCTCTTTATTAGGGATGCCTGCATGTACAATGTAGCTTAGGCATTATAACCCCTTTGCTATAAAACGTGTGACCCCTCTGACTCTAGTTAAAAAATACATCCACAGAGCTCTGGAACGCTGCCAATATGGCATGGCGTGGCACAGTATGGTACAGTATGGCATGGTTCGCTTCACTTTTGAGCACTTGAACATGGCTTTACTACCATTTGTATCTTCACATATACAATCATCTCCAATCTGAGTGCATGCTATACTACCAATGAAAAATAACGGAATTTGCTACACTGATTATAATGCTGAAAGCTGATTGGTTTGTGTTAATCTACAGCCACGGTAACTGCAAACGTCATACTGATGATGCAATCGATGGATAGCGCTTTACAAAAAAAATAATGCGAGGGACAATTTTCAGAAGAAAGAGTCAGTATTGAATTTCGTAGTGTGCCGGAAAACTCAAATTTCTCATAAGGAGATTCCATGCAATTTTCAATTGAGCATATAAAAGTGCAACTTCATCTGTACGCCCTATAATACTCAACTTCTGGTGTATCGCATTTTGCAAGTTCCCTCACATTGCCCGCATCATGCCATATCTTATTGCTCAGGGGAAACAGTTTGGGTCGTAGTAAAATACGAGGTGACGACGGTGACAAAACTTCGCAGTGATATAAAGTAATGCAAGGTGTTCACTAGAAAAATACACTTAAAGGACAAGTTCACCTTCATAGACATGTGGGTTGAGTGAATGCAGCAATATTAGTAGAACACATCAGTGAGAGTTTGAGCAAAATCGGACAATCTGTTAAAAAGTTATGAATTTTTGAAGTTTCTGCTTAGTCACTGCTGGATGAAAAGACTATTATAGGTTGTGATGTCACATGAGTACAACGATATCAAGAAAGAATAAAGAAAATTAAACACATTTTCATTTTTCTAGCATAACACAAGTACACTCGACTTCTCTCTTTCAGAAGGCAGGAGGAATAATATTACCCTTAACATACGTACGTCAGTAGCAAGTCGAAGAACTGTGCATTTTATTCAAAAAGTAAAGTTTTGTGAAATTCTCTTTTTATTTTCCTTACATAATTGTACGCATGTGACATCATACACTCTAGTAGTCTTCTCTTCCAGCAGTGACTGCGCAGATACTTCAAATATTTGCAACTTTTGAACGGATTGTCCAATTTCCCTCAAACTTTCACGGATGTGTTCTACTAATATTGCTGCATTCTCTCAATTCTTATGTATATGAAGGTGGACTTATCCTTTAAATAGATGATGGCAAGAAACCGAACTCTCTCTTTACCTGATAACTGGCTCCGTCGGTTCCTGTCACTTCATATCCACCTTCCTTCTGCAGGGGCTGCAGGTTGTACGTATAGTCGGAATTCACGTCCCTCACTGTGCAGTTCTCCCCCTCTGACACGCCAATGGCGCAGGCCGCCTCAGTCTCCCACAGGAAGCTGTATGTGCAGGAATCTACCACTTCCAGCAGCCGAGGGGTGCTGGCCTGTATTTGATGCACATCAAGTAACAAAAGAACAGACATTGCCACTCAGCACCAGGTGCACATTGAAGATAATAATAATATATCAATTTTAATATATCAATTTATAAAGCGCAAAACCTATAGACATATTCTTCTGTGCTGCAAAAGCTTCTGATGTATTTGATGATAATAGACAGTTAAATGAAAAGATGTGTTTTGAGTCATGATTTAAAGACTGCTACAGTTGGGGATTTCCTGACTTCTAATGGTAGGTCATTCCAAATTCCTAGGTCCAATGGCTACAGGTATTACAACGCGCTGTTGACTACAGTAACCCTTTGCATGCTTTGAGCGCTATTTGGCACAGAAAACTCCATAGCCTTGAACACATTGTCAAAAGTCCATCGCACAGAATGGGTTAAGTAGTGAAATAAGTCATGGTCAGAAAGGATGTCATCGCCTGTGAGGTATGAATAAAATCTTGTCCATCATTTACCACAGGTTGTACATACATGTAAAATGACTCAATCCCACATATACATTGACAGTGATCTAAAGCTCTCTGATAAAAGGAAAATGATCCAAAAATCAAATTCTCATAACAATTACATGCAAACAAAAAGATGTCCTATATTTGCACGACAGCCACATTTGAAATGGGAATAGATTTCTTCATTTTATGGGTCAAATGACCTTTGACCCAGTTATGATGTCGCTGCATGAGAAAGATACTAACTAGAATGCCCTTGTTGCAGGCGAAATGAATCCGGCTCGTCACTCGCTGCCCGTTGCCACAGTCACTGCCGTTCTCATACGTCAGCAGAAGATGGCCGCTGCTCTCGATCGTCGGTGGGGAGCTGGGCACGCCCAGGTTGGCCACGGACACACTCTCCTGTGGACATAAAGCATTGTTCGTTCGCGTCAGTCCCAGGCTAAGATGTGACCATCACACCTTGATCTACCAAGAATTGCCCACGCACTCTATTGTGCAGAGCCCATTTGGCAGTTAACCATAGGATTGTTCAAGCCATCGGTTGATTTGGATACACACACACATACAGATACTATTATGTATTATTATTATATGTTACAATGCCACCCGTCTTGCTTTGAAAGGGCATGGTATGTGGAAAAAAAAAAAGGAGATAAATTACCTTCCTGTGGATTTGGTGGGGGGGATTCTTGTTTGTATGTTCATTTGTTGCCAGAAGAAATATACTACAAGCAACACATCAGCAAACTGTCCAAAGATACTCTTGACTGGTATTCTAATGAACAGAAGCCTTTCTCTGCGTGGCGCCATTCATGAGTCTTGTAAGAAGAGAATACATGCACTCTCTTCAACTGCAAAAGAAGCAAATGTGACAAATTAGTGGTTCACCTGGTTGTTTTCAAAGCTCGTCTGGCAGACGCCTGCAAAGGAGCCACACTGCATGTAGGGGTTGATGGGGCGGCAGACATTGATGTAGTACTTCTTGCGATTAGCTGGGTCCTTATCATCCACAAACGACCAGTTCTCCTCCTCTAGTGCTTTTGAGAGACTGAGGGAAGGAAAATAAGAGTGTCTCCGTTGAGTAAGATACAATAACCCAAACTCACTACTGTATACGCTTTTACTTTTGCGTACATATATTTTTGCGAATGAGGAGGTCATAGACATTTTCGCGAGATGTTATTTTCGCGATCTGACGCCGACGTGAACGCAAATGCGCTATCACCCTAGCGTATGGAGACATTTTCCTGTGTTGCTAAATTCGTGATCCAAGTGATATTTGCGAAATTCGCAAAAAATTAAACCCTGGCGAAAATAACAGCTTATATACTAACTTCTTCCACAGAAATTGCATTGGAACATGTTGCCTCAGACCTTGGTCAGCTATCATCTGGTCGGTCGGTCGGTCGGTAGATCGATCGATCAATGAATGAATCAATCAATCAATCAATGAATCAATCCATCAATCAATTACTATAGACAGGTTTTACTGTAGTAATTATCGTCATTATCATGATGATGATGTTAATAGTAATAAAAAAATAATAATGATAATGATAATAATAATAATAATGATAATAATAATTCTTCTTCTTATTATTATTATTATCATCATCATCATCATTACCATTGTTATGATTATTACTATCACACAAAGAGAAAAACACATAGAAACACAAAACACAAACTGGTTCACTCATTAACACACCTGGACAGGTCGTATTGCTCATGCTTTGCCTCATCCGTGACGACGCACTCGATGGGCTGCTGCGGGCAGGCGTGCTTGGTGTACCACCGGAAGAAATACGTGGCCTCATTCTCCTGGAAGAACTGTGGCGAACCTACGTCCTCCTTGGGATCACAGAGAAAAGCTATCTCCGTCTGGCAGCGAGTAGAAATATACAAAAATAAACACACAAAATAAGCAAAATAGAATGCAAATTGGGAGATTTCAAGTGTTCGCAGTGGTCTATGTGCTATCTCAAGACTCGCACTAATGAAAACTCAAAATCAGTTGGTTTTTTTTTTGTTTTGTTTTGTTTTTACGTGGAGGGAATGTGGGTCTTGGGCAAAAAAGTGGAAGTCGCAACCCCCCCCCCCCCCCCCCCCCCCAATTTTAGATGAAGTTTAGGGGTGTAGCACTGTTGAGAAATCACCTGTGGGCTAATACAAATGTAGTTTACACCATGTCCTTTGAAGCAGTCAGTGGTGACTGGTGTGACTCCGCCAAATCGCATGGTTCTCCAATAGGTATCAAGTCTTCACAATGTGAAACAACAGCGTAACATAAGTGGCAGAAAAAAATGACATGTTTGTCACAAGTGTGTCTTACATTACTTCCCATGAACCAGGTTTCATTTGGATGGATGGCCAAGTTGTTTAAAAGAACAAGTACATGCATTGAGGAATTTCAGCATTTTCATTTGACGTTTCATCCTTGCCCTTTGATCCATGTCCCACAATCCTTCATGTATTCACTAACTGGTAACATCAATTTTCATTACAATATGAGCTATTTTCAAAATATGCAAAGTAAAATTGAGACACATTAAGATTTTCACTTGACCTTTGACCCCATGGTCGAAATCATTCCCTATAGAATCATTGTGCAGCAATGCATGTTATTACTGTGTACCTAGTTAGATTATTTTTAGGGCCTATGCACTGGGCAATCTCCTTGGTATGGAGAAAAAAGAGGAATTCAGTAGAATTTCAGCATTTCAACCTGGCCTTTGACCCTTGACCCTTGACCTTTGACCCATGACCAAAAATTCTCCAAGACAAACATTGACAGGCAGTGCAAGCATATGTACTAAGTTTTATGAAGATACCTTGAGCCATTTCCAAGATATGGAGAAAAAAGTGAATGTTAGCATTTTCACTTGACCTTTGACCTCTGACCTTTGACCCCAAGGCCCAAAATTGTCCATAGAGAATCTCTACCTGGTAATACAAGTATATATTAAGTTTCAAGAAAATACCTTTAGGCATTGCATACAATGTAGACATGGGGGAAATAGTGAAATTTTAAGATTTCAACTTTGACCTTTGACCTTGAGCATTTGCACCCGAAAGTTAATAGGTACAACTTTTTACTGAGACATATTTTTACATACATACATATGCTAAGTTTTATGTGGATACGTCAAACGGTTCTTAAGTTACGATGTCCACAAAACTGATGGCGGACGGAACGACGGACGGACAATCAGATGGACGAACAACCCAAAAACATATTGCCTCCAGTGACCCCTTCATGGTGTAGGCATAAAAACACCAACAACGCAAATTGTGTCAAAACCTGAAGAACAAGCAGCTCACCATTCTGTGAGTGACTTTCTCAGAGTGGTAGGGGGTTCCCCCAAGATAGGTCAGTTTGATGATGCCATCAAAGTATCCGAGGGACCGGTTTGTTATGCCTAGAACATAGGACTCTCCAGACCTGTAGAGGGCAGCAGATGAAATTAAAAGTGAGCGAGATAAAAAACAAACAAGCAAAACAAACAAAACAGAATGCGCGAAAACTTTAACGCTGCGAAAATTTCCACTATTATTTTACTTGACTTATCATCTGCCATTTTGGTGAAAGCAAAAATATTGCCCATGTTTTCTTTGATATTTTTTGATGTGATTTGTTTAATGTAGCAGCTTAGGAAGCAACAGAAGCCTGAAAGCAAACAACAATGAGATCAACAGCCTTTGGTTCCCTCTAGAGGACTAGGTAGTGAGGACAGTTCCATGACATTTGCTCCTGTGACAATTGCTCCCATGAAATATCTGTACGCTATTAAAGCCAAACATATATTCTACCCACAAACATAACCCTAACCCTATGCATAATCCATACATCAAACTAAACCTGAAACCCCATCACAAACCTAACCCTAACCCTAAGTCCCTGGAGATAAATAAGATGGCAGCTATTGCCGCAAGAGCAAATGTTGTGTCACCAGTGAGGATAAAGCCTCTCACCTAGAGGCACAACTGTTGCAGCCAGGGGACTTGAACTAAGGACCTGATGATTGGTATTTCATGGTCTTTGCTCTGAGCCACAACAGCTCCTCCCCTTACATGGTCTATTTTTTCTTATTGTCAAGTATCACTTTACAACATCAACAAAGTCTTAAAGGTGATGGACAGGCCAAGGAAGAATTTGGCTTATTTGTTGTTGTTTTTTCTTCTTTTTTATTCTAAAAATCTATGCCAACGAAATATCTACAGCATAGCCGACTTCTGTGAAGAGATAATCAAGAAATTATTGATGGTATTTACAGAATTTAATCCTACATATAAATTCTATGAGCACCTGTCACCTATTTGTGAATGTTAAAGGGAAATATACCTCATATACACATGGATATCATGCAGATTCAATCAATGCAAAAATATCAGGAGTACACAGTTGGGAGGTTCGAGGAAATTTGGACAAATTGTTAAAGGGTTACACATTTTTTGAAGTTTTGGTTAAATCTGTGTGCCATCACTGCTGCATAAAGTAGAATACAACAATTTGTGATGTCACAATAGGGCAGCAATATACAGAAAACAATGAAGAGAGCTCTACATAATTTCACTTTTAACGATAAGTACACGTTACTTTGACTTGATACGGACATATGCTAAGGGTTATTTTATTCCCCGCATCTTCTGAAAGAGGGTTACGCTTGAAAATCCAAAGCTTGCAATCTCGTAACTACGAGGGCGAGCTACACACTTACCCGTCGCGTCTGCTCTGGCAGGACCCAGGGTTTGGCAGATGTCCCACTGTGTTGCAGGGCGTCCCTTTCACGTCGCCGCATACGTTGATGTAGTAATCGTAACCTCCTGCGGTGATGTTGTAATATCCTCCCTCCTTGGTCAGGGGACTAAGGTCAAAGGACACACCTACAAGGGACAGGGAAAGCCAAATTTCGGGGCTCATACCATGGATTTTATACATCACCTAAAAAGAATGCAGCTTTCTGATTGGTTGATTGCCCATCATGTGACAGGCAGTAAAAAGTTTCATCGCACGCTGTGGCTGTAAGCCATGCAATTTTGCTTGAGCAACAATGGATATTGCACGGCTGATTTCCAATTGCCACTGACTTCCATATGGACAGCTCTGATGTCAAACTAAACAAACCTTTGCCGTGCACACTCAGTGGTTACAAGTGCACTTGCAAGCACGCGTGTAAGTATCAAACCATGTGATGTATGTAAGTCGGAACTTTGTCGACCTAAGCGCAAATCTTGACCACTTCTGCTATAACAATATGTCGAGTTACATGAGGTGAACGGTTATATTTTTATTGTCATTTGGTCATCTTCAGAGTGTACTTGGATGTAAAGTTGCTAGGAGAACCAACTCGTGAAACAAAATAATACGCTCATATCTACATAGGTCAGTGTGAGACAGCAGAAAATACTATTAATGGGACTACCGGGTATGAAAATCACTACTCATTCCCAGCCAGTTTGGGGATGATTGTGCTTAACTCTTTATGTGCCACGTTTGCATGTCTGACTCAGTCAAGGGCGTGCCAACTTCATACATTTTGCTCAAATGCACAGCCGCACCCAAACTGTTCAATAATCGCCAAATGCGGCAGTCCAATGAAAGCTACACTCACGATTTAATTCCTGTCACATGAAGCTTGCATTATGTAGTGATTGAGTATCACGTGGCTTTTCCAACTGGATTTGAGAGTAAATTCTAAGTATCTGCCACTGTTCCATGTGCAAAAGTCACACCTGAACAATGTAGTAGCTACTGGTCATTTGGAAGAAAAATAATCATACAGTGTAGGTTTGTCATAAAATTTACATCATAGAAAAGATTGACATTTTCTCTACAACTTTGTCCACTGTATGTCCAGCAAAACAAATATTTATAAAAAGTTACATGGATCTGAAAATCCAAAGCATGTTTCCGTTGCAGCCTCAGAATAATGTGGCACACGGGGGGTGGGTGTTATCCTGTGGCGCATAAAGAGTTAGTCGGCAGAGAGAGAGAACTGAGGGGTCAAACTGACCACCATGAACTCACCGGCGTCATCGTCGAAGACCTTGCAGTCCGTACCCCACTTCTGCGCCAGCGGGCAAGCAGCCGCCGTGTGCCACTCCAGGTCGTACTGGCAGGAGTCACTGGACTTGCGGACCAAGATAGGGGCGCTCTCCAAGTCCCCTGGGAATGAGGATATTTCCAAATATTTCCCCTTTAAAGACAATCTCTCATTTACCAATGCTGCATCATCCATCCACATTTAAATACACTCCTAGCTATGCACTAGCACCAATACTCATACATATTTATCGAAATTATAGCCATGTTGCATTCTTTGAATGACAAAGGCAAACTCTACAAAGGCATTTTCACATATGAAAGTTACACAAACAAGCACACTCATACACATACACATATACAAACACATACACAAACACATACACATACATACACAAACACATACATACACATCACATACACACAAACATATCACATACACATACACACACACACATACACGTACACATACACATACACATACACATACACATACACATACACATACACATACACATACACATACACATACACGTACACATACAAAGACAAAGACAAAGACACAAATGTATGGTAACAAGAGATGCCCCTAATATCCAGATGTCGATGTTTCTATTGATCATTTTCATAGCTTTTAACATTACATAACCCACAAGGGTTTTGAGCTCACCTGGGCTGCATATGAATGTGATGTCGGTCGTTGTTTTCCTACTGCCGCTACAGACTGAACCGTCGGTGTAAGTCATGGTGATGTAACCATTGGTGAATGTGGGCGACGCAAGAAATCTCCCCAGGCTCTTGCCCGTCTGCTGCCCACTTTGGTCAGTTTCTGAAAGGCAGGAAACATTGGGAGTATTGAAAAGATATGGGCTGCAACTCTAAGGCAAAAAAAAAAAAATTGTTGCATTGGCGTAACCCGCCCGACCCTAAAAATTCCGCCGACCCCATGTTTTTTTATTATTATTTTTTTTTGCTATCGATATCAAATATCTTGTTGATTGCGATCGCGATCGCACAAACCCGGAAGTGGAAACGGCTCTGGGGATATCGGATGTACGAGGGAGAGATCTAGCGCCTCGCATAAGCCTTCCTTGATCAGTACGTCATCTGTTTCCAACACGGACACGTACTCTAACAAGATTTATTCAGTGTATACGTAGCATTCAGACTGCGATGTACTGTGCACAGTTTTGCCATAGGTTTCTTGTGTGGAGAACTTACACGAATCTGTATATGTGGGACTGTAATAGAGATCGCCGTGTGCGATGAAAAGATCGTACATATGGGTCAATTTGCATCTATCTTATCTAAGTCAAAATAGTAAAATATGAAGTGAAAACATTCAGGATAGGGATTTCAACATCTTTAAATTCTGTGAAGGGGTATAATTCCAGTAATATCGGCCTCATAAATGATTTGTAGAATAGATGAACACAGCACATTCGGTGCAGCAGTTGTAACTGTTTACTGAGCTGAGCGAGAGTTTTACACGTAAAATGCAGGTAGCAAAAAAAAAACCCAAAAAAAAAAAAAAAAAAAATCCGCCCGACCGACCCTATTTGAAAATCTCATGTTACGCCAATGCAACAATTTTTTTTTTTGGCCTAATTGTGAGCAAAATGTTGAGGGTTGATCAAGGGGGGGAGGGAGTGGGGGGATGGTGGGGAGGTTGAGATCGTGCTGTCAAATGATTGTGACTACTCCACAAAACTTCTTTTTTTTTTAAAGAAGGTAAGTTCACATTCCTTAGACTTGCTCCTGACATATGTTAAGGATAATATTTCTCCTCTGCTTCGGAGAGAGGTTAAAAGTATTCACTTTGCTGGAAAAATACAATTATAGATGTTGAATTCTCTTTATATTATCTTAAGATTATTGCCCTCCTGTTCTATTGCAAATTGTTGTAGTCTCGTTATCCAACAATGATAGCATGTGGATTTAGCCTAAACTTCCAAAAATTCAAAACTTTTCAAAGGATTGTCAGAATTTCCTCAAAACCTCACTGATGTGTTCTGCACTCACTGAATCCTCCATTCCATCTCCACCCTTCCCCATCTCTTTTTGGCTCTCTCTATACACCTATCCACCCTTCTCCATGTCTATTCTGATCCCTCCACATTCCTCTCCATCCCTCTCATCTCCTAACTGCCCATTCTCCACCTCTTCATTGCCCTCTCTCTGCCACTCTCCATTCCCTCTCTCTACCCTCTCTCTGCCCCTTCTCCACCCCCTCTCCATCCCCCTCTACCTCTTCTCTGCCCCTCTTCACTCCTTTCTGCCTTTTCTCCATTCTCTCTTCATCCTTTTTCCATTTCTTCTGCACCCCGCCACACCCCTTCTCTGCCCCATCTTTACTACATGTAATCTCTGCCCCTTCTCCACCCCCTCTCCAACTAGTCTCCATCAAATATCTACCCCTTTCCATCCAATCTTCACCCCTCTCCACCCCTCACCACCCAATCTCCACCCCTCTCCACTCAATCTCCACCCAATCTCCACCCAATCTCCACCCCATTCCACCCAATCTCCACCAAATCTCCACCAAATCTCCACCCCTCTCCACCCAATCTCCACCAAATCTTCACCCCTCTCCATCCAATCTCCACCCAATATCCACCCAACTTCGCCCCCACTGCACCCCCTCTCCACTCCTTGACACTCACCGAGGGCACACGAGGAGGACGGAGATGGACAAGAGTCCAGGTTAGCCAGGTTCTCCTTCATGATGTCGGCACAGACATTGATGTAATACTCTGTGCTCTGCAGTTCGCCGTGGTCATGGCGACCGTCTAGGACCAGCCAGTTGGAACCTGTTTCCCGAATCAGCGGCGAGAGGTCATAGCGCCGCTTGCCCTGGTCCAAACGGCAGGACGCCCTGACCAGATCGGGCACGCAGGCCACTTTGGTGTGCCAGTCGAAGAAGTATGTGCACTCTGTCTCTGTCACATAAACCGGGTTGCCAGGATCTATGGAACAATATCCACATACACCAATATCAACACTTCCTCTCTTGATGCAGTAAAGCTACAAAGTTTGCAGGTGGGAATAGTGAAAAGTCTAGTACCTCTCCCCTTTTCCAGTGACGGTGAATTATCCAAGTGTAGGACAGCAGTGGTCAATCATCATTTTCTTAATTCAAGTGTGATTTTTTTTTTCTTCCCTCAATCGGGCTAAAGTTATGACAAAAATTATTCAATTTCAATCAAACCCCTCCTTCCCATCCATTCACTTTGTCAGTGAAATGGTGTTTTAGGGTACTATGGAGTTACATTCTCTCTGGTTCTCAGACTAGACAAGTTGCCTGTCCATGAAGTCTTCAAACCACTGTGTGTCACCTCGTCTCAGGCTGTCGAGAAGATCTCTAGAGATGTGTCACCTTTGGGAGCATTATATGTCTGCAGCTCACGTGTTGAGGCTAGTGCACATGTTTAGCAGACACATTTCTCTTTTTCAATATATTTTCATGTTTATTAATCTTATTCTTTTTCTCCTCACCCTGTGTTTCGTTGCAGTGGAAGGAGATGATTGATGTGCGCTGAAAACCGTTGTGGTTGCACGTCTGGCCGTGTTTATAAATAAGGGTCAACTCTCCGTCTGAGTATCTGCAACAGTTGAGATTGAAGATGAAGTAAAAATGAAAAATGCAAGAGACATGCTGGTATATTCCCATTATTCATTCAATGAACATTTTCACATATAATTAGCTAAATTCATACATAATAAAGGGAGTCACAAAATCTGTCTTCTGATGAATAGTGCTAAAAAAAAAGGAATGAAAAATAATGATACACTACACTGGCCAAAGTAGAAGACACAAGAGGCAATAATTAGCCGTTTCTGTACTTGGAAGAGAAACATCTAAGAATTTAGACGTGTCACATCAGTAACCTCTTGGTGTAGTGGGTGCCAGACTTACAGCAACATATAAAAAGATAAATAAAAGATTCATGCAATTCATTGGTACTAAAAGAGAAATATTGGCAACTGTAGAGGGTTTTTGTTTTTGTTTTGACTTTGATTTAGGGTGTTCTCCTTTCTTCACAATGTTACTACAAAGTGATATCACAATATATCGGTCAAAGTTAACACATCACTTGTTCTAATATAAAAAAATACAAGTGACAAATAAACTCAAATGAAGCATGAACTGTACACAGTTTTAGAGACTCCAACCCCAAGCACCTTCTGATCTGGAGATTCTTCCACCTGAACCCCTAGCAAACGGGAGGCTCCAACTTGATGTGCGTGAAGCGTGAAGTCCCTTTGGTCATTAGGGTTCTAGGTGTTCTCTCGTGCTATCTCAGGCTTATTTTGCAACATATGATGGCACAAAGTCAGTACTAATTCAATTATTCAAATCATACATTTTGGCTTAATAAAACTTCATTTCATAGGATATCACATGCATACGCTATTCATGCATGCATGTGAAATTGATTGGCATCTGCAAAACCGTACAAGCGGGAGACACAGAGCCAGGGTGGGAGAAATTTAATCTCAAGCGAGAGAACGGGAGATTTGTGAAAATGGGTTTTCAATGGGAGATCTCCCTTCAAAAACGGGAGAGTTGGAGTCTCTGCTGTACGATGATATGAAAAAACAAAAAACACACAAAGCAAAGAAGGGCATATGGGCAATGACATATATACCTCAATTCATGTTTATATTCTACGCCGGCTGATTTCGAAGAAGACCCGTCTTTGTCGACTTGGCACACAGCTGCCGACTGACAAGCAATGGGGAATGTCAAGTTGGCGCACACATTCAAGTAGAAGATGTAGTGAGGATCGTTCCCCACATAATAGCTTATCTCCCCTGTGGCTGGAGGTTTCATCAGTATTCAAAAGAGGAGGAAAAAAGGGGGATTGGGTACATTAGCATGTGAGTGACATGTCACTCATTCCTGTTAATATATTATGTGTGTAAGAGAATGAGTAATAAGTTTCGGGTGGTTCAGTTGCTAATGGGTTACTGAAGCACCAAGTACCTAATAGTTTCAACTATTAATCACTCATTGTGATTAATACCCCTACCTACAACTGAGGGAATTACAGTGTAGGTCAACCAGCATTTATTTTTGTACTTTTTCATGGAAAAAAAAATGTTACCATGGCAATGCACTGGTTCAACAGTAAATAAATGTATTGCTCACTGTTAGTCACATGTGCACATCTCAAGTCAAGCGCTCAAAAACTGAGTGAGCAAGATTAATAAAATGACGATTTCTATGATTTTCATTAAAAATGGTGCTACCATGGCAACACAATGTTGGACATTAAGAAAAAATTAAGTTTGCACAACTATGTATCACAGCTGTCACATGTGCCACATTTCAAGCCAAATGCTCAAAGGCTGAGGGGCTTAGCTGAATTCGCAATATCATTGTATCATTTTCATTCAAAATAAAAGCAAAGAGACAGTAAACAACATGATGACTGACTTGTCTTGTTGAGGGGTGAGAGGTCAAGCTCCAGTCCGTGGGTAGGCTTGTTGAAGGCACATGTGTCGGTGCTGAGGAACTCCGCCTCACACGCGTACTCTGTCTGCCACTGAACCTGGTACTGGCAGTTCGTCTTGGACAGGAGGATGGGACCTCGGTTCTGCGGTGGAGCCAGGGATGTGAAAAGGTACGAATTGGCAGTCATTTTGTTTGTGCAAATTACATAGGCCTGTACTATTTTGAATTCTGACGAACGATGCATGGGCCTGAGTGCATCAGTATGAATTGTGTGCATGAGGTAAACTATGGAATGCCTTAACCATGAGGCCAAGCTGAGTGGGTGTAGGCTAAATTCCATAGTTACTGCTTCCACGCTACTCCCACTGATGCACAAGAAGATGTGTGCATTATCAGTTTTATAGAATGGGGGACAAATTATTTTGCCAGAAATATACAGTGGTTTTTTTTTTTTATCATGCTACCTGATGGTAAATGCACTGGATGCACTTCCTTTTGGCACGTCACAGATCAAATTGTGTAACAGTAATAACTGATGACTGGAAATTGTTAACCGATGTATGGCTAGCTAGCCATCACTCGCCAAGCGCGTGTATGCCTGCTACATGTAAGTGCACATACTCCTTGTTACAATTGTTCAAGTATGAGTGATAACAAGTCTACTGTGTCTGTTGAACATGCTGCCAGTAAAAACTGATCCATGGCTCTGGACCAATGAGATTGCAGTATTCTCTCGACCCATTCTATGAAATAAAATGTCAATGAGTGCAGCTTCTATTGTCTGGAAGCATGACAAGTTTAATCCATTACATAAACTAGAAATGTCACTATGGCCACTGATGCCTCCGCCATAATGCATAATTCTCCCAATAGGTGTATAGTGCAATGTCTTCACAATGTGTGATGACAGTTTCACATAACTGGCAAAACAATGAAATGACAGGTTTGTCAGAAATATCTTGAATGTTCCCTTTCCTTGAACTAGGTTTGCTATAATTGTCTATTAAAGAGTGCAGGTATATGTATTTGGGGAATTGAGGATTTTTACTTGACTTCTGACTGACCCTTCTATAAGTTTATGCATTGAGTAATTTTCAAGGTATGAAGAAAGTGTAATTGCAGTATAAAATAGATTCTTTTTTTGCATTTAAACCTGGCCTTGACCCTTAACCTTTGACCTTTGACCTTCTGGCAGAAAATTTCCAAGAGAATCTCCATTAGGTAATACATGTATATAAAGTTTTAAAAATAATTATGCAAGCATTGCATATACTAGTAAATGAGGGAAATAGTAAAATTTTGAAGAGTTGACCTTGACCTTTGACCCCTGAATATTGACCCATGACCCCTAAATTCCCTAGATAATCCCTGCCAGTCAGTACATGCGTATGTACCAAGTTCCATGAAGATACATTGAACCATTTGCGAGAAAAGTGAAATTGTAACATTTTCTCCCAATCTTTTACCTTTTGACCTTTGACCTTATGACATGAAACTCTCTCTGGAGAATCTTTATGCAGTAGTACATGTCCACACTAAGTTTAAAGAAAGCACCTTTGGGCATTGCATGGATATGGGGGAAATAGCAACATTTTTAGCATTTGACCTTGACCTTTTGACCTTGACCTCTTGCCATTGTCACTAAAATCTACTCAACTAATTGCCCCATCATACATCATCCTTGGACCAAGTTTGGTGAAAGCTGCTTCGTCCAGTTTTGAGTTATCATGTAAACAGATAAATTTCAGGTTTTGACCTTGATCTTTGACCTTTGACCTCTGTCCGATTTCACTCTAAAATTAATCAAGTAATTGTCCCACCATACTTGTACATCATCCTCGGACAAAGTTTGGTGAAATTTGCTTGATCCAGTCTTGAGTTAACGCGTAAACAGATACAATTTCATGATTTGACCTTGACCTTTGACCTCTGTCCGATTTCACTCAAAAATTAATCAAGTAATTGTCCCACCATACATCATCCTCGGACAAAGTTTGGTGAAATTTGCTTGATCCAGTCTTGAGTTATCGCGTAAACAGATACAATTTCATGATTTGACCTTGACCTTTGACCTTTGGCCGATTTCACCCAAAATCTAATCAAGTAATTGCCCCATCATACTTTATACTTGGACCAAGTTTGGTAAAATTCCAGTCAATATTACTCAAGTTATCGCATAAACGAATGCAGACGGACGTACAGACAACCTGAAAACATAATGCCTCCGGCACCACTTCGTGGCGGAGGCATAAAAATGCTTATGACATAAAAATGCCTATATTTATTTGATACATAGTTTAAACCATCGAGTCCTGAGAGAATATGTTGTAAAATTGTCATCTTCACATGTCAATGATTCTTGTGTCGACTCCTTTTTATTGAAACCTATGTTTTTTTAACCTTGAGCATTAGCATCCTCAGGTTGATAGGTACAGCTTCGTCTACTCATAAATACAAATCATGTACATATGCCAAGTTGCATTTGGATACCTCAAACGGTGTTTATGCTAGGCTGTAAACAAAAATTTATTACAAATGGATGGAAAGAAGGACTGACGAACGGACGGACAAACTAAAAACATAACTACATGTATGCATCCGGCGACACTTCGTGGTGCAGCAAGCATGTCCAGGCTAACATCATAGAATTACAACCACTGAAATGATATAAAATGTGAAATCAAAGTAGATTACTGATATCAAACAGCAAAATCAAACAGATGACAATTTTTTTTTTCCTTCTTGAATCATCACTCTAACCCAGCATCTTGTTTGTATTAAAAGATAAGTTAGATCTGTAAAACTCACCCCAGTGTATCTGCCTTGCTCCCGGGGGCATACAAAGACGATCGTCACCGTGGAGTTGAAGCCCCCACACTCGTCTTGCACCTCCCTGCCCTGGTACTGCAGCTGCAGCTCGTCGTCCGACAGGAGCTGGAGCGGCTGGAGAGCCTGGCCCTTGTCCACAAAAGTACCTTGCTTGGTGAGGCAGGCGGCCGAGCCTGACGAACACCCCAAAGTGGGGCCGGAATCTTGAGGGGAGGAGGAGGGCAAGATGAAGACTGAGGGGAGGGTTTGGAGTGCTCTCCTAGAGCGTACCGTACCATACCCATGCAAGAGGAGTGCTTGAACGCTCCTAAGCGTATCGTACTAAACTGTACTATACTGACCCACAAGTGGATGATTTTCCAATGTGCTCCAAAAGCGTACCATCACGGACCTACAACACACATGGGCTATGAATGGAGGTCTTTCTTTGATCCGACTTGCATCGCTCCGACTTGCATCGCCGCCACCTGATCATGTGCATCTTGATGAGTACATGCAGATGTTTGGACAATGACAACTGTGTAGTCGTTCATCGTCACTGACAAAAAAAAAAAAAAAATGTTTCCCTCATTTCAGTTTCATTTCACTGAGGTGCCTTTCTAGACTTAACTGCCTTTGGAAAATCAACGATGATGGGGAGCAGCAAACCTCAATTCATGACAAATTTTGTGTCACAAAATTAATGATTACTGAGTGGACACATATGTAACGTTGCTTAATGGCAAGACAGACATGTCATCTACCATTACTCTGAAACAATGTGCGAAAAATGGAAAAAATCAGATTACAAATTACAACCAACCTGTGGAAATGCTTGCTTTCTCTCGTAAAGTAAGTGCATTTCACAAATGAAATTAACTGAGCGATGATTTCCCAATGTAAACTATAACAGCACATGCATTTTTCTTGATTCAAGAGAGTTATCGTCTTCTGTGCATGTAGTTTTTAGATATCTCAAAGTGCCGTTTTGTTTTTATTTCAGGCTGGCTGTCAGTAATGCACGATGAGATCAAAGCAGGAAAGCATCTTTAAAATGTTTTTGTAACACTTTTCACAGAAACAGGTGTTTGAATTAAAGTGAAGCATGTATGTCCATGTGTGGTAGGTCCATGGTACCATAACCATGCCAGAAGATGGCATGAGGAGAATACCCAGAACACACACATACAAATGTACATCTTAATGCAAAGATTTGAGTCTCTTTGTTAAGGATACCTGTAAGAGGTATAAGCCTCTTACAGGTGCATGACCCTGTTGCTACAAGACGTGTAATCCCCTCTAAAAAAACTCCTGAGACAAACTTTCTCTACAAAGCACTTTAATGCTCCAAATCTGGCGTAGTATGGTGCAGTACGCATCAGATCGGTTCGTTTTAGTTTGCTTTTGAGCGCTCACAAGCAGCCTGAGATAAAGCTCCTCAACACAAATGGTGACAACTTGAAATGAGGCACAAAAGGTGCACACACACTTCAACATCTTGTCATGTTCTTCTCTCTAGTTAGTGGGAACACACAACATGAATATCAAGAAAGGCATCCTTTTTAAAGACAGCTTTCATTCCTCTGTCTTCAACTTTTGTCAAACTCCGCTATATGTCTCTCTCTCTCTTATCTGTCACAGTATCAAAGATATCAGAAATATAAATGTCATGTGAATAATCTTTCTCAGTTCTCTTTTCTGTTAACCTTATTTCTTGTAGAAAGGCAATCATACTTCACACATCATGTCATCGATGAATCGAAAGTTGCAGCTGGCCTACTGACCTGTTATTTTGTGAACATTAACTCACTAGAGACCAGCCTGAATAAACTTATTATTAGATTGTATTATTATTATCATATCATAACCAAGTCAGATCATACTTCAACGGGTTATCAATAGCTTCTGAGCACATTTTCTACATACTTTGGAAACCACATCATGTGTACCATCAAGATAATAACCTTCTCTGAAGAGCCACCTCATTAATCCCTACCAGCTGTCAGCAAGAACAATTTCATTTGTCTCAAAATTCTTTACCAAATTTGTCTTCTTTCAAACTTCCTACTGCTTCAGTGTTGTAAAATCAACATTTCAGGGCTTCTCTGGACTGTAATAATTGCATCATGTATGAATTGAAACTATAAAACTATAGGGATGCTACAGTCACCTTTATATTCATGGAAAATCTTCAAATCCTTCAGACCATGGTTGGAAGAAGAGAGAAGGGCATATCAACAGAGGGGATAACAAACATGATTTGATGGTTTGCATTATCAGTCGTGAGTAAAAGCACTAACCTGGTGTGATATCTCTGCAGACGTTGATGTAAAGGTCATCAGACCCGGCCGATTCAACTAAGTATCCCCCCTGGAGCTTGATCAGCGGTGAGAGGTCACGCTTTTTGCCCTTGAGGTCGTAGACAGAGCAGGGAACTTCGCTAACGGCTGCGCTGCGGACCATCTTGCAAGCCACTGTGGTGTACCACTCAAAGAGATACGCGCAGTCCGTTTTCTCCAGGAAGGTTGGTGATCCCTACGACATTCAAAACAAGGTTGTTACACATTAAGGCATGGTGTCCATACATAACTACACCCACACACAATAACAAACATGCAAATATTGAGCCCTTTAAGATTTTTAAAAGAGCTACATGAAAAAAAAAATATATATATATATTTTTCAATCTTAGTATATTTGTAACATTGCATCCATACCATTTAATTCATGACAATATTGGTAACATCATCCAGGTGTATCTGGAGACTGTCCACAATTTGGCAAAAAATGAAAAAAAATGTAAAAAACTTTTGAAATTGAACATACCTGAGGCTCACCTACAAACAAACAAACAAAAACAAACAAACAAACTTGTTCACTTTGAAACTACATCAAGTGTATTGTCCTGTTATACAAAAGCCATGTGCTACATGTAAGTCTGATGAAATGATATGCGGACATTTCTTCAGAACTTGCTACAGCATAATATACATGTATATGGAAAAATCTTAACCCTAGACTGTGATCTTTGACCCTATTGGAGCTAGTATGTGTCTCAATATCCAAAAGACTTTATAAGATTACCACTACACCATAATATTGCACTTGTATCACGTTTTACAAACATTTTGGTGTAATTGTGTTAAACCCTAAATGTGACAATGTCAACTATGAATCCTCTGTTGCAAACACATGCCCACAACAGAACGCTCACACCGCTCAAGAGTACGCAACCTACCAGAGTAGTCCCACACTTGAAGTCGATGGTCGTTCGCCATGTCTTGCTGCTGGTCCCGCACGAGCCGCCGAGGTAGTCCAAGCGAAACCCACCTGTGTCCAAGTTTGAAACTGGCTGTAGGGTGTCATTTCGGTTGCCGATGTTGATGAATTCATTGCCTTGCTTCACGCAGGATGAAGAGGCTGCATCGCATGAGTCTGCACCCTCGTATGACTGCACACCGTCACACAGGTTTAAGTAGAAAGTGCTTTGCGCCCCATCGACGGCTGCCTGCACCGTCCACGTACCCCTGACAAACAAGAAAGCAAAAATTTCCATTCACTACAGGTTGTTCACCTACTTCTGCAAATCTCTGTACAGTTTGTACTTCAGATTCAGTTTTATACAGAAGTTGTCTTGTACGTTTTAAACAGTTGGAAATGTAGAGAGCACATCTGCAACCCTGTATACAGCTGTACATACGCATGCATGTCTGTGTTTGTAGGATCTGACCAAGGAGGTTGAAGAGATGGAGTAACAACAGAGTTATTCCCTTTGGTCTACAGTATGTTCGAAGCCGCCGCTCAAAAATATTTGAAGCATGTGCCAAACAGGATCTGCCGCGCCGATACGAAGACTATTGACTCGTGTCTCATTGCATAATCACCAGCTACTTTCAAAGGAAGATATGTCTTTGTGATGGTAATTACTTTTCGCTATCCCTCCTTATAAAAGCTAGGTGGTACAGACACGAGGATGCGCGAACAGAAATTGAGGAAAAAATGCTGAAATGAAAATGAAAATTACTCGACTGGGCATACGCGGGCACTAATCTGATATATCTATCAATAAAGAATTATACTTGAAGATTATTACATGTTAGTTTCATTTGGGGAAATTAAGTCGAAAAGTGATAAAACCAGCTTTCCAGGATGGTACAGTTTAAAACATTTCACATAATACAGCTCTGATTTACACTTTTGCGCAAATTTCTGAACGGAATTGACTTCTGTTTTACATGCTTTATTATTAAGTGAAATTTCATTTCATTTAATAAATAAATAAGCAAAATATGGCCAACATTATGATAACGTTCAAAATGAATCTTCAGATTGCTCAGCAAGATGGCGGCTTGGAACATCGATTATCAAAGGCACAAGTGCACCTGTGGAATTCTTTTGTACATCAATAGAAATCTGACAACTGTTTGAATAATTACAGCCAGTTGGAACTCCATGTATAAAACCTCCTTGTTATGACTAGATGTGTCTGTCTGTTAGTGTATCTTCTTCCTGTCTCTCTGTGCATTTGCATAATGACCAAAAAGAGCATCACACAAAAATATCGAGCTTGAACCCGAGGTATATCAAGGAGAAGAACAGATTTTATCATCAGTACACCCTGAAGCACACAGCTCTAGTTTTGACACAGTCCCATGCGCTACATTCCTGGGCAGTATGATTACAACTCATCTTAAATGAAGTCAGCACATACATTATATCAGCCAGCACATCTGCCAGGAGGATACATCTTTATGTGTCTGCCTACAATAATTATGTAAATCTACAATATCGACACTTCTCGGTAACAGAATATGATCAAATTTACTTGATCTGAAATAAGGTGTTTCCTGTGATTTTGGTGCAATTTGGTGTGCAGAATTTGAGATTTCCACTTGTTTACGACATACAGTGTACATGTAGGACCGAAAGTACAATCGTACATTAAGGCCGTGTCACACCTTTCCGGGCAAGCCTTGCGTGCGACTTGCAAAGAACAATTTTGACTACCCGGAGGTCCACGTAGATGATCTGCACATGACAGTACCTCTAGCATGTATCTCAACCGTAGTCGCCCGGAGGTGCGCACGCATATTTCTTTACCAGCAACCGCGTTTATGCCCTGTCACACCTTTCCGGGCAAGCTACTCGGGCTTGTTACGTGTAGGGATTTTCTAGCATACTGGACATTCCTGAGGGCGGAAAAGGATTTGAGCAAGTCAGCGCATGTGTCTTACTTGCTGGACGCGTTCTAGTTAAATTATACTTGTAAGTATACTGTGTGACCTTTGCACCTGTCGCGTGGGGGCTGACAACTCAGTGAAGGAATTCCTCTGATGGAATGGCTGAAATCCCACAGAATTTCATTATCTTGGCTGCATACGGGACAGTGAAGTACCTGCGTGGGAGTTGCCTGGGAAGTGCTGCCGCTAAGGGCCTCCTACTGGCCTTCTGCGTGGACCTCTACGGGCATTCCTGCGACTTACCCGGAAAAAGTTTTGGTCATGCTCAAAACTTTGGTGCGGTTAAATCGGACTTGCATGAGCACCTCCGGGCAACTACGCGCTAGATACTGTCAGGTGCGGACCAACTGCGGAGAGCTCCTGGGAGTAAATTTGTTTCCCCACAAGTCAAACCGCAAAACTCCCCCCGTACGGTATGACAAGGCATGAATGAAAATTGCAAACATTCTTGTTCGCCCGCTGAAAATCTTCTACGTGCTGGAAACTACCTCCTCGCCACAAGCCCACGTAGCTTGCGCGGAACGGTGTGACACGGCCTTAAAGGACAAGTTCACCTTCATAAACATACGGATTGAGAAAATGCAACAATATTAGTAGAACACATCAGTGAAAGTTTGAGGAAAATTGGACAATCGATGCAAAAGTTATGAATTTTTAAAATTTTTGTATTGGAACCGCTGGATGAGGAGACTACTAAAGCTTGTGAGTCATATGCGTACAACAGTATAAAGAAAATGTAAAAGAAAATTCAACATATTTTCACTTTTTTCGCATAATAAAAGAGCACTTGACTTGCCTCTTTCTAAAGGCAGGGGGAATAATATTGCCCATAACATTTGTCGGTAACGAGTCAGGGGAATGTGTACTTTTTTTCAAAAGATGGAATTTTGTGAAATTCTCTTTATATTTTCCTTATATTGTTGTACGCATGTGACATCTAAGTTATTCATACACTGCAGTAGTCTTCTGATCCAGCGGGTACTGCACAAAAACTTCAAAAATTCATAACTTTTAAATGGATTGTCTGATTTTCCTCAAACTTTCAATGATGTGTTCTACTAATATTGCTACATTATCTCAATCCTTATGTTTATGAAGGTGAACTTGTCCTTTAAGCACCAGACCAACAAACAGCACAAATACTCTTTTCCTTCCACTGTTGTGCAACTAGCACTAGTGGTATTATATGCAACGGTACAGCCTTCCACTGCACTGGAAGCTGTTCAAACTGAGAAGGCCTTGGGTTGATGTTTGAAGGAAGAAGCTGATTAAATCCTACCTGATTCAAACTATGTCATTGTGTCTTGTACAATGTGCCCCAACAACTCTAACCCTGGGGTGCTCCTTGTACACAGTTATTTGCGCTCGGGCTGGTCGCAGTTACATTGTACGACAACTTCAATTGCTGGCTGGCCCTGCTTCACACAAGTAGTACAGTTCGTTGTATGTGCACAACATAATTTACAACAATGTGTATATCAAACTATGGCACCAGCACCAAGGTTCGACCTCCTGTGCCAATGGTCAACCGTGAACAAGAGCACTCACGAAGTTTACACATGTACAAAATTTCTACATGTAGCAGGCAGCTGAATTTTAAACAGCGTTGTTGTCGAATTACTATGCATTATGGGCAGCTTGCTCATGACGACTATCTGACCAATATAGTTTGCCCAGACTCTACAGGTAACCCCAAGCGATTTTGGAGTTTCATCAAATGCAGACAATGTGACCAATCAGGAGTATCTCCCTTGAAATCAGGAGATGGCACCACCTACTCTGATAGTCCAAAGAAGGCAGACATATTCAATCACCAGTTTGCTCTGTCTTTACCAGTGACGAGCCCATAAACAACATCAAACACCTTGGGAAGCCATGTTGATCAATGTGTGAGATCACCATCAACCCTGCCGGTGTCTACAAGCTTTTGTCTGACTAGAAACACACAAAGCGTCAGGTTCTGATAAGATACTAACCAGACTCCTGAAAGTGTTGGCTCTAGAGCTCACTCCAGTCTTTACACTTCTGTACCAAACATCCCTAGATCAAGGAAAAATCCCAGATGACTGGAAAGAAGCAGACATCCCGCCAATCTACAAAAAGGGTGACAGAAACAAAGCACAGAACTACCATCCTATCTCACTAACTTCAGTCTCATGTAAAATTCTCGAGCACATTATACACAGTGCTACTTTTTACCATGGACAATTTGGAAGACAACAACATTCTCTCTGATGCCCAGCATGGTTTTCGCAAACATCGCTCAAATGAGTCTCAGCTCATTCTTGCCATGCAGGACTTCGCCAAAGGCATTGATGATAAAGAACAGCATGATGTCATTCTACTTGACTTCTCAAAAGCCTTTGATAAGGTACCCCATGCCAGACTCCTTCACAAGTTGCATCAAATGGATCACCAACTTCCTTCACAACTGGAGTTAACAAGTACGTAATCGTGAAGGGTCTGTCAGGTCACCTCTGGCATACCCCAAGGTAGCGTGTTAGGCCCCGCTCCTCTTTCTCCTGTTTGGCTGCACCATCAGGCTTTTCGCTATTAAATGACTGCATGCTTTATTGAAGAATCAACTCAGAGGCTGACTCAAAACACCTGCAAGAGGATCTGGACACCCTGGGAAAGGGAGAGAGACTGGCTTAAGGATTTCAACCCCCTCAAGTGTCAAGTCCTCACCATCACAAACAATCGAGGAAACCTGTACCTGTTGAGAGGTCCTACAGCATCCATGGCCTGGCAGCATCCTGGCAAAAGCAGAAACAGCCAAATATCTTGCCTTGGGATCCATCTCAAGAACAACATTAACTAAACTCCCCACATAAAGCTGTCACCAAGAAAGCAAGTAGCATCAGTGCATTCTTGCAACAAAACATCAGACCTTTACATCTTCAGTTATTCAGGGTTGAAGGAGAAAGAAAGATTAAATTTAAATTGCATTTGCATTAATTATACGTTAAACTCGGCCTATTACACTAGGGGTAGATCTAAATATTAAATTAACATGTGAATTGAGGTGTTCTTGACAATATAAATTTATCATCACATTTTAACTTTAATCATAGAGGATTAGAGGTTCTATCATGAATACAAAAGAAAAATTATTAAATTTACAAAAGATTTTCTCTCAACAAAGACAGAGTCATTGACATTGGCAAATGCAAAAATAAATTCAGATGGAATTGTCATGTGCGTGGCTTTTGGACAATGTCAATGTAGGCTGACCGACTTGCAGTGTGCTTCTAAATTTAACAGGGGTGTATCCAGGATTTTTTCTGGGGGGGTCGTAATCAAAATTTTTGGACCTTTACCTTTGCGAGGGAGCGGAGCGACCGAGCGGGGGGAGGGTGTGGGAGGGGGGTGTCCCCCCTCCCACGGTAGGGAGTTTTTGAATTTTATATCTTAAAATGGGGCCATTTTGTGCATACAAAAGTGACTTTTTCTGCATGGCAGTGCGGCTTAGAAATAAGGTATGGCATATCAAACTAAGTTACGAAATTTACGAGATTTTGACAATTTGCTGGAACACCACCAGGTCACTTTTTTTCCTGTTGTATATAGGGCAAAAAGCCCTCAAAAAACAAAAATGTCTTTTACAAAAAGTGGACCTTTTGAAAATTTGGGGGGGGGGGGGGTCGTACGACCCTCCCGACCCCCCCTTGCATACACCCATGATTTAATAAGTTATTTCTAAATCTTAAGGTTAAGGGCCTACGGTCTAGACATAACGTTACTCTACAACATGTAAATTTAGGCCTAGTTCTACGGATTTTACATTGCGTTCGTATTCTCGCGCTGACTACAAGTGCACATATTTACTGGTATGTGGGACTGAACACTGCTCGCTGCCGCTGAAAACACGGATGAACTTGTACACTAGGCAAGGATATTTTGTTGTAACTTACCATTTCTGGAGAGGTGTGAGGTCTACATCACCAGCGCTACATGCTGAAACATGTTTTTCAGTGCATAGACACACCAAGACAAACAGAGATAATAGAATTTTAGACAAAATCCCGAACGCTTGACGTGGAAATCCACCTACCAACTTCGCCATGTTGATGACTGATTACGCATGCGTGCCCTGCTCCCTCATTCAATATGCGATCTCGCTGCCCAGTCATGTGATGGGACAATCATGTGATTTAAATGGCTCTCGGTGTTACGCAATAGGCACTGAAAAGGACAACAGGCTGAAAGATGCAATCCTGGGGTGTATCCAGGATTTTTTCTGGGGGGGTCGTAATCAAAATTTTTGGACCTTTACCTTTGCGAGGGAGCGGAGCGACCGAGCGGGGGGAGGGTGTGGGAGGGGGGTGTCCCCCCTCCCACGGTAGGGAGTTTTTGAATTTTATATCTTAAAATGGGGCCATTTTGTGCATACAAAAGTGACTTTTTCTGCATGGCAGTGCGGCTTAGAAATAAGGTATGGCATATCAAACTAAGTTACGAAATTTACGAGATTTTGACAATTTGCTGGAACACCACCAGGTCACTTTTTTTCCTGTTGTATATAGGGCAAAAAGCCCTCAAAAAACAAAAATGTCTTTTACAAAAAGTGGACCTTTTGAAAATTTGGGGGGGGGGGGGGGTCGTACGACCCTCCCGACCCCCCCCCCCCCCTTGCATACACCCATGCAATCACAATCATAATCAAACTCTGTGCGTGTATATTGTATATACCCACACACGTAGAGATTCCGGAAATATACAGCTAATGAACAAAACAGAAATATAAACTTAATTGTGTTGTTTTGGCAATTAACGATTTTCTGCTCGCTATTTGTTTGCTTGTCATCAGTCACTAATACGTGAACATTACATTGCTCAGTTGTTTGATAGGGCCTATTGCTAATGAAAAAAAAAAACAACAATGGTAATCTTATCCCAGGGTAGTCTCTTTAGTGTTGCCGCTGTTCTCCCAGAGGCCGCTGCCAATGTTATTACCCTATACAGCGTTATCGGCACCCATTTACCCAGTTTGAAAGCGACAGGGCAGGTAAAACACCCGAAGGACGCATCTAGTCGCTTGACGAGATCGCGGACCTCCGCTAGAGTCAGAAGTGTTATTACCGACTACTACTATGTCAAAGTGTCCTACATTAACTCTACGGGAAGAGATTAGTTAAAGTGACTTCATCGCACTGGAATGTAGGGCCTATATCATATCCTATGACTAGGCATGTGTCGCCAATTTATTTTGAAATATCCATGGCAAGGACTTGCAAGAACTGAATAATTTGCAAAAGTTTGAATGTTCATGAAGAACATCACTGTGTGTATTAGAGCCATTGCATTTTTCCTCTTTTTTTAGTTTAGAGTTCGTAAGTGGCGAATTTGTGATATCTTTAAGAAAGCAAGAGATGTAATTGGACTTATGAACTTGAATATCTCACAATAATATGGAATAAATGAGACTGATGCCACTTTAATTAAAACTTAATTATGTTTCACTGAAAAAAAAAGTATGAAAATTTTTCTTTTGTTCAGATACCTCTCCATCGCAAGAAACCGAAATACTCTGGCGGGAATGAAATCTGACTAATTACCATGGACATCAAAAAGTGCTTCGACATCCATGGTCTGGCGTTATGGTCTCTGCTCAAAACTCATCGCAAAATGAGTGCGTGGAAGGTTACTTTCACTACTCGGATAAGGAGCTATCATACATTAGACAGATCGATCCATCAAACGTGTCTATTCTAGTCGGTCATCTAGTATTATCCTAAATCAATGCATCGGTCCCTCAGGGATCAACCCTAGGCTCGTTCCTCTTCCCTGTCTTCATTAGTGATCTCGAGTGACGAGCGCGTACCCGGGTGCACGCCACGAGACCGACACCCACGAGTCACACAACAGCTCATGAATTCGACACTAAGCAAACAAGGCCCATGCAAGAGACCGACACATTAAAACCCGTGTTGTATCTGTCGAACTAGTGGGCTGTTTTTACCTATAAGTGTCGGCCTCATGGGCTTTATTTGCCTAGTGTAGAACTCGTGGGCTGTAGGATTCGTGGGCTGTATGACTCATGGGTGTCGGTCTTGTGAGATGACCCCTGAAAAAAAAAAACAGTGTACTTTACCTGTACGCAGACGACTCGACCGTGTTTTGTGCTATCGGATCTACTGACGAACCTATGGCCATGTATCTGGAATAGTTTGCCACACAATGTTGTAGACCCACTCTTCTCACCGTTGTTGTTGCTGTTGTTGTTGTTGTTGTTGTTGTTGTTGTTGTTGTTGTTGCTGTTGTTGTTGTTGTTGTTGTTGTTGTTGTTTTCTTTAACCCGTGGCTCACTTTGGCTCCAACAAAGGTTTTTTTTTTTTTTTTTGAGGCCCAGTTACATGTAAGGTGTTGGGCCCTTTGGGTTCAGAGTGCATTTTATAGTCACCTATTGTCAATATGTCTGAGGCTGCGGTCCTGTTCTCCATGCAGTCATTCTTGATTTCTTTCTTTCTTTCTTTTCGCTGTAAACACTGATTACTCCATGTGGTTATCTGTCACAGTGTATTGCTACCAATGCTACCTTTCTTTGTTTGTTTATTCTCATTTCTCATGAGCTGTTGTTCACTTCTGCATTTCGTTGAAAATAAAAGTATGAGTTAATATTGGCAAACTCGTATAAGTTCAAATCCTAGATTAGTTGTGTTGACTTTATCAATTTTTCTAATTTGATGTAAATTAGCGCAAAGTTCACCCATATGCCTAAATATATCGAGGTAAAAATGTGAAAAACTTTGATTATGTGAAACAGAAAGGGTGCATTCGATTTTCGTCAAAAGAAAATAATTATTATGTTGAGTCTAAGATTATTGATTACGGTTCCTGGAGTATCTGTCTTGAGTTTTGATTAACATCGGTGCTCAATCAATGAAACTTCGAGATTTTGAAATGGAATAAAATGAAATGAAATTTGTCAACAAATATCTTTCCACGCTTTGACTGAGAGGTTTCCAACGAGACGTACTTTTAGCCGCGTTGACCATAACGTCCAGCAAATCCCAGCGGTCCTTTATGTATAAAGTGACTCCAGCAGATCCTTCAGAATAGCGCCATCTATTGACTGGCAACCAAGGAACCAAATGTCGAAAAACAGCACAAAGCAAAACAAAAACAGAAACAAAAATGTCGCGCGCTAGCAGAGTCCCGTGGTCCCTAGCCTTAAAAAAGAAGAAGAAGAAGAAGAAGAAGAAGAAAAAAACCACGATTCACCTGTTCGTTATCAGTTCGTTATCCGAAGGTTCTACAAACCCCAAATGAAATAGGGTCAATTAATCCGAAAACGAAAAAAAAAAGAAGAGATTTGCTAATTAACTTCGTATTCGGCAGTGTTCGGATTAACCTTGTCGGATCGCCTTGTCTGAAGGCTATACATATCTGGTCCCATTACTTGGATGTCTATGACTTGACGTCACTTGTAATTATGATTCCAAACTTGTGTACGCTTCCAGCGTTTTGACGACAATTTGATTCTCCATTGTCACTTTGAGCTTACTTTTCTTGTGAATTCTAGTCCCTTGTTTGTGTATCAAAGGAGCTGTACATAGGGGAACGGTGAAAAATGGCTGAAAGGATACCTGTCAAATTCATAATCTACATTGTCGGTGCTTTTTTATTGATATCAACCTGTTTCTTCCTGGTTGATATTGATTCATTAACCGTGCTTTCGTCGTTTCGACCACAGCGCACGGAACGGCAATTCACAAAGGTTTGTTACTCTTTTCTTTAAGCTGATATCCATAGTATGATTTTTATTCAACTCAGTGGAAGGGAAAGCGGGATAAAACGAATCCCTTGGGTAAAACGTACCCACCCCGTTGTCTCTGTAGATACAGCTAATAGTTCTATATAGGCCTATCTAGATAGCATTATCGTGAATTCTTCTTTGAAGAAAATGTATAAGCAAACAGCCAGTTGAAATCAATATGTCATTTCTACAGTAGCAAACAAAGTATTTTTTCGCACATAGTATGGCATAGTAGGCCTATTCCTTTTTCAAACATGACGAAATCTGTACAGTTTGTACAATATGTGGTCTATTAGTTCATTCTTTATATTGATTTTTGTACTGGACATATTTCAGTTGGTCAATATAAACATATCAATTCTCCGTAATAATATCACGTCTACGAACTTTGGGATATACAGTTTTACAATCATAGATTTAACGTAGGCCCCATCATATTTCTATTATTTCGTTGTGACACCTTTATATCATGATATGACCATTAATATTTGCGTTCACTATGTTCTGTTTTTTCCTCTCTCTCTCTTCAATCAAAAGACAATCATGATTGCATGCATTTTGAATTCTTGTATTACTACCAATTATTTTGAAATGTCTTTGAGAAAGTGGAATATGTAAAAAATGAATTGAATTTAACTGAACTGAACAAAATGAGAGGTATAGCTGATGCTGTTTTATGGTATTCCTTAGAGGTTATTTTGGGGAATGATTTTATCTTTCTCACTGTGATTTTGAGTGACTTTATCATCCAGCATGGATTCTGTGAGTGATGTATGAATTCGCATTTGTTTCAGTATAGTGTAGAGTAGCTATGTGCGTGGACATGTTGGGCGTGGTATTTTCCCAGACGATTATTGTCGACCAAAACGGACTTTGTCTCGGGGGCAAAACGAACCCGTGGGTCCGTTTTGTGTTTGCCCTATGAACGTATCAATGCTTTTAACTGTACGCATCTTTCAGCATTAAATTTATGTATCAACTATCATACATTGCGTTCATATGCATATGTGTAGAGAAACATGATGAAGGTGGTTTATTTTTTGTTGTTTCATAGCTATTTATTAAGATGGAAAGGACATCATCGGTACTTTTTTTTTCCAATCTGCATGTCTGCATTTCCTTTTTTTTTTTGGTAGAATAAAAAGATTAATATCTGCATTCACTATCATATCTTTTTTTTAAACCAAATTTTCTTTTATTGGTCCATGATGTTTCACTATAAATACCGGGGCCTTGAACGAGACAGGAAAAAAAAATGTAAATCCCTCTATCACAGAATCAGTGGAAAATCGCTTCGAAACATGTTGTATTAAGCGCTGCATTAATGTGTCATATCATTATCATTATTGTTGTTGTTGTTATTATTATTATTATTATTATTATTATTATTATTATTATTATTATCTTTGTTATTATTATTAAAATCTTATATACGATAAGTGGCAGTTGACGGATCACAGTGATCCGTTTTGCCCATCATACACCTGAGTCCGTTTTACGCGACCCACGAGGACAGGAAGAGATTATTTAACTACACTTACGGAGGGTAAATGGAAAGGCTTATCATATAACATTCTGTATCCTTTCGTTACTTTCCATTTTTATTTTGTAAGCTCAATAATTCATTGAGTGTCTCACATCTCTTATATACATACTTGTGTTCTACGTCGGCCTCTCTTTTCCAATAGTTTAATTCAATTCAATTTTTCAATTTCAGTTTATTTTCATATTTCTCGATGAAAAAATACATCAAATATAACAAAATTAAATGAAATACATGATATCCAGCTGGAGACATATACATAGAATATTGCAAACATATAAAACATGATAGTCGTCGATCTGTTAAGTTTGGAATCTGTGAATGAATGCTAAAAAATATGAAGGAACCTACTTAAAAGCGAGCTTGTTGAGCGTAGGTTCCAGTTAAAATCGAGTTTGAGATTGAGATGGGGACCACGGGTACAACAATGACCGAAACATAAGAGAAAAACAAAATAAAAAAAGTACAATTACACAGTTATATAGCAAATTCTTCTCTAATGCAGATTAGGGGTCGGAAAAGCCACATGCTGTAGGCGGATGAACCATTGCCGTTCTAGCAATAATAACAATATGACTCAATATAATCATAATAACAATGATACCGTTGAGACGTTATTAGAAATGTATACATTCCGTGTATTAAGAAGGGAACACATGCATTGCAAATCCGGAAAAAAGGACATTCAACAACCAATTACAGTGCAGTGAGAATTGAAATAACAGCTGTTACCTCGTCCCAGCTATCTTTAAAGAAGGAAAAATATACATGAACACAGTGACATAGTTTAAGGGCGCAAACAGCTGGGCTCTTAAAGTCTGGTTTAACATGACAACAACAATGGAGTACACAGGCCCGTAGCCAGCATTTTTCAAGGGGGGGTGCGGTCACTAAAAAAACGGACCTTCGGTACCAATACCAATGATGACACACACACACACACACACACAATTACATATATATATATATATATATATATATATATATACATTCTTTGGACGACCGAACTACAAAAGTTGTATAAGAATTTGCGCGCGAAGCGCGCCGCAAATTGTGAATTTTGACTGTTTTAATGACGTTTTAAAGTCTCGAGGAAATTTGTATTTTTGTCTGTTGCATGCAATCGCGTTACGGTATTTCATCTAGGAAATAGTAAAAACTCATTTTGCCAGGAAGTTGCAAAGTTTAATTGTGTTCGAGACTCTGCGCGCGTAGCGCGCCGCAAAATTGAGAATAGTGATTTTCCCGGTGTTGTTTTAACTTTTATTTTTTATATTGTATACCCGCGTTAGCAGGCCTGAAGCCAGGATTTTTAAAGGAAGGGGGGATTGCGTTAATTAACAAAACGGTCCTTTGATACTGTCCCGGGAGGGGTAGCGACAATTAAAAGGTGGACACCATGCTCATACATGGACTTTCAAAATGGCCCCTAAACGAGTAATGATCATATGATTTTTTTCGGGCCTTAAAAACAAGTATTCCTTAAATGTTTCCTGCACCCTAAAGAAGTACTTCATCATGATTGAACAATATACCATTTTCCCAAATTTCGGCCTTTTTGATACCCTTTGATTATAATATACGCTCGTCAGGCGCGCCGGAAGCAGCTTTGGATTGGGGGGGGGGGGCAAACATTGGAGGGGGCTCAAGATTAGACCATGCATATGTTACACAATATACACATACACACACACACACACACACGCACACACATCTATTATATATATATATATATATATATATATATATATATGTATATATATATATATATACATATATATATAAATATATATATATATATATATATATATATGTGTGTGTGTGTGTGTGTGTGTGTGTGTAAAGTGGCGTACGGTGGGTCGAAACATGGCAATGCATGGGGGGAACCATAAAGTAATTTTGACGGTCTGTATGCTTGTGCGTGTGTGCGTGAGCAATAATGGGATTACAATACATTGCGGAATGTGATACATTCAACAACGCAGTCATTGAGGAACATTGTAAGTTTTCCTTACATGGATTATGGAATGACGGTGTGAAACGATCGACAAATTATATACTGTCAGCAACATAAGGTGAATGGCATAACAATAAAATGCGAGCGAGCGAAGCGAGCGAGCTTGAAAATTTTGATATTCTACAGTTCCAAAACTGGAGTTTTAATTGTAGCTACATATTTCGCTTTGAAATAAATGGGGGCGCATCGGGCGCAACTGCTGGCAATTATTGGCAGCAACATAAGGAGAATGGCATAACGATTCAATGCGAGCGAGCGAAGCGAGCAAGCTTGAAAATTTTGACATTCTACAGTCCCAAAACTGGGGTTTGTAGCTTTATCTTTCACTTTGGAAATTAATGGGGCGGCGCATCGGGCGCAACTGCTGGCAATTACTGGCAGCAACATTAGGAGAATGCCATAACGATTCAATGCGAACGAGCAAAGCGAGCGAGCTTGAGAATTTTGACATTTTACAGTCCCAAAACTCCCGTTTGTAGCTATATCTTCGCTTTGGAAATTAAGGTGGGGGGCATCGGACGCAACTGCTGGCAATTACTGGCAGCAACATGAGAAGAGTGGCATAACGATTCAATGCGAGCGAGCGAAGCAAGCGAGCTTGAAATTTTTGACATTTTACAGTCCCCAAACTCCCGTTTGTAGCTATATTTATCTTTCGCTTTGGAAATCAAAGGATGGGGACATCGGCGCAATTACTGGCAATTACTGTCAGCAACATTAGGAGAATGGCATAACGATTCAATGCGAGCGAGCGAAGCGAGCGAGCTTGAAAATTTTGACATTCTAGAGTCCAACAACTGCCGTCGTAGCTATGTTTTTCGCTTTAGAAATTAAGGGGGAGGCGCACCGGGCTCAACTGCTGGATACGAGCGAGCGAAGAGAGCGAGCTTGAAAATTTTGACATTTTACAGTCCAAAAGCTGCCGTTTTTAGCCATATTTTTTCCCTTTTATTCATATATATACATATTTATTTTATTTTCTTTGTTTATTCATTTATTTTTATTATCATTATTATTATCATTTTTTTTTGCGGGGGGGGGGGATTTTTTTTTTTTTGGGGGGGGGGGCAAAAATGCGTTTTGCCCCCCCCCCCCCCACTTTATGGATTGGGGGGGGGGGGGCGGCATCTAATCCGTGAGAAAAAACGACCCCTATTACGCGTTTTCTTTAGCGAGTATGGTCACGGTGTCCACCTTTCAGTTGGAGTTTTCCATCCCATTGGATGCTGTTTGGAAGATGAAACATTCACTTTATTATACAGTATATCAGCCGTTGGTATGCGAGTTTGTCAAAAACGAAAATAAATAAGAAATTTTTTAAAACAAAATGAATTGTAAATGTGAACCATTTATATTTTGCCTCCTTGTGGTAGGATATTTCCAGCATTTCCGAACTTTCAAATAATCATTTTAGATTTAATAATATTAAAGGTAGTAGATCCGATTCGCAAACATCTCCAATATCAGTCAAATGTCATATTAACCATCATGCTAAGAAGGTTTTCTTTGTGAAATTTGGAGGTCAGTGAAATTCAAAAATCATCCGTTAGCCACTGGAAGAAGTTGAGTGCAAATTCAGACCTCAGGCTTAGTGCTCAGATGTTTTCCTATTTGATTTGATCTGTCTTACTGGGCACACTAAGATACATACTGGAATGGTTATTTCTTATTTATTAAATTATAGTAGTATATTTGGTTACTAGCTGTCTCTAGGCATTTTCGAATTTGGGCTGCAAAGAGATCCACTACCTTTAAGTTAGAAGAGAGATAAGTAAATAATGATAAAATAAACAAACAAAAAAGAATGAGTTTCTTTTGTAATACTATCTGACAAACTTTTTACTTTACCATTTTACTTCATAGCTCAGCACTTTCAATTCTCTCTCATACCCTCTTACCCATTACATTTAAATGAAATACAACTAAAATGAGTTTGCGTGCCTGCATAATACTCTTTGGAAATTATAAGTGAGAATGTTCTTAGGTTTTGGCTCACTTCAAAATGAGAACCAATCGAACTGTCACAACATGAGAAAATGTATAACTAATAGAGAACTGGAGTAAGACAGGCCTTTCATTTTGTTTTGTCTCTCCTGATCGTTCGTAAGAAATGCTAATTCATGACCACCTTTTCACAATTTGATTGGAGCATGCATTCATAATGGAAAATAGTTGACATAATAATCTATCCCCAGGCATTATCATGCCAACATGTACTTATATATACATGTACTATATCTTTGTGAGACGTAGATATAAAATGTCTCAGGTTTTCGATTATAGTAATTTCGAGGAAATTTCTTTAATTTTTATCATATATGTAAACTTGAGGCTATTAGATTTTCATCCACTTACCTCTGTTCCTGTGAAAAAATGCAAGTGTCAACCTCAATGTCATCCACGAATCGCACGTACTCGGGCGGCCAGTGGAAAAATAAACACCGGTCACACGCGCCAAGGGCCATGGCATGCAGTGCCAATATAATAAAAGCTCGCACAAATTGATACATAACATTTGTGTTTGTGTGCATGGGGACGATCCGATGGTTCATACAACAAAAGGGTTTCGTACAATTAATTTTAACATTGTTAAACGTACTCTTCCACATTTACGTAGCATATAATGTGTCTTTATACTTATTTGGATTGTTATCTTGAGAATTGCTAAAAACCGTTATTATGAAAAAGTGGACCTTTCAGAATTTGGGGGGGGGGGGGGTGCGTACGCACCCGACGCACCCCCCCTGGCTACGGGCCTGGTACAGTATAGCCATGATAGCGGAATAGTCCTGGACAGCACAAAACAGAATTTCAATGAGCTGAATTAATGTAATTATTTAATAAATACTGTCTTAATTTGCATTTGAAGGATGATAGTGATAAACAACCTGTGGGTTCAGGGGGGACTCGTTCCAGTATTTCGGTCCCGCATACATAATTGTTTTCATCGCTAAAAGAGTACGTGGAAGGTGACAAGCGTCCCGTTGGCGGGTGGGATAATTGTGAATTGAGTAGTTTCTCTTGAACGTGTGAAGAAAAACATCAGGATTATCATTCATGGAGTATTTTTACATGAAAATACCTAGGTTGTAATCAAACAAGTCAATCAATTTCAAAATTTTATTCTTGTGAAAAAATTCATTTGTATGAGATAAATAGGTTATTGATAATTCTGATGGCGCGTTTTTGAAGAAGGAAAAGCAAATCAAGCAAAAATCTGGACGAATTACCCCATACTAGAATTCCATAGTTGAGGTAATAGTCCATGGGCCAGGCCAGATATTGGTACCATCTGAGGTGGCAAAACCTTTTTGGTGTCATTTTGTTTGTCGGGCATAGATGTGCTTATCAAGCAATGATAGCATTTCCAAATGAGTAGCTTAGTCATAGTAAATGAATTTTTAACCAATTTGGTCTCGTTGTTATATCCCTATACTTCTGAATCGAAACTAACCGCTATACAAAGAAGAGCACTGTCTTCTGTATGTTCCATAGAGCTGTAAAATGCAGCTCTATGGTATGTTCACAGGTGTTCTGTTGTAAACGCGGTGCGCTTAGTCTTTATTCAAGGCAGCGAGGGGAATATCCAAAGGTTATGATGTCCACAGCGCTTAGTCTTTATTCTAGACGGCGAAGGAAATATCCAAAGCGTATGATACTTAACAGTGTATATCCTTTTATCTAAAAACAACAACAACAACAAAAGCAATTCCTCGTGAATTTTACCGTATCTTTCAATTATTTATCATTTTCCGGCGAAAACGCTACGGTGAAAACGCTGATACCACGCCAATGTCGCTTTATTTCCCTCCAACAATATAGGATAATGCAAAAACAATGTACCGGTACACTACGATACATTATAATGAATGATATTGTAAATGAACAGAGTGATGTTTGTTTAAAACTGATGTATTTGTTGATAGGGTAGTATAAAAACAGTGTAGATAATCCCTTTTATGAGGAACTTAAGATATGATAATGGTACATTGGTCTAGATAAAGACTAAGCGTACCGCGTGACAGCTGTGGACATCATAACCCTTTGGATATTCCCTTCGCTGCCTTAAATAAAGACTAAGCGCTCCGCGTTTACAACAGAACACCTGTGGACATACAGAAGGCAGTGCTCTTCTTTGTATAGCGGTTTAGTTTCGATTCAGAAGTATAGGGATATAAAAACGAGACCAAATTGGTAAAAAATTCATTTATTATGACTAAGCTACTCATTTGGAAATGCTATCATAGCTTGATAAGCATATCTATGCCCGACAAACAAACTGACACTAAAAAGGTTGTGCCACCTCAGATGGTACCAACAACCCATTTTTCGGGTCTTGGCCCATGGACTATAAGGGGAAATCATTGTTGGGTATATAATTTGTAATATATGTATGAGGAAATAATATTTCAGCTTCTTTAAAATTCCAATATTTGTGGACAAAATTTTACTTTTATAGTTAATATGGGTTTTCCAGGATAGATCACTATCAATGTAAAGTCCTAGAAACTTAATACTATCTACCTGTTTTAATTGATACCATTGATCTTAACATAATCACAAACAGAGTGCAGAGAACTGCTGAACAGCATATAATGCGTCTTATCAATATTTAGTGACAACTTGTTTGCGTGGATCCAGGACTGAACAAGTTTCAGTTCATTGTTTAACATATGTATAAGCGTGTTAGAGTTTCGAGGAGTTAATGGCTTTGAACAAAATGTTACGCATGATACCTTTTTTGATTTTCGTATTACTTTTTTTTTTGTAACTGTATCGCAAAATCTATGGTATTGGAATAAAAATATGATTTGAATTGATTTGAACTGTAGCCACAGTATAGCTGTAGCTCGATCATTGAGTTATCAAGCACTTTTGATAACTCATCTATCAAACTCTTTTTCAAACACTCGGTTATCAAACACATTTTGATAACTTATTTGATGATCAAAATCCATCAAAATTCATTTTCCCTCTGAAAATTTGGCTGCCATATCCTGCGTGGTAAGCCCATTAAACTCCGAAATTGTATATTACCGAACAGTATACATGTAAGTAGATTCCAGGGAAGCCACCATGTTTTATTACTTGCTCGCCTATTACTACTCTCAGCATCAATGATTTGTAGAAAGAAACAATTGAACAGTATGAATTTTGTTAACAGTATATCATTAAATTAGGGCGTATAAGGTGTGTGTATTATATACATATCTAAGCAACTTGATTCCTTGATGTTATTTAGTTATTTTGTCCACGAGGAGACTGCAAAATACAAGCTTGACCTTTCAGCACGTCTCCTCCATTTCCTGCAATTCTAATTTCAGTGCAATTTCATCTGCTTCTACGTGTTGCGTAGTATTACTAATTTAATCTATTTTTCTTTGTTACTACATTGTATTGATATAATTGTGTTACTTTGTGTATGTAAATGTTTTGCGTTTTTGCAAATGAAATGAAATGAAATGAAATGAAATATATGAAATTAACCCGAAATGGAATAGTTCACAGCTACGTAATCAAACACATACCCTTAACATGCAAATATACATTAATAGTTGATAAGTCTGTGGAAAAAGTTACCCACGTAAATTGGCAGTTGTGAGATGACTAATGGAGGAGTGTATATGGGAACATGCCCCTCCTACAAAACACGTTTTTATATTGACACACACTTCTCACTCACAAACAATGATCTCATGCACACACAAAACCAACATCAGAAATGAAAAGAAAAGCAGCTGTGCAAGCATTAGAAAAAAGTTTTACGAATCTCAGCCATCTATCAAAAGTCTATACTTTAAATGTATTGCAAAAACAAATTAATAAAACATTTTAGAGCTACAGCTTAGAAAGTATTCGTTCATGTTATCTCTCCAATGACCTCTCCATGATTGAACTGCTGGGAACGTTCTGAAGGTGGAACATGATGAATATCAACACATTTCTGTGATAAATGATAATAAATAATTATTATCTCTTTTATCAATGAATCTTAATGACCTTTTTTACACCTATTACGATAAACACTTTCTTCTACACTTACCTACTAGTGGGGCAGATATCTAACAAAAATTGGTCGAAATGCTCACATCCGGCGGAAAGTATGAAATTTTGCATATAGGGGTATTTTGGGGCGCTGATTTCAAAAATTGCCGGATCCAAGAGATCTGACCACTGGGTCGGCCGCCATTTTGAATTCCAATATGGCCGCCATGACGAAACGACGAAATCCCTATATCTTTGGTTCCACGTGACCTGTAGCACTGGTATTTGCTACACAGGGGTATTTCGACATTCTCAGTTCAATAATGGATTGATATTTGATGTCTAACAAACCACACGGCCGCCATTTTGAATTCCAAGATGGCCGCCAAGAAGAAACGTTGAAAAGCCCTAGTTTGAGTTCTAAATGACAAACGGAGCTGAAATTTGGTGCACCAAGGTATGTGAACATAAAAAAGTAAATAAAAGACAAATTTGTCATGCCAGACAAGCTGCATGGCCGCCATTTTGAATTCCAATATGGCCGCCCAGACAAAGTGTTGAAAATCCCTATCTTGATCGAGTTGTAAATGAAGAGCCACTGGCATTTAGCACACAAAAGTATGTTAACATGTTGGATTGAATAATGGATAAATTGAAAATGTCCGGCAAGCTGCATGGCCGCCATCTTGAATTTCAATATGGCCGCCCAGACGAAAATCATGAAATCCCCTATCTTGAGTGCCAAATGGCATATAGAGGGAAATTTTGTTGCAGCATTGCTGCACACGTTTCTTATGCATTGTGTAGGCCATATATCTTACAGCAATAATCAACAGTTGTGCAGCCATACGTTTCAGTTTCGGCATCAGTTTCAGTTTATTTTATTTTAATTACGGCAATTTGCTTCAGCAAAGCTGTTCTTCTGCAAATCCGAGTATATCTGAGCAACATAAAAATAGCAGAAATAGATACAAACTACATAAATAGTAATAGAGAAAGTGACAAGTGTCAGGTAACAACAAAAACAACGAAACATTTTAAAAAAGTAGAGCAAAAGAAAAAAACGAAAACAGAACAAAAAGCTACAGTGACATAATATTTCGACAATATCAAATAGAGACAGAAAGAGAAAAAAAGAGAGAAAAAAATCCAAAGCAGTTGCTTTGACTACAGAAGGGATATGTCAAGAGCTTGTTTGAAGCTGGACAGAGAGAGCCTACATTTCAAATCATAAGTTAACCGATTCCAACACTGGCCTCCTCGAATAGACAGAGTTCTTTTCCCAACCTTTGTTCTTGCCTTATATCATATAAATTCTTCACAAAGTTTCGAATGCCTTTATGAGGTCAATGGAGACCATTCCAACCATTTCACTCTTATCTAAGTTATGGAGCATTTATTCTTTGACACAATAAGGAAAGTTGCCATAGTGGAATGGACATGTCTGAAGCCTGATTGATTTGGGTTTATGATATAATTGCTATTCAAATAATCATATACAACTGGTTAAAGTTCAATTACCTTTGTAATAACAGATTAAATAGATATGGGTTCTTAATTACCCATCTCACTTTGACTGCCACTTTTATACACTGGCATAACTTTTGAGACCTCTCATTGTTCTCGAATGCAATCACAAATGCATGAAAGATTACATATATTCCGAAGTGGTTTTGGAATTATACGCACATCAGGTTTTACCAATGTTATTGGCATAGTGTCCATTCCATATGAGTTTTTCATTGGCATACTTTTAACAGCTGTCACAATATCTTCTTCAGTCACATTTTCAAATGAGAACAAGGAACTCCCTTTCAATCTCATCTTCTACTGCTCATCTCGAAAGCATTGTCCTAAAAGAGAGAAAAAAATCCTGAGCAGTTGCTTAGGCTGCAGAAGAGATATTTCAAGAGCTCGTTTGAAACTGGACAGAGAGAGCCTACATTTCAAATCATAAGCTAACCGATTCCAACTCTGGCCTCCTCGAATAGAAAGAGTTCTTTTCCCAACTTCTGTTCTTGTCTTACATAATATGAATTCTTCACAAAATTTCGTATGCCTTTATGAGGTCAATGGAGACCATTCCAACCATTTCATCCTTATCTAAGTTATATGGAGCATTTCTTCTTTGACACAATAAGGAAAGTAGTCATAGTGGAATGGACATGTCTGAAGCCTGATTGATTTGGGTTTATGATATAATTTCTATTCAAATAATCATACAACTGCTTAAAGTTGAGTTTTTCAATTACCTTTGTAATAACAGATTAAATAGATATGGGTTCTTAATTACCCATCTCAATTTGACTGCCACTTTTATACACTGGCATAACTTTTGAGACCTCTCATTGTTCTCGAATGCAACCACAAATGCATGAAAGATTACATATATTCCGAAGTGGTTTTGGAATTATACGCATATCAGGTTTTACCAATGTTATTGGTATAGTGTCCATTCCATATGAGTTTTTCATTGGCATACTTTTAACAGCTGTCACAATATCTTCTTCAGTCACATTTTCAAATGAGAACAAGGAACTCCTTTTCAATCTCATCTTCTACTGCTCATCTCGAAAGCATTGTCCTAAAAGAGAGAAAAAAAAACATTCTGAGCAGTTGCTTAGGCTGCAGAAGAGATATTTCAAGAGCTCGTTTGAAACTGGACAGAGAGAGCCTACATTTCAAATCATAAGCTAACCGATTCCAACTCTGGCCTCCTCGAATAGAAAGAGTTCTTTTCCCAACTTCTGTTCTTGTCTTACATAATATGAATTCTTCACAAAATTTCGTATGCCTTTATGAGGTCAATGGACACCATTCCAACCATTTCATCCTTATATAAGTTATGGAGCATTTCTTCTTTGACACAATAAGGAAAGTAGTCATAGTGGAATGGACATGTCTGAAGCCTGATTGATTTGGGTTTATGATATAATTTCTATTCAAATAATCACACAACTGCTTAAAGTTGAGTTTTTCAATTACCTTTGTAATAACAGATTAAATAGATATGGGTTCTTAATTACCCATCTCACTTTGACTGCCACTTTTATACACTGGCATAACTTTTGAGACCTCTCATTGTTCTCGAATGCAATCACAAATGCATGAAAGATTACATATATTCCGAAGTGGTTTTGGAATTATACGCATATCAGGTTTTACCAATGTTATTGGTATAGTGTCCATTCCATATGAGTTTTTCATTGGCATACTTTTAACAGCTGTCACAATGTCTTCTTCAGTCACATTTTCAAATGAGAACAAGGAACTCCTTCTCGATCTCATCTTCTACAGCTCATCACGAAAGCATTGTCCTGAGCAGACACATAGTTCTGTGCATGGTAGATTGGCTGCGGAACATCTGCAATTTCCAGCACACCGTTTTTTACACTTGCACTTGACCAGCTCTCGGCACCCTTTTGACGCTTCTGGCATTACTGTCCAGAATGGATGCCAGACATCATCGTCATTTTTCGCCCATCCCCAATCTGCAGGCGAAGGCAGCTCTGGGTTTGCAACTTGGGACTGTCCCCATACGTGACCAGCCTGGAAAACTGCCCTTTTCACATGTTGACGAAGAGCCTCCCTTGTAGGTGGAATATTCTCCAGTTGTCGGCTTCCCTGAGTAAACAGTTGTTTGCGAGCCTCGTTCACTTTCTTAAGAGGGGAGGTTCTACTGTACAGGACAACGAACAACCTCTCTATGTTGTCCATGTCATTGTTTGTCACTTCTGCTGGTGCATTTAAGAGACGACTGGAGACCTCCGTCAAGTTTGGCACGGAATTCCATGTGTCCCACACTTTCTTTTTGCCAATGCCAGAGAGAGCAGAAACAGTATCGCATCCGGAAACAGCGTGCAGGAAGAGAAGCCCCCATGAGCGTTCAGGACCAATGTGAGTCGAAATAGTGTGAGCAGTAATGTGCCTAAAGTTCTTACCATGACCAAATGCCAACCACATTGCACAACCTTCCGTTTTGCTCGCCATTGCGATAGCCAACACAACCACATCCGTGTCAGTTGCTTGAATGGTGATACTTCGGTAGCCCTTCAGATATGCATGCCAAGCATGGAGCAGCATTCTCGAATCAGCTTCTTCGTGTGTACATGGTTGAATTTGACAAACATCAGAAGCGGGCTTTGATTTAACCTCGTCTTCATGTGTTGTAAGTAGTGTCTTTCCGTCTGGAACCATCATCATTTGCAGAGCAGCTGCAAGGAAACTGAACAATGACAATGAAAACTTCTGTCTTGGGTGTATCATGAGGTCGTGGTGCTAAGGCTTCCAGACATGGTACAAGATCAGCTTTTCTGGTTGCCGGGCGCATTGTGCTGATATTTTCAGCCAGTGCCGGGGGCCAACCATGACACTCGTGTTCAAAGAAAGCGTCAAGATCACCATCCCTAGCTGCCAACCATGACACTCCTGTTCAAAGAAAGCGTCAAGATCACCATCCCTAGCTTGGCATGAAATGTACATGCGAGAGAACAGCTCAACATTACTTTTCACGTTTGCGATGTTTGTCTGAGACTTTCTAGGTGATTTCTTTGTCTTTGATTTAAACAGTGCAAGATTGTTCTTTCTGATGTTCTCATAGAAATCGACAGATGGGTCTTGGATTCTCTTCTCAACAAATTCCGCAAATTGTGCTTTGTCAGTTTCCTCAACGGATCGCATTGCGGCAATCACCTCATCAGGCATGATGACCTTGTTGTCAAGCACATACAGGTCCTTACTCTCTTCTTTGGAAGGTTTTCCTAGTTTCTCGAACGAATCGATTGCATTGCTGAGGTAATGCAAACGCTTTCTGGAAACTAGGCAATTGTTCGTGGTGGCGGACATCAGTTTCCTTCTGAGTCTGAAGCTGGTCCTCAAATTCACTGACTATTCTTGCTATTTCTGAGCCAGCCACCATCCACCGGCGAAGAGCTGCTTCATTTTCGGTGATCCCAATGATTCCACCATCACCTTTCACTATGGAGTTCTGTTGTTCGTGTATCTGATCGTGTGCCAGACAGGAGAATTTGTGTGATGACTTCTGAGTTACGAAATTCCCCTCGACGAATGCATGGTAGACGTCCTCGGCATTGTTGGGAAGTTCCTGAAGGTCCGTTACATGAACTCTTAACCATCTGGCGTAATGGAAGTGATCCATGGCAAACATCCATGGGATAATTGCCGTGAGGGTCTCCACATACAGCAAGTAGTTTGCTTCCCGTTGTGATCTAATGAATGCCAAAAGAAGACACTCCAACTGCAGGACTTTGTTCCAGTAACAAAACTGGGGATACTCTCTAGCCATCTTCTGGCTCCAAAGATCAAATGTTCGCAAATTCTCAGTTGCACATGTCGTTTGGTAGTCATTATATGCTTTTCGCTGCAAAGCGTACAGTGATGCCGCGGTGACTTGGTGTGCCCATTGTGACCGCGATGTTTGCGAACCTTTCTGAAGACTCTCAGCTCTTCCTTCTGTTGATACACCTGCACTGGTCATTACACTAGTCCAACCACTCCCATCGAGGAAGTCGCCGATCACCTTTAGCAAAGCCATCTCCACATGATGTCCTCCAAGCATCACCACAAATTTGTCTTCACCATACATGCTTGGCCATGTCCACTGGATCTTCTAGCATAGATGGGTTGATCAACTGTCAGAACCGGAACTTGTCTTGGGTTAACTAATTCGGTTGCCTGCTTGATTAGGTTCATGCCATGTTTCACCATTATTAGTGTGTCAGCACTCTCTCGAAAAAGAGGTAACAACCCAGTAATTGCAGGTGGCCGAGGAGCTTCATCCTGTAGATGTGCCATGTACGCTGACCAGGAGATATTCTCTTCACTCTCATGAGCCTTCATCTCCAGCAGACTTTGTACAAACGAAAGCCACTCTTTTTCTTTGTCCTGTATTCCAATGGACACACTTGGAGTGGGCGGAGTCTTGGGTTTCCTTGGAATAGGAAGATGAGATGGAAATGCTGCAGGAGGGGCATCACAATAAGATTCAGGCAAGGCGGTTATGGCTTTGGGACGCGTTTTCTTCTCACTCTCAGCAACATTCTCATGATTTCGAATGGTACCTCGATTGTCCTGTGACACATGTTGCGTCAGTGATATCGCGGTTCCATGAAATGAACTTCGTGCTGATACTGATGATGGGTTGTGATCTATGTTGTCTAGGTTTCCTGTTGTGAACAACCCAGTTCGCAATGCAGTCGGACACACCACCCCGTCCTGTCGGTATATCTCGATAACTCTGTTGGCCTCATCTGTGGATACTTGCAGTATGCGATCGTAGGAAACAGACAAACCACGTTGAAAAAGAACGTCAACGAGATCCCGTTTTCTTGTTTTGCTATGAATGAGGAGACCCAGGTAAAGGGGCAGTGATGTTTCACGCTCCACGTTGTGACGTAAGCCTCCTGCGGCAGTCTCCGCCCTCCCTCTTTTTACGGTGTTGAACGTTACAAGTTGGGTCAAGGATTGTACAGGGACGCTCAAGCTTCTGTTCATCGCCGTCTGTTTCTGTATACTTGTTCCAGCAAGGATCATTTGCATCAACGCTGTCAATGATGGTGGGGCGTTGTTGTATGATTCCTCAACTAGGGATCCATTGAAATGATATTGCCTTTGCAAAATATCTTTGCGCACAATCTGCGCAGCTCTCATGAGAATGACTGCGTCGTCATCTGAGCGTTGTCTACAAGCATTCAGTAGAGCCTCACCAATATCCTCTTTGAATGTCAGCACCACTTCAAGATTGCTTTTATGTGCCTCAAGTTGTGGCAGCTGTCTGAGAAGCTTGTTCATAAGGTGAGTTGAATTGATCTTCTTTGAAATATTGCCTCCTAGTTGTATCAGACGTTCGTTGTAAAGCTTGGTAAGATCGGATAACTTGAACAGAGTGTAACTATCATCTTTACACTTCATTTCTTCCAAGTTGGATATCAGTTCGGTCAATGCTACTGATTCTGGTTGCATGGTTTCACTTGAACTGGTTCCCTCTTTTTTTCTTACAAACGATCTGTATCTGGTGTGGAGAGCAGTCAGGCACTTCTTGTGATATACATCAGCACCTGATGCCGTCATATCACGTACTGACAATTTAGCCAGAAGTTTTGCATCTCTCAGTTCTGTCGCCATCATTCGAACATTGGAATCTAGATTGAATGTTGCTGCATTGCAAACTGTTTGGTCATGACTGATAATTCTATCACAAAAGAAACATGTGCTAGCGTTACTCTGTTCAATGGATGGAGATGCGAAACTTGTTCTAAGTCTTTTCTTGACAGGCGAGTAAGTTTCATCAAGTTTGAGGTGTGCACTTCGCTTCTTTGCCCTTGATTTCGCCCTGCCCACACGTGAACTGCTACACCGCACATAACAGGTTTTGTGCCATTTAGTAGAGCGGTTAAGCCCTCAAAATCATGAGAATTGTGCAAAATTTGACTAAAGCATGAAACTTTCACCAGTGTTAGTACATACCATGAGATTCATTTTAAGATCGGGAGGTAAGTCTGATTTGACCTCTGATGACCTCCAGAGGTCAATGAACTTCAAATATCAGAATATTTATGTTTGAAGGCATTTGTGAAAGATAGGCCTAGACGTTGGTTACGCTGCACTAAATATGCATTTGTACTACAATTCTTCTGATTCCACAGGGCATTGACAGGTTTCTACCTTTGACCTCTGATGACCGTTAGAGGTCAATGACCTCAAAATACCATTATAGTGATCTATGATGTTATTAGGTAATGATAAACATGATTAAGATGTGTAAAACAAGCTATCTGTTTTACAATGAAACTGTCTTCATATTCCAAAGAGCAAAGACAGGTTTCTACCTCTGACCTCTGGAGACCTTTAGAGGTCAATGACCTCAAAATATCATAATATTGATCTGTGGTGGCATTAATTAATGATAAACATGGTTAAGATGTACAAAACAAGCATATCTGTTTTACAAGAAATTGTCTTCATATTCCAAAGAGCACAGACAGGGCTCTACCTTTGACCTCTGGTGATCTTTAGAGGATGTACAAAACAAACACAATTGTAGCCCAGATGGCTACTAGCACATGTTTATAATAAAGGACAAAATAGAATAAAATAGAATAGAATAGAATAGAATAGAATAGAGTAAAAGAAAACAGATCACTGCAGTCGTTTTCCTAGACACCCTGTGACACCAATATGCTAAGTATTTTCCTCTTCTAGGAGTTTTTAAAACCGTTTACTAGTATCTTCCTTCCAGCTGTTCCCTTTTTTTCAAACCCCCCTCTTCCAAGAAAATTCTATGGTGAAAGGAATTTATGAGTTTGACATTGGCTACTTTCCCCGTTAGTGGTCAGCACTCTCCATCCCCAAAGCCCCGCGCCAAATTACGGGAAATAACGTGATGACGTGTTTTTGCCCTCTGATCCCCAAACATAAATGACCCTCTGAGCTGGAAGGTGGCCCTCCTACCAGAATGTATTCCTCTATTCTAGCATTTATTGTTTAGTGGAGTGGGTCAAACAGGAACTCCAAAGACAAATTCAGGGACAACGACCCAGAACAACGATGACGTTGGTTGTCATAAGGACACTAATATTCATTTGGTTTGTCATTTTGATATACAAGAAACAATAAAGTCTTTACCAGTGGTTACAGAGAAGAAGTGAATGAAGAAACTAACAGACAGTGGGCGAATTAATCAGAAATTGAGATGAATCATTACAAAATTGAATTCTCACAGAAACGAATAGGAGGAGCAAATTGAACATTTTGACCAATAAGGAATTAATTTCTAGTGAACACCACGCCCCAATATAAGATTGAGCCAATGACATGCTTTAGAGAAAGGAAGTTTGTTAGTAAATTAGTTATAAAAAAACATGTCTGAGCCGAGAAATCAGTTATAGTGGCAAGCACAATGGGAGCGGCTTCACACTATATAGTGAAGCAAAGGCTGCAGAGCATTTTGGAACTTTGAGGAACTTTGAGAATAGTTGGAGACCACAGAGATAAAGACAGGAGTTCCCCTTCCTTGGTACATCATGCCCTCTCCAAGTCAATCAACTAATCTTTATCGACGCTGTGAATGTGATGAGGATCTGACTGCCGTAACTGAATCCGCGAGCAGCAGCACATGAGGAGAAACTGTGCGTCACGATAAGACAAAACTTTGGTTTACGCCAATTTGGAGTGCAATCACAAACTCCAAATAGTCAACTGGTGTCATCGGAGATGTTAAAGCGCCCTGTCAGACTGATACAAAGTGGACAGTGATGGTGACGAAGAGTCTAATGAGAGCGCGACAGCATACCACTCAACGGACGGCCCAGCCACACTGACGAGATCGACAATGACATGCAGACGAGGACCTCATTCGTCGACCGTACCGATGTCGAGATAAGTGACCACACCTACTAGCATCATTTCTCCCTACTAACTAAATCCCTCCATTTCCCATAGAATAAGACGGTATATGAAATGGTCTCAAAAGCCGTAAAGACGTTCCTAAGTGATGAGTGGAATGCTGAACTAAGTTGTGAGGAAAGAAACTTGTTTGTGAAGAAGTTTTTTGTTTCAGACCTACAGGAAGGCAGGTCGTTGGAATAAATATGCCGTTAGTAGCATTGGTGTTATCCATGTAAATTTTATCATTCTAACGCATTTTGCATTTGGTGTTGTGGAACAATATTTAGTTTCTTCTACTTTTGGAATTTTGGTGATGATTGGTGTCTATGTGAGTATTTAACCCCCGACCAGTACAGAGAGAAGGTGACAGACCAATCCAATATCTATCCGCCTCTGTACAATAATTGGTCGCCGGCTTGGAGAATGTAGTAAGGAGTTTTAGGGAACTTACACAATAATGACGTTGTCTTCATATATTCCAAAGAGCACAGGCAGTTCCACCTTTGACCTCTGATGACCTCGACAGTTAAATGACCTCAAATTATCAGAATATTGATGTTTGACATCATGATTAATGGTAAACATGATGATGTTCTATAGAGAGCATTGGATGGTCCTATTTATTAATCTGGTCTGGTGCATACTGAAAACGGAAAAAGCATAATTAAAAAATCGACCATTGACCCTTGCCAAAAACGCTGCCCCGGAGCCCTACCCCACCCCCACACTTAAAACACACACACACACACACACACACACACACACACACACAATTCCGCCGCCCCACTTAAGGTGTACTCTTTAGGAAAATTGAACATGAAATTGTAAAGTGCACATCACCATGTCCCCGGTGAAGAAATATTAATTGCACTGTATAATGCTCTCGCAGATCTGTCAAACCTGTACCGCCCCACCCTGACAAAAGGCAGCAAGTGACAAATGCGATTTATTTCTTATAAATGAACAAAATAATATTGCGCTGGCGATTCCAATGACATATCTCACAGGATTGATTTCTAAGCCATATTTTTTTTTCAGGAAAATATCACTAAATCGGATTTGAGCAATTTGTGGAACCCTCCCCCCCCCCCCCACTAAAGTAGGACAGTATGTGTATATATGTATGTATATATATATATATATATATATAGATAGATAGATAGATAAGAGAGTAATCATTTAAGAGGAATTACTTTAATTTACGTTTGAAGACATTTCAAGAGATGTAGTCTGATTTGTTAAGGGGCAAATCATTCTAATGTTTGCAGTCTTGTAAACATACTTGTATCTTTAGCGAAAACTGTTCGAGTACGTGGACGGTGATAAGTAGGCCCCTATGAATCACTCCGTAGAGTAAATTATATATGAACCAAATGGTTTCTTTTGAACATGTGTTGTGTTAGAAAGTTCTTGGTAATTCTTTTCCTGGCAAAATGTGTAAATTACATGAAAATTCCGATTTAAAAGCATGTGATGGGAAATGTAAACAGTATGTGCGAATGCTTCTATGTTTCCTGCTAAACTTATTTGTTAGTGGGGAAAAGAAAACAAAAGAAAAGAGAAGTCTCGCTCCACCACGTCTACATACCACAACGCCTACGGATATCTTTGTTTCACATTGTTAGTGGGGAAAAGAAAAGAAAAGAGAAGTCTCGCTTCATGAGAGATGTTCAGATCCCCCTCTACACCACAACGCCTATGAATGTCTAGGCTGAAGGTGGGTTTGATTGTCTTATAGGGCCTATAGAGCACCAACAATAAGTGCAGACTAATTGGCACGCTATCTTTTGAATAGAAACAATACTTTGTTTCACACAAGATGATAGTAGAAAGACAACTGATAATCATCCGCTCATGTGAAATCAAGCAGAACTTTTTTTCAAAACATTTCAAGAGGCATCTTGGTGAGTTACAGTCTGTTACACATGCCAGTATAATGTGAAAAACAAATTGAAGGCCACCTACAATACAGCCTCGCATTTTCCGACATCACAAAAACTTTGATCAACACGTTCCATATGTACCCGTGATGGAGAGGGAAAATAATAAACAACAACATCGCAAGATTGGTGCATTTCTGCCAAGACAACAGACAGGAACTGATTCCACGTAAAATACATAAACATGTATTTTGATTTTTCCATGCATTTTTCCCATATCATTACACACAATCATTATACACGCATACTTGATATGGTGTTCAGCTCACTGTGTGCAGACTGAGCACGACCCGATAATTCAGAACCTCTACCTGAGAAAGGATTGTAGCCTATCCCGCGAATCAAAAAGAAGCTTTCTTATATCATCTCGTGCATCCTGTACTCTATGTGCAATGCACTCATCATAGAGACAAGGTTGCCTTCACCCAAACTGTTTAGATATTGCCACTGGAAGACTCTGATGACTGATCGCATACAGTGGCTGTGCACCTATAAGAACGCTGGGCTGACCTCAGGATGTCTATCCAGTTAAGTCGTGGAGGAGATCCTGGTGTGCCGATCGCGTGCTTCACTGAAGACGCAGATGCTGCCCTGTCTTGAAAGAGATCAAGGGTATGGATCTAGACCAATTTCAGCAGGTTACACTGAATCATCACTAACTTGCTGGCAGAGAGTCTTAACCGGATCATGCAGGTGATATTACCCGCTGTCAGCGTACCCTGATTCACACATTGGATGCAAACCGGATGGCGGCATATTGGAAACAACCAATATTTGGGCATGGGGGCACAACTCTTGGCCAGGCCCAAGTGTTAAGGAGTATCGAGCATAAAGAAGACAATTAGAGTAAATACTAGTTCCACTCCTATTTTGAATTGAGGGTACCTAAAGAGGTCATTAAAAAATGCCCAAAATTGCCTGACGTAATGACCCAAACTTAATTGGATGACAATAGCAAGTTGCAAGACACAGGGTTGCTTCATGTGGAATGCATGTTATGCCTCACAGTATGTCGCTTTCCAAATGGTCCATGACGTCACTTATATGCTCCAGGACCATGAGTTATTCATCGGAACCATGCAGCCCACGAGCTTGACACTGACCGACACAGGCCCGCCAGCTCGAAACTAGGTAGCATTGCCCATGAGCTTGACACTTATACTTATAGTATAGGCAAACCAGGCCCATAAGGGTCCGACACATGGGGGGGAGGGGGAGGTCCACAAGACCTACACTGAATAGATTAAGCTTTCTGATGTAATACATATGTTAATCTCGTGGGCCTTGTTTTCGTCGAGTGTCGAGTTCACGGACCGCTCAGCTTTTGGGCCTATTATATTTGATGCCGAGCTCATTGACCTTGTTCATCTAGTGTTTAGGTCACGGGATGTATGACTCGTGGGCTGCGTAACTCATGTGCTGTACGACTTGGGTTGTTTGGCTTGTGACGTACACCTGATGAGGTGGGCCTGTTGTTTTCTAGTTAGCATCTGTCATCCTTTCATCCAGTTCAAGGGACTTAGTTTGCCATATGCCTGTTCACAAACCATTAAGCATCAACCCAAAATATGGTACTCCTCTCCCCACCTTCCATGTTTAAGCGTACAAATTTTGTCCAGTGCAAATTGGATAATGTTGCGCATAATTTCATGCAAGCTAGTCTGCATAACTAACCCAAACATAAATATTATATTTGAGGTCACTGCCATCACTGATGAAGACATGTAAGCTTCATTTCTGAAGTAATTGACCGCTCACATTCCTGAGACCTGTTACTATGAACCAGTGCTTTGTGGAATATGCATACATATACTTTGATTATAACGTCAAGGCGTGATTTGTACATGATTAAACATTCAGGATTAAACCAATGAAGCCAAACATCAATATTTGCAGTCCTACACAAATTTTGATATTCTAAAAGTCTGACCTCACATTGTCCTTGGAGGTCAAAGTTGGATATACATAGGGTACCGTGATGGCCAATGTTCTGTGGGATGAGAAGACACTTCTTGTAGCATAAATGCTAATAGCATAATGCATAATAGCACACCAGGTATACAGTTAACCATTGAATATACATCAAATATCAATATTTTGATATTTTGAGGTCATTGACCTGTCACAGTCCTCAGCGGTCAAAGGCAGAGACGTGTAAATAATTTCCCTTGATCTGAGGAATAGGAAAACGATTCAGTTGTAACACAAATGAATGTTTAGGACATCGTTATCATGTTTATCATCAACTAATTGCACCAAATATCAAAATTCTGATAATTTGAGGTCATTGACCTCTGGAGATCATTAGAGGTCAAAGCTAAAAACCTGTCCAGGATCTGCGGAACATTGAGGCAATTCCACTGTTTAAAAAAAAGGTTTTAGTACATCATTGCCGTGTTTATCATTAATCAATGACAAAATATCAATATTCTGATATTTTGAGGTCATTGACCTCTGCAGGTCATCAGAGGTCAAAAGTAAACCTGTCAGGGTTCTATGGAACATGAAGACAATTCCACTGTAAGAAAAATGAGTCTTTAGTACATCATTACCATATTTAACATTAATTAATGACGCAAAATATCAATGTTTATCAAATTTTGAGGTCATTGACCTTTGGGGGTCATCAGAGGTCAATTCAGACTTACCTCCCGATCTTAAAATGAATCTTATAACATGTACTAACACTGGTGAAAGTTTCATGCTTTAGTCAAATTTTGCACAATTTTTCGGCTTATCTGCTCTACTAATTTGGCAGCATGCGCAGCTAGGGTTTCTGCAATACCACAACCGTCATTTAGTCTGCAGATGTTTATCCCGCCAGGCAAGGCATCTAAATGATTCAATGTCTTGAGGTTTCGAGCTAGAGTCTCATAAACATCTCTACTTGACTGATTGCTCGCTCTACTTGCATCTCTTAGTGGTTCAGTCTCGGAACGTTCCTGACGAAGAGCGCAAATGTTCCAGTCTATAGGACTTGCCATTGTTGACGATGTCTTCTTCGAGTCCAGTAATTGATAATGAAGAGAAAGAATGTGAAATAAAGAAATTATTGGAATGACAACAGTAATGCTAGATTCTGTTTCTGTTACGGTCTTTATCTTCTCAGTGCCTTTTATAGAATAACAAGTCTTGCGGAATATTTCAACGTGCTTACTGGTACATCAAATATACCCTACGTCTAGTAGACGTACTGAAAATCATGTGTTTATATAAGTATAGATGGACAAGAACATACATGTAGAATATGTAACAGCGTCAAGAGGAATGAATGTCGCAAGACTATTTTGATAAGAAAATCAAAGCATTTCATAGTTATACATTTACAAACTTCATGAAGCAGCTAACAAATAAAAATACAAAATACAAATAAAGCTAACATATTCTATCAAAAACTTCGAAATTTTACAGCGTGCAAACTGCCAGTAACTGACCTTGTGTCAACCTTTTAGAGACAAAGTTTGTCTTTATCATGATCATTCTCAATTCATTCTGATATCAAACAAATAATGCAGAAATGCAAATGTGTCAGTAGAGATGCATCACGTACAGGGGTATTTTATATGGTGCAACATGCACAAGGCACAAACGACTGCATGTTCCAGGACATTTTTACCCCTATAAGAACAAGCTGCATCTGACCGAAAACGTCACGACCTTAAACCTAAGTATTATTTTCTTTATATAATACGGTTTAATGAACAAATCTCATTTACCTTTATTTGGTAATATCAGTCAACTACATGACGTAGGCGAGTTCCCACGATGTCCGTAGGAATGTATTCCAAATACGGTACACAAGACTTGGACATTGTTTACAATGAATAAGTGATTGAGCGCGCATTTGTAATTTCATTGGGTGCGCACTGCTGGAGTATGTAGGCCTACATTATGACGTCAGTGAACGTGAATTACGGCTTTTTGCTGCACTTTTTTTTTGCACCACGTGCATGCGGGATCTAATTAAGTCCCGATGTTTGCTTGGGCGGCCATAATGGAATTCAAATGCCGGCCATGCAGGTGGTCAGACACATTTCGATTGACCAATTATTCAAATCGGCACGTTCTAAAGAAATCTGGGCAACAAAATTTACCTCTATTTGCCATTAAGAATTCAAGATAGGGAACTTCAACATTTTCGTCTGGGCGGCCATATTGATATTCAAGATGGCGGCCATGCAGCTTGCCGAACATTTTGAATTCATCCATTATTGAATCCAACATGTTAATACACTTTTGTGTCCTAATACCAACGCCTCGTCATTTACAACTCAAGATAGGGATTATCAACTGTACTTTGTCTGGGCGGCCATATTGGAATTCAAAATGGCGGCCATGCAGCTTGTCTGGCATGACAAATTTATCTTTTATTTACTTTTATATGTTCACATACCTTGGAGCACCAAATTTGAGCTCCGTTTGTCATTTAGAACTCAAAATAGGGCTTTTTCAACGTTTCGTCTTGGCGGCCATCTTGGATTTCAAAATGGCGGCCATGAGGTTTGATAGACTTCTAATATCAATCCATTATTGAATTGAGAATGTAGAAATACCCTTCTGTAGCAAATTATCAGTGTACAGGTCACGTGGAACCAAAGATATAGGGATTTCGTCGTTTCGTCATGGCGGCCATATTGGAATTCAAAATGGCGGCCGACCCAGTAGTCAGATCTCTTGGATCCGGCAATTTTTGAAATCAGCGCCCCAAAATACCCCTCTGTGCAAAATTTCACAATTTCCGCCGGATGTGAGCAAATTTTTCACATATCTGCCCCACTATACCATATCTTATTATGAAAAAGTATATAGCAACAGTCTGAGACAGAAGCAGATTAATATTGATTCATCAAAGCATGAAATTGGCAAAGAAGGACAATTTCAATCTTAGGGACGCACCGACAAAATCAATCTGTTGTAAGCAATAAATAGAGCATGTGATTTTCTTTTGTCTGTGTGTGTGTGTCAATGTTATAGTGCGTTTTCGAGGAAAGAACACCCAAGTGAGATGATATGATAATTATGATGTGTTATTCATATTGCAGGTCAACAAAGGCGTTGCTCGTGTAACAAATGCCACTTTGTCCTCGTATGAGATTATACCGAGGAATAAATCCTTCGTGGTTGGCGACAAAATTCGAGTCGTTATCACGGCCAGGGATGAAAAGGGTCGATCGCGGCAGATAGGAGGCGACTTCTTTCGCGCCAAGATCGTCTCCAATGAAGTCAAGGCATCTTCGCGAACGGACGGCGAGATCGTGGATCTCGGCAACGGGACATACCATGCCGACTTCACGCTACGCTGGCCGGGGAGGGTACAGGTCTACGTAATGCTGGTTCTAGGTGGACATGCCGCGTTCATAATGGACAGAATGCAGGCTGAATTTCCCTCACGAGCTCGATATCTGGCTAAATTCAAGAAAGGGGAAGTCCTCGAGGTCACCGGTTGCGATATTGACCACGTGGCAAATAAGGTAATCATTCACAAAATTAATGGGGGAGGGGAGGTTACCGCCAAAGAGGTATTTACAGTTTCAGTATGTTCTGTCACTCTGCTTTTATATCCCTTTGTCTCTGATGAAAAGTGGACTTCAAACTCGGGAGTGTTATATCAAACATTTTCAAAGCATTATGTTTACACAGTACATGTCACATTACATGTATATTCGTCTAATGGTACCAAATCAAAGGATCCCTATCAACCATTGATATCGCCCGGAACAGTGATGTAGGCCTCCGTCAACATTACACACCATGACATTTCTTTAATCGTAATTTCTCATCCCTAGGAGGCAACTCGCGCATGTCTCGTCTTCATTGAATTATTCTTTTTCTTCGCAGACACAGTATTCCGCTGAAACAGCATTGTCCAGTAATATAATATTGTGCTCAATCGAAATACTAGTTGTTTTATTGAGGTAGTCTAATACATAATATGAGACTATACCCATACTCCCTCTTTCAAAATAAACACAAGTCTTCCCTCTATAGGTTCTTAACTATCAGCTCTTTGATGATGATGACGACGATGATGATGAAGATACGATGACGATGATTGTTTTATCATCATTATCATTGTATCTATCATCTATCTTCATCCTCATCATATCTTTTACAATCAATGATATTCTTGAGGTATGAGTTTTCTTCAATTTGTCTGCCCTCTGTACAAATGAGATTTGTTAAAAAAAAAAAAACACAACAAAAACAAAAACAAGACGCCGGGAGTCAAACCTGTCATCTACTGCTTTTTAGGCAGCGACACTACCACCAGGCTATCCCTGGTTGACAGCAGTGATTCGATGAACTTTGCACAAATAATACCCAAGCTCCGAAATTCCGACATTGTTGTGTTAGTTATACCAAGGCAGACAAGGCATCTGAAATGAAAGTTCGATGAAACTCATACCTCATATCTTCACCAATCTGTCTAATAATCCCTCGCTTTTGATGACATTCTTGTCATTGTCATTATCGTCATTATTCAATTATCATTTTCATTGTCAGTTTGGCAATAAACTGCTATCAGTATCATCATGATTATTGTTGAAGTTGCTGTTCTTTTTCTCTTATTGTTTAGAGCAATGAATGCGATTTCACGGATAAGGGATCCGTGGTGCCGTGGTTCTGTGAAAAGCCGAGACACCCGAACCTAACGTGTGAGGACTGGTATTGGCACAACTCGGATAACAAGCTCATCTCGAAATTGCAACTCACATACTTGCGCCCGGAGGAACAAGTGTTTTTCCAAGAGTAAGATTTTTGTTTTTACTCTCGAGAGAAAGCCGATTATGACTATGTCGTTTGTATGCCTGTGATAACTGGATTAGTTGATATGTTAAGTGAATGTTGACTAAGAGCTTTGAAGTGGGGTTCAATTCATTCATTAATTTTCATACATGTTCAACAAAAAAAAAGGAATAAATATCCAAAACATATGATTCTAATAACCCTCCCCCAAACAACGACAACATGCATATTTCAGATAGGCCTATATGAAAATAGCCACAGCACAATCAAACTATAGGTTGTCATGCAAATGGGCATGATATACTAGTATACTAAAAAAAATGTTAAGAATGGAGGGGAAGTTAAAGCAGGGCTAGTATCATTCATCTCCCTTAGAGGGGCATTTCAGACGATTTTTATAATTTCAAATCATGTCGTACATAATTTGACAGCTACATGTATAGATTTGTGGAATTTATTGTGGTCCTTGAGCAGAGAAACAATACTCTGAAAAATCTTAAACAAATTGCACTGAACAGTGTTGATGACATAGGAGCCGCACATATTTCAGAAATGTAGCAGTGTAAAGCCATTACAATACTACTTGCTCAACAAGTTCACCTAATGTGTAGCATGTATGCATGGTATCTTCTTTTGTTCTGCTTCCTTGATAACCAACTCATGCATACTTATGGTGAGGCTGCCATGTCATCATCCTTGTTCATTGTAATTTGTTGTAAAGTTTGAAAACATTCGTATTCCTCAACCCAATCACTATCAATTCTGAAATTCTGTACGCGGTATAACTGATTTATAGTTGTTCAAATGTAAAAGGCTGAAAATTATCCGGAGGTCTCCTTTAATCACAGCTAGCAATTGGCAAATATGAGAAGGTACCGTAAAAGGTTGGCTGCAAAGAAACGTACATTTGGATACGACAAAATATGGGACATCGACAACAAAAAACAGAACCCTAACAAAACCAAATGGAGTAAGGAATGGGGGTGGTAAGGAGTTAGAGTTTGAAACGGATCATTTTGGACTCGTAAAGAAAATTGTCGATGGAAAGAGGCAAAACCTCGACAAAACTTAAATTTTGGAGGGAGAGGAATACGCGCACTGTCATAGCATCAGAATTGATTTGAACGAATTGTATAAATCACAGTAAGAAAATGTACAAAGGTTTGATGACTGAAATTTTGAAAGTTGATGGTGATCTTCTGATAAACCGTTCCTGATGAAAGGAACTTCACAGAAACAGTTTCAGCATGTTTAGTCTAGATTGAAATGACGCATTACTTGGCGCAGATTTAGTGCTGTTATCTGCAAGGGAACTCCAAGATTTAGGACCAGTAAATGTAAAATAAGAATAAACGAGGATGATTCTCGTTAACGTCAGGTAAAATGTTCGTTTCATTCATTTATTCATCTATTGGTTTTGCAACTTTTTCATAAACAGAAATTTTTACAGAGAAAACACATTCAAGATATCAAAGTATAAGGGGTTTTTTTTAAATATATATATCATCGAGATATAACATGACACAGACTTGACAAAAACAATGAGCAATATAAATTTGTTGGATGCGACGGCAGTCGTTGACAAAAAAAAAGAACTTAAAAGCGTGACAACCCTGAAAGCACATCTATAAGTTATATTTACTTTAAAACTTAATACAAATAAGAGGCAGGTGCATCGTGCAGTGGGAGCATGAAGGGCCTAATAAATAAATGCAAAAAAACCTTTACACAGTATATTTGATTGAGTGAATTCGTTTGAGTGACGGGTTGTATAATAAAGAATTATCGATTTGTTTTTCTGGAACATGTCGGGAAAACTAGCTGGCAGAGTTTCATATTCTATAACGTGTACAGTTTGGTGTACATTAATTGACCTAGGAAATCAAAGTTCAAGTGACTTGAAAAAGTCTTCGTTCATACAGCACTCACGTGGATTATACACACATGCAAGCATAACATTCATATACATACATAAAACACACACACACACACACACACACACACACACGCGTATATATATATATACAGTAGGTCCCCCCGAAAATACAATCTGATTTTCGCATTGATAACACACTAAATGATTAAACCGTCTAAATGCGACTTAAGAATCTTAAAACATAAGATCTTAGCTCTATTTTGCAGAAAACCCCACTCAAGTTGGTTAAGGAGTCACAAAGAAATTTTGATTATTGTAAAGCACGTCATGAGTCTGATTCTTCCAAGTTTAGCAATTGATTGGATGCTCTTGGAACTGCATATTAATGTGTAAACACAATAGACAGAACTTGGAGGGAAGAGATTCCTGACATGCTCTACAAAATTCCTAATTTCTCTTTGACCACTGAAGCAAATCAAATGGGGCTTTTAGTATGATGTGGGCAATGAGTTATAGTTTCATAACATGTAATTGTATTTGGATTTATTCACTATCTTTAAAGTTATCGTTGCGGAGGGTACCGTTGTATTTTTTGGGACATATATATATATATATATATATATATCCTTATTTTCTCCCAGTGGTTGTCTATTTATTTCCATTCCAATAAAACAAAGACAATAATCATCATAAATTGGCGCTGCTGCAACAAAGTAAGCTAACTTGGACACAAATAAAAAAGAATTATATCCTTCCTGTCTGCATTTTTTTTCAGAGAAGAAGAAATCTTGAAGAACTTGATAATAATTATAAACAAATAGCATTTCAAATATATATATATATATATATATATATACATATATATATATGTACAGCTGAACAGTAAGAACCATGTATAAACCAAAAATGCCCGCCCACTCCCCAAGGAGTAATTTCTCAAATGAAATGAAAAAAAAAATACAGCTGAACAGAAGGAATCATGTTAAATAAACAAAACAATTTTGAGTCGAATAACTCATACTTTGTATTGGCCAAAAATGCATTATCAGTTTGTTCGTCATTTCTTCGTGGAGCCAATACGTGAAATCTCAACATACAGTGTATAAGAAGAAAGAGTCTCAAATACGCCATGGATCCAACGAGAAGTTTTCTTATTACAAAATTTTCTGTCTGCCTCAGACCTTCGTCAGACCTTCTTTACACTGTTTCTTGTATGTAATTACAACATTCGAAGTCCAACACGTGGAAAGTTCCAAGATGAACATATATATATATGGGTGAAAACGTCGAATGATGTACAATTGGCTATTTTCGGGCTTTTCGATATTCAAACCCTTGTAAAATTGTCACCTTGGGGTGCTTTTCATGGTTTTAGGTATCATTTGGTAGGGGATGGTTGTACCTTTCAGAAAATATATACTTTGTAGTGTTCTTACTGCATTTTCTTTAAAAAATAATGCCTTGAAGCTGAAAAAATTGACAAAAATGCGTATTTTGGGAAAAAATCCCAGATTCACACGTCTTAATTTTTGTTCTAATGCAATTCTACAGCTTTGTTTTTCCTTGTGAGTAAGCCCACACACTTCAACTATTTAATCAAGTACTTCTGCCATGAACGTGTGTATTATTTATCTTCTCAGGAAACGTTGTATTCACTTATGTCTGAAAAAGAACGTCTCTGAATGAATTATCTTTTCCTTGACGCCAAAAATTCAGAATGACTATGAAAACATGTAAGCCCATATTTATTTAGCGTCTTATCCATACTACCATCCTATCAAAATTTGTGAGTGAGCTGTGTGAAATAATCGTGTGGTGGCTCATTAAAGAAAATTATACTGAATAACCATCAGAGATGTTCAGTTGTTTAATGGTGTCATTAATGAAAGTGGATTATGCTTGAGATAAAAAGTGGTTATCAGTATGTCAGTGTGAGCCAGGCGACTATGATGATTGGCAACTTTAGTAGCATACTGTCCACAAAAACGAGTTCTGGTTGAAAACCCGAATTGGCGAATGTCTCTGATCAAAATGAATGTCCCTGATTGAAATTCTCTGAAGGGATATTCCCTCATCTGACACTTTCGCACTGCATGATACTTTCTTTGCGTGCTTATTCTACGCACTGACGAGCCATCCTGGAATCGAGTCAGCACAGTTCAACGACAGATATGCCCACAAATCTTGAAAATGTGAGTAATAAGAAAAACTTTCCTGGTGTTTGTGCCGATTTATTACAATTATTATTCCGTAGATTTGCCAATCAGTATCATTTGTGAAATTATGTATTTTAATCTTTGGATTAGAGGTAAATTAAAAAAGGATAGACAGTAAATATGTAAGAATCTGCACGAAAATCAAAGACCGCACGTCTCTGAGCAAAATGAAAAACGTCTCTGAAAATTAATGTTTCATGAAATAAAGACATCCACTATACAAATTATGAGAACATTAAAGTAAATTTATGTCTGGATGGGCTCAGTTAGTACAAAAGGAACAAGTAGAACCAAGTTAACACGGGCATGTTGTAATATTAAGATAAATGAAGCTTCCTGAAAGATGTTGAAAATATGTAAAAGAGTTTCAAATTTAATATTTTCTGTTAATTGAGCAAGTGTAAACACATTGCCAGGACAGAAAATATGTTTTATGACTAGTTATAGGTCAATAGTCTATGATTATTATGTAGTAGTCACTTTAGTTTACGTATTTTTTGTGAGAGAGGCAAAAATGTAAGAAAAATAGGTTTAGGTCAGAGACGTTCTCTGAACAAATAGGATCTGCTCTCAAACCAATATCAATGACCCACCATGGCGAATTGGTGCCTACGTTTGTAGCACATTGGTTCCTCAATCCAAATATAATGCCAATATCTTGTAAAAATCAAACCCATTAAGTACTGATAAGCAAAGATGTTTACGTCAGAGACGTTACATTGAACGTTTTACACATTTTCAACTACTACAATAAGGAGTAGATCTTTCATTATTCCACAGTATATGGCCCTCGTATACATACATCGTTCTAGGTAATTTACGCAATCTAAAAACAATGTTGATTTTATAATTTTGATCAGAGACGTTCATTTGTGCGTACATTGTTCTTCCAGTGCATGATAGATTCATTTTAATATCATTTTAACTCTATCTTTTTTTTTCTTACAGCAAGATGGGAAGACCGGAAGGATTTTAAATGCTCCGAATATTAGAATTTCGTCCTGCTCAGGATCTTTAGACTCAGTCACGTTCATGGAGCCTACAAGTTCCGGACAACGGCCGTGGTACTGTCAAGACCGGATGGACATCTTGGAGGTGCCATCTGTTTATAAAATAATGACTATCCCAACCCTTGTTTCCGGTAGCAAGCGACGCAGTGGGTACCATGCACTGATTGAGGACATGGAATACCAAGTGGAGGGGAAATACAATTCAATGTTATAATGCGGACTCTGTTTTTAATGCACATCACTACGTTTGCTTTCGAGGCTGTAAAATCTGAGGCTTACACGCTAAGAGATAAATGTTCAAATTTGCACCTAATTTGTAACAACAGCAGCACACCTGCGGTGCATACTTGCACCCTTAATTGTGCTGAATTGCACCCTTAATTAACTGCCTTTTTGAAGTTTTGCTAATTTCTGCAAACAAGTTCTCGTACAGTTGATAAGAATATGCAAATGAGTGAGCTAACCATGTCATAACCTCACAATTTTCCATTGATCGTGTACAAAAAATAAAGAAAATTCAATTTTTCTGTCTTTGAAATCTGAAACATGATGCTATTCCTGGTTGATTACCTTCAGAATAGTAATCAGTTAGATATACCCGGATTAAAGCCTCGGGCATAATTATGTTTGAATGAAAAACTGAAAATTTCAAAAGTTTATGTGCAAACATTATGGCAAGTTGTGAGGGAATGACAAGCTCAATTTGCCATTAGCATATTCATAATGACCGTTCAAAAACTGTTTCCTGAAAAATTAGCGAAACTTCAAAACGTCATAACTTCATTATTTTTTTCTTGACCCCTTAAGATTTTATTCTTTCTTGTCAGCGGCTAGCTCATATTTGGGCTGAATTTCCCCTGTAATGACTCCTTTTCTCTTAGAAGTAAGGTGAGATGTTCTAGTGGTATTATTTTTGAGGTTTGTAAGCCAAATACATGAGAAAAGGAAAAATACTAACATCTATGATGAAACAAGAAAATGTCTATTAAGAATGTCCCTTTACTTAGTTTCCTCTACAACACTATATACTTATGTATCGCCTTCGAGTAGAAAGAAGGATCGATAATCCCCTACCGATGTGACAGGTAAAATGTGGTATTGTAATGTTATCATTGTCAACCTCTTGAAAGAGGTTTTCAGTTCATTTTTGGTCAAACGTTTGCTGCACCACACCGTTGATATTCTTTTGAGTTTGGCGTTTACAATTTATATCTGCCATAGTATACAAAAAAAAAAAGCACAGCGGAATTTGATGCTTCTAGGATGAGTATAGGTTAATTACAGCTTTCTGAGACGACTTCATAACAGTGGCCCAGGTACGGTCCCTAATAAAAATTCGAACTGGCCTGACAAAAACATACAATCATATTTGAGGTATAGTGGTCAAATTGAAATAGTATTAGTAAATTCGTGTATACCTTTGTTATAGATTTGGACTACATTTTAAAGAAAACATATACAATATTGATAGCATGTGGGCACACCTTCGCATACACCGGAAGGTGAAATACAAAGTAGTGGTTATCATAAACAAAAACATTTCTTGACATATGCCTCGGTAAATGATTTCTCAATGAATGTGGAATGTTGAGTTACTAGCATCTTTTAAAATAGGGAGTTTGGTGTTTAATTCTAGTGATAACTTACAGCCGAAACGTCCCTGATGGAAAAGCAGATGTCTCTGATATAAACAAATAATCTAGGTAAGGTAGTCAAAATTGCAAGTATTTCATGTGATCTTTATTTGTCTGTCATTCAAAAGTGTTGTAAGATATGAATAATATAACAAGGACAGGTTTGTTGTTGATTTTTGGTGTAGAAATCGAAATTCCTCTTACAATTTGGAGGTTTGTAGTTACAATCGGTTATTATGAAAAATAATTCAAGTTGAAATTATCATTCTGAATTGTTCACAAAAGATAAACATGTGTTTAATGAAAGAATAATGTTGTTTGTTCACAAACCTCGTAATTATGGATCAAAGGACATCGTTTTTATTGTCTATGTCTGAGGAACGTCTATGAGTGAAACCTGAACGTCTCTGATCAAAACATGGCTTACTTTTAGCATCTGTAAAGGGCTTTTATGGGGATTTGACCAAGCGAAATGCACTAAATTCATTATTAGTATCTAGTGAACATTATATACCTCATAAGTGAGATTCGTATCACTGATTGGTCAAAAGTATATCACGTGACAAGGTGTAGTCCCGTCTATCTTGCCTTAGGGTTTTCATGTAAGTGATAGAAAGGCAAAACCCTCGTGATAGAAAGGCAAAACCCTCGTGATAGAAAGGCAAAACCCTCGTGATAGAATTCGTAAACCCTCCGCGACTTTTGTACACACAACAAGTACACTAGACTTCGCTCGCGGTGTCCGCAACCCCTCCACCCAAAGACGTTCACTACACGCATCGTATAAACGCATGCAAAATCATCGCACAGCAGGCATGTTTCAACTTGGCATGGTGATCGAGCGCTCCTCCGTGATTTGAAGTGAGCTGGATCAAAGATCGTACACTTAGTCCAGTCAAAATACGACAAAAAGTGGGTTAACCCACAACTAATTGCAACAGAAACGATTCCACTTGCATTTGACCCGGAAGAGCTATCAAAATAACATATTAAAAGTTCCCTAAAATTCGAGTGGTGGATCAGTGTCTAATTTGCATAAATTCAAAATGGCCGCCATACAACCTGTTTATGCCTATATCTCGGGATACGTAACCAATAGAAAGTAAATTCCGGTGTCTAAACCTATGTTTTTTAGGTCAAGGAATACAATTATGTTATCTGTAGCAACTTTCAAGCATCCCTTTATATAGTTTTTGCATATATTTGCATATAATTACATGCAAAATGGCCGCCATATTGCCTGTGCAAGCCCGTATCTTCGTATACCATTAATGTAGTACACTCAGGAATAAGTCGCTATATATCTGGACATAAAACCCACAAAAAATATATTCTGGTGTCTAAACCTATGTTTTTTAGGTCATGGAATACAATTATGATATTAGCAGTAACTTTCAAGCTTCCCTTTATACATTTTTTGGAATATATTTGCATTCACTAAATGCAAAATGGCCGCCATAATTCCTCTACAGGCTTATATCTCTATCTGTAAAAGGTACCCAGTGGTGGTGTCTATGGTCTTAATTTACTGCTGAAAGTCACTGTTGTAGAAAACGTTCCAATCAGGAATAATTACCTATATTTCACTAAAAATTTGCATATATTTATACATAAATCTATTCAAATTAAGAGTAGCTTATATCCATAAGCTACTCTACAAAAGCTTCGTGAGTTTGGACATTTGTTTAGAGAATGTTCTTGTCATATCAGGATACCATGTCACTCACTCACTTTCTGAATAAAAGACCCAGGGGTCCAGCCCTCACTCGAGTATCTCAAGTTCACCTTCCATGCATTCTTACAGACTATTACTTGGGAGAGAGGAAATTGGAAGACTTTGGGAAGGGCCATTTCTACAAGCCTTTAGGGACCTCCATGGCCCAGGGAGGCATGATGTTCATATATTCATGACACTAGCGATAAATGCACCTACAGTACTAAGTTTGTTGAAAATTTGACCATATGTTTTCAAAAAGAGGATCAAAAATCAAAAGTGGCCCCCAATAACTGGTCCCAGCCCCAAGGCATCCGCACCTATAGGTAATATTTAAGGTGCCTTTGGGCATCCTGTGGCCTGGGGTGGAGGGGGGGGGGGTTGGGGTAGATGGTACCCGTGATATATGTATATATATATATATATATATATATATATATATGCATACGAAGTATGGTGGCAATGCATTTCAGTTCAACAGTGCTATTTATTCAGACCAAATTTTCGACGGATACATTCATCTTCCTCAGGATCGACAATGACAATTGTGAAGAAAGACGAATGTTTGCGTCGAAAATTTGGTCTGACTAAATAGCACTGTTGGACTGAAATGCATTACCACCCTGATTCGTCATCTTTCTGTACTGGTACCAACACATTGATTACAAGTATCATTATATATATATATATATATATATATATATATATATATATATACATATATATACTGACATCAAAGGACTTAACCACAACATGGCGGGGCGGTGCAAGGACAGTAAATCTATTGACAGCAAGTCTTGCATATATAGACGTGGCTGGTGTTGGGTAGCACCCCTTTAATCATCGAGCTTTCAGGCGAAAAGCCCTTCTTCAGGATTGTGTTGGTGCTGAGTGTGGTCTTGTAGTGTTGTCTGTACACAGACAACACTACAAGACCACACTCGATGATTAAAGGGGTGCTACCCAACACCAGCCACGTCTATATGTGCAAGATTTGCTGTCAATATATATATATATATATATATATATATATATATATATATATATATATATAATGTGTAATATTTCGAAAATAAGTTAAACTGTGAAAGTAAACTTAAATCTATATGCAATCTCCAAGATATTCAACTTTGTACATTATACCTAGCTCTGTTACACTTGGTTCTACTTTTGTGTGTGTGTGTGTGTGAGGGTGTGTGTGTGTGACGGGAGTTTTTTTTTTATAATAGATTCCTTAATTTCGGGGTTCTGGGACCTTTCGGAATATGGTGTCTATTTGAACACCTTGAAAGCCTATCATCCTTGGGATGCTACTTGCCTAGTTTGTTGAAAATCTGTCATTACATGGGTTTTTTTTAAAGAGAACCTAGCTGGAAATGGTTTTTGAAAATGTATGCATGACCGACGACCGGACAGTAGAATATAAATGATGGCTATTTGCAATATTAGCTTGAATCTTTTTTGCTGTCTTGAACCTTTGGCTAAGATGAGTCACTTGATTTCAAGAAAACTTTCGTTTCCTGTACATCATTTTCATTTTCTAGCTTGTGATAATACAGATACTAAGGTATGTAATGTGATCTCTCAAAATAGAAACACGAGTATACAAAACTATAGCTTACACTCACAGTGTTTTATGTGTTTACCACAAATTCTGGACTAGGATGGTGTGAAATTGCAGTTGATTGATTTAAAGCAAACAGGATCTCGGCTCTATTTCATACTGAAGCGTGGTAAGTCTCACGTTTGTTGTAAACTGTGTCGATGTCTTTCGAGAATGCTTCTTATTCCTAGTCACCAATTAGAACAGCATAATCTCACTCCTCACATATTTTAGAAATACAACATTACAAGTGTCTGATATATAATGGCCCGCATCTGACACTGGTATGGGTTGTGTGCAGTCAAATCTGCTTGCCCTGCAACTATACACTGCCAGTTGCTAACATCCTGTCTTGCAGTTGCATCAGACTTTCTTCAGGAGTTCTTAATAGCTGCACTGTGTCTGTAGTGATCAGAACATATTTTTGATTAAACATCTTCCTAAAATCGTCCCAATTCCAATGATTGTATGTCATTTCCCTTCCACTGTTTAACTTGAAGAAAAGCTGGAGGGAAGGGACCTTTTGGAAGGGTTAGGAACAGAAAATGATGTTATGTATTTTGTTTTTTATCTGACTTAAGACTGCTTTTTCGCCAGCAAAATTGAATTCAGCCTTCATGCTGCTCGCATTTCTAAAAAACAACAACTGTGTGTTGGTGAAAATGTTATTAGTGCGAAGCCTCAATGCAATAGGAAACATTTCTTTTAATAAAGCTGCAGATACAACATGAAAAATGGTGAAAGCAAGACGTATAAGAATTTATATGTGTTGTATGAGCTTGAAGCCAATGAGAAGGATGCTGTTTGTATTGATCGACTGATGAATCCAGAGTACTAGTAATAGAAATGTTAAGGCATTTCCTTTTTTTTTCTTTTTCTTTGTATCTGGCTGTAAATCACAATGTTTTACATTTTCAGTGAGTCACTGGGTGAAACCGTGCAAAAATATGACAAAATCCACTTCCATACAAATTATCACGGTCATATGTTGCTCATTGATAAACATGCCTTTACCAAAAGTTTTGCAACAAAGGACACAAGTATCAACTAAACATGGATGTAAATCATCGTAGGTAAGAAAAAAGATGTTTGAAAAAAAAAAACCTGCTGAATGATTTAAGACCAATTTTTGTGTACCGTAAGCACACTTTGAAAGCTATATGAGATATGTCCAAACTCATTAAACTTTTGTAGAGTAGCTTATGGATAATCATGAACTTGATGACATGCTCCCCCCCCCCCCTTGGCAAAAAAAAAAGAGAGAAGAAATAAAGAATTGCAACATAGACACAAGTAATAAGCAGTAAACATGAGGGCAAATTACAAAACATAATACATTAGATATCATGCAATCATGAAATATTTTAACGATTCCTACTACATAATTTTAGACTTTAATATTTGTGTACCTATTGAGCACACTTTGGAAGATAAGTTGAATCTACAGTTAATAAAGATATGTTCTATTCGATGCTACTTACAGTTGTTCTCTGTTTTGAGGCTGTATCTCAAGAAAATGTGAGTACAATGTAATACAATACTTTTAATAAATGCAAGAATATACACACTAGGTGTAGGATAATCATCAAGGTTTTAAATGGTATAACAATTTTCCCTTGATATCTTGGATGAGACATTACAGTACAATCAACCTTCTGCAGCTTGTATTCGTATATCTGAAATCATATTCACGGTAGTAATTTGAATAGATTTATGTATAAATATATGCAAATTTTTAGTGAAATATAGGTAACTATTGCTGAGTGGAACGTATTCTACATCAGTGATTCTCAGTAGTAAAATTAAGACCACAGACACCATCACTAGGTACCTTTTACAGATAGAAATATAAGCCTGTAGTGGCACTACGGCGGTCATTTTGCATTTAATTGAATGGAAATATATGCAAAAAAATGTATAAAGGGAAGTTTGAAAGTTACTGCTTATATCATAATTGTATTCCCTGACCTAAAAAACATCTATAGGTTTAGACACCAGAATTTATTTTCTGCGGTTTTATGTCCAGATATATAGCGACTTATTCCTGAGTGTACTACATTAATGATATACGAAGATACGGGCTTGCGCAGGCAATATGGCGACCATTTTGCATGTAATTATATGCAAATATATGCAAAAACTATATAAAAGGATGTTTGAAAGTTGCTATACATAACATATTTGTATTCCTTGACCTAAAAAACATAGGATTAGACACCGGAATTTACTTTCTGTGGGTTACATATCCCCAGATATAGGCATAAATAGGTTGTACGGCGGCCATCTTGAATTTATGCAAATTAGACACTGATCCACCACTCGAATTTTAGGGAACTTTTAATATGTTATTTTGATAGCTCTTCCGGGTCAAATGCAAGTGGAATCGTTTCTGTTGCAATTAGTTGTGGGTCATTTCATATTTTGACTGGACTAACTTTGCAATTAGGATTTCTTAGGATCCCGAAGCAGAGACAAATCTCAGCATGTTGGAAATATCAAATTAAAACACGAGCGACGGGAAACTGGATGTATACTGTAATTTACTGCCATGATTTTATGCAGGAGCTCGCCGAAGGCCGTGTGAGTGTACCGTGCGTACTGGGTAGTCTACGAAATGCACGAAAACCATGCAAGCAAGCGCAGGCTGTGGCCTGATTTTTAGGGCTAACGTTTAGGCCAAATTTACAACTACTTCGTATTTGTCTAGCCCTAGATCTTGGTTAAGTCTTAAACGCGGATGAGGTATATAAAACAAATATTAACTGCTCTGTATTCGGATGGTGGAGGAAATTATCACTCCCTCGGTGCTTTTCATACCGACCCTTCCATCACCCCTCGGCTAACGCCTCGGGGTGATAGAAGGGTCGGTATGAAAAGCACCTCGGGAATGATAATTTCCACCATCATCCTCATGAGCAGTCAATATTTGTGTATTAACATTTAAACAAATGAGACCCCTGCTATATGTTTTGTTCAAATGAGATGAAAGTGAAGATAAGAATATAGAAATCTCTGCTTACATGACAAAAACTCCACTTTTACTTTAACTTCCGTGTGTATTAGCTTTTGTAAACTTCACAGGAGGTAAACAATATTTTAGGAACAAATTAACACAGTCTTCAAAAGCATGAACAAGATGAAAATATATTCATTTGAATGTTTTTCTACCCTTCATTTGAATTTTCACTAAAACAATGTTTATTTTAGTCAGAGACGTTCGCCAATATGTCACAGTTCTATCTAATCTTGAATAAAAACAACACCCTTCGAGATATCCCAGTATAATCGGGTTTCCAAGAAAGTTGATATCAATGACATTTGACTGAGATATATTTATATCAGTGAGTGACGTTTTTCAATTTTGACCCCTGATTTGCCCAATTGTACATCGTTCAACGTTTTCACCCATATATATATATATATATATCAGATGTCTTTATTAAGACAGATGTACACATAACGATCGTGGACTACCAGGAGTGGAATTGATGATAATGATAATAATACAAATGATCCAATTCACTTCGTTGCTTTCACCCGCTTTCTTTATCTCTCACAGTTATAAACGTTTCTTAATCTGTAAGGATTGCTATGTTGACGTCAAAGAAAGAAACTTTTCTCAGCTTTCCGGTGAGTCGTCTGTGGAGACAACACCCGTTCGAGGTAATTTTTTGTTTCGTTTTAAGAAGTATTAAGCTTATCATCGTGGTGGTTTAGGTTTCGGAACGAATAGTTCATTTCAGTTCAGTTTTATTTCTGAATGCGATTTTCGAAACAATTAAGAAAAAAATTTAACGAAGTGGCAGCATAGGGTATATGACTGTGAATGACAATTTATGTGTTTACATGTATCCATATTCATTATGTAGTACAATCGTAAAATCGTACAAACAATTACAATTCGTTATTCCCAGGGTTCGTTGATTAAAAGGTACGTTAATCTGAAGGTTCGTTAATCCGAAAAAAGGGTTCCTTAATTCATTCCGAAGATCGTTAATCCGAAAACGAAATAAGATTCGCAATTCCGAAGGTTCGTTAGTACGCATCTTCTTTTCATTTTCGGATTAACGAACCTTCGGAATAACGAACCCTACTGCGTTTTCGGATAAGCAAACCTACGAAGTAGCAAACCTTTGGAATAAGAACCTTATACCATTTTTGGACTAACAAACCTTCTAGACATTATTTCGTTTTTGAGCTAAATAACTTTATAGATAATGAATATTTTGGCGAAAAACCACAAATGTTCGTATTGTTGAATCCTACTTCTTTTTCGGATTAGCGAACATCTATGTATAGTGGACTTGTGTGTTTCGGATTAACGAATCTTCGGAACAACGAATCTTATTTCATTTTAAGATTAACGAACCTTATTTCAATTTAGGATTGACATACTTTGGGATTAAAGAAAATCACTTGGAAAATGTATTAAGGCATAGAGCAATGTCAAATATTGAAGGTACACATTAACGGGGAACATTTCGAAAAAAAGAAGAAGGTAGGAACAAATTATTTGGAAACGCATTGAACCATTTTCGTAAGCAGAGCTTGACGCGGAAGATGACCGCGAGTTAATTTACAACACAAAGATTTCATAATTATGAACATGTAGGGACTTATACGTCAAAAAAATTGCCGCTCACTGAATGAACAGCAACCGTGCAGTGCAGGGGGTGATGATGGTAATGTGTAGAAGTAAGCCTACGTACTGTTATAGTAACGTGGGAAGCATATTGTACTATCATGTCCTCAAACCCTATTCATCACTATTTCATTTTATTCCGTCTTTATACACCTCATAAAAAGAATCTCTCTCTAAAAAAAAATAGCATATAGAAAAATGTTAAGTAGGAATATACATGTATTTAAAAAATGATATTTAGGACCATAAATATTTGGATGTTGAATTACGAAAGTCACACGCTCGCAAGGATCGTATAGACTCCAAGATAATTGAGACCATCATTGGCCGCCGCAGACACCAAGATGCCCCCCTTGCACACCGCCCCACCGGACGCGAGAAGCACACCGCTAACGATCAAGCCAACGGCAGACCGTGACATCTTTATAAGCTGTGTTTACCACATGTTCCCGGCGGTCTATTACGTGCCGCCCAGTTTTTTTGCGTCCACCCCGTTTTGTCACCGCATCCAAAATTCCTCATTAGTCATGTTAGCCCCGGGACTGCAGTTGCAAATTTTTGACAATCTAAAAACCAGACACGGCACCCACGGCAATCACGGCCTGGCGCGTTTGCCTATCCCGTCTCACCACTTCGTTTCAATCCAAGTCGATCCCGTTTTGTTCACGGTGGCCTGAAACGGGGCTGCCGTGGTTGCCGGGAACATGGTGTAAACGCAGCTTAAGAGCTTGTTGTCGTTAAAATGCCCCACAGAACTCAAGCAGTATCCCGAAAGTCGCACTGCTCCCGAAACCCGCCGCAACCACTGCCAACGGCGTACCAGAGATCAGAGGGCGGCACGGCAAAGATAAGGTCTACACCTCGAGACCGTGATTAATACTATAGTAACAATACAAACCCCGGATGTAAACTCTAAATAAACGGAAGAAGCTTATCATTTGATTTTATTACATTCCTCATTGCTCACACAATGTGCCTATGTCTATAGGGAAAACTGTGAGTTTTATGCACTCCAGTTTCTGTATGTATATAACATACACAATAGAGGAAAACGTGTAAGAAATGAAATGTGTCTACTGTGACTTTCACACTGTATGATCCCATTAATAATTGCTGAAAATAATCAGAAAATACTCAATTTCATTCAGGCGTAACTTGATTTCTATGAATATTCCTCAAAAGTTTACAAAATGATTGTTTGTTTGTTTGTTTTATTTCCGTCATAAACATACATACAGATATAAAAGACAACATATACGGTACAGGGAAAATGATGCATCATGCATAGAATGAAACATACATTGTACATATAGCAAATGAATAGTGTGACACATCATCGATATACAATTAACAAAAAAAAAAAGAATAGAATGTACAGTAGGATTATAGAAAGATAACGGCTGGATAGCCCATAATCAGCTGCACTTTTCTGGTGCCGCTGGTCTTCCATGGGGACCAGTTATAAAGAGGTATGGAAAAGAAAAAAAAAGAGTAGAAGATTACATATTACTATATAAACATATGATAAATACAACATTATAATAGTCTCATGAAAACTTAATGCAATAATAATTATACAAAATGTCAAGGCAAAATACGCTTTCTTGAAAAGTGTAGATACATTTCTTGTGTATCAGACAAATATATATATATATATATATATATATATATATATATATATATATGTAGATATATAGATAAGTCTACACAGATGAAATTAAACCAATTCAAAAAGGGACCGTTTAAAATCCTTCAGTGACTTGCAGTCACGGACAGCATGAGGAAGGCTGTTATATATTCAATTCAATTCAATTCAATTCAATTCATTTATTTTCATACTTCTCATTTATGAACATGACAACAGAAACCAGACAAGTTCTTTTACCTTGTGAACAATGTGCAGAAAACAAACAATATACATGGTGATAACACAGTAATTACATGTAATGATAACTGGTCAAAATCGAAATCGAAATGGGGTTGATCAAAGAGAAGTATGACGGGACCTACATGAAAGCTAGCTTGTTTGGCTGTAAGCCCCGAGTAATCAGTGTTTGTGAAAAAGAAACGGAGAACGGATAGAAGATAAGACCAGAATGATGATGTAAGGTTGCCAAATTTTATGTAATAAAAAAGAAGAAGAAAAAGAAAAAGAAGAAAAACAAACAAACTATACATTAATATGAACTTACTGTGACCGAGCCATCATTATTATACAGCCTACTTTGGTATATATACTATGAACTATTGTTGCATTAAAACTTTCACCAGGATATGATCAGTAAGACACAAAAAGTAACATGTACAACTATTAAGCCATTTGGTGCCTGCCGTCAAGCTCTGCATAGAAGGTTAGAGAGGGGTAGAGGGAAAGAGGAAGAGAGGAAAACGAAGTAGAATGTGGAATTGCTAATGATGAATTCAGAGAGCCCGATGGCAAGACCCTAAATGGAATCTGCAACGTGTTGACAAAATGTTTGATTGGACAATAACATACCACAGTATTACATAAGACATTACGACTGTTCAGTGTCTGCAAAATATGCACTCAATAAAAACTCTTTTAATTTACGTTTAAAGGAATATAAGGACGAGCAGCTTGTTATTTCGGGGGAGAGGTCATTCCAGTATCTAGGGCCCGTATACATTATCGTTTTTTTAGCGAAAATTGTTCGAGTACGTGGAAGGTGAAATGCGTCACTTTGGCGGGTAGGATAATTATGAATCAAATAGTTTTTTCTGAACATGCTAGTAAAAACACCCGGTAACTCGTTGGCAGAAAATTTGTACATAAATATGCCGACGTTGTAACTGAACAGATCTGATATTTTCAGTATTTTATTTTTCAAAAATAAATCATTCGTGTGGGACAAATATCCGACATGGTTGATATTTCTGATGGCACGTTTTTGAATACGGAACAGTATATCAAGAAGATTTCTAGTTGCATTCCCCCACACAAGAATACCATAATTAAGGTACGGAGTAATCAAAGTAGAATAAAGATTAAGCAGAATTTGACTTGGAAAAACACTCTTAAGTTTATTAAGAACACCCGTATTTTTAGAAAGAATATTACTTAAATAACTAACGTGGGATTTCCAAGATAAATCACTATCAATAAAAAGCCCTAAAATTTTCATACTACTGACTTGATTTAATTCAGTTTCATTAAACTTAATATGAAAAGGAAGGGTTTTAAGACTATTGCTAAAAAGCATACAATGAGTTTTATCAATATTAAGTGACAATTTGTTGGCGTATATCCAAGATTGCACAGATTTAAGTTCTTTATTCACTGTGTTAACAAGAGTATAAGGATCTCTGTGTGTAAAAAACAGATTGGAGTCGTCAGCAAAACATATAAAGGAAAGAATTGGCGAGGAACTAGGAAGATCGTTAATATACAAAATGAACAATAGTGGGCCTAGTAAGGAGCCCTGTGGAACACCACATGAAATTAACTTTAACTGAGAATCACGGCCATTTATACTCACAAATTGTTTTCTGTTTGATAAATAATCTCGAAACCAGTCCAAAGCCTTCCCACGTATACCATAATGTCGTAGCTTGTAAATCAAAATATCGTGGTCAATTGTGTCGAAGGCCTTCGAAAAATCAAGAAAAACTCCAATAGTGTGGGAGACATCATCTATAGCATGAGCAACTTTATGGATAAAAGTGAGTAAGGCATGGGTCGTACTGTGGTTTTTCCTAAAACCAAACTGGGAGTTACAGAAAACTTCACACTTTTCGAGAAATTTGTGTGTGCGCGTATATACCAACCTTTCAAGAAGTTTTGAAAATGAAGTTAACAAAGATATAGGGCGATAATGTGTCACAGATTCTTTTTGTCCTTTTTTAAAAATTGGTACTACTTTAGCTATTTTCATTTTTTGTGGAACTATGCCAGTAGATAACGATAGATTAAAAATGTGTGTTAATGGTATAACTATTTCATTAATGATGTTTTTAAGGAGAAAATTGGTGATTCCATCACATCCAGAGCTTTTCTTAGTGTTCAAGTTTTGCACGATATCTTTGATTTCTTCTTCAATGACAGGTTCAAAAAAAAAAGAGACTGCTGATTCTGGTCTTTTAGAAAGTAATAAAAATCAGTATTTGAATGCGGAATACTGCTGGCAAGATTAGGTCCTATGCTTACAAAGTATTCATTGAATACTTCTGCCACATCAGCTTCATCTTCAATGTACTTATCATTATTAATAATATGCCTAGGTGGTTCGATGTTATTTTTAGTGTTCAGCGCTTCATTTATCACCTTCCACGTACTCTTGATGTCATTTTTATGCTTGATAAATTGCTTTGAAAAATACATTCGTTTGGCTAAACGTATGGATGATGTTAGAACGTTGCGATAATGCACATACCGAGACCGAGTTCGACTGTTAGGATCACTTCGGTATTTGTAGAAAAGAGCATTTTTACGGTTAATAGACCTCAGGGGAGATTTCGTAATCCATGGTTTCTTTGGAACCTTTTTACAGTTTGAACGAGTAAATGGCTTAACGGGTATAATGGAATTGAATGCGGATGATAATATTTGTGAAAAGTGTTCAAAAGCTAAATTTGCATCGCTTTGGTTATTAACAATTGACCAATTAACGGATCCTAGTCTCTCCCTAAGTCTATTAAGATTAGTTTCTGACATTTCTCGAAAACCAGAATTGGGCGAATAAAAAGAGGCATTACTTATGTTAACATTGGGCAGAACAGCGAAAATCGGAAAATGATCGGATACATCAGACACTATTACACCAAACGTGATATTGGAAAGAGAACTATTAACAAAGATGTTGTCAATTAGAGTTGCTGTGACATCTGAAATTCGAGTGGGCTTCTTTATAAGAGGTTAAAAGGACTCGGATAACATCACATTGAGGAAATCTTGGCATGCGGAGTTGGTATGACAGTCTAAAAGGTTTAAGTTGAAGTCACCCATGATAAAACAACTTTTATTCTCCAAATATTTATCAGCTAAAAGTACGGATAAAGATTCAATAAATTCAGTGGGGCTTGTATTTGGAGGTCTGTATATTTCATCGACAACAATACTTTTTCTATTTGGAACCCTAATTTCAATGAAAATACTCTCAATAACTTCAGACATTACACTGAATTCGTCTAAGAGTTCATAATTCAAATTCTGAGTGACGTAAAGCCCAACTCCGCCGTCTTTTTTACCTGCCCTGTTTTTTGTCAAAAGAGTGAAGCCATCAATGGTAAATAGCGAAGAAGGTGATGTTTCATTTAACCAGGTTTCACTGATTCCGATAACCTGACTATCAAATTTAACTTGATTCACGAACATATTGAATTGATCAAAGTTTTTGTTTATACTCCTTATGTTAAAGTGCGAAATAAAAATTGGTTTGGATTAGAATGAGATAATGAAATTATGTCGTCTTCAATGTGGTATTCTGTGGGTGGTATTTGAGGACTGGTGTCGTTTACATCAGAATCAAGTATCAGTTCGTGAGCTTGTGAGTTCAAAAAACTAATTATATCAGGGTTATTACCCTCTTCGCTATTTGTGGCATGTACGGGTACATCCTCTTTGTCTTGTGCATAAGCAGACATAACAACAATTCCATTATTCATATCATTCAAACTATTTGACTCAGCCATTGTGAAAAAGTTTCAGAACAGTGGGTATTACATAAACTTGTTGACACAAAACTCTGCTTTTGAACTTGTTTGCTGCTTGCTGTTTAGAGAGAAGACGACATTCACCTGGCTGAGTTATATAAGATGCTTGAGTAGCTGGCAAAGGAATGTCTGTAAACAAAACATGAGCAAGCATTATGCGTAAACCAAGCTTGAAGTACGAGTACAATTTTTGTCTTGAGGTAGGGATTTCACGGGATGATTTACAAAGAAAAATACCTGTGTTTGTCAGTACAAGCAGCAAGAAAACTGTATAAAAAGCAGGGAGAGACACTGGAATGAATATTTTCCCCTTTGAAGAAATGTGACACATTTGAGTAGCTACGTACGTACAGACATTGACAGCAAAAATGTCGGTTGTACGGTTACAACCAGAAAATAAGAAACACTTGAAACATGTTAACAGCTTGTGTTCACTGGGTGTGGAGTAATGACAGGGGGTGTGAATCTGGCTACTGGAGTATCTGCATACCAGAAAAAGAAGGGACAAGTTTATGTGGTCACAAATAAGAATTGTGTCGATACATTTTGTGCTATTATCATAGGCATTTAAAAGTGCACGCTTGGCACACATATAAAAGAAATTAAAAATCTTTGTGGAGCTTGCGTTTGGCATTTCAACATAGATATACCTTCTATAAAAAACAGAAGGAATAAATGACGTTGAACATAATGTGCATAGACCAAAACTTACTATATCAAACAAGGTAAACGCAACTGTCTCAACCTCTGAGAACAGAAGCAGGAATACCATTAACACGAGAACGGAATTATACATTTCTTTAACCGATTCCAATAGAGACAATTTGTGGTCACCCCTCCCTCCTATACATGTGAACAGAATGACGAGCAGAGGTGACATTTTCTTTTTTTCCTCTTGTCAACCCTTTTCTATTGTAAACAAGGAAAAAAGTATCATTATGATACAGATTCTGAATTACATATTAGTGGTACAATGTACCCAATGTCATTACTTTTTGGTTGCTGTTGGAGAAAAAAACAACAACAACAACAGCAATAAAGTTGGAGGTAATGTATTAAAATCATTCATATTGGGTTTAATATAACCTGCAGTTGAATGCAACAAGATTCATGTCAAGCCATTTACGTACATACCAATGCACAATCCGTGAAATTGTGTAGAAAAACAAATATTACATTATTTCACAGCATTAGGCGAGTCGTTGAACATAATTTGATAAGGGTAAAATAAATGACAATTATCCGGTTACAACGACTGCCTTGGTAATAAGACAACAGTGGGCTACAGCATAAAACACACTGCTCAAGTATTGTTGCAAACTTATTGTAATGGTGTGGCTACGTATTTCGAACTGAGTATGATTAAGGTGTGAAATACGAATTTCCTGCGAGACCTATTAAGGACGACGTTCGTTCGTGTCAAAATCAATTAAAATTACATATTTCAGATGGACTTTGATAATGTGAAACGATTTTACTGGGAAGCATACTATGGACGACGTCCGTTCATGTCCAAACCAGTTGTGAATTACAAATTAAATTTGGTTATCAAGCTGGTTGGAAAACGTACTGTAGACGGTGTTCGTACGTAACAAAATCGACTAGTTTGGTATACACAGCATTTAAATACAGAGTCACAGGTTGCATCAGCACCTTTCAGATCAAGTTCATTCTTCTCGCAAAAGTGATAACAATGTAAATCAGTATCAAAGTTCAGTTGTGTAGTAAATGAGGTTTAGAAGGGCACGTACATTTTATGTGGACTTCTTCAAAATAAAATAATGTGGAATGGTGAACTAACCAGATACGTTGCGCTAAGAGTTTGCGATAGGGGATTCGTCGCTTACCGTAAACGCTGTAGTTTTGTGCTGATAAATCCTTGGGTCACATGGAGATGTTTAGAGGGAAAAAAGCAGAAAACTAACGAACGCAGTAGATGACTTAGCCGAAGATTGGAATGAAGATTTAATCTTTGTATTGGTTCCACACTGCTGTGCCTCTTTCCTTCCAGTAGAGCAGCACTCTGGTACCAGCCACTGATATTTTGGTGGAAACATTTCTTTCCTTCCTCATGTTGTACGCGATTTTCGCGAGGGAACTTCTCGTAGCTTTAAGGGCGGGTGGGAGATCCGTGCGAACGGTTATTCTGCTGGTTTCCTGCGGGTCAGTGGCAGCTGAGGCGTTGGCTGACCGTGGCTGGCGCTGGCGTTGGCGCTCATCAAACGCAGCGAGGACTTTATTTCTGTCCTTCATGTAGACAAATTTTGCGATGATGGCGCGAGGGGCTGGGGCTTGGGGAGAGCCCTCGTTGGGTTGGGTGGGTGCATTGCGTCGGGGAAATCGATGCGCATTGACCAGGGCGAAATATAGTTTGGCTCCCCTGTAGAAAAATGGACGTTTGCAAAAGTTTGTCCGAGGTTTTGGAAGGCTGAGGCTACTGTGCCAAAATTGGTAGGGTTTTGGGGAATAAGATATATTTTCGTGTAAATAGGTAGGTGTTGAATTATTCCAAATCTTGAATATCATTACTCCGACATGAAATTTTTGACGGGATTTTAACGTTTCCCACTGTAATATATCATGTATTGACCTAACAGAAAAATGTAATTTAGGATTAATCTTCAGAATAATTCTTCCTGCTCTATTTTGCAGTTTTTGCAGTTGATTCATATGTTTTTCACAAGAGGACTCCCAAATAGCATTTGCATAATCCAAGGAAGAATAATATCGCGATATATCAATTTCAAAGAATTTCTGTTTATGAAATATGTCAAACGACGAAGAAAAGAAATCATACGGCCTACTTTTTCACACACGGATAATTTACATGAACGTCCCATCTGAGTTCGTCATCAATGTACAATCCTAGGTATTTCAAACTTTTAACCTGATTAATTTCATATCCTTTTATGCTCAAATCCAAACTGTTATATCTTTTCAACATATATCTATTACCAATTAACATACAGTTTTGTCATAATTAATTTTCAATTTGTTCTTACACATCCAACTATCTAATACACATAATTCCTTATTCAATATTGTTTGTACTGTTTGTGGGTCTTTATGAGAAAAATAAATAACGGTGTCATCCGCATATAAATGCACATTACATGAATCAAATATGGAAGGTAAGTCGTTGATAAATAATATGATAAACAACAATGGACCCAATATCGATCCCTATGGCACACCGAGCTTAATATCCAGTTCTTCAGAGGTACAATTTCCTATACTAGTTACTATTTTTCTGGTCAGATAAATAATTTTCAAACCATTTAAGGGTGGGGCCGTTAATACCTATTGTGAAAAGTTTATGCCGCAGGCATTTAGGGTTGATCATATCAAAAGCTTTTTGCAAATCTACAAAAACTGCATCAGTGTGTAATCCGTTATCCAAAGACTTCAACCATTCATCGGTTACTTTAGTGCCTTGGAGGTTGAATGTTTTGGCCGAAATCCGGATTGTTCCATTATAAGTGTATCATTTCTACTTAAATGTTGAAGTAATTGTTTTTGTATAATCTTTTCAAGAATTTTTGATAAACACGATAAAATAGAAATTGGTCTGTAATTATTTGGAATCAATCTATCACCCTTTTTATGTAGAGGAATTATTTTTGCTATCTTCCATTTATTTGGAACTTTTCCTTGGGTTATAGATTTATTAATCAAAAAAGTTATTGGTCGAACAATTGCATCCTTTGACATTTTCAGGATCTTTACTGATATTCCATCTAATCCGACTGACTTCTTATTTTCTAATTGCTCTATTTCCTTTAAAACTTCACTTTCACTTACAGTAGAAAACGTTAATGGTTATTGCACACATGGCTCGCATGTGGCAGCATCTGTACAGATTCTGTCTACAGGTTCTACTACAGTATCAGCTGATTCAGAAATCAAACTGGTTGCAATATTGGCAAAATGGTGATTAAATTCGTTTGTCATGCTTTGACACTGACTGGGTGGAGGCTGAGAGGAAGAACATTTCTTGGGTAATACTGATAATAAAGTTTTCCATGAGTTATTATAACTTTGATCTTTAGTTAATTATTCAATAAAATATTTACGTTTATATGAATGATATGGATATATACTTCTCCTTTCAAAAAAAAAAGTAGCACTGTAGCAGGCTTCTTATGCTTAACCCTATCAAATTTATTTCCATTCAACGAAAATCGAAACATTGTTAAAACATTTGCAAAAGATTCATATAGACGAGATAAATTATATAACACTATATATATATATATATACAATAATTAGGAGGAACAACGCATATGTAGTTCGTGGGCGTGCGGAAAATGACTTATAGCATCAAATTAAATCCATATATAAATACCCTAACGATCAGAATATGAAACAGTTTCAATTTACCAGACAAAGTACACTGGCTAGTATACATGCCTCATTTGAAACCCAAACTGTATTTCATTAGTCAGCAAATGATTGGTGTCTTTATGTGTTCGTTGAAATGAGTTCAAGATTTATCTATTTTTTGTCGAATAATAATATTCTACCAGGGTTAATCGCCCCATCCAGTGATATGTTAATAAAATGATAATGCAATGTCACCAGCTGTATAACACATGACCACCAAAAGCTTTAGTATCTAATATGTACACTCAGCAAAAAAAAAAAAAAAAAAAAAAGAACTAAGAGAGAAAGAAGAAAAAATGAAAGGTGATTTAATTGGCTATAAACTTACTAAGTCAATAAAAAGGAAAATTCACGCTTGGTGGAACAACTTTGTTTGGCTCTTCAAAGGCACAAAAGTAGAAAATGCAAAAATTAGCAAGTTTTCATTCATGCGTAAATGCTCTTCCACGTAACAATAAGAACAAAAAACAAATGTAACACATGAAGTCAGTTGCAAAATATACCTATGATCTCTATGTATAATAAAGTTGAAGCCCAAATATCAATAAAGGCTAAAAATAATGGAGGAAAATGAAGATCTTTTTTTTTTGTCAAATCCAAATTCAAATGGAATGAGAAAAGAAGCAATATTGAAAAAATGGTACGCTTTTGAATTGATTTCTCAAATTAGGAAAATTGTATACGATAATAGTGGTTCTTGAATTTAGGAATGAATTCTTAAATTAATAAACTGAATGAATGAAATAAAGACGTTCTGTTGATTTAATCATCTTTGTGCCCTTGCTCCCTATGTCATTTGAAGTTTGAGTTGACAGAAAATTCTTATTTTCTCTCCCGTATAAAATCAATACGCACATATTACTGGTATACCATAATATTTTGAAGAATTTAATCTCCGAGCAAGTTCAGTCCATTATTTCATCCCATTTGAGATACCTGTGATTAAACCTGCGAAAAATAAAGAAAAGAGTAAGAAAAATACGGGACTTTTCTCATCACCGAATATTCCTTGTTACGCAACAAGGGAGTTATCGTATAGAACAAGTTTATTTGTGCATTTCCTGATAATGGACTTTCTATAAAGTGTTAGAAATAGCGCTTATACCACGTTTTGCGATGAGACTCTGGTATCGTAAATTGGACTTGTTTCCCTTTTATGTTTGGACACGTGCGGATAATATTGACCTTCATATGGATGCCGTTGTGGTGCAATAATGTTGTTCATGATGGTTATGCAGATTGTGATTGGAAGTATAACCTATTTGAAACTTTAACAACTACATATGTGTCAAAGAGGTAATGAAAATGTGTACTAATATTGTAGTAACAAGTAAATACATCACTTCGAGCAAGGAGCTTCAATTGAAGCTCCTTGCTTCGAGTGATATGTAACCATATTTTGATTTTCTGTGATTTTTACCTCTGGTAGTTGTTAACTCTATAATGACATTGTTACCTCTGGTTTACCTATTCACACCTTTGGCATTTTACCTGTGGTACTATTAAAGCATACGGGGTTACGATATTCTACCTCCATAGATTTATTCACATATTGTTGCCAACACTTCTTTTTCTCTTTTTTTTTACACGGATGTGTATATAATCAGATGTGAAGAAATATGCATTGTAATTCTATTTGTATTCTTCGAATTGCGTTGTGAACGAAACATTAGTACTTAAATTAAATTAAGCTTGGCATTTTTGTTTTGTGATCTCTTAAATAAAGGAGCAATTATCTACAATGAGGTTATAAAAATCAAGATCAGAGGCTAGCTGTCGGATCTACCATATCAAATTGCAGTTGCTTATTTTCTTCCTCAGCACTCAATACGGATCATGGAAGGTTTCCATGGCAACGACCTTGGAGCAGTCTCCCTCCATGTGAACCTGCTGGGATCCAGAAATACGAGTCGGTTTCTTCCGGATATTTCTACCGCAACTCCTGGTTCTCCAACCAGTGCCGAAATCGCAGGTTCAATATTACAACCGCTAGTGACTGCGTTAAGAATAAAACCATTCTGATAGTGGGCGATTCCACGTCACATCAGATATATAAATATATGGCAGCTTTTTTGAAGCACCAAGAGCTTTCCTCTCATCGATGTCGCTATCATGGAACGCGGCCGGACGTCAAATTCAATTTGTATTTCAAATTTCACGGTCTCCCAACACGGGGAACCTCTGGAGGCCCAAGTAAGTGTAGTAACTGGAATGCGGTGGAAGTTTTAGACGAGTTAGAAGTCGTGCCAGACGTGTTGGTGTTAGGTTTACACCATCATTTTAGCGTGATCTCCCTAGACCTCTTTAGAGAGAGACTACGCAAAGTGCGGGCTGCTGTGAAAAGGCTTTTAGAAAGAAATCCTCGGCTTCTTCTCGTTCTCAGAAGCGCCAACACGAGGTCGTTTAAATCACTTCCAAGTATTCTATCCGACAACGAGTGGTACATTTACCAACTGGACAGAATCTTGAGCGAGATGTTTGCGGATTTCCCGAGGGTGTGTCGAGTTGATCTGTGGAGTATGACAGTGACACAGTTTGATAAGGAAAATATTCACGCCAAGTCAACAGTTATTTCAAATGCTGTAGATATGATTTTTTCCTACATTTGTCCAGTTTGACGCATATAATGATTGCAGCGTCTTAATAACTGCTAAAGATATTGACGGTGAAAAAAAATTGTTTGATTCAATTTCTACATTTTTTTTAAACAGTAATGTAACAGGTACAAAGACAATTAACCATAGTAACCGAGTGAATCTGAATCTAACACTGTATGGAAATACTTGGAAATGTAGGTATTAAAATGATTCGCTAAAATGTACATTACTTTAGGTAGTTCCATGTTTCTTTGGAACTATATTTCGGTGAGGTAATCATCTTTGATAGTTATATGGTACCGCTTAGCTTTCCTAACGGGCCTTGAGTATAGTACAGCCAGAAGAGCAAAATACAAGAAGAGAAAATACAAGTAAACTAGTATCGTTCGTCAAGTGTGTGTAGGTGTGTGCGTGTGTGTGTTTGTGTGTGTTTATGTGTGTTAACTGTTTGTGAAAATGTACTGATAGTTTTGGTTTGTCGTAACAATAATGGCAATATACAATAATCCTATACATTCCGCATTAATGTTTAGTGATTGGCCTACATAGCGTCATGTGACCATTATCACTGACTATGATGTTAAAAGCGAAAATAGGGAACCATACAGGTGTATGGCATAACGTGACGCCATTCATGGTATTTTGTGCATGCCATATCGAACACCGGTGTTTTATGAACAGCGTGTACAAAGTGATGTCACATTATTAGTATATCTCAACCTTATAAACAGACCACTATGTATTCATAACAATGGTGAGGTGGTTGGGTGCATCTACCGTGAGGTGGAAAAAATAATACTATGTAGAAAGGCTGCGATACACGATGAACATTCTCTTTCGTGAGTGAATGAGGGTGTGTAAATGAAGATATGTTGGTGTATGTTATGTTCCTATTTATGGTGAGGGGAGGGGGTAGAGGACGCGGAAGAACGATTTTCCCCTCTCTCTCTTCTTTGAGATTAATCATGTATGTGAAACGATGTTCTTTGACCAGTTATGAAAAAGTACTCATTTTTTTCTTAACAATTATGTAGATATTGCAATTTACATTTTAATCAAACTATCAGTGTGTCTTACAATGAGTTTTATAAATAATATTTGTAAATGCTGTATAGTTGATGTGAACATTTCCAGAGAGAGAGGGTAATAAGATATCACCCCCAAAAAAATAAAAAATTGCACACATTGTGGTTCTCTAATAGTCTACTCTACATGTTACTTTAGCAATGCTATCTACAAGTGGAGTATTTGTTTGTTCGGTTAGTTTTATTTCTACATTTTTATCATTTCAATACGAAGTGACATTATAGATGATGTTTTCAACGTTACGGATAACAAGATATACAGTGTAATATCAGTGCAAATTTAGTTTATTAATGATGATTATTAATTGACGTCAAATAAAACGAATATTTAGGAAGAGAAAATGCATCAGACCACATTTTATCGTAAGCGTATGCTTGAAATGACAGTGGCCTGAGAAAGTGGTAGTGAAAAAAGTTAAACGAAAAAGGAGTGGAAAATATTGTGCATGGAATCGAGCAAGGTGCAGCGTGCTGTGCGTGGATGTGCATGGACCTCACAATAATACTTGATTATAAAACTTTAAAAAAATATATATTAAATAAAAAAAAAAGTTTTTACCAAATCTGGTTTAACAAAAATCATTAAAACTAAAAATCATCAAACGAAATTCAAGAATAATTGCATGGAATCCATAATGCAAATGAAATATTCAAAATAAAATTATTACGTCATCGTACAGACATATTATTATCAATTCAATATCTAGACAATATCTGGGTTTTTTTTTTTTTTTTTTAGTTGCCTTAAAAGAATAAAGGGCTATTCGTGATTTAAGTGTGACGGGTAATGAGTCCCACATGTCAGGACCATGTGCATTATTGTGTTCTAATAAGGATCTTGGAAAGACGGAAGTCAGATGATCGTCGTGTGGGGTAAGAGTATATAATTATTACCATTATAAGCGAAGAATGTTTCAAATAAAGATAAAAGTAAGTGTGTGACATAATTAAACATAAAAATGAATGTTTGGAATGTGTGGATGTCTGTAACTTCGAGTGTTTTCTTGTGGTATGACTTTAAAAAATGGACTGTGAGCATAATTATTGAATATTCTAATTGCTTTCTGTTGTAACAACGAGAGTGCTTCGATCTTGGTTTTGCAGCAGTTCCCCCAAACTATGTTGCAATAATTCAGATGCGGAAGAATTAAAGCATTGTATAAGATAAAAAGAGACTTTACGGGTATCAGATCCATCAATTTGTATAATAATAATATATTTGTAGATATTGAATTTGATACATTAACATGATCATATTGGCGTTTATAGTCACTCCTAGAAATTTGACTGAAAATTTCCTAAGAAGAGATACCATTTATCATAGCATTGTGATTTACAGGTGAAGCATGAGAATTTTGAAAATACATAAAAGTTTTGGTTATCTTTAATGATAACTTATAACATTCGAACCGTAATCATGGTAACTGAACTTTTGCTAAATCGGAATTGATCGTTGTAATAACAACGTCGACATCTTTATGTGAAGATAATATATTAGTGTCATCCGCGAAAAGATCAAAGTCAATTGTGGAAAAGACGAACAATGTTGTTGCTATACAAAATAAACAAAAGAGGGCCCATTGAGCCCTTCGGAATTCCGCATTTCATTTTCAAATGTTTGTGAGTCTATAGATTGAAAAGAAATATTGCTTTCTATATTTTGTTAGGTAATCTTTGAACCATGGCAAAGATGTGCCACACACTCCATAATTTTCTAGTTTATGAATCAAAATGGATTGGTCGATCGTATCAAACGTCTTGCTAAGGTCTTGAAAAACTCTACTCTAACACAGTGTTCCTTATTTGATAACGCATTTATGACTTTGCCGTGTAATGTATAATGGCAAAGTTTGTTGAATAAAACTTTCTAAATCCAAATTGGATAGGATTCAGTATGTTGTATTGTTTAACAAAGTCAGAAAGTTTTACGTAAGATATCTTTTCTAAAATTTTGATAGAGAAGGCAAAATTGATATGGGCGATAATTTGGTGCTAACGAAGGGTGATCTTTTTTGAATATCGGTATAACTCTAGCAATGTTTGAAGAATCTAGGCAAACACCAGAGGTATTTAGACAGATTAAAAATACCAATGAAGAGTTATTATTTGATGTATTTCCCTCAACCAAAAAACAAACAAACAAACAAACAAACAAACAAACAAACGAAAACTTTAGTATTCCGTCAGATCCTGTAGATGTATTCGGTTTTAAAGAATTAACAGTATTCAAAATTTCTTGGTGATTATTAAGTCGTAGATATAATGATTTCTGTAAAGGTTTATCCAGATAATTTTTACAATCTCCTCGCAATGCATCATTTTTTTATGCTAAATTATGACCTATATCAGCAAAATATGAATTGAAAATGTTTGAAATTTGCTCAGGGTAACTTAAATCCTTACCTTTATACCAAATGATTTCGGAAAATTATTTTAACTTTGGATCCAATGAGATCTTTAGCAATATGCTAAAGAAAATCAGTATCCTTTTCTTTTTTTTAACCTATTTCTTTTTAAAGAATAATACGTCTTAGGGGATACACGTATCAATGTGGTTAACTCATTTCCATACTTTTTAATATTTTGCATGATTTTCATTAGATGGCACAAAAAATCTTAAAGTTGATTGCTAATACCAATAAAAATCATAATTCACTTGGTACTCCGGAGATTTTTACATCATTTTTAGGGGTTTCTGTCGGATTATAGGATTTTTTTTTTCATAATGAAGCAAAAATATAATAGAACATATGCCTCATTTACATCATTCGCTTGATAAATATCAAATCATTGTTCTTGAGTTAAGTCAAATTTGAACATTCAATATCATAATCAGATTCTTTCTTACGCATATTTTATATCTTATTGGGCATTTTTACGCGTACGTTAAATTACATTTTTCTCTGGTAAAAATAGGACGGTGATCAGACATGTCGCTATACAATATACCGTTTGATCTGTGACATTTGAAAAAATGCTATCAGTCATAGTTTCAGACGTGAAGGTAATTCTAGTTTATTCATTGATATGTGGATGTAACGAAAACAGAGAGCTTATGTGTTGACTTATAGGCGACGAAAGATCGATGTTATAATCTCCCATGAGGTAAAGCATGCTTATTTTCTTGCGAAATGTTGCACGGACATGAGTAACATTATTTTCTTCCGGACTCATGCTTCCCTCAGAACATAGTGCTATTCATGTTCCCTCGGAGTCATTAATTTTATTCTGAGCCTCTCATTGTGTGGTATATTATGTCGAATTATAGTTGCTAGATACAATGTGCATTGTCGCACATTGTGGACGAAATTCTGAGCGCGAGAGAGGCGCTGGTGCAGTGCGGATCACTCACCATGTACCATAAATGTGGCTGTCTGTATATGATTGTTCGATGTCGTTGTGACAATATTCCCAGACTGGTGCAGGCTTTCAATATACTGACAGCAATTTGCTTCTCCGATATCACTTTGGATGTACTTTCCTTGAGCTTCTCCCTTTCTTGCTTTAAGGATCCTATCTGTCAGACAAAGGTATAAATAATGACCGAAAGGATACATGGCAAAATATTCTTCCTTGTGGGTGCGTATATATTGATGTCAACATGTTTCTACCTGGTTGATATTGATTCATCAGTTGCGTTTTCGTCGCTCTTGCCAAAACTCACGGAACGGCAGTTTTCAAAGGTTAGTTTCTCTATTCTTTATGCTGACATTGATTGTACGGTAATTTTTCTCAAGAGCTGTTGGTTTTTTTTTTCGCAGTATGAGGACATCACAACCATTCATAATTTCTTTCTCTTTCTTTTCCATTTGCGAAATGGTTCCATAAGTAATGACTACTCTAAGGACAGCTAATAAGCAAACTAGAGGGATTGGAGGAAAGTATTGTAAAGACATTTAAACATGGTGATAACGAATGAAAAGTCTTAACATGTCCCATTTTTAACACTAAAATAACTGTATTATCTTTTAAGAGATTGTTATGTATGTATAAGTACAATTGCATACCAACTGTATGGCATTATTTACTTAAAACCTCTGGCCATATTTCCGTAATTGTCCGTAGCTGGATGAGTTATCATAAAACACTGTTATCAATATCATCAGAATTATTTATGTCCACAAAATTGTGACATTTTGTTTTCTCGCATACACATGTCCATCCCATTCTGGTTGGCCTAAACCCGAAAGCTGTCTGATTACCCAAATGTACGCTGTAGCTTCCAGAGAAGCGGGGATGTTTCATATAAAGAATTTGCTTGCCTGCGTACCATTACTCAAAGCATATCAATTTTTTTTTTCAAACTCTTGTGGAAACACAAACTTTGACAGAATGATTTATATCAAATGTATCACTGAATACGGCGTATACGGCGCTACACAAGTCTTATATGCAAATTTATGGTTCATAGCTACACATGATTAAGCATATACCCTTCAACGTGCGAATAGTACGCAAATCGGTAGGAAAATTGCCCACGTAATGCCCCAGTCACACAGTGCTTTACGATGGATTACGTCCGCCGCGGATAGATACGAATGATTGGACGCAGGGGGACGCAGCGTGGACGCAGGCATCCGCAGGGACGTATGTAGACGTAACTGTCCGTAACTCATCCGTAAAGAAACGCAAAATGACGTCGCCGAACCTGCGAAATTTTGAAATGTTCAAAATTTCGCAGAGGGACGCCACGGACGCAAACTTACGCAAGTAACCGTAACCAATCGTAACTATCCGTAACTGAACGTAGCTACCCGTGGCTTGGACGCCGACCATCCGCAAAAAAATTTACCTTCCGTCCGTTTGCGTTCGCTGACGTCCACCGTAAGTATCCGAAATTAACCGCAAGTTAACGTATCACAACAGTTTCCTCCGCTTACGGATATTTACGAACAGCTACGGATGTTGCGGACAATTACGTCCTTCGACGTTTTCCGTTTTCCACTCGCATGGGAACACAGAGACTCGTGGGAAGGCACACTACTCCTGTTGCCAAGCTGCAGCGCCTTTACCTGAAGGAATACTACAACACAGTCGGAGCGGTGGAGAGGCAGAACTACATGGTCAAATTATGAAATTTCTCCCACATACTGGTCATTTTAAGTGGCACCCATATACCATGTATACTCATGACATCGGTTGACTCTTGGTGCTGAACTTTCTTTCTTGTACTCTTCGAATGTATATTTTTCGAAAAAAAGCAATATTTTGGGTAGGGGATGGGGTGATAGCATTTTATTCACTTTTCTGGCCGGGGAAGGTGTGGGACAGGGGCAACTATATAAAATGAGAACGAATTTAGTATTTCTCTGTAGTCTTACCCATGCACTTTACGCTCCATCGAATGTGTATTACATTTTTTTTGGTGATAATAATAATAATAAAGGACATTTATATTGCGCAGCTACTATAATAATATACTTTACTGCGCATTACAAAATGACATGCATACAAGAAATTCAAACAGAAAATACATTACTTCAAGAGATGACTTGATATTGTATTTGGGTGTGGGAGGGGTGTTTGAAAGTTTTGATGTCTTTTTTTCTGTAAAATTGATAAGCATTGCTTTATTATAAATATCTCCTTAACATAACCCAGTAAGTCATGAATATCGCTGAACAACGACAGCGTAACCACAGTTTGTCTATTCCATGACTGCAAGTAATATTTTCTCACTCTAATGTTTAACTTTTCGATCTATATTGTATTTTATTTGTGGTATAGTGATGTTATATGTGACCCTGCACCACAAAACACACAAAAAGTCGCCACACATGAAATTTTAGTTGAGAGCATATTCTGAAAGAGCAGACTTTAAGCTTTAAAATGATGTATTACTCAAATCAAATGGACTCTCCTAACCTATCTAAATAGTGGAAAGAATGCACACACTCAGAAAAAGTGTAAACTGAGAAAAGAGGCTCTGAAGTACAGTGTCTATTCAAGCGCTTAATCTTTATCAAGCCGTGCTGGTTGTGCGATGAATGGGACAAAAAACAGGATGGAAACCACCGGAGTAACAACAATGAGGGGATTATCAGATTAAACTGAAATTGATGATAATAATAATAATACTAATACTAATAATAATAATAATGATAATAATAATAATAATAATGATAATGATAATAATAATGGATCGATTATAAGAAGGCTTATGATATGGTGCCTCATTCGTGGATCGATGAATGCTTGCAAATGTTCGGACTTGCAGATAACATCCGAGCTTTACTGACAAATTCTATGAAGGCATGGTGCACAACCCTCACATCGAATGGCAAAGATCTTGGTCAGGTGAGAATACAACGAGGAATATTCCAAGGGGACTCACTGTCACCTCTCCTCTTCGTTATATCACTCATTCCACTTACAAGCGTTCTGCGAAATGTATCGGCCGGTTATGACCTCGGAGGAAATCATGGCTCCCTCAATCATCTGCTGTTCATGGACGACCTTAAGCTCTTTTGTAAAGACGAGAAGCAGTGCGACAAGCTAGTTCAAACGGTTCGTCTGGTCAGCAAAGACATCGGCATGGACTTCGGCATCAACAAGTGCGCTACCCTGGTTATGAAGAGAGGGAGACGAGTGAAGAGTGCAGGAATACCACTCCCTGATGGAAGAATACTACAGAGTTTGGAGGAAGGAGAGAATTACAAATACCTCGGAGTGTTGGAATCTGATGATGTCTCGAACAATGCTATCAAAGTGTCTGTGACGAAGGAGTACTTCTCACGTGTAAAAAGTGTACTAAAATCACACTTAAATGGCGGACACGTGATCACAGCTCTAAACACCTGGGCGGTAGCAGTTTTGAGATACACAGGAGGAGTGGTCGAATGGACGAAGGCGGAACTGGCTGGTATGGATCGGAAGACAAGAAAGATGCTCTCGATCTACAAAACCCACCAAATGAGTGCTGATGTCGACAGGTTGTACCTGCCAAGGAAAGAAGGAGGCCGAGGGCTCGTGAGTGCGTCAGATTGCGTTGAAATGGAGCAAATCAGCCTCAACAATTACATAAACAGCAGTGAGGAAAAACTCCTTCGAGCCGTTCTGGTTGAAAGTGGAAATAATGTAAACGCCATTGATCCACTTACTTTCAAAAGCCAGAAACGAACAGAAAGATCTGCAAAGTGGAGAGAAAAGCAGCTGCACGGGCAGTTTTGCAGAGAGACGGAGAACATCAGCAGTAATGACACATGGTTATGGCTGAAGAAAGGAGAACTGAAGAAGGAGACAGAAGGACTGATCATCGCTGCCCAAGAGCAAGCACTGTCAACAAATGCTCTGAAAGCCAAGATACAGAAGAGAGATGTGGATGCCACATGCAGGATATGCCGAGAAAGAGACGAGACAGTGCAACATATCGTATGTGGCTGTAGTAAATTGGCGCAAAAGGAGTACAAAAGACGACATGACAAACTGGCACACGTCCTTCACTGGGAGCTTTGCAGAAAACATGAAATACCATGTGAGAGCAAATGGTATATGCACAAACCACAGAAAGTTTCTGAAAATGATCAAGTTAAAATCCTGTGAGATTTCGATGTTCAAACTGACAATGTCATCCAGCACAGGCGTCCGGATATCATCGTCGTAGAAAGGGCTCGACAGATGTGCACAATCGTCGATGTCGCGGTACCGGGAGACAGCAGAGTAGCCGAGAAGGAGAAGGAAAAGATAGAGAAGTACCAAGACCTTGCCAGAGAGCTTCGCCGCCTGTGGAATATGAGAACGAAGGTGATCCCTATAGTCGTTGAGCACTCGGAACAACGCCAAAGCAGCTGCGACGGCATTTGGACGATGTTGGTGTGCCAGATCGAGTGCAAACGCTCCAAAAAGTCTAAGGTTCCAGGATGGAACTTGACGTGATATTAATCTCCAAGAGATATCTTGTGAAGCTAGAGATAACAATAATAATAATGATGATGATAATAATGATAATAATAATGATAATAATACTAATGATAATAATAACAATAACAATAATAATAATAAAAGTAATAGTAATAATAATGATAATAATAATAATAATAATAATAATAATGATAAAGCCTTATTTACCCAGGGTAGCCAGGTCAAGATCGGCTCGGTTGACCCATTTCACCTATTTTCAATCCTCAAACAAAATCAGTGTGTGCGACTTTTTGTTCGTTTTGTGATGCACGGTCACAATATATTCTTTACATTTATGACGTTTATTCATATTTGAGTTGCACAAAAAAATTCAAACTTCAGTTCAAAATTTCATAAATCTTTTATTATTGTAAAGCAAATTAAAGGATTACGATTTTTTTTTCACAACTTGTACGTAATACAATTTCAGTTTTCCCCAGTATACAATGTAAGACAGTCCGAAATGATTATTGTAGTCCGGTTTGGGCAAATTCCTCCAAATCTTACCTTTCGCAATTACAAATACTGCAAAATAGATCACTTCGTATTGTTATGAATGTTGATTATATGCATCCTTCTGATAATTTATATGATACATTGAAATTAGATCGGCTACATGTAAGATGGGCTAAACAACTAGCATGTACAATGTACCGTTCATTACATGAATTATACCCTCCCTATTTAAATCAAATGCTTTGTTTTCGACAGACTGCTTATAGCACAAGGTCCGGCCCATCCAAATTGAAACTCATTCAACCGAAGACCAATTATGGTAAACGGTCCCTATCTTATCGAGGGGCCAAACTTTGGAATGAGCTTAATTATCCCTCTTCAACAATTGTATCAATTGAAGCATTCAAACGTTACGTAAATCACAGCCCCGACATACCCATTTTTGCAGGATAATGAGTCACCGCAATTAGTAGATTATTTGAGATTGTACGAGAACGATTTTTCTCACCCATCCCCACCCCCATTCCCCGATTTTTGATGTTGAGTATATCATATTGTTTCTAATTTCTTAGTATGTAGGGGGTTTTTTCCCCTTAGTTAAATTGTATAGCTCATGCCATTCTGGCTTGTTATGTAATTTTAGTTGTATATGATTGATTGATTTGTTGTTTGTACTGATGGCATGTTTTGTATTTTGGTTGGACCCCTGTGAAAACCAGCTTTTAGCTGACCAGGGAATCCATCCCATGAGTGGAGAATGAATAAATAAAATAAATAAATAAATAAAATAAAATGTGATAACCTTGCTGTCATAATACACTGACTTAATAGCAGGAATCGTAAGAGAAAACCAAATTGTCCATGATTATTATCTGTAACAATCTGTAACTATCCGTAACTATCCGAAAATATCCTCAACTCTCCGCAAGTGTTCAGAACTATTATGTGCCAATTCGTAAGAATATCCGCAAGTGGACGCAAGTATTCGCATCTGGTCGTATCTGTCCGTATCGCCCGCATTTTTTGCCCGCATGTTTTGTACAAATTTCTGGTGACGGCAAAGGATCCGCGGGGGTCCGCGGAAAAAATGACTTTTTTGGACGTAACGCCGGACGCAGAGCATTATGTGACTGGGGCTTAAAGTGGCAGTTTGTGTTGACTTTGCATGGGAGTGGCTTGTGGGCCTCTCTTGTAGATTTGCACTAACATACACTCACCACACATAAAAAATTATCTCCTGTACACGGATAAAGCCAAGAGATGTCTGTTTCAGCATTGGGAAAAAAAAATCAAAATCTTTTTACATCTTCGTACACGATACATATATGCATTTTGGAAAAAACAACAACATTACAATAACATTCCCAGAACTCGCTCATCAATAAGTTCGGTGGGACAGCTTAAAGGCTCGTTCATTGATTTTGTCGTTCTAAACTCATGATTTAGGGCCTATCAGTTGTTTATACACTGCTGGAAACTTTCCGATGCAATAACTCGGAATCAGCTCAGAAAAGTGAAATCCATCACTGCAAAGTATCGCTATGACACTACACCTCTTTACAATAGGCCAATATATAATATCTCAAAAGACATGTCGAAAAGCGAAACTAAATGCAGAAATGTCACTGTCCCTATATACATGTACATCAATTACACTAAAAATCAGTTCAGTTCAATTCCATTTAGGTGTTAATTTAAATTTTGTTTTCCTCTTTCGACAAAACATAACATACACTTCATTCTTTTTCTTCTTTACACATAAATGAAGACGATAGATTGTGAGATGAACGGTATACAATAATATAGCGAAACTTTATACTAAATTATCAAATCGAACAATTTGAAATGTACCAAAAATTGACATTGATTGAGGGACCAACTGAAAAAAAAAATCATGTAAAATGTGGGCAATGGTTGCACCTTGAAGGGAAATCATAATATCGCAACAGATCTGTCCTCGATATAATCTGGTGACCTGTTTTCCACCAGTCTTGTCGACCAGTAGGAGTATGAGATCATATTATTCGTTCACAAGCTGCAGGCAGAATATATATATATATATGTATATATATATATATATGTATATATATGTATATATATATATATATATATATATATATATATAAACATATATATATATATATATATATATATATATATAGAAGTATTGCAACAAGTTCACTCGGTTGACATCAGGTTCATCCGTATTTTATTGCTACTCGGAGTTTCATGCCACCTTCATTTAGGGGCAATCATCAGGCAATGATTAAATACATCCCAGAAATGCATTTGGATTGAATTAACGCATTTTTAGCGCGTGATACCAAAACAAAAACAAAACAAAACAAACTATACGCGCCTGGACCATAGGGACCAGTGCGCACTTAATCATATCCATTATTACGTATATCGGGCAATGATTAAACCGTTGGACAATGCATCGACACCATAAGCTTGTGCGCTATGACCGTAGTTACCAGCGCATACTGAATCACATTCATTATTACGCAATAATAATAATTACAATTGTTCAATGCATCGGATAGACTTGACGCGCTTTATAGCGCGTGACACAATAACAAAGTAACAAAGTAACAATAGAGACCAGTGCGTACTGAATCACTTTCATTATTACGTATGAGTAATAGCATCTGGAAATGTGCATTGATGTAAAGAAAGCCCAGGTGTATACATGCATCAAATTAACCAAATATGCAATGAATTATTAAACAAAATTGTTAAGAGTTATTAAACAAATAAATTGCAATGAAGATAGTTCACAATTAGATGCAGAATACTGAAAGATGGATTATTGCGGAATCCTTCAGTAAACAGGAGGACACGGCGATTTCAATCTAAGACTTGAAATTACAGATGTAGAATTTATTTTCATGGCGGCACTTCGACACAAGTTCTGGTCTCTTGTTGAGTAGCGTTTGCTTACTTGCGTTCATGATAAGAAGCTTCTCGGTGAGACATAGGTCGCACCTCTTTGACTCGCTGGTGTACGGGAAGGCATGGCTGGCGATGGACCATTCGATGGTATACGGTGTGCTGTTCTGGTTCAGGTTCCAGATGAATTTGGAAAGCTCCGTGCTGTTCTTGTACCTTTCGTGCCGGAAGGATTGGAGGTGGTTGTTGTACCTGAGCTTGAAGGGGGGCTCAGTGACGCCGATGTAGGTCATTCTTTCGTCTGGGGTTATGACCTCCGCGTTGTAGATGAGAGTGGTTGCAAGGCAATTCCCTTGGAGTGGACAGAGGTCCTTGTTCCGGCAGTTGCACGTTTTCCTGTTAGATTTCTTGACATCTTTCATGGTTTGCGAGTTGTGATTTTTGATGATGCTGCCGACATTCGGCATACAACTGTAACTTACTTCTAGTGTGTTTCTGCTGAATATCCGGTGAAGCTTCGATGTTTTGGGGAAGTGCTTATCCACCAGCATCAGGAATGTGTGGCCGATGTTTGTTCTCACGTTCATACTGTACGGGGGGTTGAACCAGATGATATTGCGCTTTCTGTTTCTCTTTTTAGGTTTGGGTCGATCTTTGGTGTATGCCAAGCTTTCGGAGGTGTACCCACTGGCTTTCAGGGCGTTGTCGTACATCGGCGTGGCTTTCTTGAAGGTCTCCTCGTCACAGGAGATGTCTGAAATGCGTCTGCCAATAGAAGCTGGAAGGCCCTTGATTATCGATGGCGGATGGTTAGATTGCCTATGGATGTATATCGGGTTGTCGTTGGGCTTACGGTATGGGTAGTACTTGCCGTTATTCAAGTTGAGGGTGATGTCGAGGAAGTTCACGATCTTAAGATTGCAGCTGATGGTGATTTTCAGGCCGAGTTTCTGAAACGTTGCCGTCATGCTCTTCCTAATGCGGTCAGCCTCACTGCCGGAGATATTTTTGAAGACTGCCAAACCATCATCTCTGTAGAGGCCAATATTCCCTCGGCCGTACTCATTGGACAGACTGTTGAGGATGTATAGGCCCACAAGCTCACAGACTTCAGCTCCGTCAAAGCTCCCCGGAATCCAAATGCATTTCTGGGATGTATTTAATCATTGCCTGATGATTGCCCCTAAATGAAGGTGGCATGAAACTCCTATATATATATATATATATATATATATATAAACGAGAGTAAGGAAGAGGCGGTAGACGTTGCTTTTGAATCCTCACAATTTGATTTTATACTTCGAGCTTTCTGGCTCTGCCCTTTATCAAGACTGAGGACAAATCGGACAAAATACAAAACATGGTTATCATATACAAAAAATAATGATGATCAAGGTGAAAATAGTGAAAATAATAACGACAATGATAGAGGTAGAGAAATAAATACACTAATGGGAGTGTATAATATGCTTCAATCATATACATAATATAACATGTACATACAATCACAAACAAGCATACATAAAGCACTTACAAATGCGTATGACTAAACATCTGCGCACACACATGTACATAATAGATACGAATATGTACGCACAAACACACTTGTAAATCTTCTTTTATATGTCAAGACAGGCAACAATATAAACAATAACGGCGATTAATGGTATCATAATGGTAATTAAATCAAGGAGTGTAGGTGTAAATAAGCGGAACATAGGCACAAAAAAAGAAGAACAGAGCACATCATAAGTTCTTAACCAGAAATAAGTGTACAGGAAGGGAAGAACAAAATCTATAAATACGTACGATGTGAGATGCACAGTTCACATTTGGCCTGGTTTCATGCCGGCAGTCAATTGGCAGCCGGTTGTGGGGAACCGAAACATTCTGGTGGTATTGGAGAAGATAAAAACGGGGGTTTTTATCTTCTCTTATGAAAATCCACATTTACGTAAACCTTGTTTGTTTTTATTTATTATTTCCGAATCATATAAAACACAATCATGCAAAAATAGTCAAAATATCAGGATGGTCCAATTTCAGTGACATTATTAGAATACCACTGTTCTTCCTTGGGGTCCTTCGATAAGTTCATTTTAACAATAACAAAAATACACACTCCTACTTTAGCAGAAAACAGAAAGCAGAAGGAGAAACATGAACAGAAACAAAAACAACAAATAAAAAACGAATTAAAATAGACAATATTCCAAAGATATATTCATGGGTTGAATGCAATCATATTCACAGTGAATGGCAAGACAATTTATTCATGGGTATATTCGTTCAAAATGATAATTAAGTAATATTCTAAAGGATCTTAAAGTCATAACATTTCGTATTTTGAGAGGTAATTTATAATAACATAAAACAGCCCTGTAAAAACAAAATGCTCTTTTACAGCTATTTGTTTTTGGTCTTAAATAGGCAGATTCAAGTTTTGATTAGAACGTGGTGTATAATCGGATGTTTTGAACGTGATGTTTCCAGTCAAATAATTTGGAGTAAGATTATTCAATATTTTGCATACCATAGTCCATAAATGTTTTCTATAGCAGCATTCAAAAGATTTCCACATCATTTTTTTTGGTGAAAATGTTGATTGGAAACATGAGGAAATGGACTAAACTTCTAATTCTGCCACCTCTATTTTTTGAGGTTTGCAAGGAAACAACACAACTTTCGGAAGCTGACTGCCATACAACATCACCGTAATCAAAATGAGGGAGGATGACAGTTTTATAAATCGTAATAAAAAAAAAATCGATACATATAAAACGTGTAATTGTCCGAGAAACCCGATAAGCCCACTCATTTTCTGACACATATTTTCCATGTGAGCATCCCATGTCAATTCATTATCTATGTCGATTCCAAAATAAATTGTATTTTTACTTTTTTTATTCTGATATCACTTAATTGAAGGTTAAGAGCGTCATATTTTGATAACATGATGTCGTGTGGCAAAGAGCATACTACTTACGGTCTTGATAATTGAAAAATAACTCGTTTTGAGGCATCCATTTATCTAAAGCTTGTAATTTAGTGTTCAAAACTGATTCAAAAACATTTTCATCTTTATCAGAGTAATATGTTAGTGTGCCATCTGCATAGAGATGCACTTGACACTAGATAAATCATTCATGAATGTAACGAACAACAATGAGCTACCAATATTTGATTATGATAAAACAGTAACACGGCAGAAAATGTTGAATCTGCAAAGCATATAAAATTGTCAAAGAAGGACACCATTATGTAAACCTAGAAACAAACCGACAAAATCAACCTGCTTTAAGTATTTTTTTTTTTTTGTAGTGGCGGTGATAGAGAGTAGTAGTCCCTTTCTTTTTTTTGTGGAGAAAAAAGTAGAATATGATGTTTCTGTCATTTATATTGTAGGTCAACAAAGGCGTTGCTCGTGTGACAAATACTACTACTTCCTCGTATGAGATTATTCTGAGGAATAAATCCTTCGTGGTTGGCGACAGAATTCGAGTCGTCATCACGGCCAGGGATGAAAAGGGGCGATCACGGCAGGTAGGGGGCGACTTCTTTCGCGCCAAGATCGTCTCCAAAGAAGTCAAGGCATCTTCGCGAACGGACGGCGAGATCGTGGATCTCGGCAACGGGACATACCACGCCGACTTCACGCTGCGGTGGCCGGGGAGGGTAGACGTCTACGTAATGCTGGTCCTAGGTGGACATGCCGCGTTCATAATGGACAGAATGCAGGCTGAATTTCCCTCACGAGCTCGATATCTGGCTAAATTCAAGAAAGGGGAAGTCCTCGAGGTCACCGGTTGCGATATTGACCACGTGACAAATAAGGTAATCATTCAGAAAAGGGATATACTCATTGCCTTATAAACTACGTCCGGTCACTCTGCTTTTATGTCTTTTTAACTTTGATGAAAAAGGGCTTCAAACTCGGGAGTGTTAAATCGAAATTTTTCAAAGCATTATGTTCAGACATGTTCATTACATGCATGTTCGTAGAAATATCGCCGCATTTCATCTATTATACGTAATCATGTAACCAACCATGAACTGTAACTGTTCACCTGTACCTCGGTGAGAAATATTTTGTCATGCCTTACTGGTCAGGGTTTCAGGTGAACTAACTTTGTGTAAGCCTTTAGTGAAAGCAGACAGACCTCTCCTTTCCCTTTCCCCTTTCTACTATCCTATATATCTCTAGGCAAGTCATCCCTCCCTTCTATTTTGTCTATGTGTATTATGCACGAGGGCTGCACGCAAATCAAGCCCTACTGTATTATTCATTGTACGGTTGTATTGCTGATACGTTTCTGCTGTACATTGTGTAAAGGCAATGAAGAAAAAAAAATATTTTGTTAACAACTGATGTTTATGTATATGTATGGCTCCAACAATGTATGTATATATACATGTACATGTACGTTCATGTAAAATGATAAAACAGGAATCAATAAATCAAATCAAAAATCAAAATATTCGTTCAGTGGCACCAAGCCAGAGGAACCGTATTGACCATTGTTATCATGAGCAACTGCTCCGGCACAGAATTATGTGTCCCAGATTTATATATATTATTTTACATTATTACCTATATGAGGTAGTTTTGCGAGGCAATTGCAGTTGGTATTTTGCAGGGTCAAAAGGTCAGCAGTCAATATTCATTGGTATTTTGCTTCTTCCGGGTTTCGCCATTCACTTTACACAGGGAGGTGGGAAGAGAAGGAGTGGAATCTCTCTTCCCACCTCCCTGCTTTACATGTAAACATTCCGATCGACCACGAAGAGAACACATTCAAGGAGGTCGCTGCGTGTCGATTACACGCACCGCAGAAGAACGCCGATAAATCAACTCATGAGGTCGACCACTTCCAGCAGCACTACGCGTCAAACAATGACTAGTCCATTTGTGCTCAATAACTGCACAGTGACTATCACTTATTGCAACTCTCCAAATTGAAACAGAAGCAAAAATAAAGTGTAAAAGCGTTCAGATGTTTGAAGTTCGCCTGTTACAACTACATATGTATCTTTGAAGTTGGAGTTGAATGATATACATTGATGAACAATTTTTCAATTATTCGACATGTTGGTGATGATCTACAAGTAGTCAAATGTGGCTTGTTCTATATCATAGTGTATAGCCGTATTCACATATTTTCCTAATTTACCTAGGGGATAGGTAATAATTATGATATTGACTGGCCTTGAGGGAGATACCAGACAAATATTGCCCGCACTGAAAGAATATTTCTGGTATCTCCCTCGAGGCCAGTCAATATCATATAAATATATATAATGATATATATAATAACATATATCTCTTTAATATCATTTGGCCATCTCTCAGGGACAATATGCATGTTTCGTCTTCATTGAATTATTCCTTTTCTTCGCAGCCACTGTATTCCTCCGAGACAGTATTGTCCATTAACATTTTGCTCCCTCGAAATGCCTATGTTGTTTTATCGAGGTAGTCAAAGGCAGCAGAGGTTTACCATCACATCAAATAAGACCTTTGGTACTGATCTCTAAAAATTTACCTGCGGTAACTTCAGAAACTTTTAAAGAGATATATACCGAAAATTGATTTTCGTCATTAAAAAAAAATTAAAGATGCATGTCAGTCCTGAAGGTTTGTAGATTGCACTTAATCAATGCATTTGATAGGATGATGCCAATTGAATTTCTGGGATCACCCATGCATGTCCTTTAAAGTAAAACCCAATTTCGTTTTGATAGCAGAGAAGTATTTATCTCATAATCTGCAATTTGAAACGGCACACAGATTTGGGATTCACTGTACACGCTATCAACTATCAACTCTAGTAATATGATATATATTTTATGGAAAACAATTATTTAAGTGACGTCAATTATGTATGACACGTTTAAAATGGGCCTCATATAATGTTATCTTTCGGTAGACATTACTTCAGAACACATTACGCACCCTAAATCTGTAGCTGCAAAAGGATGTTCATTCATTTGAAAACTGAGAAGAAAAAAAAAACAGGAAAAAGCCCAACAATTCTAGTTTTTCTCTTTGAGGAAAAAGAAATCTGACAAACTTAGGGCAGAATCTCGAGCTCCATCGGACCTGATATTTTTATCCATGAACGTGTAGTTTAATTGAAGAAAGTTTCATGCTTTTCCCAGCAAATGACGGAATTTGAGTAACTTTTGCTTCCAATTCTCTGCCTCACACGTTGTCATGTCACAATGGCTTATGATTTCGTGTTCAAAATATGTCATGACTTTTCTTTTTCCCTCTGGTGTTTTCCATACATTGTGATGCCACGTTTTGTGGGGGTCAAACAAAAGGTATATAATCATATGAAATTATTGATGACACAAACTGACCACACACTGTCCATTAAAATGAATTGAATTGAATTGAATTGATTGCTTTATTGTCCACAATGCGAAAGTGGAAATGCGCCTTCCACCAGCGTTACACACAAGAGATACAAACAGATAACAATTGTTCATTGAACACGTACGTCACAGATTACTAATAAGATAAACCATAAATGTTTTGCATTACTTGTTGCAGAAAAATAAAATAATAACCATTATATTCATAGTACATATTACATATATCTCATTCAATTCATTCATTTAAATAAATTCTATAATTATTATACTTATTATCAAAAATTCAACTTTCAACAAATCTTTCACTTCTCATCAATTTTTTTTTTCACATATGCCTCAAAACCATAATACCTACCAAATATAATTTCAATTACTTCAAAACTGAGAAAAAATCTAACATAACTACACCTATAAATCATCATAAATACCAATTTCAATAATTACTGAAATACTATAAAAATTATTCAATCCACAAAATTATGATGAAATTATGATTACCATGGCAATGCTTTATCCGACAAACACCCGGCAAAAATGATGTGGTCCATATCTATACCTCAAAACCATAATGCCTACCAAACTTAATTTCAATTGCTTCAAAACTGTGGAAGTTGTTCACTCCACAAAATGCGGTTACCATGGCAACGCTTTGGCAAATACAAACACAAAGAGTGTCTTACATGACTACACCTATGAATCATCATAAATACCAATTTTAAAAATTAATTACTTAAATACTATGAGAGTTATTCAATCCACGAACGAAAAACAAACGAACAAACCTGGAATATTCATTCATGAACGGAATTCCCTGATGGCATGGCGATTAAACGTGTGTATGGAATTTGGCACGAATGACTGGCGAGAACGTGCACGATTGGTGCGAGGCACGCGCAGTCTGATTCCGGAGCGATTGTACACATAGTGCACATTGAGAGGGTGCGTTTTGTCCCCAACGATCTTTTTGATTTTTGACAAAAGCCTTTGTTCAAAAATGTCTTTCATTGCAGGCAGTTCCCTGCCTATTACCCTTTGTGCCACCCGTCTTATGCGATCAATGCGATTCTGGTTCTTTTGTGTTGTGTTTCCATAGTAACAGATCAAATTGTAAATAAGTACACTCTGGATGAGGGCCTGGTAAAATGATTTCAGGATTGATCGGTCAACATGCAGATTATTTAACATTCTCAGAAAGTAAAGCCTCTGATTTCCCTTTTTACACGATGTTGTGACATTATCAGACCAATCAAGGGTGCCCGTGAGTTTTGTTCCTAAGTATGTGTATTCCTCCACTTGTTCAATCTCCCTACCATTTATAACGAGAGGCGTATGTTGTCCCCTTTTCTTTCGAAAGTCGAACACCACTTCCTTGGTTTTTGACGTGTTTAGACGTAGGAAGTGTGAGTCGCACCATTCAGAGAAAACCCTGACGGCTGACACGTACTCATGGGAGTTCTCATCTGTCAAAAATCCTGTGATTGCAGTATCATCAGCATATTTGATTATGGTACAGTTTTCATTGTTGCTTACACATTTGCTAATGTACAAAGAAAACAATGCGGGGGATAACACACACCCTTGTGGTGCGCCTGTGCTACTTATTCTCGTGCTTGACTCAGTGACTCCCATCTTGACGGACTGTGGTCTGTTTAACAAAAAGTTATGCGTCCACAGCACAATTTGTGGGGGTACATTCATTTCTACGAGTTGAGTTGCAAGGAGGTGCGGTTTGATTGTATCAAATGCGCTTGAAAAATCTACAAACAGAGTTCTCACAAAATTCTTATTAATGTCCAGATGCTGATATATACCATGAAGAAAAACTAAAACGGCATCATCTACTCCTCTGTTTTGGCGGTAGGCAAATTGCAGATTATCAAGATGACTGCCAGCGTGGTTCATGAGGAGTTTTAACATGAGTCTTTCTAGACATTTCATAACACTGCATGTAAGGGATATCGGCCTGTAATCCATGAACTCAGCATGTTTGCTACTTTTAGGAATAGGCACAATTGTGGAGGTTTTCCACAGGGTTGGCACCGACACCTGGTCAACAGAATTTTGGAATAGTTTTGTATAAACGTATGAGAGCTGGTCCTTATAACATTTCAACACTTTGTTACACACTCTGTCCGGGCCTGGGGCTTTATGTGGTGATAAGCTACCGAACAATCTCCTCACTTCATGTTCTTCGATAGTCAGTTTTGACACACCTCGAGAATCATGTAACATGGTTTGTATCATGTCTACGGCTTTCTCATTCTCATAACTGAAGTCATCATCAAACCTGCAATAATACTCATTGAGACCTTCCACAAATTCACTTGTTTGGTCATGTATTGGCGTTTTCCTATGGTTTCTGTACCCAGTCAAATCTTGCAATGTTTTCCAGGCTAACTTTGGATCATTGTTTTGGAAACCCTTTTCAATTCTTAATCTTTGATCTTTTTTGCATTCTACAATTTTCTTATCAATCTGCTTTTGCAACTTTTCTTTTGCAATTTCGTTGCCTTGAACCACTGCGATTTTCTTTTGATTAATAAGATTCTTCAACTCTATCGTGAACCAGGGTTTATTGTTGGGAAACACTCTCAGTGCTCTCCGTGGGATATTCAATTCAACACAAAAATTTATGTACTCTGATATAACATCTGCTTGCTCATCTAGTGACAGTCCGTTGTCCAGAAATAGATTCCAATCTGTACAATCGAGACACGCGCGCAACTTCTCTGTGTTGTCATTCGTCCAAGCGTAGCGTTCTTTAATGACAGGCTTGCTTCGTTTTAGCTTCTGCCTATATTTCGGGATGAGGTGAACATTCTTGTGATCCGATTTACCAAGCTGATAACAGGTTTTACTGACGTAGGCATTGTGAATGTTCCCGTAACACAAGTCCAAGGTTGAATGACCCCTTGTTGATACGTCAATGTATTGTTCATAGTTAGGTAATTCCTCATTCAGCCGGCATTGATTGAAGTCCCCCATTATGAAGATCGGAGCATCTGGTGAGGAGTTCTCAATAGCGTGTACATGGTTGGCAAGGTGACGACTCGCCGTTGTTACGTCGGCTGTCGGATGAATGTAGCACACTGTGATGAATATTTGCGGAAACTCACGAGGAAGGTAAAATGGCCGCAAACCTACGGTTATGTATTCCACATCCGGCAGACACGTTACATCTTTCACGGACCAGTTATTACACCATTTCCTATTGATGTAAAGACACACTCCACCTCCTCTTGATTTGCCTGAATTCGATGTGCGATCTCCTCTAACAACATCAAAATTAGGGATTTCTATCACATCATCTGAAATGTTTTGATTTAACCAAGTTTCGGTGAATCCCATCACACAAGCATCTCTGTACTCATTCATGTAGCGGGTCAGTGTATGCAATTCATCAATCTTATTTGGCAGTGATCTCACATTTCCCAAAATGGCGGTTGGTAGAGGTGGTTTAGTACCTCTTCTTCTGGCACGAACTTTGACACCTCCCCTCTTACCTCGTTTCCGCGGCTTTACGTCGCTAGGGAAGTTATCATACCCTTCTGGTTTTACCGACGGGGTGCAGTGGCGTAGGGCATGGAGATCGACAGAGGTGTAGACAAGGCTACTTGAGTTGCCTTCACTTTCCAGTGCGAAAGTTGCAGAAAATGTAGTCCAAACCGTCACAAGCAACAACAACATGATAGTTGCAGTGGTTTTCTTGGTCATGATGAACATAGTCAAATAAAATCCACTGCCACTTGAAGAAATTTCAACAAAAATACCACAAAAGTGAAGAGACGAAAAAGCTGGTGGTGGTCGCCCGCTGAGCAGCGCCCTCAAATTGTGTATTTACAGCATTTGCTGGGGTGTTATCCAACGCTTCCTTCCATAAATCAATGCCATTTCCATATATATGTTACACCTTCATTAGTACATTTCATGTGGTACTATTTTCGGTACAATACATGTACATACTAAACATTAGGTATCAATTTGAATAAATAAATGAATAAATATGAATAAGAGAAAAGAGAAATGCGTAGGGAAAACTGACAGAAAAGGAAAAACTAAGAACGAGCATGTTAAAAATAAAACAAATGTTTGTGCTTCGATTTCAAAAGCGATTGGTATTCTTAGTAGGTTGGAACGCATTTTCACATAGAACGAAGAACGTTCTTTTAATCTTGTATGATTCTTTGGTTTTACCACAGTCATATTATCAATTAATGTAATATTGTATGGGGTAACTGTAATAAATCCAAAATTAATTCATTATTCATTTGCAGAATAAAGCCATCCGAATTTGCACACATTCAGCTTAATAGTCCATACCAATCATTTAAACAACTGAAAATATTAAAAGTATATTATTGTCATACCTATCAATCCGCTATTTTTATGTTCAAATCCATCAACAAATTACTACTGCTATGACACTGTACGTATGTTACTTGTATGTATCTGTATGTATGTTACTTGTCGCCCATAGATCTATCTGAAACCATGACCTTAGACTGGGTATGGAATTCTCTGCCGGAACGAATTAAATCATGTATATCACTTTTTTTCTTTCAAAGAAAACATGAAAAAGCATATCATATCAAATTATGGGGATTACTCTATATCTAACTATTGTAAACCAAAAAGGGCTACAAGACCCCCACCACCATTGATGACCACCACAACGAAAATTCCAAAGTTACCCGTCGGCATTTGAGTTAACTTAATTAAGGCATATTATTATAAACTTTCAATGGCACCATAAACTATTATCACATGCAAATCCACACAAAACATGAAATGATATTGTGTGTCATTAGTTGGAAGAAACACAAGCATTCTCTGAAAAAATGATAAGTAAATAAAAAAAACTCGCATTATAGATGTATAGCTTTCCATGTAGGGTAATTTCAGTTTGCAATCAGCCTTGTAATGCACACAAAAACATGACAGCCTTGGGTTGGTTTGTATACACACGTCATAGACGAAATATGTCTCTACTTCAGCAGGTCAAAAGTCATCGAGTGTGTTTCCTCCGTTGATAAACGAAAGAATGATAGTCAAGACATAATAACATATTTCACGGTATCCATAATAATAATAATAATAATAATAACTATTTCTTATTGAGCGCTTTTACAGGACCTGATCAAAGCGCTGTACATACATCAACAAACAACATTCACAAAGCATAGGAACATACTTAGTAGTTACAATTGAAATAGTTCAGTCTTGAGTTTCCTTCTAAACATTTCCTCTGAATCACATAGACGGAGTTGTTTTGGTAGAGTGTTCCAGACAACAGATCCAGCATGTGAAAATGTACGTTCGAAAGCGTTGGTTTTTGCTTGTGGGATTTGTGGGACTGTCTTATCATTTTGTGACCGGAGTTGATATCTGGTGGCTGTAGGGGTGGTTAGTAGGTTGGATAGGTATTGAGGAGCGGTATTCATCATGCATTTATAGACAAGGAGGGCTAGTTTGAAATCGATACGCTCTTTGATGGGGAGCCAGTGTAACTGCTTCAGTAAAGGAGCACTCGGGGATCTTCTCGGCGAGCCGCTCGATTTTGGACTTTTTGGAGTCTTTTCACATCACTGACATTCATATTTGCCAGCAGAGAATTTCCATAATCAAGCCTGCTCAGAACTAGAGAGCGCACTGCATGGTTACATGCATCTTCTGTAAGATACTTTCGAACATGAGATATGTTTCTCAGATGGAGGTTTGCTGTCTGGCACACTCTACTGACATGATCTGTCATCGACAGTATCTGGTCAAAATGAACACCTAGATTTTTTACAGTGTGTGATACATTGACAGTAGTGTTTCCAAGCCGAATGCTTGTATCTCCCGTAGGGCGTAGTCTACTAGATGAGAGAACAATGCTTTGAGTTTTGTCCTCATTTAACTTCAACATATTACTCGCCATCCAGTGCCTTAACTCATGGATGCATTCCTCCAGTTTAATCCGGGCTTCGTTCAGACTGGCAGGATTGCGTGGATCGAAAGTACAGTAAATTTGTGTATCGTCAGCGTACAGATGATATCGTAGGCCATGTCGTCTGATGATATCAGCGACAGGTCTGATGTACATTGTGAAGAGTTGAGGCCCAAGCACCGAGCCTGAGGGACTCCGTATCTTACAGTATGAGGCTCAGAGAACTTTCCCTAGTGACGACACGTAGAGAGCGTCCTGTAAGGTACGATGTAAACCATTGTAGTGTTCTACTAATATTGTTGCATTCTCTCAATCCTTATGTTTATGAAGGTGAACTTGTCCTTTAAGAACAATACACTTGACACCCTCCATTACCTTCCATTGGTGATATTGATCTGGAATGATCTTCCTTGCATGGGAGTTACTCGGACCATGCATGAGGTTGCATTGCGACATGAGTTTGAGGAAGTAACCCTCCGTTCAATTTTCGTGATCTTTTGATAGCAATGGCAATTTCGAAGGAACTCGTAGCATTGAAAACATTACTTACGACATGCTCCACTGCCTCAACGTGAGACGCTTTCAGTGTTTTCAAAGCATTTGTTGAATATATTCTGACAAAGCACACTCCATTCTCACACATCCGTCTCAAGAATCTTATTGCATGAGTGGAAGAACCGTGAGAGAGTGGATAAGGCTATAGTTCAGTTCATCTGCTCAAGAGGGGCCATGTTAATAAGACTAGGTCTATGCCATTCCCAGGTCGAAAAACCAGCACAAAGCAGTAGAAACCAGTAACCGTTTTTGACTAGTCTCTACTGGTTTTCAACTGGCCTGAACTGGCCTTGAAACTAGAAGGCAACTCCAACTTTCCAGTAAAGAAATAAACACTTCTCATTGAAACCAGTTGATATCAGTTGAAGTCACACTTGTACCAGCTTATATCTGTTGAAGTCACCTTGGTTACCAGTTGATACCAGTAAAAGTATACTGGTACCAGTTTATACCAGTAAAAGTCTACTGGTACCAGTTGATACCAGTAAAAGTCTACTGGTACCAGTTGATACTAGTTCAAGTAAGTCTATTGGTACCAGTTGATACTAGTTCAAGTTAAGTCTGATTGAAGTATTACTGGTACCAGTTAACAACAGTTCAAGTCTGACTGTGTACCACTTGATACCAGTTGAATTCTACTGGTATAAGTTGATATCAGTTGAAGTCACACTTGTACCAGCTTATATCTGTTGAAGTCACCTTGGTTACCAGTTGATACCAGTAAAAGTCTACTGGTACCAGTTGATGGCAGTAAAAGTCTACTGGTACGAGTTGATACTAGTTCAAGTTAAGTCTGACTGTGCAATAGTTGCTAACAATTAATGCCAGTTGAAGTATTACTGGTACCAGTTAACAACAGTTCAAGTCTGACTGTGTACCACTTGATACCAGTTGAATTCTACTGGTATAAGATGATATTAGTTGAAGTTTTACTGGTTTCCCAGTTGAAACCAGTTCAAGTCTCACTGGTACCAGTTAATACCAATTGCAGTCTACTGGTATAAGTTGACATCAGTTGCAGGCTTACTGGTACCAGTTAATAAAGTCAAAATCTTACTGTCTACCAGTTGATACCAGTTGAGGTCTTAGCATGGTACCAGCTGATGCCAGTTCCAATTGATCCCAGTTGAATTCTACTTTTTGAATTCAGTTGACTAAACTGGTGTATTATTTGCCAGTTTCCCTCTAGTTGACTCAAGTTGAAACAAGTGGAATAAACCGGCACGCTGCCCTAAAAACATACCACACTGTAATTGACTCCAGTTGAAACAATTTGGAACAAGCTGGACCAAGCTGGACCAAGCTTGGTCAAAAACACAAAACAAGTGGATTCAACTGGCACCAATTGAAGTCAGTTGACATTTCAACTGGCAAACTGCATGTAGACCATTGTGTGTGTGTGTGTGTGTGTGTGTGTGTGCAGTGTGTGGGTGTGTGTGTGGGGGGGGGTGTTTATGTGTAAATAGTGAGTTGACACTTGAATACCTGACTGGACTTGCTTATCAGTTCATCCACGATCAAGACCCATTAACCAGCATTGAAATTTTGATACCAGTTGATTCCAGTTGATTTCTATTGGTTTTACTGGTTCTACTGGGCATGGATATTCATATAAAGCTATTTAAATTCTATTCGTGGAAATAGATAAAAACCGGTAACATTTAATGTTTTTTATACACTTTGAGCTGTATTAGAAAATCTATCTAATTTCATTCACAATTTCAACTTGTGTTATAAAGAGATAATTTCATTGTTTTATGATAAAAGTGTAGTCTACTTGGTTACCATACCTTAAAGCATTACAACTAAATGCCCCTATAGGGCTTTTTACACTTGTGTTTCTTAACCCCGGACTTTCTCTGACCCAGGACTATCGTTAGTCCCGTACCAATTTTTTCAGCTTTTTACACTGGCCAATTAGTCCCGTACTATCTCTTGTCCGGGGCTAAGGAGAAAACTGACCTTTTTACACTCGTATTTCTTAGCCCCGGACTTTCCAAACCACATGAATATTCATGATTACGCTGTGTACTGTACACGTAAACGCACGCATCGGCAGCACTTAATTGCCTCGTTTCTGATTGGTCAGTGAGGGTCGGACTTCGTCTCCGTCGCTTAGCCCAGGATTATTTTTTCGTTCTGTTTATACTCACTTGCTTGGCACCGCAATTGCGGTGCTAACCCCTGCTATTTTGCAGGGCCAGATAGTACCATACTATCGGTGGGGCTAGCCCACTTTGGCAAAAACGAGTGTAAACAGAAAGTGGGCTAAGGATAGTCCCGTACCAACGGTGGGGCTAAGGCCCCCCCCCCCCCTTAGCCCCACCGTTGGTCCGGGGCTAAGCAAAAATTTACAAGTGTAAAAAGCCCTTATGTAAATAAATGTAATATTCCTGGTACTAGCTAGGTAGAGGGTGTAGCTGTACCTTTATGTATAGGTTTTAACGCTAGCTGATTCATTTGTTCTGGTAAACACCAATACCTCAAAAATAACTCAACACATAATCAAATTTGTCAACTGGATGCCAGTTGCTTCCAGTTGCCTCCAGTTGATACCAGTTGATTCCAGTTGAATGGATACCAGTTGATACCAATTGATTATATTAACAATTTCCACATCCAACCGGTACCATTTGGCTGAACGGGCAGCCAACTGGATTTTCGACTCAAGGGCTTTTTACACTTGCAAATTTTTGGTTAGTCCCGTACCAACGGTGGGGCTGGGGGGGGGGGGGCTTAGCCCCACCGTTGGTACCGCACTTTCCTTAGCCCACTTTCTGTTTACACTTGTTTTTGCCAAAGTGGGCTAGCCCCACCAATAATCCCGTACTATCTGGCCCTGCAAAATAGCAGGGTTAGCACCGCAATTGCGGTGCCAAGCAAGCGAGTGTAAACAGAACGAAAAATAATCCGGGGCTAAGCGACGGAGACGAAGTCCGACCCCCACTGACCAATCAGAAACGAGGTAATCAAGTGCTGCCGGTGCGTGCGTGTACTTGTACAGTGCACAGCGTAATCATGAATATTCATGTGGTTTGGAAAGTACGGGACTAAGAAATACGAGTGTAAAAAGGTCAATTTTCTCCTTAGCCCAGGACATGAGCTTAGTACGGGATTTATTGGCAAGTGTAAAAAGCTGAAAAAAATTGGTACGGGACTAACGATAGTCCTAGGTCAGAGAAAGTACGGGGTTAAGAAACACAAGTGTAAAAAGGGCTTCAGTGAAATATGAGAATAAACGGAAGCTCACTGAACTAACAACTAAAATGCTTCATTGTCATTCAGATTTCATAATACCGACTATTTGTCATCTTTTGACTTCTTCTGAGGGTGTTCGAGACCTCGAGGTCACTCTCGACAATATAGGATACGTGACTCTCAATCATCAGATTACAAATGTGCTGTCGATCTGCCTCATACGGTGTTTGTAAAATTGGAAAGATAAGGTGATGTTATTATCTCGATAAGTCATCTACCGACCGATTAGTGCATGTATTTACCTCTTCACACTTGGATTACTGCAATGGTCTTCTTGCTGGTCTCCCGAACTCCCACATAGCACCCCTTCACTGAATACAAAACACTGCAGCTGGACTTATCACGCGAACTAAAAAGTCGGATCATCGTTATCATCCCAATCTTACGGTTCCTTCACTGGCTTCAGATCCAAGACAGAATCATCTTCAAAATTCTCCTTCTCATCTTCAAAATCAATCACAACCTTGCTCCATCCTATCTTCAAGATTTCGTTTCTCTGCGCTCTTCATCATCGTCCTCCACAACCAGACGTCTTCTTTCCACCACCACTGCCAATCTCCAATTATCCCCCGGACCTTGTACCAGTATAAACACTTTATGGGGATCGTGTTTTTTTCCTATCTTGCCACTTCACTATGGAACAATCTCCCTATCAGTATCCAAGAGACCAATACCTTAGAATCATTTAAGTCACTCCCTGAAGAGTGTCTTTTCAGGCAGTCTTTAAAATGCTTGCAGTAGTAGTAGTAGTAGTTGTAAGTTTTGTCGATATATATTGTCTCATGTAGTTATATGCAAATGTATTTGAAGAGTTTGGTTCCAAAAGGTGCTGAATCCATCATTTTTCAATTGATTTAGCGCCTTTTGGTTAAAAGGTCTTCATTTGTTAATTTCATTTTCTACTTCCCTTGTTTTTTCTCTGTTTTCACTTTCATAGCGCTTAAAATACGATGTTAAGCGCTTAATGATATACAATGTATACTATTACTTTTATTATCATCTATAAACATAAGGTTTGGGTTCAAATCTTGCCTGGTGTATTCATCCGTGATCGAGGTGTATTGTCCGCAATGTCCCTCTTGACCCAGGCGTATAAATTAATGGGTACTTGACAATACTGGGGTTTATTTCAAGATGACAGGGCCTGTGGTAGAGCTGTATTAGCTCCGAAGAGGCTAGCCGTGTAGCATTCAAGACCATCAGATCAGGGTGCGGTAAGCGGGCTAAAATCAACCTGCATCATCATGATCATGTGGGTCATAAGGTATCTCTCGAGGATCTTCTTCAAGTGCCTATTCTGCTGGGATGAGAGCTGTCAGGCAGTTGGAGGATGCTTCATTATCACGTCAGGCTAGATGTAGGCAGCGGAAGGATCATCTTGCAAGAGGCTGTACGAAATCAAGTTGCATCCTGCAACAGATCGGACTACCTGGGCAGCTATGAGATCTCCCAGCATTACATCGGGCTTTTCGGAGCTGGATTACATCCTGCACGAGATTATTCTGTTGAGTAGCTGAAGACTCTTTCAGAATTGCCAGACCAAGGCAGCTGGAGGTTTGTCCTTCAATAGATGAAGTATAGCTAGTCAGCTGGAGGATCATCCTGCGTCAGGCTCTAAAGGCCCCGTCACACTACAGCGAATGCCCAACGAATTCGAAAAATTGGAAGATGACGTTCTTTGTATTCATTGGCTATGGGATTCGGAGAGATACGCTGGAGATTTTTCACACGTTAAAAAAAAAAATGGCTCCAGCGTAAAATAGTGGAGGACTATACTGAAGTGGTGGATACTTGGAAGGTGCATGGCGTTGGTGCACGGCGTCAAACGTGCGTCTTCATACCCCAAAATTTCATAATATCAACAATAATGAAAGACTCAAGGCCCTCTTGTTGCCTTGACCATTACTTCTGTGACGATGACAATTGTAATGTTAATAATGGGTTGTTTATCTTAATCATCAGTGTATATTTATTGTATAACATTGTATCTATATTGTATCATTGTATTGTAGTTATTGTAATATTGTATGGGGAACTTGCGGCTCTACAAAATAAATTCTATTTTCAAATTATAAAAGAAAGTCATACGTATTTGTACTGGATCGCATTTCTTGGCTTATACTGATTCTTTATTTCATGAACTTAAAACATTAAAGGTTTTTGATTTGAATATTATTCAAGTAGCAGTAATTATGTTTAAATATATTCATGATCAACTTCCATCATCGTTCAATGACATGTTTAGGTTTAATACTTCTGTCCATTCGTACCCTACTCGTATATGTAGAAATTTCCATCTTTTGAATCCTAAATTATTAGTGACACACAAATCTATCAGACATTCGGGTCCGGACATTTGGAATAATCTCCCGGACAACATAAAGTCTTGCTCAAGTATTTATTCTTTGAAAGCTTCACTAAAGCGGTATTTGACACAATCATATTCTCCCACTCATTACGTTATTGAATTAAATCAAGTTAGTAGCATGAAATTTCTAGGGCTTTTTATTGATAGTGATTTATCTTGGAAATCCCACGTCAGTTATTTAAGTAATATTATTTCTAAAACACGGGTGTTCTTAATAAACTGAAGAGTGTTTTTCCAAGTCAAATTCTGCTTAATCTTTATTCTACTTTGATTACTCCGTAACTGTGTGGGGGAATGCACCTAGAAATCTGTTTGATATACTGTTCCGTATTCAAAAACGCGCCATCAGAAATATCAACCATAATGTCGGATATTTGTCCCACACGAATGATCTATTTTTCAAAAATAAGATACTGAAAACATCAGATTTATTCAGTTACAACGTCGGCATATTTATGTATAAATTTTGTGCCAAGGAGTTACGGATGTTTTTACTCGCATGTTCAGGAAAAACTATTTGATTCATAATTATCCTACCCGCCAAAGTGACGCATTTCATCTTCCACGTACTCGAACAATTTTCGCTAAAAAAACCGATAATGTATACGGGCCCTAGACACTGGAATGACCTCTCCCCAGAAATAACAAGCTGCTCGTCTTTATATTCTTTTAAACGCAAATTAAAAGAGTCTTTATTGAGTGTATATCTTGCAGAAAACTGAATAATTGCAATGTCTTATGTAATATTGTGGTATGTTATTGTCCGATCAAACATTCTTGTCAACACGCTGCAGATTCCATTTTGGGTCTTGCCGTCAGGCTCTCCGAATTCATCATTAGCAATTCCACATTCTACTTCGTTTCCCTCTCTTCCTCTTTCCCTCTGCCTCTCTCTAACTTTCTATTCAGAGCTTGAAGGCAGGCGCCAAATGACTTAATAGCTGTACATGTTACTTTTTGTGTCTTGCTGATCATATCCTTGCGATAGTTTTAACGCAACAACAGTTTATAGTGTTCTATACCAAAGTAGGCTTTATAATTACGCAAATCATGTTGTACTCCGGAAACCAATGATAGCTCGGTCACAGTAATGGTTCACATTTTAGTATATTTTTTTTTCTTCTTCTTTTTTATCACATAGGCATACCCCGCTTTTTTTTACTTGGCACCATTACATCATCTGGTCTTATCTTCTATCCGTTCTCCGTTTCTTTTTCACAAACACTGATTACTCGGGGCTTACAGCCAAACAAGCTTGCTTTCATTTAGGTCCCTTCATACTTCTCTTTGATCAACCCCATTTCGATTTCGTTTTTGACCAGTTATCATTACATGTAATTACTGTGTTATCACCATATATATCGTTTGTTTTCTGCACATTGTTTACAAGGTAAAAAGAACTTGTTTTGATTTCTGTTTTAAAGTTCATAAATGAGAAGTATGAAAAATAAATGAATTGAATTGAATTGAATCCGCTATTTTTATGTTCAAATCCATCGACAAATTACTACTTCTATGTCGCTGTATGTATGTTACTTGTATGTATCTGTATGTATGTTACTTGTCGCCCATAGATCTATATGCGACACCATGACCATGGACTGGGTATGGAATTCTCTGCCCGAACGACTTAAATCATGTATATCACTTTTTTCTTTCAAAGAAAACATGAAAAAGTACATTATATCAAATTATGGGGGTTACTCTATATCTAACTGTTGTAACCATAAAGTGGTCTATTTTCTTTTTGTTTATGCCCCCCCCCCCAAGTCTCTCTACATCAAACTATTTAATAAACGCAATTAAGTTTTAATTATTGTAAATGGCACCTCGTATCGCGTGCCTGCTGGGCATATTCACTTACACCAGCACTCACCACACTCACCTTACTCTCTAGTATCTATACAATTTTTGTTGACACTGCAATGTGGTGACAGAATACCTGACATTCTGGCGTTTTCCCCTTATTTTCTTCTGTTTCGATAAGTATAGGACCTACATATTGAATGTTTTGCCCGTTTTTCTTCTCTTTCAAGGCTGTCGTATCTTCAAGCTTGTCGTATCGTCAAGCTATATGATTATTTGACGACAGTCTTCTGCATTCACATTCCCAATACATATACCATAATTCAGTCAGATAACTGGTATCACTATCCTGAGTAGACCCTAATTGACTTGTTTTCTTATTCTTTCCTTCAATCTGCTACCAGCCCAGTGTACGCGTAAATTTCAATTGGATACGTTTTTGACGTACACACTGGATGCCTCATTGTGTTGAAAAAAAAATGAATGTATTTCATTTGTGATATGTATTCAATGCTGAAAATTCCGAGAAAAAAGATTTAATTTGAATTTAAAAAAAGTTGAAAAAAGGATATAGAAAGACAAAAAGGATATAAAAAGAAATGTACATAAGATATTACAAAATCGCACAATACTAAATACCTCATTCAAAACAATAACAAAGGCGCAACATGATATCACATTCTACACAATAATTAATCCGTCCATGTTCCTCTGGTTAACATGCCGACTATTCGTGAGGTCTAGGAGGGAAAGGGGGCATACAAGACCCCCACCACACCACAAAAATCCCAAAAGTTACCCCTCGCCGTTTAAGTTTAACTTAATTAAGGATTATAAACTTTCGATGGCACCATAAACTATTATCACATTGCAAATCCCCACAAAACATGAAATAATATTGTGTGTCATTAGTTGGAAGAAACACAAGCATTCTTTGAAATAATGATAAGTAAAAAAAAAACACAAAAAACTCGCACTATATATGCATAGCTTTCCATGTAGGGTAATTTCAGTTTGCAATCAGCCTTGTAATGCACACAAAAACATGACAGCCTTGTGTTTGTTTGTATACGCATGTCATAGACGAAATGTGTCTCTACTTCAGGTCAAAGGTCATCGAGTGTGTTTCCTCCGTTGCAAACAAGAGAATGATAGCCAAGACGTAATAACATATTTCATGGTCACCATAACAACAGAGTGGGTGTTTTTCATGTATAATTTTGGTCAACCGATGTGTTTACATAACCGCCTCTGTATTTGCAGAAGAGAGTCCACTGTTCGAGAAGTTATGGTGTCCTTTGTGATCTGCTTTTTTAATAATATAATATGGTTAGCTCAAGTAGACATACTTCCTTTTGTAATAGTTAAGAACAACACACTTGACACCCTCCATTACCTTCCATTGTTGAAATTGATCTGGAATGATCCATCACGCGTGGGAGTTACTTGGACCATGCATGAGGTTGCATTGCGACTTGAGTTTGAGGAAGTAACCTTCCGTTCAATTTTCGTGATCTTTTGATAGCAATGGCAATTTTGAAGGAACTCGTGGCATTGAAAACATGACTTACGACATGCTACACTGCCTCAACGTGAGACGCTGTCAGCTTTTCAAAGCATTTGTTGAATACATTCTGACAAAGCACACTCCATTCTCACACATCCGTCTCGAGAATCTTCTTGCATCAGTGGGAGAACCGTGAGAGAGTGGATAAGGCTATGGTTCAGCTCATCTGATCAAGAGGGGCCATGTTAATAAGACTAGGTCTATGCCATTCCCAGGTCGAAAAACCAGCACAAAGCAGTAGAAACCAGTAACCGTTTTTGACTAGTCTCTACTGGTTTTTAACTGGCCTGAAATGGCCTTGAAACTAGAAGGCAACTCCAACTTTCCAGTAAAGAAATAAACACTTCTCATTGAAACCAGTTGATATCAGTTGAAGCCACACCTGTACCAGCTTATATCTGTTGAAGTCACCTTGGTTACCAGTTGATACCAGTAAAAGTCCACTGGTATCAGTTGATGGCAGTAAAAGTCTACTGGTACGAGTTGATACTAGTTCAAGTTAAGTCTGACTGTGCAATAGTTGCTAACAATTAATGCCAATTGAAGTATTACTGGTACCAGTTAACAACAGTTCAAGTCTGACTGTGTACCACTTGATACCAGTTGAATTCTACTGGTATAAGTTGATATCAGTTGAAGTCACACTTGTACCAGCTTATATCTGTTGAAGTCACCTTGGTTACCAGTTGATACCAGTAAAAGTCTACTGGTACCAGTTGATGGCAGTAAAAGTCTACTGGTACGAGTTGATACTAGTTCAAGTTAAGTCTGACTGTGCAATAGTTGCTAACAATTAATGCCAGTTGAAGTATTACTGGTACCAGTTAACAACAGTTCAAGTCTGACTGTGTACCACTTGATACCAGTTGCAGTCTACTGGTATAAGTTGACATCAGTTGCAGGCTTACTGGTACCAGTTAATAAAGTCAAAATCTTACTGTCTACCAGTTGATACCAGTTGAGGTCTTAGCATGGTACCAGCTGATGCCAGTTCCAATTGATCCCAGTTGAATTCTACTTTTTGAATTCAGTTGACTAAACTGGTGTATTATTTGCCAGTTTCCCTCTAGTTGACTCAAGTTGAAACAAGTGGAATAAACCGGCACGCTGCCCTAAAAACATACCACACTGTAATTGACTCCAGTTGAAACAATTTGGAACAAGCTGGACCAAGCTGGACCAAGCTTGGTCAAAAAACAAAACAAGTGGATTCAACTGGTACCAATTGAAGTCAGTTGACATTTCAACTGGCAAACTGCATGTAGACCATTGTGTGTGTGTGTGTGTGCAGTGTGTGTGTGTGTGTGGGGGGGGGGTGTTTATGTGTAAATAGTGAGTTGACACTTGAATACCTGACTGGACTTGCTTATCAGTTCATCCACGATCAAGACCCATTAACCAGCATTGAAATTTTGATACCAGTTGATTCCAGTTGATTTCTATTGGTTTTACTGGTTCTACTGGGCATGGATATTCATATAAAGCTATTCAAATTCTATTCGTGGAAATAGATAAAAACCGGTTACATTTAATGTTTTTATACACTTTGAGCTGTATTAGAAAATCTATCTAATTTCATTCACAATTTCAACTTGTGTTATAAAGAGATAATTTCATTGTTTTGTGATAAAAGTGTAGTCTACTTGGTTACCATACCTTAAAGGGAACATAAACCCTAAGAGAAATGTGGATTGAGTGAAAGCAGCAACATTAGTAGAACATATCAGTGAAAGTTTGAGGAAAATCGGACAATCGATGCAAAAGTTATGAATTTTTTAAGTTTTGGTGTTGGAACCACTGGATGAGGAGACTACTAGAGGTTATGACGTATGAGTGGACAATAATATAAAGAAAATATAAAGGGAATTCCACAAAAACTCACTTTTCTAGCAAAATGAAAGAGTACTTGACTAACCGCTTTCAGAAAGTAGGGGAATAATTGCTACCCCTAACATATGTCAGTATCAAGTTGATGGAATGTGTAATTTTCATGAAAAATGAATTTTTATTGAATTGCCTTTATATTTTCTTTATATTGTTGTACTCTCATACGTTGTTGTTATTTTGATTTTTTGGCGTGTATCATTCATTTATGAATATTTACGTGTGAGCAGTCTCCTTACCCAGCAGTTCCAACACCAAAACTTTAAAAATTCATAACTTTTGCATCGATTGTCCGATTTTCCTCAAACTTTCACTAATGTGTTCGACTGATGTTACTGCTTTCACTCGATCCACATTGCTTTTGGGGTTTGTGTTCCCTTTAAAGCATTACAACTAAATGCCCCTATGTAAATAAATGTAATATTCCTGGTACTAGCTAGGTAGAGGGTGTAGCTGTACCTTTATGTATAGGCTTTAACACTAGCTGATTCATTTGTTCTGGTAAACACCAATACCTCAAAAATAACTCAACACATAATCAAATTTGTCAACTGGATGCCAGTTGCTTCCAGTTGCCTCCAGTTGATACCAGTTGATTCCAGTTGAATGGATACCAGTTGATACCAATTGATTATATTAACAATTTCCACATCCAACCGGTACCATTTGGCTGAACGGGTAGCCAACTGGATTTTCGACTCAAGGGCTTTTTACACTTGCAAATTTTTGCTTAGTCCCGTACCAACGGTGGGGCTAGGGGGGGGGGGGGGCTTAGCCCCACCGTTGGTACCGGACTTTCCTTAGCCCACTTTCTGTTTACACTTGTTTTTGGCCAAAGTGGGCTAGCCCCACCGATAATCCCGTACTATCTGGCCCTGCAAAATAGCAGGGTTAGCACCGCAATTGCGGTGCCAAGCAAGCGAGTGTAAACAGAACGAAAAATAATCCGGGGCTAAGCGACGGAGACGAAGTCCGACCCCCACTGACCAATCAGAAACGAGGTAATCAAGTGCTGCCGGTGCGTGCGTGTACTTGTACAGTGCACAGCGTAATCATGAATATTCATGTGGTTTGGAAAGTACGGGACTAAGAAATACGAGTGTAAAAAGGTCAATTTTCTCCTTAGCCCAGGACAAGAGCTTAGTACGGGATTTATTGGCAAGTGTAAAAAGCTGAAAAAAATTGGTACGGGACTAACGATAGTCCTAGGTCAGAGAAAGTACGGGGTTAAGAAACACAAGTGTAAAAAGGCTTCAGTGAAATATGAGAATAAACGGAAGCTCACTGAACTAACAACTAAAATGCTTCATTGTCATTCAGATTTCATAATACCGACTATTTGTCATCTTTTGACTTCTTCTGAGGGTGTTCGAGACCTCGAGGTCACTCTCGACAATATAGGATACGTGACTCTCAATCATCAGATTACAAATGTGCTGTCGATCTGCCTCATACGGTGTTTGTAAAATTGGAAAGATAAGGTGATGTTATTATCTCGATAAGTCATCTACCGACCGATTAGTGCATGTATTTACCTCTTCACACTTGGATTACTGCAATGGTCTTCTTGCTGGTCTCCCGAACTCCCACATAGCACCCCTTCACTGAATACAAAACACTGCAGCTGGACTTATCACGCGAACTAAAAAGTCGGATCATCGTTATCATCCCAATCTTACGGTTCCTTCACTGGCTTCAGATCCAAGACAGAATCATCTTCAAAATTCTCCTTCTCATCTTCAAAATCAATCACAACCTTGCTCCATCCTATCTTCAAGATTTCGTTTCTCTGCGCTCTTCATCATCGTCCTCCACAACCAGACGTCTTCTTTCCACCACCACTGCCAATCTCCAATTATCCCCCGGACCTTGTACCAGTATAAACACTTTATGGGGATCGTGTTTTTTTCCTATCTTGCCACTTCACTATGGAACAATCTCCCTATCAGTATCCAAGAGACCAATACCTTAGAATCATTTAAGTCACTCCCTGAAGAGTGTCTTTTCAGGCAGTCTTTAAAATGCTTGCGGTAGTAGTAGTAGTAGTTGTAAGTTTTGTCGATATATATTGTCTCATGTAGTTATATGCAAATGTATTTGAAGAGTTTGGTTCCAAAAGGTGCTGAATCCATCATTTTTCAATTGATTTAGCGCCTTTTGGTTAAAAGGTCTTCATTTGTTAATTTCATTTTCTACTTCCCTTGTTTTTTCTCTGTTTTCACTTTCATAGCGCTTAAAATACGATGTTAAGCGCTTAATGATATACAATGTATACTATTACTTTTATTATCATCTATAAACATAAGGTTTGGGTTCAAATCTTGCCTGGTGTATTCATCCGTGATCGAGGTGTATTGTCCGCAATGTCCCTCTTGACCCAGGCGTATAAATTAATGGGTACTTGACAATACTGGGGTTTATTTCAAGATGACAGGGCCTGTGGTAGAGCTGTATTAGCTCCGAAGAGGCTAGCCGTGTAGCATTCAAGACCATCAGATCAGGGTGCGGTAAGCGGGCTAAAATCAACCTGCATCATCATGATCATGTGGGTCATAAGGTATCTCTCGAGGATCTTCTTCAAGTGCCTATTCTGCTGGGATGAGAGCTGTCAGGCAGTTGGAGGATGCTTCATTATCACGTCAGGCTAGATGTAGGCAGCGGAAGGATCATCTTGCAAGAGGCTGTACGAAATCAAGTTGCATCCTGCAACAGATCGGACTACCTGGGCAGCTATGAGATCTCCCAGCATTACATCGGGCTTTTCGGAGCTGGATTACATCCTGCACGAGATTATTCTGTTGAGTAGCTGAAGACTCTTTCAGAATTGCCAGACCAAGGCAGCTGGAGGTTTGTCCTTCAATAGATGAAGTATAGCTAGTCAGCTGGAGGATCATCCTTCGTCAGGCTCTAATGGCCCCATCACACTAGAGCGAATGCCCAACGAATTCGAAAATTGGAAGATGACGTTCTTTGTATTCATTGGCTATGGGATTCGGAGAGATACGCTGGAGATTTTTCACACGTAAAAAAAAAAAAAAAATGGCTCCAGCGTAAATAGTGGAGGACTATACTGAAGTGGTGGATACTTGGAAGGTGCATGGCGTTGGTGCACGGCGTCAAACGTGCGTCTTCATACCCCAAAATTTCAAAATATCAACAATAATGAAAGACTCAAGGCCCTCTTGTTGCCTTGACCATTACTTCTGTGACGATGACAATTGTAATGTTAATAATGGGTTGTTTATCTTAATCATCAGTGTATATTTATTGTATCATTGTATTTATATTGTATCATTGTATTGTAGTTATTGTAATATTGTATGGGGAACTTGCGGCTCTACAAAATAAATTCTATTTTCAAATTATAAAAGAAAGTCATACGTATTTGTACTGGATCGCATTTCCTGGCTTATACTGATTCTTTATTTCATGAACTTAAAACATTAAAGGTTTTTGATTTGAACATTATTCAAGTAGCAGTAATTAGGTTTAAATATATTCATGATCAACTTCCATCATCGTTCAATGACATGTTTAGGTTTAATACTTCTGTCCATTCGTACCCTACTCGTATATGTAGAAATTTCCATCTTTTGAATCCTAAATTATTAGTGACACACAAATCTATCAGACATTCGGGTCCGGACATTTGGAATAATCTCCCGGACAACATAAAGTCTTGCTCAAGTATTTATTCTTTGAAAGCTTCACTAAAGCGGTATTTGACACAATCATTACGTTAAGATAACAAATACTTATGGTGAAATATTGGGGTTTTTTTTCTATCTTTATTTTCTTCCTTCAACTGCATCTTGCATTCACACCTGCAACTGCACTGCACCCATCACCTGATCACTTTCCTCCAAGAGAGTTGTGTCGTTGGATAGTTATGAGGCCCCCATCCATTTCAAGCTTAATCGCTTACGATGGCGGTCTCCTGCATTCAATTATCTCTGTTATTTACTGAAAAGTACTGTATATTTCAATTTATGTTTCTGGGTATGTATACTGCTCAATGCAATCACTCATGAGTATCTATTTGTGTACTGTTATCGATTTATTTCACTGCACTTGCTATTCTTTGTCTTTGTGCTTTTGAAATTTGTATTCAATCTGTATTTGATTGAATGCGGAAATAAGTCAAATCAAATCAAATCAAATCAAATCAAATCAAATCAAATCAAATCATTATCGTCACCATCATCATAGCTATAATTATCATCAATACCATTCCTGTCATTATCATTATTTTCATTATCAAGTATTATTTTCATTGTCATTGTTGCAATTACTACTGTCAGTATCATCATGACTATTGCTGATGTTGCTGTTCTTATTCTTTTATTGTTTAGAGCAATGAATGCGACTTCACGGATAAGGGATCCGTGGTGCCGTGGTTCTGTGAAAAGCCGAAACACCCAAACCTAACCTGTGAGGACTGGTATTGGCATAACTCGAATAACAGGCTCAGCTCGAAATTGCCATACACATTTTTGAGTCCGGAGGAATATGTGTTTTTCCAAGAGTGAGTTGTTGTTGTTGCTGTTGTTGTTGTTGTGCCTTATTATGACTAGGTGTAATTATCACAAATTATCCATTCTCTTTCCTTAAAGAAGCCACTTGTGTGTGTGTAAATGATAACTGGATCAGTTAATATGATTTTAATGAATAATGATTAAGAGTTTTAAAGAAGGGTTCCGGAAAAACGGTTATTATACATGCATGCATGCATACTGATATCTACTTATGATATATATATATATACATATATATATATATATATATATATATATATATATATATTATATAAGATCCTTTGTGATATTTTTTCCATTTAAATGTATGTATATATGTATGTATATATATATATATATATATATATATATATATATATATATCAGGGCTCAACACTAGCTGTTCGGGGCCCTAAAATTGACATCTGAAAGTTTGTTGGCCCGAAATAAAAGCATAAATAATGTAACAGTTCATTTTGAATCTTAATTGCCCGATCGGACCACCAAAAGATAAATTTTATGACCCGACACCAACTTTATAGTGGCCCGCCGGCTACCACTAATGTCGAGCCCTGTCATATTGATCTTAATTCCACTCCATGGAGTCCACAAGGCTCGTTATGTAGACATCTGTCTTAGTAGGGCATCTGATATACAGTCAAATCTGTCTGTAGCGGCCCCAAGGGAGAGTGGCCGTTATAGACAGGTTCTCCGACATTCCATACGTGAAAAATCGGATAAGAAATAAGGAAGATATGACATTTGAAATTTCACATCATTTTCTTATGAATATTCAAATGAGCGATTTGATGATGTCATACCCTTACAGCTCTTCATGTATCTAATATATGAAATTCGGAAAAAAATTTATTTTTAGCTTATACAAGTAAAAGCATGTTTCCATATCAAGATATATCAGAGTTGAAATTTCTTCTTTTTTATTTTGGGTGGTTTCAAGGCAAGTCTTACATTTATACAGCTGAAGTATGAGATTTTTGTCATTTCTGTATATGAAATGAATAAGAAATTGTGAGAACATGACATCATCATCATCTTGCTTATATTCATAAGGACTGGTCAAGATATGTTTTTCGGAAAAAAAGGGAAATTTTGTAATGTCATATCTTCCTTATTTCTTATCCGATTTTTGTCATTTGTCATTCTGATAGGGAATATTCTTCTCTTTCTTTTGACATTTATTTATTTTGGGGTGGATTTCCTCTTTAAGTACTTGCATTTATTGTATATGTATAGTATTTATTTGTGTAATCAGGGCTCTAGATCAGCGATGGTCCGGGACCACTAAGAATTGGTGTCGGGCCACCAAATGTATCTTTTGGTTGCCCAATCGGGCAACTAAGATTCAAATGGACTGTTACTCTTGATTTTATTTCTGACCACTACAGTCATATCTCTTCCGGGCCACCAGAATTTCAGACTGAAAGATTTTAGTGGCCCGAATGAGCCACCAGACTAAAAAAAGATACTGTCTAGCCCTGAATATGGTGTAATATACTTTTTTTTCTTTATCTTTGACAGGTATAAACGCTTCTTGACCTGTGAGGACTGCTATGTTGACGTCAAAGAAAGAAATCCTTCTGCAATGACCAGTGAGATGTCTATGGCGACAACACCCGTTAGAGGTGATTTTTCGTTTGTTCTAAAGACAGTGCTTAACATTTTGGTGGCTCGGTTTAAAAAATAATTCAGTTCAGATCAATTTCATTTTTTGCATTCCATTTTCAATATAATTCAACAAAATTTGATAAGTTTTCGGCATAATTAAGGTAGGCCATATATATAAATGATTCCTATGCATAAACATCTAATAAACATGCAGGCCTGGTACAATCGTAGGAGAAACGTAGAAAATAATGACATAAAACAATGTCAAATTGAAGGTTTGTACACTATATAGCAGAGGGAATACTTCGAAATTCAGTTTATAGGAAAATTATCTGAAATGAAGGAGACCATCTTCATAGACACAGCTTGACGAAGAATATAAATGGCCACAGGTGAAGTTCTAATGGAAAGGTAAACTATCATAAAGTACCGTATACTCTAAATGTTGCCATTCACTTACTAGTTGAACAGCAGTATTGAGGATGTGCGGTGCTGTGAGGTGTGGGTTGTGCTCAAGCTGTGATGAAAGAAAGGTCCCCCGGAAGGTCCTTCTCTTATAGGTCCATGATTATATAACACATTATGCATGGCCTGTGTAGTCCATGCATTATAAATTATGAGCTAGCTCTTTCTGGAACACCTTTTTTCTATTTTGTTGTAACTATACTTTGAATCTGTATCAATTGTTCTGATTCTAGTAGTAATATAAACGAGAAGAATCAGTCGTTCCAGGGGCGGATCTAGCTTTTTATAAAGGGGGGGGGGGGGTTGGGGCGGTATGCGAGGGAGCGTAGCGACCGAGCCCGAGCGAGCGGAGCGAGCGAGGGGGGGGGGGGGGGGGAGGGTGTGGGGAGAATTTTTGTAAATCTGTGTGTGAAAATGGCGTTTTCTTGCATCTAAAACACCACTATTTTTGGTATAGAGGTCATTGCCAAATTAAAAATTACAAGTTTAAAAAAAAAGATAAGATTTAAAGAAAAAAAATTGTCCCCGGAGGTTTTTTTGTTTTTTTTTGTTTTTTTTTTTTTTTGGGGGGGGGGGTTGCAACCCCCAACCCCCCCTCTAGATCCGCTTATGCGGTCATATCGCGTTGTTAATTTCAATGAAAAATCTTGAGAAATGTCTATTAAGGTGGTGTGAAAATGTCTTTTAACCTTCGCTATAAGTGATCATTTTGCAATAGTTTTTTTTTTATTTTAGCCCATATGACTTTTTAAATTTGGCATTACAGTAAAGGTGAACATTTTCTATTCTCTTTGAAAATAATGAATTTTTGATACCGCATGGCATATCTTCATTTGGCTGTGAAAGCTTGTGATTGGTCTATGTGAATTATGTCAGCTGGCCTGCTATGAAGGTCACGCTCCGAATCTAAAGCACACGTGAGCTGAGCTTATTCAGCCAACCAACCAATCAGAAGACTCGATTTCTAGTTTTAAAAAATTAGTAAATCTCGTCTGTTCTTTGCTTGAGAAGAGCGTGTTACTGACATGATTAGAAACGTGCACCACATTAATAATTATATTTATGTATATATAAAAACAAACAAACAGAGACTTTCAGCTTTTTTGAGATGTAATTCCTACATTTGAGTTCACAATACACCATGATCAAGAGAAGCCAAAAAAGAAAATATTTTTGCTATTTCAAGCCATCTTTTTTCTCCTAAAATTCCACTTAATACAATTCTTCCAAATTTGATGTTAAATATAAGGGTTGGTTCTAAAAGTAAAACTTTTCATCTTTCTAGAAATTTGATATTCAAGTAATGTACTTGATGATTTTAAAGTATTTTGATATTTGCAATACTGTATTTATTGTGAGTCGACTTTGTGAGTATATCATTATGCCCATAATCTACTTTGTCTACGGACATGATGTTGACTGTTTGTCTATTTAAATATTTTACGGCAAGGACCCCTCTGCAAATCAGCCCATCAGCCCAAAATCATATTATGAATAAATAAATGAATAGATAAATAGTTAGATATATAAATAAATAGATAAACAAGTAATCAAATAAATGAATAAACAAATAGATAAATGAATTGATTAATGAATAGATATCTAAATGAATATAATATGTATAAATGAATAATAAGTAAACGGTGCATTTTTGCCACAAAGAAAATTTTATGAATCATGAGATTTCACTCGATCAAAGATTTAACTTCGGCAGGACTCATATAAAAAACGGCTATTTTTTAATAATAAGGATTATACAGACCTGCCGACTAACTGTGACGTGGGAAGGAGGTTGTATTTAAATATCATGTCCTTAAAGGTAAGGTGTAGTTTTGGTTGAGATGGGGGATTCAAATTTTAACTTTTTGCGAGATGATTAGAAACCACCTATATAAAATATTAAGGAGCATACAATACATAAACTACGAGGAGGAATTAAAAGTTTATTTGATGAAAATCGGTTTTGAAATGGCCGAGATATCCAAAAACAAAGTAAAACAGAGTGGTCCTAATAATTTTTTTTCTTGATATCTCAGCCATTTCGGAGCCACTTTTCATCAAATCAACTTTAAATTATTCTTAAAGTTGTTTGCTCTTTCATATTTCATAAGAGGTTTCTCATTATCTCACAACAAAATTGGAAACCAAAGCCCATCTCAACCAAAACTATACAACCCCTTTAAACTCGATGTTCAATGCTGATGTTCATTATATACAACCACAAAACACTCGAACGTACACACGGATTAAACAGCATGCTGTCACTAACAAAATATCTATAACAATGAACAAAATGCAATATCACTTGCTCATGAACCGTTTATAGAACGGATTATACTTATATTGCTATCTCTATTGAAAAAAAAAATGAAAGTGTTTTTGGCTGTTTGGAAGCATTCAACGATGTAATTTTACCAGCAGTAAAAGGGTGGAATTGTATTGCATTAATTCTGCCTTATCATCATGCATGGAGCCGGTGCCGTGGCTGTAGCAAGGTGCGCACCATTTTTTATTGTTATGCTAATTTATGCTGCGTGATTGCACAGTTGGTGCATCATAATAGAAAGAAGATTAATTTCCTTTTAGGGGAGCCGCGTGGATGAAAAGAATGTGAATGTTGGAACTTTAGATAAACCAAAAATATCGGATAAATATGTTGATCAAACAATTCCCTGAATTTGTGTCGAGAAGGCCTTGACGACCATGGGGACATCACACGGAACGAAATTTCACAAGACTGGAATAGGCCGGTTCTGGTGATGTATTCAAATTTTATGCATGCTTTGTTCACAAAAGTTGCCCTAAACAACAACAAAGCTTGTCGGAATCTTGCCCTACTTCGCAACAACTATACGATTCCTGCCTATGGAACTTCTTGGGAGGGAGGTGAATGCAATGCTTCGTTACTAGGTTGGAGGAAAAGGAACATCCATAAATTGTAATACATTATTGCAGAAACTGTCTACTGGATGTCAGGGGGTGTATAATTCATTTCATTTATTTTCACTTAATAAAACATGCTAACATAAACATGTAACAATAGTATGACAAGTATAACATAACAATGTGATAAAACAAACAAGCAAACAAAGGACCAAAGTTATAAAGTGAAGAGGTTAATGAGAAGGCAATGGGCCTTATTTAAAAGTAACCCCGGGAAAGTAAATACAACGTTGTGCCTCTTTTTTCTATAAACTACAACTGACAAAAACGTCGGCACACGCACGCACACACACATGCATACACAGACAAAACATACACCAGCACATTAGCAATACAGAAGATGCCATTTTAGTCTGGGTGCCAAAGCCACTTTTTGGGCCTAACCTTGTTTTACCGTCCACCCAATGTTTTTTGAAGGTTTTACCCTATTTCGGGGGTGCTGAATCCGAATCTGGATGATGCAACTCTTGCATCCTTGAGGGTTTTGAGATATTCAAGATGGCCGCCAAATGGCCGCCAAAACCGGAAATTCCCACGTATTTCCTTCTTAATGGTGAGATATTGAAAAAAATTGATGGATTTACCCTATTTCGAGGGTGCTGAATCCGAATCTGGATGATGCAACTCTTGCATCCTTGAGGGTTTTGAGATATTCAAGATGGCCGCCAAAATGGCCGCCAAAAACCGGAAATTCCCACGTATTTCCTTCTAAAAGGTGAGATATTGAAAACAATTGATGGTTTTACCCTATTTCGAGGGTGCTGAATCCGAATCTGGATGATGCAACTCTTGCATCCTTGAGGATTTTGAGATATTCAAGATGGCCGCCAAAATGGCCACCAAAACCGAAAATTCCCACGTATTTCCTTCTAAATGGTGTGAAATTGGAAATAATTGATGATCCTCCCTATTTGGAAGGTGCTGAATCCGAATCTGGATGATGCAACTCATGCATCCATGAAGTTTTTGAGATATTCAAAATGGCTGTCAAAATGGCCGCCAATTAAAACCGGAAATTCCCATGTATTTCCTTCTGAATGGTGAGAAATTGAAAACAATTGATGGATCTACCCTATTTCTATGGTGTTAAATCCGAGTCTGGATGATGCAAACCTCGCATCCTTGAGGGTATTGAGATATTCAAGATGGCCGCCAAAATGGCCGCCAAAATGGCCGCCAATCAAAACCGGAAATATCTATGTATTAGCTTTTAAATGGTGAGAAATAGAAAACAGTTGATGGTTTTACTCTATTTCGAGGGTGCTGAATCCGAATCTGGATGATGCACCTCGAGATAGTCAAAATGGTCGCCAAAATGGCCGCCGAAATGGAAACTCCAATGTATTTCCTTCTTATAAATGGTGAGAAATTGATAACAATTGGTTTTCGTCAATGGCACAGTTTGAACTTGCTGTATATACAGTGAAACCAGCTCTACTGGATATCTTTGAGTTGGTACGATACAAGTGTGCCAGCAATAATTAACCCTTCAAGACTACAGATGCGGTTGAATAATTGCAAGATTACACTGTTTCCTCTACATATAATGGATAAGTTTTGAACACTAACAATTAATGGACAAGACATGTTCATCTAAATCATATTGTGATAGTGATGTAGAGAAGTGTACTGAAATTACCCAACATTACCTGCCTTAATCCATGAGCAGTTTTAATCTCTTTATCCATGAACACTCAAATTGGTTATTTGGTTTATATTGGTGGTCTTGATGACATTGTTGAAGACACGAGTGGGACATTTTTATTGTTATGCTTCAATTTTTTCTTCAATATGATGTAACATTATGTATGTATATATGTATATATAATCTATTACAAACACACACGAGGGGACGGACAAATCACAGGTAACGCGCCTTGGAAAAAAAAAGCTAGATAAAAATCAAACGACCACATGGAAGGTAATAGTTGATAATCCAGTACTTACGAATATCATAATCGCGCAGAGTGCTTTTGAAATTACCCTTATTGATATCTACTATAGTGGTCATGGATGCAACCATTTCCAATGACCTAATCAGAATATGCGACAAGTTTCACAAGAATACGAGGCGAGACTCGTCAGAATACAAGACAAGTTTCAACACCAAATACCAACATGCCATAATTTGATTTTACTCTATTGATAGCCGAAAAGGATTAACTTTACATCTATGGAGCCATATTATTGGAGACCACAAGCATTATTTCATAACAAGTATGCATAAAGACATTTTCAATCGTATCTTTCTTTGCGTTTGTACGTTTCAGTATGATGTCATTATCACTTCTTCTTTTTTTCCAGTACGTGTTAAAGTTCCGTTTGAGACATATCGGAATATCTCAGTATATTACAATACCATTGTGACTGTCATTTTGACTTTCAATAAATTTTGGCTGATTTGACAAATTCGCTCAACTGAGTTGAATTCAAGAATACGAATTATTGCTTTTCACCCTGCATGGGTTTAATCTCCCGCTTCGCGTTGGAGCACAATACTTCACCATTTCAGTATAAGAACATGTTAAGGAGTTTCCGTTCATACAGGACATTAGTTGTCCGAAAACCTTCAAAGACCTTCAGCACCCTCGAAATAGGGTAAGACCATCAATTTATTTTAAAAATTTTACCATTAAGAAAAAATATATTGACATTGGAATTTCTGCCACTTATTTTGGCTGTCATCTTGGACGTCTAAAAACCCTAAAGAATGGACGAATTTCAACAACCAAGTTTCGAGGGTGCTGAATAGGGCCTAAAATTTACCAATTTTTGACAGTTATTTTGGCGGTCATCTTGGACATCTCAAAACCCTTAAAAAAGAACACGAAAGTTGCATCAACCAGGTTCGGATTCAGCACCCTCGAAATAGAGTGAAACCGCCACTTGTTTTCAATTTCACACCAATTAGAAGGTAATATAGGGCTCACATGGAAATTTTCGTTTTTGACGGCCATTTAGGGGCCATTCTGGCGGCCATCTTTATTATCTCAAAACCCTCAAGGAAGTAAGAGCTGTATACTGGAGCTTCAAATTCAGCAAACTCAAAATAGTGTAAAACCACCAACTGTTTTATATTTTACACAATTTAGAAGGAAATAGGGGGTCTACATATGAATTTCCGTTTTTCGCGGTCATTTTTGGCGACCACCTTTATCATCTCAAAACCCTTAAGGATGCAAGAGTTGTATCCTGAGCTTCGGATTCAGCACACTCAAAATAAGATAAAAACCACCAATTGCTTTCAAATTGTCACCATTTAGAAGGAAATACATGGGAACTTCCGTTTTGGGCGGCCATTTTAACGGCCATATTGACTATCTCAAAATCTTCAACAATGCAGGAGTTGCACCATCTAGATTCTGATTCAGCACCCTCGAAATAGGGTAAAAAAAAATCAATTGTTTTCAATTTCTCACCATTTAGAAGGAAATACGTGGGAATTTTCGGTTTTGGTGGCCATTTTGGCGGCCATCTTGAATATCTCTAAAACTTCATGGATGCAAGAGTTGCATCATCCAGATTCGGATTCAGCACCCTCGAAATAGGGTAAAACCATCAATTATTTTTAATTTCTCAACATTTAGAAGGAAATACGAGGGAATTTCCGGTTTTAATTGGCGGCCATTTTGGCGGCCATCTTGAATATCTCTAAAACTTCATGGATGCAAGAGTTGCATCATCCAGATTCGGATTCAGCACCCTCGAAATAGGGCAAAACCATCAATTGTTTTTAATTTCTCAACATTTAGAAGGAAATACATGGGAATTTCCGGTTTTAATTGGCGGCCATTTTGGCGGCCATCTTGAATATCTCAAAAACTCCATGGATGCAAGAGTTGCATCATCCAGATTCGGATTCAGCACCTTCCAAATAGGGAGAATCATCAATTCTTTTCAATTTCACACCATTTAGAAAGAAATACGTGGGAATTTTCGGTTTTGGCGGCCATCTTGGCGGCCATCTTGAATATCTCAAAACCCTCAAGGATGCAAGAGTTGCATCATCCGGATTCGGATTCAGCACCCTCGAAATAGGGTAAAACCATCACTTGTTTTCAATATCTCACCATTTAGAAGGAAATACGTGGGAATTTCCGGTTTTGGCGGCCATCTTGGCGGCCATCTTGAATATCTCAAAAACCCTCAAGGATGCAAGAGTTGCATCATCCGGATTCGGATTCAGCACCCCCGAAATAGGGTAAAACCATCAAAAAACATTGGGTGGACGGTAAAACAAGGTTCAGCCTCTGGCACCCAGACTATTTTCACAAACGCACCCCTATCATGCTAATCTCTTATCAATTCAGAGTGATAATAGTTACGTTCAGACGGGAGCCCTTAACCTCGAAGTTAGGAAACTTCGAGGTTAGAGCTTGTAGTTAGGGACCGTGAAGACGCACTCGTAGTTAGCAAACCTCGAGGTTTGCTCGATGTTTCGAGCCACGAGAAATCTTATGGTTAGCGCTCTAACCACGAGCCGCGGGGGGTCCCCACTCGTAGTTAAGCACCGTGTGGACACAAAAAAACAACGAACTCGAAGTTAAAAGTGACCTCGCCGTAAACTCCAGCCCCCACAATTTCCCTCTGCTTCCGGGTCAACCTCCCAAACGTACACCACAAATACACTACACGTGAAAAACCTATGACGCACGACACAACAACATCATCTTTTCTTCCCATGCGCTTGATCTCTGAAACTGAACACGTCGAACTCGCTACTGTATTTTATATTCTTCTCCGACGCTAAAAAAAATGTTTTCGACGAATATCTTCATAAAGGCATAAAGTCATCAGTGCAGTGCTATCTCTGCATACCATGACAGAGAACAAGAGCACCTGTAAGCGAGTCCGACAGGGTTGGACTAAAGAATAAATAGACGTCTTGTTAGCAGTGTGCGCTGAAACTTCCGGTTTTGTGGTTTTAACATCGAGTGGGACCCACTCGTAGTTACGGGGGGCAGAAGCTTTACCTCGAGGTTTCGTAACCTCGAGGTTAAGATTCGTCGTGTGGACACACGTCGTAGTTAGGGGGCAAGAGCTAAACCTCGAGGTTTCCTAACCTCGAGGTTAGGGCCTGCCGTCTCAACGTAACTAATGATTACTTCCAGAATGCCTTTCAAGTAAAATACGCTTGAAAGCTTTCTTAAAACTTTTTACCGTCTTCTTACATTTCATAACAGTTCTATTTACTACATTTAAGATGAATGGCCTGTGAACTGTTGTCGCTGCTCATACACACACATAGTCCCTTGCGAAATAATGTGCATGGCCATTAAAATCATTATACAGTGTACCATGAACGCGCCGTGCTCGCCCATGCTCATTCTTTAGGTGGATAATGATTACGTAGGTCCAATCACACGGAAACATTCTCCCCCCCCCCCCCCCCATACACACATATTCACAAAGAGTTTTGTAATAAACGTGTATACTGATCTACGAAGGCTTTGTTGATGTGATATATCAATATGCTTTGTGGTCGCACTTTTGTCTAAAATATCCTTCAAAATTTCAATCAATGAAATGATGGCTATTCTTGTTCCTTGGTGGTGCAAGGTTCCATGAGCTTTTCGGCTGCTCGGGAAAACCTTTGTCATGTTTGTTCTCGCGTTGTTCACAAAATGTACAAACATATACAGAACATTTCTTTTATCATGTACGTGTGTTGAGACAAGGATTGTCGCCCCCGGCTCGGGGCGACAATCCTTGACGGAGTTGGCGTCAAGGATTGTCGCCCCGTCACAGATTGTCGTCTGGCGACAATCTGTGACGCTTGTGCAGTTTCCAATTTTTGACCTCGATGGCGACAATCTATGATGGCAAAAAAATTGTTGCGTGTGTGGTGGTTGTATAGTGGTAGTGGTTTGTTTGTCTGTGTGTATACGTGTGCCTGTATGCCTACGTGTTCATGTCTGTTTGTGTTTTGATGTTTGTGCGAACGAACTTTTTTGAGCAGCAGGCACTACTGTGGCAATGAAAATGCCTTCAACGTGTATGAGCACGTATTATAGAGTTCACAGCAGCGTTGATTTCAAAATAGTATGGGTGTGTCAATTTCAGCGGTGAGGCGGGCTAGGAGAGAGAGACCGAGAGAAAAGGCATACGAGGGAGGTACCCTCCAAATGTTATCTGTCCTTGTTAATTTTTTCACTGTAGTCATATTCTTCCATCAGTCTTAACTATAACTTCCATATCACTATTCTTTGTCATATGCATTGTAAACAAACACCAACAAACACTCAAATCCTCATAATGCAAATAAACCACCTCAACATTTTTTTTTGTTTTTCCTTGATATTAATTGATTTCATTCAAATCATTCATAAATCGACCCATTCTGAGTACCATGTAACATGAACAAAAACGTTACAAATGGCAATTCGAATCACAAACAAATCCATTTGTCAATTTATACTACAAATAATCTCACTTCAACATAGATAACTCGATTATAGACCAACCCTACTAACAATTTCTTCACGAGAAAGTTTTGACATGTAGGGCCCTACCAAACCTATATCCCTTGAATATATTGGTTTGGATCATGTAACACCTTCTTACTTGCAAGGGCATATACATAAAAAAACCCACACAAATCACATTATACGAATCTAAAATGAAATCAGTCATAAAAAACCCGACCAACCCCCCCCCCAACCGAAACAAATCTACATCTATCCTAAATATTAAATCCTACCGAATGTCATACCATTTATAACTATCCTTCTTCAAATCAAATCCCAAACCCACCAACCCCCGATTAACCAAAACCTGAATCATCCCACACCCACATTCACCAACCTACACACATACACACACGCAGGTGCTGTTCGTTATTCCGAAGGTTCGTTTTTCCAAAGGTTCATTTATCCGAAACACACAATTCCCTATACCTAGAGGTTCGTTAATCCGAAAATGAAAAAGGGTTCGTTAATCCGAACATTTGTGGCGTTATTCCGAAGGTTCGTTGATCCGAAAATGAAATTCGGAATAACGAACCTTCGGAATAACGAACCTTCGGACTAAAGAGCCTTCAGAATAACGAACCGTCGCTATAACGAAATGTAACCCCCCCCCCCGACACACAAACCCGAACCGATACCACCTTCCTTCCTGATGAAACTACTGCCCAATGTTGATACATAAGACATAATGGACCGTATGCATAAAAGCAGCATCCGCCCGCACGCAAGCACCACTCCAAATTCATACAAATCCGTCAAACTCATCCAAGTCAAAGCTGCTGATAAAATCAATATAACGCGTATACCCATGCCAGCAACAGCTTACTAGGTATCCCTCCCCACGCGCAGCCAAAACACAAACGCTGACATAATAAACACATTCTTCCATCATAGTTATACACTACACACACACACACACACACACACACACACACACACACACACACACACACACGCACACACACACACACAAACGGACACTAAATTATCATGTGCGCGCCCACATACTTCCTTGAAACCTCACCATGACTTTTTACATGGCATGTTTGCATGCATGGATGTAGCCATGTAAGTTATGTGTTGGTATTTCAATGACTATGTCAAGAACGATATAATAATACCCAGCAAAATGTGCTTCGAGGGCGGGCGACAATCCTTGCCGCCAGCCCTCGTCACAGATTGTCGCCAGACGACAATCTTTGACGGGGCGACAATCCTTCACGCCAACTCCGTCAAGGATTGTCGCCCCCGAGCCGGGGGCGACAATCCTTGTCGCAACATATGTGTTTTTATTTCAATTATTCTAGCTGTTGGTGAAATGCCGATACTCCCCTACTTTTGTTCCTTTATTAAAGAAAATTGCGGTTTATACACGAAGAAAAGGACAAAGAAGGCCCTATCAACCTTCCAACTTTTTGCTTACGCTATCCTAATTTTCCTCACGTTAACGTTATGTAAACAATTGTAGTTTAACATTCTCTTCAGAGTTGTTCTATGTATTTACTTGCTTTTCGTCTTTATGATGGTCGACAACTCCTCCAAACGACACATCCTAATTCTCTTGATCTGTTCCTTTCTTATTCGCTTTCATTTCATTCGCAGCAAACCCTCATGCTGGCGCTCTCAAAAACAACTACCTCTAATTTTTTTGTTTGTTTGTTGTTGTTGTTGTTGTTGTTTTCAGCTGCCTAATGTTCCCGTTCAGAGCGCGACTAAAAACGGATAGTCATTCTGCGGCGTCGGTAGCGACATAATCCCTCTTCTCCGTAAAATATAAATTTCCCTGTGCCCTTGGCTCTTGTTGTCATGGAAGCGGGGGGGGGGGGGGAGGAAATGTGTGTGTGTGTGTGTGTGTATGTGTGTTTGTGTATGTGTGCATGTGTGTGTGTATGTGTGTGAGTGTGTGTGTGTGTGTGTGTGTGTGTGTGTGTGTGTGCGTGTTGAGAGGGAGGGAGAAGATGTTTATTGAGGGAATGATATTGCTCGGGGAAGATGACTGCGTTGAAGCATATAGCTTCCGTTATCAGTGATTATCATTTCATACAATTAGGATGGGCTGGAGCGACGCGACGGTCCGCAGCGATTTCTGTCGTTAACACAATGTATTGAATGGTGTATCATCTAGAAGTGTGATAAGAACTATATTTGTAATATCGACCATAGATGTAACATACTGTATTTGCATCCTAATTGTAATATCAACCCTCAATGTAGTATATTTTAACCCCATGTGTATAATAAATCGTGTCAACCCTTTAATGTATATATCCAGACCCCTATAATACATTTTAACCCTAAATCAACAGGAGACAATCATACAGTATTATGTAATACATTTTGAACCCTAAATATAAAACCCTTTAGGCTATGGGCTGTAGTAGGAGTGGTGATGTAGACTGGTTACACTTTTTGTGATGGTACAGTTTCGGTTGAGATGGGGCTGGATGTTTTTAACGTCTTTTGATGATGATTTTTTTAAGGTATTGAGAAACCTCTTACGAAACATATAGGAGCATGATGTAATTCTAAGAGGATTTCAAGTTTATTTGATGAAAATCGGTTTTGAAATGGCTCAGATAAACAGAACTTAAGCGATCCTAATCGTCATCATGCTAATAAAAGATTTACTTTGTTTTTGGTTATCTCAGCAATATTTCAAAACCGATTTTCATCAAATAAACGTTGAATTTCTCTTGAACTATTGTATGTTTGTTAACATTTCATAAAGTGTTTTTGAAGTATCTTTGCAAAAAGTTAGAAGCTGAATCTTCACCTCAACTAGTACTATACCACCAACTTTATCAAGCAATGGCAGGAAAATTTAAAATCAGTCCTCGGTTTTCTCATGCAGCTTGTTCGGCTGTCCAATGTGAAAACCAATACATGTTGTTGATTCACATTACATGTATCTTGTTCCACATAACATCGAGACAAAAATTCAGACTTCGCTCAAAGTAAGTTTGGCTAATTTATATTCATATCTTGTTCGAGACTCATTATATGAATGGCGATAGGAAGAAAGAAAGATACCACTAAATAGATAGATAGACAGATAGGTTGATAAATAGATAGAAAGATAAATAAATAAATAGATAGATAGATAGATAGAAAGATGGATAAATAGATAGATAGATAAATAGATAGATTAGAAGATAGATAGATGAATAGATAGCTTAGGTAGATATATAGACAGATAAATAAATAGATAGATAGATAGACAGACAGAGCCGAGACAAAGACAAGCAAAGAGAAAAAAAATAGGGTCGATATTACACGAAGGGGTGGATATAACATTTAGGGTTAAAATGTATCACAAAGTATATTTTAGGCTGATATTACATTATGGTTTATATCACATTTAGGGTAGATATTCAGGGTTGAGTTGTATTACATTCAGGGTCGATATGACATTCAGGGATGTCTTCGGTTATTACACTGGAAGGTTAGAATGCATGACATTTGGTGTCGATGAATTAATCGCTGAATCAATGTTGCCTATATTATCATGCAAATTGTGTATGATTATAGAAGAAAACTATTATTTCAGAGTTCAGCAACCACGCAGGTCTGCAGCCAGTGACATGTTCACACTGTCATCATTCAAATTGATAATCATATTTGATTTCCTGCAATTCGTGGCTCTGGTATTTCTTTTTTTAACCTCTGACATTGTGACTTCTAGTATTTGTACCTTTGGTATCTTACCCTTTTGCATCAACAATAAAAAAATGTGAAATTTTAACATATGGGAATTCTCCGAGAATTTTTACCTGTAGTATTTTACCTCTGGATTCAATTTTTTTTTCAAGAGCAAGGCTTTTGTCAGTCATCAGACATGAGAATTGTAAATAATATATTCACTCAAAGTTGTGTTGTCAGCGAAGCATTGTTTGACGAACTTTGATTTAAAAAAAAGAACAACAAATTTGAATTGAATTGAATTGCAATTTTATGTGAAAGACTTTGGGAAGTGGGTCTGACATAGACCCGAGGCTAGATATCGAATCGATGGGTTACTAAAAACACTATTCAATCAATTCAATTCAATCAATCATAGTTCATTTCCAATCAACGAATGTCAAAACATAGTACAAAGTATACATGTCATGAAATAATATTGTTCAAACATTTGCATGACTGGTAGATTCATGTAGTATTCGAGATGAATTATATAACAACATATATATATATATATATATATATATATATATATATATATATATATACATATATACATACATACAATAATTAGGAGGAACAATGCATATATATGCTTCGTGCGGAAAATAAATTCGATTTTCGACTATGTCCCAATCGAGTTTACATTTCTCTTTCACAGCACTCAATACAGATCACGGACGGTTTCCATGGCAGCAACCATGGAGCAGTCTCTCGCCATGTGAACCTACTGGCATCCGGATATACGAGTCGGTTTCTTCCGGATATTTCTACAGCAACTCCTGGTTCTCCAACCAGTGCCGAAATCGTAGGTTCAATTTTACAACCGCTAGTGACTGCGTTAAGAATAAAACCATTCTGATAGTGGGCGATTCCACGTCACATCAGATATATCGCTACATGACAGCCGTTTTGAAGCCCCAAGTTCTTTCCCCTTATCGATGTCGCTATCATGGAACAAGGCCGGACATCGACTTCAATTTGTATTTCAAATTTCACGGTCTTCCAACGCGAGGGACTTCTGGAGGCCCAAGTGAGTGTAGTAACTGGAATACGGTGGAAGTTTTAGACGAGTTAGAATTCGTACCGGATGTGTTGGTGTTAGGTTTACACCATCATTTCAGCGTGATCTCCCTAGACCTCTATAGAGAGAGACTACGCAAAGTGCGGGCTGCTGTGAAAAGGCTCTTAGAAAAAAATCCTCGGCTTCTTCTCATTCTCAGAAGCGCCAACACGAGGTCGTTTAGATCACTTGCAAGTATTCTCTCTGACAACGAGTGGTACATTTACCAACTGGACAGAATCTTTAGCGAGATGTTTGCGGATTTCCCGAGGGTGTGTCGAGTTGATTTGTGGAGTATGACAGTGGCACAGTTTGATAGGGATACTATTCACGCCAGGTCAACAGTTATTTCAAACGCAGTCCATATGATGTTTTCCCACATTTGTCCAGTTTGACGCCTATGATTGCAGCGTTGTAATGACGTAAGGATATTGAAGGTGTACAAACCAGTGGCTGGAGAGTTTTGAAGTGATGACGTCATCAAGTGGCCTAATTTGCATATACGTTATACGATCACTGTTCACTTCTTAATTTGTATATCGTTTTGCTATCAAAATAATTACTGTCTGTTCATTGGTAGTAAAAAAAAAAACACGTTAATAAAGTAGTTCTTTCAACAGTTTCGATTTTCGATCTCAATGGGACATACAACTTTTTTTTTTTAAATACAAGTAGGTCCATATGTGTAGCTGAATTATCAATAATGTAAGGAAAACAATGCGGTCTTGCAATTCATCGGCCGCGAAACATTACATTTTTTAGATGCCCGGCTGCCCCAGGACCTCATTAACGGTACAATATACGGTCCTTGGCTCCATCCTACACCCCTCCACAGACACACACACAAACAGACACACAGATGCACAGACACACAGATTATCCAGTACTTTTTCATTCCATTCCGCATGACTATATATCAATATACAAAACAAATTTACAAAACTTAATATCTAATGTCAAGAATAAATCAAGTGGATCTGAAAGAAGTCCTATATACAGTGGCGTATCTAGGGGGGGGGGGGGCAAGGGGGGCACGTGCCCCGGGCGCCACTCCTTGGGGGCGCAAAAAACGAAAAAAAAAGCGAAGAAAAGAAGGAAAAAAAACGAAGAAGAAGAAGAAGAAAAGAAAAAAGAAGAAGAAAAAAAAAACTCGCCCGGAAAAGGTGGGGGGAGGGAGAATGGTGGGGGGGGGGGGGGGCAGAAAACCAAATCAAACAAGATAAAAACAAAACATGATGATGACGCGGACAAAATGACAATGTTTATTGTGTTCACACAAGAATTCCATGTTCCGTAAGCTGAAATACAACAATTTTCGGCGCGCTCGCTGCGCTCGCTCGCCAAATATATATAAAAAAGAAGGTAAGAACAAAACTTGATGATGACGCGGACAAAATGACAATGTCTATTGTGTTCACACATGTCATTTGATATTTAGCAGGCAAAATGTTTCACTGAGCAGCGGTTGCAATTCGTCGACGACCATCCGAACCGTCGTATATGTCAAAATTCGGTAAATTTTTCGAATTTCAGATTTTGCCGTTTTAAGAAAGCCCAGCACACACTCTTTCTACTCACAAAATTTTGGAACCGGATTTTGTGTTTTTAACAGAGAAATTTGATATACGTCATTTTGCCTGAACGCGAATTGGCTGAAGGCGTTCATCCGAACCGACGTATCGCTATACGTCGGTTCGGGTGGACGCGAAACTTCGAGTCGCGTTCAGAGAAGGTGTCGTATCGCCCCGGATCAGCCAGAACTGGCAGAAGCAGACGATGGAGCGTCAACTGGACCCTCCCCAGGACCGGTGAGTTTTATTGTGAGTAGCTATGAAATCATGCGATTTCAATTAAAATGAACAGACCCAAGCAAGTTCTATCCATAAGATTGTCACTTGTCAAGATAAATACGCAGATTGTCGTGGGTTTCCCCAAATATTTCGTCGTGTTGTTAGGTGTAGTCCTGTGTATAGATAAATATGTGGGTACAAAGGGATACTATAGTAGAGTTTAAAATCATAGACCCTTACTAGTCTAGAAGAAAACAACGTTCACAATGATCTCATTGAGTTGGCTTTATGTGCTTATGGTCCATATATGGACCTCATACGTAGTGGGTGTGGGCAATGCCAAACTGTTAACACTTCAGGGTGAGTTGTTTTGGAATTACCACAAAAAGTACGAGATTACTAGACGAGTCTAACAATTAAGTTACGTAGTCACAGCCAACAATTTAGAGCCGCTAATCGCTGGTTCATCATTGAGTGTAGGACCCTAGAGTTCTGATGATAGGTTCTACTTACTTATATTTTTATGGCCGATTGAGCCCCAAGCTTGCAAGCACACACAAAGAAAAACACCCAAATCTGAGTGTAATGACAATGTATCTCATGTGAATTTGCCAATGTAAGCCAGGGATCTAGTAGTAGAAGGGCCTAGCATAGGCTATACTGGCTATAGTAAAATGAACGATTATAAATTACCAACGTCTGTAAATTCACCTGATACTAGGATTCCTAGGACTCTAGGAGTAGGATTAAATTATGCTGGCCCATAAATACATGTGTGTTGTTCAGAGATCTAGCCAACTGCAAATGCTTTGTACCGGTACGGTACCGGTACTGATCATGAGTATGAATTTTTATGCATTTTTATGTCGCTGTGAGTGCCAAGTCTCCATAATATTGAAATCACTGCAATGAAGGCTTTAGTGTGTTAACATGCCGGAGGGCAGTACTTGAGTAAGCCCCTCCTGTGATATCTTATAGTAATACGTTGATGTTTTACAAGTAAAATATATAAATTGAGGTCTTAACGCAATGTTCCAATTGTCAGATCTAGCCTAGCTAGGCTATAGGTGCCCACACATTCTAGAGAGTAGTTTTGCAGTACCATAAGCACAGGGGATCTTCGCCCTCTATCCGTTTTATAATATGAGTTGAATTGTGCTTTTGCATTTTTATGATCAATGTAAAAATAGACCACTAGATAGGCTTGAGGTAAAACATTTCTGCTAAAATTAAAAAATATATTTTTAATACACTTGTAGTGAATGTTTTTGTTTTTGTTTGTTACAGCTCTTTGTCCTCAGGGAAACCAACAGATGTTGAAGTCCTTTGGGACAAAGATGGTACAAGGAATACCGTAGCTGTTGATCAACTGAAATTCAGGAAGGGCATGCTTCCCACGACTTGGAGTTCGTGTGTCAATGCGATGGCACAGGAAACTGTGGAAAGGCACAGTTACTGCTGTGTATGGGGGAAAGAATTCTGAAAGCAGTAGCGATGATGGAAACACAAGCACCGCAGACAGCAGTGACTAAGATGATACTTCTGATGATGACGATGATGACAACATTTACCTGGCGAACTTAGGTAAGATTGTGCGCACACAAACGAATACATACTTGTAGTAAAAAGTATGGACAGTATATAGTGTGTGTGTGTTTATTCAATGCCTCTAATAACTTCATAACTGTGCTGCAATGTTAGAAGTAGCTTACTCCATACTGTATGAATGCAATGAAGTAGTGCCTGGTATATAAGGTTTTCATGGTGTCAACTCATAGACAGCACAACCTGGTATACCAAGTTTTCACAATGAAGACATGAGCGTGTACTTGTGTAGCCTTAATTTATGTTTATTTGTGTTATGCCTAAAAAATAAAAAAAAAACTTTAATGAACAGATTAGACCTTCTATCAGTTTCTTTTCTTTTTCTGTGTCACATCTGCTTGTATTTTGTGTTGGTTACTTTTTCCAATTTCATAATGCCTTGTTTTGCTGCAAAACTGAAAATCTATGTGTGTAGCCAGCAAGGCTGAGTTTAAAGAATTTTGGCTTACTGACCCCATTCGGGTGCCCTGTACGTAACAAAAGAGTTTGTAAGCCTATCAGCAAATGCTATTTTTGTGCCTCACTTCCAATGTTTTTGTATTCTTCATAATCACATGCAATTGACTGTGGAAAGAAGATGCATGTACCGCTTGACTGCTTTTGCATTTAATGCAGATCACCACAGTCTGTCAGATCTCTGCTGATGGGCAAAATTAAAACTCTTGTTTGTGGACATTTACATAGGGCTATCTGAAAATGTGGTATTAAAAGGTTAATCTTAATTTTTTTTTAAAAATCATCTTTAAAAAAAAATAGGATAGTAACAGTGTAAAATGTATGCACTATGTATATTTTGTTTTCCTCATTTACAGTTGGCATCAAAAAGGACATCAGCTGCATTCTAGAGATACCAATGCTAGTATTGAACAGTGAAGGAGAACCGTTAGATCCATCCCAGCAGAATGTCAGCTCTGACCAACTTCTCAATGGTGAGTGTTTGTAAAGCCTTAATCTTGTTCAGAAACCCAAGCAGATATGGTTGAATCAATCTTGTTGGAATATCAATTAGTAATCCGCGTTAAATTATGCTATTGCTGTCATATAATAGCAAATAAAAAGAATGACATCAACTATACACAAGCAAAGACTGTAGCATCCTGGCTACCATGTACCAGTATTTGTTGCAGTTGTCTGGGGTGGGTCAAGGAATTCTGTAAATTGGTGGGGGGGGGGGGGGGGGAACACATGCACATCCTCCAGTTTTTCTCTGTTTATTTTTTGTTTAAAAAAAGGGCATCATAAACCCCATGTGTCCCTGTGCGGATCCACCATGGGTTGTAATCTGGATGACAAAGAAATGATAAAGCCAATCTTTCAATAAATATGATTTTTTAAAAATGCAATATTTATGCACCATGTGTATTTTCTTTTTCTTTTTGTTTTCTTCATTTCCAGTTGGCATCACCAAGGACATGGACTGCATTCACGAGATACCAATACCAGAATTGAACAACGAAGCACCAGGAGATCCATCCCAGCAAAATGTCAGCTATGACCAACTTCTCACTGGTGAGTGTTTGTAAAGCCTTAATCTTGTTGGGAAACCCAACCAGATATTGCTGCATTAATCTTGTTGGAATATCCATAATAGTGATTAAGATTAAATGATGCTATTGCTGTCTTATACACTTTAATAGCAATAAAAAAGGATGACATAAACTACACACAAGCAAAGAATGTAGTATCCTGGCTACGATGTGCCAGTGTTTTTTGCAGTTGTCAGGGGTGGGTCCAGGAATTCTGTGAAGTTGGGGGGGGGGGGGGGACCACACGCATGTCCTCCAGTTTTTCTGTTCATTTCTTTTGTTTAAAACAAAGACAAAAATAAAGGGTATCTTACACCTGATGTGCCCCACATGAATCAACCACTGGTTGCAATCTGGATGACATGTTATCCTTCTTGTCATATTTTAGCAAATGGCTAACACACAACTGGAGAATGTAGCTTGTCTGCAAATTGTACCTGGACCTTCCAAGCAGAGTGATAATTAATCTATGAGCAATTCTCAAATGAGGATGCATGTACCGTTTGACTACTTTTGCATTAATGCCGATCAGCAGTCTGTCCGATCTCCGCTGATGGGCAAAAAAACCCCTCTTGTTTGTGGACATTTAAATAGGGCTTTCTGAAAATTGTGGTATTAAAAGGTTAATCTTAATATAAAAAAGATAAATTCAATCTTTAAAAAAAACCTGATAGAAACAATAAAATAAACATAGGCTATGTATATTTTGTTTTCCTCATTTACAGTTGGCATAAAAAAAGACATCAGCTGCCTTCCTGAGATACCAATGCTAGTATTGAACAATGAAGGAGCACCGTCAGATTCACCCCAGCAGAATGTCAGCTCTGACCAACTTCTCAATGGTGAGTGTTAGTACAGCCTCGACCTTGTTGGGAAACCCAACCAGATATTGCGGAATCAATCCTGTTGGAATATCCCTTAGTAATCCAGATTAAATGACGCTATTGTTGCCATATAATAGCAAATAAAAAGAATGACATCAACTATACACAAGCATAGAATGTAGCATCCTGGCTCCCATGTACCAGTATTTTTTGCAGTTTTCAGGGGTGGGTCCAGGAATTCTGCAAATTGGGGGGGGGGGGGGGGACCACACGCATGTCCTCCAGTTTTTCTCTGTTAATTTTTTTGTTAAAAAAAGGGGGGGCATCTTAAACCCTATGTGTCCCCGCATGGATCCACCATGGGTTGTAATCTGGATGACATTTTGTCCTTTGAAAGAAATGATAAAGTCAATCTTTCAATAAATATGATTTTAAAAAAAAATGTAATAGTTATGCACCATGTGTATTTTCTTTTTCTTTTTGTTTTCTCCATTCCCAGTTGGCATCACCAAGGACATGGACTGCATTCACAAGATACCAATACCAGAATTGAACAACGAAGCAATGTCAGCTCTGACCAACTTCTCACTGGTGAGTATTTGTAAAGCCTTAATCTTGTTGGGAAACCCAGCCAGATATTGCTGCATTAATCTTGTTGGAATATCCATCAGTAATTAAGATTAAATGATGCTATTGCTGTCTTATACACTTTAATAGCAATTAAAAAGGATGACATAAACTACACACAAGCAAAGAATGTAGCATCCTGGCTACCATGTACCAGTGTTTGTGTTGTCAGGGGTGGGTCCAGGAATTCTGTGAAAGTTGGGGGGGGGGGGGGGGGGGGACCACACGCACGTCCTCCAGTTTTTCTGTTTATTTCTTTTGTTTAAAAAAAGACAAAAATAAAGGGCATCTTACACCTGATGTGCCCCACATGAATTAACCACTGGTTGCAATCTGGATGACATGTTATCCTTCTTGTCATATTGTAGCAAATGGCTAACACACAACTGGAGAATGTAGCTTGTCTGCCATTTGTACCTGGACCTTCCAAGCTGAGTGATAATCTATGAGCAATTTTCAAATGAGGATGCATGTACCGTTTGACTGCTTTTGCATTGATGCAGATCACCAATCTGTCCGATCTCTGCTGGGCAAAGAAAAATTCTTGTTTGTGGACATTTACAAAGGGCTACCTGAAAATTGTGCTATTAAAAGGTTAATCTTAGTAAAAGAAATTATAAAGTCAATCTTTCAATAAATATGATGGAAACAAATAAAATGTTTGTGCACCATATGCATTTGTTTTTCTTTTTGTTTCTTCATTTCCAGTTGGCATCACCAAGGACATGGACTGCATTCAAGAGATACCAATGCTAGTATTGAACAATGAAGCACCGTCAGATCCATCCCGCAGAATGTCATCTCTGACCTGCAACTTCTCACTGGTGAGTGTTTGTAAAGCACTTAATCTAATCGGGAAACCCAACCAGATATTGCTGACTCAATCTTGTTGGAATAACCATTAGTAATCCGGAATAAATGATGCTATTGCTGTCATATAATAACAAATAAAAAGAATGACATCAACTATACACAAGCATAGAATGTAGCATCCTGGCTAATATGTACCATTTTTTTTTTTTTTTGCAGTTGTCAGTGGTGGGTCCAGGAATTCTGTAAAGTGTGTGTCTGGGGGGGGGGGGGGACCACACGCACGTCCTCCAGTTTTCTCTGTTGATATTTTGTTCAAAAAAACAAAAACAATAAGGGCATCTTACACCCCATATGTCCACGCATTGATCCACCATGAGTTGTAAAATGGATGACATCTTGTCCTTTCAAAGAAATGATAAATTCAGTCTTTTGATAATATGATAAAACAAATGTAATATTTATGCACCATATGTATCTTGTTTTCCTTTTTGTTTTCTTCATTTCCAGTTGGCATCACCAAGGACATGGACTGCATTCAAGAGATACCAATACACACTTTGTACCAGAATTGAACAATGAAGCACCATCAGATCCATCCCAGCAAAATGTCAGCTCTGACCAACTTCTCACTAATTATTGCTTGCCTATGGTGCCTACAGTTGTTTGTGCATGCAAAAGCAATTTAGTCTATGTATTCAAATTTTTGATAATTTATCACTCCGCACTATCTCCCCACCACAATTTGCCATGTTATGATTTGTCTATTCTATAGCTATTAAATATTCTATGATATCATAATAAGCTTTGATATTTCTTTAACAATAATTGTCATATTTTTTCCTGTGAAAGATGTACATGTAACAGCTTTATTCCTCCTTCCAAATGTGATTTGATTTCTGTAGGACCGTTGCGTAGATATTACCGTTATATCGAAATGAAAGTACAATCACAAACATGCACATTTTGTAATAACAACTCAAATCATACAATGTACTTTTTTTTTAGCCCTAAGACCTGAGTTATTAGAGATTCACTAATATTAGGAGGAAGTTGGCCTTCTGCTTTAAGCCATTTCCATCTGATGAATGTTTCAGAATGTTTTTCAATATAAACTGCATTGTGTACAATTTTCTCATGTTAAAATCGGTTTAACAATTGATTTAGATCAATATCTATGTAACCAAAGACATTTTGATTTGCACATTTAAAAATGTTCGAGGAAATGTAACCATTGTATTAAAGGACATGTTCATTATCAATGAATTTAAATCAATATCTATTTTACCACAGACATCTTGATCATTCTGTAAATTCAAAAATTTTTAATGAAATTTTACCATTGTATTTAAGGACATGTTCATTCCTTTTCTTTTCTTTTTGGATGGGATATATGGATTGATTTTGAAATAAATATTGCTGCATTTTAATACAGCCTTGTCTCAAGACTCACTTTCTTTGTTTTGTTTTGTTTTTCTCTTCTATGTACTGTGACCTCATATCGTGAGGAAATCATAATATTATGCACACTAAAATGTCAGCATATATAATTGGAAGTGAAATGATATTCATAGTACTACTTGAATATCATTTAAGTCTGTAGGACAATACACCTTTTATTATTTGTGTGAACAAGTACAATCCATGTTTGTGTGTGTGGATGTTTCTGCGTAGAAAATTAATTTGCATCTGTTTCAGAGTCCTGAACGTATATACATGTATAAATATAAAAAAACAATAATGTGAGACAGACGTGTGGCTAAGTAAATTTTTTGCATGTTATTTCTGATGAGCAAGCTGATAATTGAGTTTTACCCAACTGAATGATCATGAATTATGTCTGCCATGCATGTAAGCTATAAAAGAAAATCTTTATTCATGGGTTAAAATGTACAGTATTCATCATGGCAGCTTAGAAAGAATGAAAGTTAGGTCATTGCAGTCATGATTGCGGCATGAATTATCACAAAGAATAGCAAGGCTTGGATGTGTGATTTTGGTTTTTGTTTACAGTATTGGAGAGTGGGAGAGAGGGTTAAAGCGTTGGAAGGGAAAGAGAAGAGGTGGAGGAGAGCAGTGAGAAGATGAAATGAGAGGAAAAAGAAGAGGCAGGCTGCAATGGAAAAGCAATAATTTCATTGGCCCCACCTCTTTCACAATACATGTATAACCACTTTTTGCGTGATACAAATTAGATACAAACTGATCAAAGATAATGTGTCCTAAACATAGAGTGGGTTTTTTGATTGTTTGTTTGTCTGTTTCTTTGTTTGTTTTTTACATCAAAGGAACTCTCGTCTGATGCCTGAAGCGTAATTCATGTCAAAAAAACAAAACAAAACAAACAAACAAAAAATCTGCAGAGGAATCTCCCCCTCCCCTACCAGTGTTTCATCATGCATGCCAAAACTAGTCCTTGGACATATTTGTACTACATCTTATGAAATTATGACACAGAATAGTTGCATTCACACAAAAATATGCACGAAATCACTCGTTTTACAGATAAATACCACGTAACCATGCATATCGCATAGACGCGCGTGTTATAAGAATAGGATACGTCGGTTCGGAGATCGCACTTTCGGTACGCGCGTTCAGCAAACTGACGTATCACCCCGATACGTCAGTTCGGATGACCGCGCGTACTGAGAGTGCGATCTCCGAACCGTCGTATACCTGTTTTTCGACTCTTCCTGTGCGGAGGCCTTTCTTTTTGTGAACGTAGCATTAGTTTTATTCATACATGATTTTAAATACATATATTATACGAATCGTCTGGAATTTGCCTTTCTTTTCATATAAAAAGATCGGGAATAAAAGCAAGAAATTTCTTTACACTAGACTTCAAAGGACCACCAAACTTCAAACGCGTTTTTCTCGAAAACGTGTTCTCGCACGCCGCTGACAGATACGACGGTTCGGATGGTCGCCGACGAATTTCTTCGTTCTGAAGCGATCGCCAATTGGATCAAAAGGCGCCAACGGTTTCGAACATACGGGGGGGGGGGGGGGCTCAAAAAACCCCAAATCAAACAAGATAAGAACAAAACGCAATGATGATGCGGAAATATACAAATTTCGGCTCTCTCGCTCGTACTAATTTAGAGTATTTTTTCAAGTCCTCAGTTTGGTGGTATAAATCGTTATCTATAAGGCCGTCACTGTATCTTGATTAGAATTGTAAGATTTAATAAGCAAAAAATGACAAGAGTTCCATGTTTAGTATGCTGAAATATAAAAATTTTCGGCTCACTCGCTGCGCTCACTCGCCAAAATTTATCACAAAAAGGAAGAAGAAGAGAAGACCAAAACGTGACGACGCGGTCAAAATGACAATGTCTATTGTGTTCACACATGTCATTTAATATTTAGCAGGCAAAATGTTTCACTGAGCAGCGGCTGCAATTTCTTTCGATCTGAAGGCGATCGCCGATTGGATCAAAAGAGGACGCCAACGGTTTCGAACATACGGGGAGGGGGGGGCGCAAAAAATCAAAAAAGATAAGAACAAAACGTAATGATGACGCGGAAATATACAAATTTCGGCTTCAGTTTGTTGGTATAAATCGTTATCTATAAGGTCGTCACTATATCTTGATTAGAATTGTAAGATTTAATAAGCAAAAAATGACAAAAATTCCATGTTTTGTAAGCTAAAATACAAAAATTTTCGGCTCGCTCGCTGCGCTCGCTCGCCAAAATTTATATATATATGTATATAAAAAAAGAGAGATAAGAACAAAACGTGATGATGACGCAGAAATATACAAATTTCGGCTCACTCGCGCGCACTAATTTAAAGTATTTTTTTAAAGTTCTCAGTTTGTTGGTATAAATCGTTATCTATAAGGCCGTCACTATATCTTGATTAGAATTGTAAGATTTAATAAGCAAAAAATGACAAATATTCCATGTTTTGTAAGCTGAAATACAAAAATTTTCGGCTCGCTCGCCAAAATTTATATATATATATATATATATATATATATATATATGTATATATAAAAGAGAGATGAGAACAAAACGTGATGATGACGCAGAAATATACAAATTTCGGCCCACTCGCGCGCACTAATTTAGAGTATTTTTTTTAAGTCCTCAGTTTGTTGGTACAAATCGTTATCTATAAGGCCGTCACTATATCTTGATTAGAATTGTAAGATTTGATAAGCAAAAAATGGCAAGAATTCCATGTTTTGTAAGCTGAAATAAAAAAAATTTTCGGCTCGCTCGCCAAAATTTATCAAAATTCGCTACGTTTAAATCACCCTCAAAAGACCCCTTTTAAGTGCTTGAAAAAAGCATTTCATGTAGACTTTTTTTAAAGTCCCTACCGGGATGGGGTTGGGGTTGAACACTTTTTCAGAAATTAGGGGCGCAATTTTCGCGCTTGCCCCGGGCGCCGTTTCCCCTAGATACGCCACTGCCTATATATTACAAGATATGTTATCATTTGACGTTTGTATTGCCTATATGTATATTGCTTGGAAATGAAAATAAAACATGAATGAATTAATGAACATGAATGAATGAATGAATGAATATATATATATATATATATATATATATATATATATATATACAACTCCGTTCTCCTCCTACGAATTGTACATAACACTTCTTAATTTGTATATCACTTTGCTATCAAAATAATTACTGTCTGTTCATTGGTAGTAAAAAGAAAGACACGTTAATGAAGTATTTCTTTTCAAACAGTATGTAATCAGTAACCAAAATTAAACTGTAAATCACAAAACAAACGAGAATCGATTTCCTTATTAAAGAGAATATCATTAATTCCTATCACTAAACTTCATATAGGCCCTCCTCCCTAATCATATTAATCTCCTAAAATTGTTCTCTTACCCACGAACACACACACACACACACACACACACACTTTTTTGCACAATATGAAATCATATTCACAAAGAAACATACATTGTAATACACAAAATGGCAGGTAGTACATTGCATAACACTCACTTATGCTACTCAATCATATAAATTAGTAGATGCAAAGAAAAAAATATACAAATCCCATCCCTACCCCCTACCCCCCCCCCCCTTAGAAAAAAAGAGTTACATGAATACTTGCAGCTATAACTTTGACGAAAATTCACCCATCCACACAGTCACACAACACATTTTCCGTGATTTTTATTGATTTATTTCAAATCACAGGCCTACATGAAATTGAATTTACATCATTTTCAGCTGCGAAAATGTTTCGTTTAATAATCACCGACGATGAAACTACAGATTAACCCAAAAGAGTTACATAAATACCCAAAACACCCCACTTTTTGATGTAATCCTAACCTATTTCTTTTTAGAGCAATTTCTTTTTCTTCATCCCGATATATCCCATTATCTTCTTACAAATTTCCTCAGGCGTAGGAATTACATCCTCTGACCCAGATCGAAAAATGATATACCGGCATTTCAAGATGAAAATTATTGTATTACAACATTTTGTTTTTTTATTGGATCCCTTCCCATCCATAATCCCAATATAGATATCTTTCTGCATTTCGAATATATGTCAACTCGAACCTGTCTATCACTGTCACAAAGGCCTAATAATAATAATAATAATAATGATAATAATAATAATAATAATAATAATGATAATGATAATAATAATAATGATAATAATAATAATAATGATAATAATTACATTGTCATTGCGCCATTTCCATTAATGAATGCTCAAGGCGCACTAGTAGACGAGAGCATGAAGAGAAGATGAAAAAAAAACAAGAGAAAAGTTCAAATACACACACACACACACATACACGCACACACATACACACAATTAGAAATAAATATCATTATGTTTCTACCGTTTGTCCAAAAGATGCTATCAAAAAAAGAATTCCATCCCATTTTCTTCTCATCATAAAAAAAAAAAAAAAATCGCTGGAAACCCAGCTAAAAACACCAACAACACATGCACCCGATTACATTCCGATGGTCATTAAGGGCTTGTTCCTATTAGTAACTTCAACGTACAAGGGCCTCAGAAGAAAAGAAAAATAATCATTGTCCTCATTAGTATTACATTTTTAATCCTCAAGTGTAATGAGTACACTATACACGAATATACGTAACTTCATCAGAAATCAAGCTGACACGAGTCTCTTGTAGCGCAGTAGAGTATAATATATATAGCAGCTGCGCTATTAGAAATGACATTATTATTGTTATCATTATCGCCCTCACCATCATTATTATCATTATTGTTATCATTATTGTTATTATATTATTATTATTATTATTATCATCATCATCATCATCATCATTTTTATCTTCATCATTATTACTATCATCCTTTTCCAAAAACAAAACGCAAACACACAACAACAAAACAGGCCGGACGTCAGAACTGAAAAAAAAAAGAAGAGAGAGAGAGAGAGAGAGAGAGAGATCCATTTTAGGCTCTCGAACTAATATGTAACTCTCCTTACCAAACTCGGAAAAAGAAAAATGTCTCAAAATTACCAAATATTTACACCGTTCCCATTTCTTCATGCAATGTGACCCAAGCTTGCATGTTTTTATTACTATTTCCTCCCTCCTCCAGATGAACTTTAAAAAAAAAAGTCCGCATCTTTTCCCGCAAAGGAAAATCATTTTCTGCTCTTACATTTTTAAACCAAAAGTATCAAATCATTCACGCACTTAAAACTATAGAAAAGTAATCCCAAATAGATATCCGTGCAGTCCATATCTTTTACCTTGACAATATAAACCTCAATAACAAAATGCCATGATATCGGCTTGCTCTGACATTATAAGGTACAGGTGTAGGGATAAGTGTGAATAAGTTTCCGTTTACAGTTGACAAAACGAACACAGATAATTTGCAAAATCAGCATTCAAAAACTGTTCCTTAGCGTATATCACCCCATATAATAATATGAACTGAAAATCACCATGTTTCGTAAAGTAATATCGTGCTTTTTGGTCTCGTATAAACATCAATTTCTTTATATAGGTAAAATCAAAATTACTCTCACTATCTTTAATTTGTAAACTGTAGACCTTTAACGAAATGTTCATTAATTACCTTCGACTGCATGGGTATTTTGACAATTTGTTGTCTGATCAGAAATACTCAAATATCACAAGGGGAAATATCAATCTGTTGCTATTTTATGCTACCTGCTGGCTCATTCCAACTTGTTAGAGTGTCATTGCAGACATCGCTTACTGCGTTTGAAGTAAACCAATTCCCTTCATGTACTAAGGCATGCCAAGGTTTTGAAAAGAAGCAACGAGCTTGACACGACCTCTTTCGAGGATGTGTACGTGGCAAATTCTTCAGTAGTCTTACCCTCTGTAAAAAATATTCCTATTGTTTTATGTCATTGTTTTTTCCGCTCAATGCTCACAGTTCCTAGCCTTCTGCATTTCCTTCCATACCTTCACAACTTCTGAATTAATTTAAAAAAAAAGTGGGATTGGGTTATTTTGACAGCGGCAATCTCAATCACTCGAAGTCACATCTGGACCAAAAAAAAAAAAAAAATAGTTGAAATATCATAATCTATATGGCACGTATTTAGATATTTAGTTGGCCATATTGAGTGAGAATCAGTGTATAATGAATCTATTCACGTTATAGTTCCTTTAACCAGAAACATTGGTTTGAGACCATAAACGTGTCTCATCCGTTACTATGGTAGCATCTCGGGGTTTTTTCAGTTTTCACAACGTACAGTGTATAGCGTGCTGCACTACCGTTTTCATAATCCCAGTTTTCTATGTTGCCTTTCAGCGACTAGTATGATCATCGATAAGGTATTTTGTTTTGGATAAAATACGTTTCATCTGCATGTATTGTTACATATATCTTTATGTTGCAAAGGAATTACTAGTTAACCATACACATTCGAATTTGACCATAACTACACGTGTCGCACCTGTTGCTATAATTATGGTTGCATTATCTTTTTCATATTCAAAATTTTCTATGTTAATTATAGTCTTTCAGCCACTAGTCAACATGCGTTGGCATTATATAGGTCCTTCAACCAGATACAGATATTGGAAGTATATTGTAACATCGTTTTTTCCGTTTTCACAACGTATAATATTATGCTGAATTATCAGTTTCATATCTACATTTTTTTAAATCTTTAGTCTTTCAGCCACTGGTATGATGAGGCCTTTTGTTTTGGATGAAATAAGTTTCATCTATATTGTTATATTGTATGTTTATGTTTGCAGAGGGATTTCTAGTTAAGCAGACACATTGGAATTATACCACGACTGTTATGTCTCACCTTTTGGTAAAATTTTATTGTACATGTACCATCTCGTGCCTATTGTAGTAGTCAAGTCAGCTTTCAATTTTTCACAACGTAGCATGCTGAATTATCGCTTTCATATCCACAATTCTCTGTGTTCTCTTCAGTATGTAGATAAAACTTGTTCATGGATTGAATGAAATACGTTTCATCTAGTAATTATATGTTTATATTTGCAGAGGGATTTCTAGTTGATAAGCAGACACGTTGGAATTAAACCATGACCGTGTCCCACAGCTTGCTATATAATGTAGCATATCATGCATGCTTTTCAACAGCTCGTATACATACAATTATTGAGGAGGCTTTTTATTTCAGATGAAATATCTTCATACACATTAATGTACTTTATTTGTGCAGAGGCTTTTCTCACATTGATATTAGACCAAGGCCGTGTATCACCTGCCAGTGCCTGTTGCCATGGTATACAATGTATACGCATTTTGTTCGGCGGTTTTTTTTTTTCAGTTTTCATATTCACAATGCAATTGCGATTGTTACCTTTATTTTTTTCAACAACTAGTATGATTATTGATGAGGCTTTTGTTGTTAATAAATGTCATTTCATCTATATTCACTTTTTTCATTTCGTCTATGCATAATATGATGATTAAAAATATCACACACACACACCACACACACACACACACACGCACACACACACACACACACACACACACACACACACACACACACGACTATAGACATGCAACAAGACACACTGAATATTCCAGTATCGAGGACATTACACTCGAGGTGAATTCTCTTGAAGTATAACAAAATTAGGGACTGGAAAATACCAGAGGAGCTGGAAAGGGGGAAATACGTAATAGCAGATACGAGTGTGCAAATTTAGCGGTCAATTTAATCTAACTAAACAATTAGAATCAAACAAACCCCAATACAAACAGATAAATAAGCAGAAATTTGAAGCAAAAGAGCTATTAATGACCCATTCGACACATTGTGTCAGTCCAATTAACTTGTGAGAAAATAATGACATCCTGCCAATTCAGAACAAAAAGAATTGCGTCTATAACTTGTATCGTCCATCCTTCATGAATGCAACATTCAACATAATGGGCAGGACGGGTGATTAACAGCCATCGGCAGCTTGCTCCCTATAGGACCAAGTACCATATACCATGGTGTGGAATACCATATGGTGTGGGAAGGCTGGCTCGACTGCTATATTTGAGAATCCACGTAACGAACTGGGTACAGATTTATCACTGATCTCTCTCTATTAAAGGGATAGTACAGTATTGGTGGAGATGAGAATTGGGCTTTTAACTTTTTGCGAGATACCAAGAAAACACTAATAATATAGTACAGAGCATACCATTTTAAGAGGAATTCAAAGATTATTTGATGAAAATCGGGTTTGGAATGACTGTAACATCCAAAAACAAAGTGAAACAAAGCAATCGCAATAAAGTGTGGGTCTCACACTTTATTACAATCACTCTTTTTTGGATATCTCAGCCATTTCAAAACCAATTTTCATCAAATAAACGTTGAATTCCTCATAGAATTACATGCTCTTTCAATTTTTCATAAGAGGCTTCTCATTATCTCACCAAAAGATGTTAGAAACCTGAAATTAGGTCTCAACCAAAACTATACAATCCCTTTAAAGTACACACACACAGCCGAAGATTCTCGACTGGAGTCGACCGTTTCCGATGAGCGCAAGCTTTGATGCAAATATTCTATTCGCTGATGGACACTGTTTGCGATGTTTTCGAAAGTGCCTTGGTGGGCAGTGAATGAAGCTCGAATCCATATAGTCATCAAGGAATCCCCAACGCTACCAGGTCTAAGCTTGCTCTTATAATAAAGTGATTCCTTATCTCGCTTTTACACCATGTTCCCGGCCACAGTAGTCACGTTTCAGGCCATCGTGGACAAAACGTGATGGACGTAAAGCAACATGGTGGGACGGGATAGGGAGACATGGCAGCTTGTGATTGCCGTGGATGCCATGTCAGATTTTTAATTAAATTCAGAGACTCCAACTCTCCCGCTTTCAACGGGAGATCTCCCGCCGAAAGCCCATTTTTGCAAAATCTCCTCTTCTCCCGCTTGAGATTTAATTTCACCTGCTTGAAATGATTTCTTACTCTGTGTCATCGTATGTTGTAAAATAAGGCTTAGATAGCACGAGATAACATCTAGGACCCCAGAGTTGGACCCAGGCAGCAAGGAACTTCGCGCACATCAAGTTAGAGTCTCCCGTTTGCTAGGGGTTTCAGGCGGGAGAATCTCCAGATCAGAAGATGCTTGGGGTTGGAGTCTCTGTTTAAAATTGCCACGGCAGTCCCGGTACTAATGAGAAACCCTGCCGTAATAAAACAGGGTGAACGCAACAAAACGCGGTGGCACGTAACACGGCGTAACAAAACTTGGAGGCAGTCCGTAGTGGGACGCGATGGAAAATATCTTGTAGTCTAGCCTGACCAGATGCCGTGAGAAGGGCATCTGATAGCTACATGTTTTAAACAGGACTGAAGACAAACAATGCGCACTACATTTCGGGCAAACGGGGCTGCCGTGGCCGCCGGGAGCATGGTGTAAATACAGCACTAGTGGCCAAATGAAATACTGTAAATCCAAAACAACACTAGCATGGTGTTTTTGGTGGCTCACATGTGTAATTTTCCTTCTTTTTTTTTTTGTGCAGGCTAATATTCAGTGTGATATCAGCAAGAAATTCCCTCACAAAAGTGGGGATGGAAACAACGTTTAAGGGTTACATAATTCTACATGTGGCATATCTCACTCTATATACACTATGTTGATACTGACACTGCAAGAAAGAGTCATACATGTATTAAACCAAGACTTTAGACTTTCTGATACATGTATCCAATTTAATTCTAAAAACATCCAGTAATCACAACTGAGGGAAGAAGGCAAATAAATAAAACATAAAAAAGTTAACTCACCCTCAATATCTCACCTTATACAAATGAGATATAAATTCTATGTTGTATGATGTAAGTCAAAACAACCTCAACAAAAGCAAAATAAAACAAAAACAAAAGACCCCCTAAAACCTGAAAAGGTTTAAAGCATAAAGCACTGAGTCTGCAAGACCACAGAGGTAGTGGATTTGCATGTGAAGATTTACATGCACATCAGGACACACATTGCACAACATTCGTTCACAATCTCATCACTTCTTGGGAATCAATATAAAAACATGATTGGGCAAAACTCTGATTCCTGATTAAAGGAGAATTTACCCCAGATATACACAGCAGAACCTCATTATAGGGAGGTTGGACAATACAAAACCCTATAACGTGATTTTTCTGGTTCCCACTTTTTATAGTGAATGTAGAAACATCAGTGGTAGGTTGTATACATCTATGAAGTTCAAGGAAAATCTGACAATCCATTTAAAATCTATCAATTTTTAAAGTTTGGGTTATATCCATGTGCTGCAATTGCTGGATAAGATAACAATTTGTGATGTCACAGTAGGGCAATAAGAAAATACAGAGAATGCCACAGTTTTCATTTTGTACGAAAAGTGCACATCCCCCCTCCCCGCCTTCTCATAGAGTGCTCTTCCATTAAGCTAAAAAAATCAAAGTTTGCCCAATTCTCTTTATATTTTCTCAATATCATTATTCTACGGTGACATCATGAATTCATGCAGTCTTCTTGTCCAGCAATGGCAGCACCAAAATTCTAAAAAAAGTTTTGAATGGATAGCCTGATTTTTCCTCAAACTTCACTGATGTGTACTACTAATATTTCTGCATTCATTCAGTCCACACATGTGAATTTGAGGTGATTTCCCCTTGGACACAAAAAAACACGCTCAAGATTGCCTCCAAAAATATATCTCTTCTCGTAACAAGTCATTCCTTTTCTCTCTGGTCGCATATGTCTCCACTTAATCTGCATTTAATAAAAGTACAATGTATCTTATTGTAATAAAACTGTCATACAGTACATTATTATTTCAGGATTTGCTCTCACATCTTCAGAGTGAGATTCTCAAATGTAGAGCAAAGAAAGTGCATGGTCATTTCTTTGTTAGTTTGATAAAACTGCACAATTTTACAGGGATTGAAGGGATCTTTTAAAAAATGTTCGAATTATGCCTTGGCAATGACCACAGCTACTACAATTTCAAACAATGTCCTTATCATGCCTGGCCATGGTATTATGTTTGGTTGAGTTCACTGAAATATCTCTTTCAGCAGATTACTGAATGAGAAAGGAAATTTTGCCCTTTCACGTTAACCCTTTAACAGTTGTCAAATTTTGGCCAGGTTTAGGTACTCTGCTACTATTAAATACACATGCCACGATGTCACAAAGTTCCAGGTTTCTTTAGAAATTTTGAAAGTGTGAGCTAAACAGAGCATAAAATAAAAGGCGAAAAACCCCACCACATTATATGCTATCTGTTGTATGCTATTGAATGCGATGCCTTCTCCCTCTCCTACTACATTGTATAAGAATATCCCTTAACTTATGCGAAAATTGAATCCAATGATCGAAACCATGAATTTTGGCCTATAACCCTTTTGCCCTCAGGAAATACAGTTCACTCTCATTATTTCAAACACAGTTACTAACTAGAAATGTTGCTATGGCGACTGGTATGCCTCCGCCATAATGCATGGTTCTTTGAATAGGTCTATAGCACAATGTCTTGACAATGACATGTGTGATGACAGTTTCACATAACTGGCAAAATATTAAAATGACAGGTTTGTCACAAATGCATTGAGTGTTCACTTTCCTTGAACTAAGTTTATATGGATAAATGGATATACTGTCTAAGAGTGCAGGTATTTGGGGATTTGAGGATTTGTACCCAACTTTTGACTCTTTCATAAATTTAAAGAAGTAAAATATAGCACTTTCACTTGACCTTTGACCTTTTGGCAAAAAATTTCCAAGAGAATCTGTATTGGGTATTACATGCATACACTAAGTTTCAAGAAAAAAAATCCTGCAGGCATTGCATAGATAAGAAAGTTCAACATTTTGATGAGTTGACCTTGACCTTTGACCCATGACCTTTGACCCATGAACCCTAAATTCCCTACATGATCACTGCCAGTCAGTAATGCATATATACTAAGTTCCATGAAGATACCTTTAAATATTTGTGAGATATGGAGAAAAAAGTGAAATTTTAACATTTTCACTTGACCTTTTACCCTTGACCTTTGACCTCATGACCCAAAGCTCTCTCTCTGGGGAATCTTTATTTGGTAGTTCATGTATACACCAAGTTTCAAGAAAATACCTCTAGACATTGCATAGATATAGAGGAAATAGTGAAATTTTGAGCATTTGACCTTGACCTTTTGACCTTTGACCTTGAGCATGTGCGCCCGAAGGTTGATAGGCACAACTTCGCCCACTCATACATATACATGCCAAGTTTCATTAGGATACGTCTAACAGTTTTTTAGATACGCTGTCCACAAAATTGATTACGGACGAGAAGGACGGACGGACGGACGGATAACCCAAATACATAATGCCTCCAGCAACACTTCATGGCGGAGGCATAAAAAAATGGCAACAACAAAGTAAAAATTCAGGTCTGAAAATCCTCATCTTCGTATCTTCATAAACTGTGTGCTATTTGTTCAGATATAGCAACATTTTGATACAGTGAATAAAAATTGCCAGTCCCAACGGCTTTCTTATAATTGGAGTCACCTGTATGTGTGTAACTTTTACTCATTATGGACAGTTTATATTCAGCTTGAATTATCATAACTTACAATTATAAAGACTGAACAGCCCTGCTGAAGTCATGTTTGGAAAACTTACTTTTTAAAACTAAGATAGAGTGACCTTTCACATAATGTCTCAACATTCATACTCATATTAATGCATATACATGTAATTGTCTACACATATCTGTTTCTACCATTTCTAATAAATTATGTTACTGCTAAATATTTCTAGTAAGGATTGCAGCTGAGAAGTGCCACTTTTGGCCAAGGTTCATTGACCTTTGAACTTTGATCCTGGCGACTTTCCAGAAAATCTTGTTTTGTGTATTTCATTCAGCAAACTTGAGCTAGGCACCCAAAAAATCCACTGAAAGTTTTTTTATGATAGCATGGTTGTAACATTTGGGGCCAACAGACAACCCAAAAAATTGAATGTTTTGTTGTTTTCTTTTTTGGGTGGAGATATAAAAATCTGACACATCTGAACACTTTGTCTCATGCACCTTTGAGAAAGGTTGGACTGACAATGTTTCAAGTGGTGACACAACATTTGCTCCAAGGACTTAGGGTTAGGGTTAGGTTTGTGATAAGTTTTTAGATCTAGTTTGATGTGAGGATTAGGATTAGGGTTACAGTTATGTTTGTGGGTAGAATTCATGCTTGGTTTAGCATGCAGATATTCTATGGCAGCTTTTGTTTGAGGAGCAAATGTCATGGAACCCTTACAAGCAGAATCAGAGGCAAAGTCAAAGGCCCATGATAGAGCCAAACATCAAGCTGACATATTCAATCTGCTGCTGAGGGACAATAAAATATTCTGAGTAAGATTTCATACACACAAATCAGAGGTGACTATTAACTGCACTTTGAAATGTTCATAATGATGGGGCACACATTTGGACAGTCTCTGGTTGGAAAGGTGCCGACCCGTGTCAAATTTCAAACTTCTTCCACGACTGAGGCCCGGCTTTCTGAAGCTTGATCTCCACCTTGGTTCCAAGCATGTTGACAACACTGCTGCTAGGATCAACAACCTGCAAAGATAAAAGGAACGTTTTGTAATGGGGTAAAGCCCCCTAACAATTTTGGAAAAATGAGGAATAAAAAGAAGCAACACTGAAGAGCATACAAAATAAGTATACAGTGCACTCTTGTTATAACGAACATGGTTATTACGAAATAAAAATTCAGGCCACAACATTATCGGCTCTATGTATTTTTATTATCTATTTGTTCAGTTGTCATGAAATTTGGATGTAGCGACAGAAAACTGCTGGTCCTGAGGACTTAGTTACAATGGGAGCCCTTTGTACAGTGCACGCCCGTGATAACGAACACGGTTATAACAAAATTCCAGTTACAACGAAACAAAAATTCAGGCCGTTGCATTATCGGTTCTATGTTTTTTATTGTTGATTTGTTCAGTTTTAATGGAATTTCGATATGATGAAAGAAAACTGGCGGTCCCAAGAACTTCGTTATTATGGCAGTTCACTGTACATACAAATGTATGAAGTCTGAAAAAGAAATTAGCTATACAACCAAAAGTCTGAAAATCCTTAATCCAATTTAAATTTCCCTAGGCCTAGAAGTTACTGCTTCTTATCTGTCACATCCAGGCAATTCACACGCTGAAAAAAATAAAAAATATGCAAGGGTTTCAAGCTTTGAGCTGATTTTATCATAAGATTCTATTATTGGTTTTCTACTGACACTTTGGAATAAATTATTGACTTGCTCTCACTTGGGAAGCTCTACCAGTGATCAAGATTGAAGAAAACCACAGGAGTGCAAGTACTATCATGATAATAGTACTGTTATCATATTACTGCAAGTACTATACTGATGCCACTTTCATTGGAAGTCATATGATTATTCATAGTTCAATAAAAGTGAGCTGAGCAGGGCAAATCATCCTTTTATCTTCAGTTTTCTATTCCAGTTGTATAGTATCTTTGTTGATTTGTGATTTAATGGTGAATAAATAAACAAACAAACAAACAAAATTACCCCTTCTAATGTGATCTTCTTCTCAAATTCGCTCTTCTCCTGGCCAAAGACTATGTGAACGTCGAGGGAAACTTGGTTGGCCTCGATGACAGTCAGACTTGGGTCTGCCTTCTTGCAATAGACTGAGAGAACGGCAACTTTTCCCGTCTGATGCCAATCATGCCTGATTTGATGGGGAAAAGATTACAAAAATATACAAAATACACAAAAAATACAATTTGTTGTAAGGAAGAGGGCTTTATTGGTGGAAAGTTCTACAGTTGTGACATGTATATAAACATATTTTTTGGGTGCAAGTTTCTTCACTTTGTCTCCCTCCATAAATTAATTTCGTTAAGATCGCAACTGCTGATCAGTAAATTAACAAACATAATAATATCTTTCTTTCATTCAATATGTCCAATTCACATAGGTTTCATGCTGTGAATGCTTCTTGTTTTACAGTATGTTCCTGTTTAACCAATACATGATGCATCATTTGCAGATTGCAGATTGCAAGAATGGTAAACAATACAGCTGGCAACTTGAAATGTCACCTCAGCACCTGGGCCAACAATAATCTATTCACGGCTTCCTAGCTCAACAATGACTGATTAATTCTACTTCCTAGGAAATTCACCTGCATGATACTGTCTTCTTTTCTGCATTGTTGTCACTTTTAAACACGTGGTCACCCAGAGAGCAGCCCTCCTGGTTCAAGAAATTGTTGAAATCTGACGTCTTTCGGTTACAACACGACCAGTATTTCATCCTGGGGGAGAAAAGAAAAGTTCAGTTTTCAATAGGGCGCTTACATTGACAAAGATGTTTTACAAGGGTGATTACCATTTCACCTGCATGATACCATCTTCTTCTCAGTGTTGTTGTCGTCATTTTTAAACATGTGAAATTTATCTGTCAGCAGTGATTACCATTGACAAAGAGGTTTTACAATTTATCATTTCCAAATGATTACCATTTACGAGGATATTACAGAATGTTCTTCATGACTAATAGAATCGTTGGTTCAGCCCCCATAGAAAAATCGGAAAAGGACAATGCCCCTTCTGTGGGCAATGTCCACCATCAGTTTTGCAAATAGGTGACGCATGCACAAACTTAACCCTATTCCAAGTGGGGGGGGGGGGGTGTCAAATTGACCCCCCTCGACATTTAACACCACGATTCCGCAACGCGCAAAGATTTTGCCGTGTCGTTTCATGACTTTTTTTATTGAAGTCTCCCGCATATTTTGAGACCAAATTTGTGACGTCCGGGTACACTGTTCTGAAGTTACGTAATGTTTTGCATATGCATGTCAACCCCAAAACGGCTCAAATTCATGATATTGTGTGCAAATTCAATGCAAATTGTGTTTTTTTGTTAAATTGATATAAATTAGATTATTTCAACTTCTAACCATAGAAATTAATCAATTCTAGCGGAGATAAGTTTGAAAAAGTGCCTGCAACAAATTTTGGCAAAAAAACAATAGAAAACAAGAGGTCGAAAAAACAAAAAAAATACATAAGAAATTAAGAAAACAATAAAAAACAAAAGAAATTGATTTTGATTTCGCTATTTTTTTTTACAAGAAAATTGTTTGATGTGTCTTGAGGAACTCTGACACAAAAATTTAGGGATCCTTCAGTTATTTTAATGGAGTTATAGGTGAATATATGATTTCATGCATAAATTTGCATAATTAATTTACTTAAAATAGAAAGGCAATATTTTTCTATCGTATGACCATATTATCTTGTAGTTGACATCCGGCTCTATCTTCATGAAAAATTTTGCGGAGATCGGTTATGTGGTTGTGGTTGTGGGCATTATTGAGGGATGGTATAGTATTGGTTGAGGCGAGGAATGGGCTTTTAACTTTTTGTGAGATACTGTACCAAGAAACTACTCATGAAAAAGTACAGGGCACACCATTCTAACAGGAATTCAAAGTTTATATGATGAAAATCGGTTCTGGAATGCCTGAGACATCCATAAACAAAGTAAAACAAAGCCATCACAATAAAAGGTGGGTCCCACCTTTCATTCAGATTGCTCTGTTTGGGTATCTCAGCCATTTCAGAACCAATTTTCATCAAATAAACTTTGAATTCCTCTTGGAATTACAGGCTCTTTCATATTTCATAAGAGGTTTCTCACTATCTCACCAAAAAACGTAAGAAACCTGAAGTTAGGTCTCAATCAAGAGACCCTCTTCCTCACCCTTCATGAAAGATGGCAGCTCCGGGATGATGCCTGCATCTATCGGTGTAGCTGCTTGGTCCTTGGTACTCCTGCACAGAAATGTGGCAAGTTTAGGAGGTTAAAGTTTTGCTGGCAAGCCTAGTAAAGCAGCAGCCAACCGTCCTACTGGAAAATTCTTCCTCCATGTATTATTTATCTCTTCAGCAAATTTCATGCGTGAATGAAACAAAGCAGAAATGGAAAAGTAGATTCTGGCATATTCAATGGGGCTGGCAGGGGCAAGAAATGTATCCATTTTATCATTGTTGGATAATCCCACAGTGAACAACTCCCCATGGGCCTACTTGCCTTTTTACCAAAATGTTTAAGACATTAAGACATCACTGAGAATGCTGGGACACAGGAAGTGTACTCTCCAGGATGATCAATAACAGCTTTTCTCACACAGAAATAGCATCACACCATGAAAATTTAATAAGGTGAATGACAAGGAATGTTTGCATGACCCCATTTTTTTTTTCAGTCCGAACTGGGCGGGTTTGTGCTTTTGAGCAAAATATGCAAATTTGGCATGCCTTTGACAGAGTTGGGCATGCAAACATGGCACATAAATGAGTAAAATTGGAGATTCTCCCACCTATATCCCAATCTGGGGACTGGAATGTCCATTACCGCTGTTGTCCAGTGCCTGCTTAAATTTTTGGTTTATAGATGATGTTTTCTGGTGCTATCTTAGTCCTACAATATTTCTTAATATATTTGACAGAACTAAAGTTGGGTGTGAGAAAGCTGAACTTTAAGTGAGAGAAAAATATGTCTTAAGCAGGAGACACATAGCCAAAGTGGAGGATCGCCTGCAGAAAGCAGTACAGTTGGAGTCTCTGAAATCAGATTTTTACAAACACTAGTATCCAAGATGATAAAAAAAAACACACACGCATGCATAGAATACAACTTGCTTGCACATGTCACCAACCTACTCACTTTTTGGCAGCCTTTATTCTTGCATTGTGTTCCTATTTTAATTTCCTGAGAATTTTGTGATGAACCTGTTTGAGAGAGAGAGAGAGAAAAAATGCATGTAATGTTGCTTTCCCACAATTAAGTTGAACTTGATGAAACCACTTTGTTTTATATACTGAGTACACCGGTGAATAGTTATTTTTCATGTTTCATAATTTCAAGACATTATTGAGAGATTATCAATGCTGCCAAGACCCAAAATGCATTCAAATGCAGAGACTTACCATTAGGAAAATGTGGTGTTCAAAATCAAACAAGCTGGAGCAAAGTTGGATGACGAAGTTGTATCATCCCATAACTTTCTCTTTAAATCACGCACAGCAATCATGCACCTAAGGCATAGAAAATTTGGACTACAAGAGGATTTGAAGCTGAAGGTTTTAAATTTGGAGAGCAGGGAGTTTAGAAAACTGAGTGAACACAAAATCTGCTTCCCCTGTCCCTGAGTACCAAAAGACATTTCTGCTAATAAATCTGTTCATTCATTTTCTTGTTACTGCATGCAAAAAACAGTTTGCATTTGAAGCACACTTTGGACTCTGACATAATCCTCTCTTTCATTACTTAAATTTGTAGCATCCTTGGGCAAACGATCCAGCTCTAGATTAAGATTTACTAAGAAAAGATGAAATACACTAAAAGTATCAATTATAAACTGAAGTAACTTGCCTTTTAGATTAATTTTGAATGAAAAAAAAAAAATCATAATTACTGTACGAAGGCCCAACTTAACATTGGTTGCTAAATAACAAAACTTTAGATCAAGTTTCTGTCAGCCCTCCCACCTTTGCTTTCTACATTCATCGACATCTTTTCCAGAGCAGCTCGAAGTGCTGAATCTACTGACACTGGCAGTCTGATCTTTGGTTCATCGGCACTGCAGGATGAGAGGAATACTTTTTGTCATAGAGCATACAGAAGGAAAAGCCATTTTTTACTATTCTAACAACTGAGATATACAAGTATTCAAAGAAATGTTTTTCAGCTCTTTTTATTTCTTTCAAGGACCTGCATTGCAGCTTATTTCACATCAAATGTTGTGAATCTATTTCATTGTTCTTTCAAACTTCTTAAACCACTGATTCAAAACGAACAAAACAAATAATTCTACACATCTTATAAAAGTTATGTATGGAGCCAATATCTTAAAGATTTATATCTGTTTCGAAATGCTCTGTGATGGAAATTTCACCATCAGATAAAACGCTCATTGAAACAAAGTTTGCAAAATCAGTTGACTTTTCAAACCCACATGTCATGAAAAATAATGTTGATTTATGCAAGACTTCTGTGACATAGATAAAGCTCATGATGTTCCCTTGTCTGCATATAGACTACCAAACAAACATACAAAAATATCAAATATTACACTATTGTTAAAAAAGATTATCAAAGTAGGCTAGATGCTTATACTGTATTGTCCTGTCTACCAACATGCAATGCAATTTTCAATAGAGGACTCATACACTGACAGAACTTTGAAGTCTTCACACTTGTAAATGTCTATAAATTTTGAAACATCACTCAAATGAGTAAGTGCAATGTGGCAAGATATCAAATACAGTGACAAGGATAAACTAGAAATGTCGCTAAGGCGACTGGTATGCCTCCGCCATAATGCATGATTCTCCTAATAGGTCTATAGTACATGTAGACAACGTATGATTACATTTTCACAAAATTGGCAAAATATTAAAATGACAAGTTTGTCACAAATGTGTTGAATGTTCACCTTCCTTGACCTACATTTGTAGGTTTAATTGGATGAATAGGAGACCATGTATTTGGGGATTTAAGGACTTAAACTTGACTTTGACCCATTCATAAGTTTATAATGCATTGAGTAATTTTCAAGGTGTGGAGAAAAAGTGCAATTTCTGTATTGAAAAGTTCATTGTTACCATTTTCATCTGGCCTTTGACCCTAAAATTCATAGGATAATCACTGTCAGGCACAACATGCATAAATATGTAGTAAGTTTCAAGATAACTTGAGCCACTTCTGAGATATGGAGGAAAAAGTTAGTTCAGCACTTTCACTTGATCTTTGACCTTTTGACCTTTGAGGCAAAAAAAAAAAAAGACGAAAAAAGAAAGTTTCCAGGGAATCTCTATTGGGTTATACATGCATACACCAAGTGTAAAACAAAATAATAATCCTGCAGGCATTGCATAAATATGAGGGAAACAGTAAAATTTCAAAGTGTTGCCCTTGACCTTTGACCCCTGACCTTTGACCCATGAACCCTAAATTCTCTAGATAATCACTGCCAGTCAGTACAGGTTGTACATGTATATTATATACTATGTTCCATGAAGATACCTTGAACAATTTCCAAGATACAGAGAAAAAAGTGAAGTTTTAATATTTTTACTTGACCTTTTGACCTTTGAACTATGACCTCATGACCCCAAACTTTCACCAGAGAATCTTAATTGGGTAATACATGTATACACTAAGTTTCAAGAAAATATCTTCAAGCATTGCATAGTTATGGTGGAAATAGTGAAATTTTACGTATTTGACCTTGACCTTTTGACCTTTGACCTTGAGCATGTGCACCCAAAAGTTGATAGGCACAACTTCACCCCCTAATACACATACATGCCAAGTTTCATTAGGATACCTCAAAAGGTTTTTTAGTTACGCTGTCCACAAAATTCATTACGGACGGAAGGACGGACGGACGGACGGAAAGACGGACGGAAGGACGGACGGACGGAAAGACGGACGGACGGACGGACGGAAGGACGGACGGACGGACGGACAACCCGAAAACATAATGCCTCCGGCACCACTTTGTGGCGGAGGCATAAAAAGTGTACCTCGGTCTGTCTGCTGGATCGGCCGCTTGTATGGGTTGACGAACAGGGAGAGGTTGAACGGGCTGGATAAAGAAAGATCCAAACAGCAAAGAAAAAGATATATGGCAAGACGGTTATGATTTAGTGACAAGACAAAATGCCCATTGCTGCACATGATTACAATGAACTCATATTTAGTTGGATGCCAGGTCAATCCATGATGCAAAAACATACATACTCTGTTTATAAAAACCTAGTACAAGATATGACGTCAAAGCAATGCTCCAAACACATGGTGGCCTATAATGTACACATTTTTGCATCATGGGGTTGACAGAAACTGTGATGTGTCAGACATTAAATTGCAACAGCACGAAGACACTTTGTTATAAGATCTTACCCAATGAGTATCCCTATGGCAATTCAACATATGTGGCATCAAGTAAAAGTCTTTTTCCATTCATATTAAAAAAAAGAAAGAAAGAAAAGAAAAGCACTCCAAGAGCGCAGACCTCCGCCAAGCAGCTCATTTCCGTCCATACATAAATGCTGAAAATCGCTAAAATATCGAAATGAAGCTAAGCTGCATAAAAAAAAAGAAGCTACAGCTGTACAGCTGTAAGAGTGTTTACCTCATAAATCAGTTTCCTGCTGCGCTGCTCCTCGAACATGGCATGCGCTTTGGTATGTGTTTAATGCAAACTTCAAATACGCGCATCTTCAACTCCCAAGTACATTGACCCTATTTGCCAGAATCTGAAGAAAAAAAAATCCTTCAAAACTTCATAAAAATTCCCAGATCACTACTCAAATTTATTCATCTATTCCTTGTGTCATTATCAACTTTTTCAGTAACTTTCATCCAAATCTGTTCACAAATTTTTGATTTATTTTGCACACAGACAAACCAATGCAGACAAAAACATAACCTCCTTCCTTGGTAGAGGTAAATATCCTTGACTTTCACATAATATACAGGTGTATATGCAGAACAGTTCTGTTTTCAAGTAATGTTCGCTTAAAGTATAACTCCATAAATACGGGAAAAAATACATAATTTCACATGGCAGTAACATAAATCCAGGCAACACTGTCTTAATTGGTAGTTCGAAACAAGAAACAACAAACATACAGCCTTTGCAACAATTGATAACACACCTTTTTTGTGTTAACCCGTTGAGGACGGTTTGATTTTGCTACAACACACATTTCCCAAAGACACCTGCCCGAGTATACTCGGGACTCGTCCTCAACGGGTTAAAGACTGATCAATGTCACTGTTGTCACTACACTGTACCTGTGGTAACGGTTCATCGACATCATTGGACTCTTTCTTCGGTTCTTCTACTGGTTTCACTGGATTATGGTTGGACTTAGAACATCCCTGGAAAGAGAGAGAATGGAAAAGTTGATGAATGCTCACAAATGACACTGTTGACCAAGTATATCTTGCCATACTTACAATGCATCTCACATCAATAGTGCAGTCTTTCCTCAGAAGAGACACTAGGCTAAACCCTCATGTCTGGTAAGTACCAAAAATACTTCACACATGTTCAGACAGAAATCATGAAAGTAAAATACAGATAAAGTGATGAAAACCAGGTTAAAAAATAAAAAGACAAAAAGGAATATTCAAGTACACGTACATGTACAATGCTCCATAGTAGGCCAGCTATCTGCCATTTAAGTTTCCTTGCTGGCAAGCATGGATTAATTGTTGTTGGACTGATGCCAAAATGACCAGTATCTTTGTGTCATATTTGAGCAAATACAGAACCAGTCTCCATTTATGTATTAGTAGACTTCTCTTACTTATCTTATCTTTTCTTTTTATTTTTAAGAGCTAAACACTTTCAGTGCTTGCTACTGTAGATGCATTCATAGCTGTGCAGCTCACTATTCTTCTGTTCCCCTGCCAGCCACAAAAATTACAATTATTAAAAATCAGGGAGGTGAGGGTGCAGACTAGAGCACAAAGAAACCTTCAGGATAATGTGGCTGCAATCAAGAGACCACAAGAGTGTGATGCATCTTAGGAGTAAGCACGCACCGGAATATTCAGGAACTCTGTGAAATCGGTGGTTCTCTTTTTGCAGCACGACCAGCCCTTCAGAGCATCGTGAAAGACGGGCACCCCAGGGTGATGCACACATGCCTCTGTCATTGACATCAGAAAAGAAAAGGAAACAGTTTATTCAATCAGTAATTACTATAGAAACAAGAAGTGCACATTGCATTACATTAATGTTAATGTGCTTGGTAACTGTACACCCCACCACGCTTTTGATGTTCATACAAAAGAGTTCGTTAAGCATTCTCATTACATGGATAGAAAATCTGTCTACATTAAGAGGACTCTTATTATTTAACATTAGGTTGTAATTGATGAGGTATGAGTTTTGTTCAATTTGTCTGCCCTCTGCTCTGTACAAAATAGAATTTGTAAGATCGCAACTGCTGATGCTGATCTTCATTTTTTAACAAACATGTCAGAAAAAAAAAGGTACGATTTCTGAAATAGATGAAAAGGAGGATCGACCCCCGCTGGTACCAGGCATTTTTCCAACATGTTTGTTAAAAAATGTAGATCAGCAGTTGTGATCTTACAGTTGTGATCTTACAAATTCAATTCTGTACAGAGGGCAGACCTACTGAGTACTGAAGAAAACTCATTCATCGTATCTTCACCCCTGTGCTTCATCTCATGCTTGAATAATATTAACTGATTTTGACGGTTCTCCTCCTGTCAAGGCAGATGTACATAATGCAGAGACTCCAACCCCAAGCACCTTCTGATCTGGAGATTCTCCCGCCTGAAACCCTTAGCAAACGGGAGACTCCAACTTGATGTGTGCGAAGCGCGAAATTCCTACGGTTCTAGATGCTCTCTGGTGCTATCTAAGGCTTATTTTTTTAACATATGATAGAAATAAGTAAGAAATCCTTTCCAACGGCAGACAAAGAGCCAGGGCGGGAGAAATTAAATCTCAAACGGGAGAACGGGAGATCTTGCAAATATGGGTTTTCGGCGGGAGATCTCCCGTCGAAAACGGGAGAGTTGGAGTCTCTGCATAATGTAGTCTTTGTGGAACATTATTTGTACATCGTATAAATTACCATGGCATTGATACATGTGTACTGATCCCAAACAACCCAAACACACCCGATGGGCGATATATCCTATGTTATTCACTATTTGGTGTTTGGCACTTCACAAAAGGCAATAATAATTTAGGGTAACTTTAGGGGTCTATGTACGGCTATGCGGCTTAGTGATGATGCAAGCAGATTGAGTTCAGCCGGCCCAGGGCCAAAGTAGTGTCAGAATTAGATGACATATCTATTTCCCAACATAATATCAAGTCATATACACCCGCAGTGAATGATATGCCATCGCCATATCGTGATACGAGAGCTAGCTCGCGCTCGGCCTGGCAGCTGGGAGGATGTTTCTTACCAGCGCGCCCGGGCGCCGGCGGCTCGCCCGCATGCGGCGGGGCTGAGACGGCGGCAGGTTACGGGAACCCACCGCAATGATCACATTTCCGTACCCAGTGTGAATGAATGAATGAAATGTATTGTTGGTGATGCTACGACTTTGCGAATGTTCTCGATCGTCTTGAAGAGTCCCAGAAATGCGCGAATAACTCACCTGGTCCATCCTGATCTTGAGAGTAGTTAATTCCACAACCCTTATTAAAGCACTGTAACCTTTCTGTAGCCGTCGTCATTTTGGTAAACTGCAAATGTATCCACGTTCGAATCTTCGTTGCTGAAAAGATCGAGAGGAACGAAAGCCGGTTCCGTGAAGAATCACTGTGTTTACTTGCACACACATGCCAAACGTAGATTGAGTGTGTGCGGGGCATTCGGCAACAAAGATAACAGCCCAAAGAAAATCGACACATAAACGAAAGCAACAATGATATTCGTTTTTTAATATGTTACCTTCTTTCTTTTTCTTTTCCCTCTTGTAATTCCTTGATTTTCTAGTTTTATGTGATTTGTTTATTTTTAAGCTAATTATGTTATGTTCTGAATCTTAAAAATCGATAAAAACTTAAATAAAAAAAAATGTTCGCTTTAGTTCCTTATGACTGTCGGAAAATTCAGAGCTCATTACACAAACATTTTCATCATTCCTTTTTGTTAAAATTGACTGAACAATTAGGGTCAGTCGAGTTCTCGACTGGTTGCTCTCCTTATCCAGGGGCGGATCTAGTCCCAAAGATCCCAATATTAAATCATGACCACAGTATTTCTGTGGTCATGACAGCATACAAAAACAAACAAACAAACAAACAAACAAACAAACAAACAAACAAACAAACAAACAAATCTTTATTTATTTATTTTTTTTGCTGACACTTCTCTTCCCAATTCGGCACACACACACGCACACACGCACACACGCACACACACACACACACACACACACACACACAAGGGCTTCACACTTTCTGCTTTCACTTCTTTCCAAAATCCGATGACAAGCAAAAAAAAGACCCCCAAAGCAAAACAAAAAACCCTTAAATCACATCTACTATTGAAATAGATTAGCTATACAGTTGTATCATTATATGAAGATGTACTACTACTACTACTACAGAGGAGGCTCGGTATGCTTATTGTGCCAGACATCGCTGGTCATCACTTGTTATATTCTAAAAAGGTACAAAACCGCCTGGGGAAGTGTATAAGTGGGACTGATGAAATCAGTTTGTTTTTACCAGGCTCGGTTACAAGTGTATATATTGGATCTATTTATATTGATTTTCCTCTGTACAGTGTCGACGAATCACTCTCTCTGTGTGTGTGTGTGTGTGTGTGTGTGTTTGCGTGCGTGTGTGACCGATTGATGACTGCTCTTTAGCACATTTCAAATATCATTATCAGCGAGGGGGGGGGGGGGGGACTCATGTTATATTCAATGTTTCAGGGTGGGTTTTTTTTTCTTGTACATCTGTATATAGAATATGTTATAAATGTTTATATGTTATAAATGTTTTAAATGTTATAACTGTTATAAATGCTGTAAATGTTATAAATGTTATTAATGTTTATATGTTATATATGTTAAATAGTAGACCCCACTCACAAGCTGTGCTTTTTGGGGACTATGTTTGGTTTGGTTTTCAATAAATTAAATTGAATTGAATTGAATTGAATTTGAACCCAACAACATTAAAAGGTCCAATATTTTCTGCAAAGAGAAAGAGAAAAATGAGGGGAAAAGTCAGAACCTATATTTTCTGCAAAAAAAAAGGGGGACGGGTCCGGAAACTGTTAAAAAGGAGACAGATTTAGAAGTTGCCGGAATAATATTTTTGCTGTAGCCTGACATCATTTTTACTCCCTATCCTATCCGCTATCCATGGGCGAGACGAGGCACCTTGTCTATGCCGAAATATTACTCGCAAATTTTAGGGGCCGAGCCTATTGAACTCGCTCCATCTCACCGAACCGGAAGTGTGATGAACACTACGACAAGCACAACGAGAGAATAATAGTCTTTATCTTCAGAACTATTGAATGACAGTCTGAATTAGTTTTGCATTGATGATAGTTCAAACTCTAAGATACTCTTTATTTCAATAATCAAAGAAGCTTCATAGGTCAATTTTATTCTTTATTAAACTTTTGATTTATAGTTTCTATTTGATTTCCAATTGGCTTAGGCTGTAATATCAATAAAGTTAATATAGGAAAGACTAAAGTATCTTGTTAAATTGTTTATGCTGCCCTCTCTAGGCCACTTGTGATCAGTTTCGCGGGAACTACGACGAGCGGGCTGACTTCTTTTCAATGGTCGAGATATCAACAAAGTACCGTAAGTTCTATATAAAAATCCTTGTTAGTGTCGTTTTTGTGTGTGTTTTTATTGAGTTATCATCGCCCTGTATTTCATAACTCTTTAACTCATGTACGGTCAGTTTTCTGGTCGAGATTCGATCTTACAAATTGGCAAACAGGTCCTAATTATGATCATATCTCGGGCGGCTCGGGCCGCGGATTCCCGTCCTGTGCTGTGCGAGCCGGAGCTGTGCGATGCATTGCCACTAGTTGCAACCCGACGACCCTGCCGCGCCGCTAGCTGCACGCAGTGCAGTATACAGTACGCCGCTGCTAAGTAACTGCTGTTTTTAGTGTTGCTGATGTTGTAGAAGCCAGGGACGTGTTACAGAGATGGAGTGGCAACTCTTCGTAATTCATGCAAACACATGTTTGGGTTCAAGGCGTTACAATCATATTGACAATGGGATGTCTAGCATTCCACTACCCTCTACGCTTTGAAGTCATGCTCCGGCACCGCTCTATTAGTAGTAGTTGCAAGACGAAATTCGGAGACGAAGAACGCATTTTACCTTTCGTTGAATTACAAGTGCTCTTTATTTCACCGTAAAATTTTGAATTTAATACCATTTGATTTAGAATAGTTTAGGAAAGAATTCAATATTTTAAACATGTATTTCTAATTTCTTCGTAATGCGCAAATCAAAATGAAATGGAAATTAACATGTTATTGTTACTAAATGTTAGGCCCTCGGGAAAGACCTGCTATAGAATCTAGTGCTATGTAGGGTAAATACCTAACGTTAATATTTTTCTATAATGCGCACATTTCCGCATATTAGTTTTCTATCTTTTAATCTGGGATATTTTGATCTTTCAAATAAAGTGCTCCGCTAAAGCGTGTTCCAGTGTGCTTTTAAACTATTTGCTGTTAAAATTGTCAATTTTACACTGCATTTTGATTCGCTGCTCCAATTCAAGGTACACAAATGCATTGTTGCCATCACATTGAAAGAGAGAGCGAATTGCAGTAGGGGCCAAGTATTTCTACATTTGTAGATGTGAAGGTGCTAGTTTTAATTATTGATGCTCTCTTTTGTCAAAGCACATGGGTAACACCTGTAGTTGAACGCGTAACTTCTCGGCGGTGCCGCGCATGACTTCAAAGGAGAGCAGTGGTCTCTCCTTCTCTAGCACCTCCCTGTAGAAGCCTAGACTTCTACTTGCCGGTTCGTCGTAACAGACATAGACGCGAGTAAAACATGACATAGGCGTGTTAATATTGAAAATGTTCACCGAAGTTATATTTTATGGATTTAATTCTATTCCTGGCTTGCCTCCCAAGCCAATCCTCAGACTCAGAGTCAGAATACTGCCAGATAGGGCCTACTTGTGAACTTGTTGAAGTTGAATAGGGCTCTAGATAGTAGAATTCTAGTACTTTTTGACTGGAGACTAGAAATTAGAAATAGAATCTAACATTAGTGACATTGTTGCGTGTTGTGTAGTATCAACACTGCTGCAGCTGCTGACATTACTTACACTAGTAGGCGTTTCTAACAGATCAGAAATGTACCTTATTGGCGAAGCAACCCGTAGGGGGTTCTAATTTAGTCATTGTTAGTACCTAGTTGTATTAAAGTTTCAAGTTTCGAGAACCATGCCAATCTAGTTTAAACAGTATAATGGAGTCATTGGTGTTCTGAACACTCACCAGTATTGCTCACTGTTTATGATTCTTAAGTTAAAATGAAATTGTAGTCTGTATATAGATAGATCATCGATCATTTAGATGCTGTAATCTTTTTAGGACAGCCACAATGGAGACTACAAGTAGTAGAATCCCCTGGCCCAAATTACTGCAGTTGCATCTGTTTATTAATTTCCATCATCAGTCAAAAATATACAATGACAGAAGGTTCTATAAAACTTGAATGGTACGGTACTTAGTTAGCTGAACAGAATTATGTACTGACCGTTTGTTAACGTGTCATGTTACACAGTGTGTCAATACACTCACTAGAGCTGTATTTATTTAATCATTTTATATAATCAATATAGAATGCATGTACTATAATAGGGCAAAATGGTGCAGATAAATGGACATTGAATTTCAATTGTCTTGTCACCTACACAGATGAAGGTTGAGACTCCCGAGATTTCATGGCACGGACGCGATCCCGTCTACAGCATAGATTTCCAACCTGGCAGTCATTCCTTGCGCAGGATAGCAACAGCAAGCACAGACACAAATGTCCAGGTATCTATTACTTTAAGTTTTAAATTCTGTGGCCAATAACAACAAAAGATATCCATGGTTAATGTTGGTACTTGTCTTGTATCCTAGGCAATCTGGCCACTTTCTGAGGGTGTTTCATAAAGAATTTACAATTTGTAAGTCTAACTTTATGGTAAGATTGACTAAAAATTATGGAATACTGTGTGTGTCTTCAATGTTGCTCAACTTTCTAATAAAAATGAAGATTTTGGAGACTTTTTCATGTACAGCCATTGATATTCCATAATACAAGATAAAATGAATAAAAAAGAATTATTCTGTAAACATTAATGATAATTTGAAGTGGGTGGTAATTAGTCTAATAAAATCGAGCAGGGAAACTAGTGGCGTACCATAATTTTTAGTCAATCTTGAATTTTAAGTTGGACATAAATTCTTCATGAAACACCCCCTGGAGAAGTAGATATTTACTATGCCTCTCATAAATCTTCATTCAGCTACAGTCATTGCAGATACCATACATGTAGCAACAACTATGCATATTAATACTGTTTAGTCATCCATTGCTGTAGACCTGATCCCATAGCAGAGCCTGCAATTATTTTGAATGACATTTTTTTTTTTCAAGGTGGGTTGGCCTGTCATCAAGCAGAGCCTTGTGACAATTTAAAATTTCTGAAGTTTGAGCCCCTCCTATTAATTGCAGGTGATCAGTAGAAACAATAGATTGCTCACAATCACAGATATTCATATATATTGCAGTTACCAGGTATGTCGTGAAGACATATTATGATAGCATTGATCATTAAACAAAGCTGTTTAGTCTACCCACCTTCGCTAATTTTTTTTTTCTATTTTTGAATCACCATCCTTTTGCTTTGATGAGCTTTTGTTGCATTCTTTTTTGTTGTTGTTTGTTTTACATTGAAATGAATAAAAGTAGTCTTGCCACGCCTACTGCAGAGAAAAAGGGAAAGAAGTGGTGGTCGCTGCACACAAAGTACAATTCCTCATACCGCAACAGCATGATATAGTTGCCAATCATTGGTATTGTGATATTGGTATTACACTGTATTAGCGTTTCCATAGTCTCAAGTTTTCCTTGCATTTTTGCACATATAGATCACAATTTTTCTTTTTCTCAACTCGAATGTCAGTGACTCTATCAGGGTAGTGAGATGAAAGGTCACATATATACATACTACCCTCTACTACTCCTCACAGTCTTCTGAATTTTTCTTGGAGGTCAGATTTTCATAAAATCATTGTCTGCAGCTCATAAACTTTAGTGGACTCACTGTCTGAAACTTGCTTCAAGTTCTTACCAAGGCAAAATAGGAAGTTACAAATCCCTTCCATAAATTTCCACTCAGCATGTACAGTATCTTATATACAGTAGTTGTCAACAACCTCAAACCTTGGCTTCCTATTAAAGTATACATCTCTCTGTTCCAGTTGTAGACATTTGTCCAGGTTTGGTTGGTATACTGTAAAACGAGGAATTTTCGCGTGCATTTTAATTTCGCGAATTTCGCGAGCGCCAAGATTCGCGAATTTAAAATGAATGCGAAAGTCCTTGCGTACATTATACGCATTGAACGCCAGTGGCATTTCGTGAAAATTTCATGCCCCGAAAAAGGCTGTCGGCTCCAATTCGCGAAAAATTCATGCCGTGAATATATCATGTTTTACAGTAGGTGGATGTAGATCATGACCTTTAAACTCAGCTTTCTGTATCTCTCCTCCTGTTGTGTGTTTTTGTCCAGGTGTGGTATGTGGAAGTAGACAATGACGGCAAGGCGCAGCCCACGTTTGCAGCCAGCCTGTCCAGACACACCAAGGCAGTCAACGTGGTGCGCTTCTCTCCCGATGGGGAGCTGATTGCATCGGGAGCTGATGGTGAGCCAAAAAATGAATGACATTTCCTTTGTGTTCTAGTTCTTGTTTTTCGTCCCTTAATGGCAGGATATCCCCCAGCAAGGTCTTATTGCTGAATTTAAGCAGGTAGTTGACTGTTCGTAGTATGAAGTGCTCGAATTGCGACTGAAACATGACTCTGCCACAATTTTTTAGTATGAGTACATTTTTGTGCTTCAAAAAGGAGGCTTTTTTGCCTCATTATTTTATGTGTAGTTCTAACAGGAGCACCGGAGGCTGTTTGCCTCATTATTCTACGTGTAATAGTTAAATGTCTGCTTGTGAATATGGGGTACCTATCATTATTTACTTTGTCCCTTTTTGTTGATTTTCTGAGTGTGATATTGTAATGCATTTGATTTCACCAGGTCATTATCTATTTGTTTATTCATCAAGTTGATAATTTGCTTATGCATTCCTCTTTCTCCCAGAATCACATTTATTTCATTTTGAGGAATATCTATGGTTCTGACATTGAAACAAATTGCTTCTCTCAAGATTGTCATTGAAATTAGTTGATTTGCTGTAGCCCACCACATAGCTATATGAAAGTCTCTTTTGTTGTTGTCTTTTTAATACCATGCTGATTATTCTGTATATAGCAAAACAAGTCCTCTATTGATTAGATTGTTTTGACCTCTTTTGAGTGATAGTTAATACCACATTTTGCTGTTGTTTGTTTGCTGCATATTCTTTAAAATCTGTAGATAGCCTAATGATCCTGTGGAAGCTGCAGGATGTCGGCATTGTGGCGCCCTCGTTTGGCAAAGAGGATGAGGACTGCAAAGAGACCTGGTCTGCCATCAAAACCTTCAGGTACATGAGTTCCTATTTGCTTGTTTGTTTGTTTCTTTATTTGTTTGCATTTTTGTTTTGTCTGTTCAATGTTTTGATTTTTCATTCTGTAAATGATGGCATGTGAAAGATCTATATTTTGATACTCTATATCATGTGAGCATGAGAGCGATACATGTATGTACACCGTAGAAGCTACCACAATAAAAAAAAACCAACTATACAAATTAGTAAAGGCTATAGAGTACAATGCAACATTACGTCCAAGGAGATGTACTGTGTGTTTGAACTTTTCTCTTCTGCCACCAATACTGAATTTTCACTCATATGTTCTCTCTCTTTTTCATTCACCTTTGCCTATTTGATGCAGAAGATGTTGAGATGTTCCTTGCCCAGGTTTCAAAATGTCTATTATTAAAAGGGAGGCAGTCCTGAGATTTTCAGTGTACTGATAATTAAGAATAGTAAAAAATATAACCTTTCACCAGTTTATATGCGTGGAAATTAAAAACTGTCTCCAAACGCGATTTTTGACAAATAATTCCTGCAGGCGATCATATAAGAGCCTGTAAAAAGATCCTACGTCGTTGATGCCCTACTCTCAAGTTGACAGGCATACCTCTAAAAACCAATTTAAGTGTTCAAATGATTAGTTGTAATTTTATCATAAAATGTGAAAATATGTGATTTATCATTTTAAACAAAATATTTCAAGCTTAGTTAAATATAATTCATGTAAATTAATATTGTAAACATACATCTATATATATCTTTAAAATCAAATATACCATGTACTTGACATCAAATAGGCACTGTCCTTTTCTAGCTTCTGTCCGTGTTGCATACTACTTTGCGTACAAACCACTCTCGCGCGCGAATTCTTACCATACTTATGTACACACAAAGAGATTTTTCTCCTCCCCACCAGTTACTGGGGAAAATCTCTTTGTGTATACAGTACTCCATCTAGCTGAGTTTGGCGTTCAGACCGAAGATTACCATAACAATTAGCGTACGCATAACGAGCAGAACACGGCTGGGAAGAGTTGTGCCTCGGTGACGTCGGACTCTCCGCCAAGACTCGCTCATTAGCATAGTCACCATGCAGATTCACACTTTTTCAACAAAAAATTATGAGCTTATCTGGTGATTTGAAAGTTTGTTTTTGGTGAAAGTATTTCATTTGAGGTACCAACAACAACATATTTTTTTTTAATTTGTGAGGACTGCCTCACTTTAAATAAAATTGTCATTTCAAAATGTACTTTTCAGATCCTTTTGTTGCTGACGAATTACTGTTGCTATTACACGCTATTTTATTATTAACTAAATTGCCTCGGTTTTACAATCTTGTTTTGTTTGTAGGGGTCATTTAGAAGACATCTATGACATATCCTGGTCGTCGGATGGTTCGAGAATCATCACGGGATCTGTTGATAACAGTGCCATCATCTGGGATGTGCAGAAAGGTGAGTCATAAAATAGCTGTGACAGAGAGACTTTGAAGTCACAGATATTCAGAAATTTTATGAAGTAAGAAATGCCTCATCCATTTAGCGAGAATCATATCAATTCTACATGCTGTGTTGTTCACTGAAATAACGGAATATGGTGATAATGTTGCTGTTGATGATGTGTTCAAAGCTTTGCTGAGTTTGGTGCTAAAAAACGGCAATGGAACTGAGCTTATTTAGCTCCATTGCCAGCCGTCGACTCACCTCGAATATCACAATGTATAGGAGCTAGTTATTTTGTTGTTATATTTGTTTCATGGAAAATGAATAAAAATATCTCTTTGAGGCGTATCTTTTACTTATATATGTAGTACATTGTATATTGTTTGCTCTTTCTGAAGAAAACCCATACAATGTAGATGAGGCTGGAAGCAAATAAAAAAAAACCTTATATACAAACTATAAATTTGTATCATCAATATAGTCTCTATTCTCATCAACAGTAATAGTCTACCTCTACCCTGATTCCTTCATATTACTAAAACCTTGGTATTTATTGTTCTTTACACCCTTAGAGTGAATCAAGTGTGGATCATCGACTCTATATTATTTCAGCGTTTTCCAGAAGAGATGAAATGATCCTGATAATTGTCTATTCTTTGCAGGAGAAAAGCTGGTTCTTCTGAAGGACCATCGCAGCTTTGTGCAGGGTGTGGCATGGGACCCAAAGGACAAATTTTGTGCTACCATCAGCTGCGACAGGTAGTGTTATTGGTGTCTACAGCAAGTGTCCATTAACTGTAAACACAAAATTATTTGCGTATTTTTTCTCCGAATTTTTCCCCAAAGTTACGCTACTTTTGGCAAACACAAATTCTAAAACCCCTCTTATACAATTTTGAGTGCAGCTTTTGGCTGGTCCTAATATTCTAATGCCTATGTGTTTTGCTGACTAGTAGCTTTCTGTGTAGGCAGTATATTGAAATGGATCGTTTGTGTTTGCCAGTACATTGATTTTCATGCATGGAGATGTCAAAAATCGCATTCTGTCTTTTGTGAATTGGATGAAATATTTTAGTTAGCAATTATGCAACACTTGCGATAACATATTTCTGCTCTGCTCAGAGGGAAAATTTAATTATGTGCAAATAAAGATGTTTACAGCAGGCAAAAAGTTTACTCTACAAACAATCACAGCCTTGTGAAAAGCAGAGAGTTCAGAATAGAGTGGGCAAAAGATTGACACATGATAAAGGGACTTATTTGTGTAATACTGTATACACCATATATTTCGCAAGTCTAAATTTTCGCGAATCGGGATTTCCAGACAATTTCGCGAGTGGTTAAATTCGCGATCGTGGAGTCCTGTACTGAACGGAGAAGTGTACACGTGTATGTCACATTCACGTCGGAATCAGAGTCAATATTTTCGCGTGTCTCTTTAATTTCGCGAATAGCACCTGACTCGCTAAATTCGCAAAAATAAAAACCTTGCAAAATATTCGGCATATACAGTACAGTGCACTCCCGTTACAACGAACACGGTTATAACGAAATTTCGTTATAACGAAGTAAATCTTCTGGTCCCAAAATTATCACCATTAAAGTCTATGGTACAAAATTCGCTTATAACGAACACGGTTATAGCGAAATTTCCGTTATAATGAAGTCTTTTCTGAGCGCCACAGACAAAGAAAAACAAAAGAAATGTGCTCTGTTATAACGAAATGCGAATTGCTTTCGAAAATACGTAGCGGAACAAGCATTTATAACGTCTCTGCATGGGTGTTCGCTCCTTGTGTCACGCACAGTTTCTGAGGGGAACTTGTTATTGTGATACCGTCACAGTTATCCCATCACATTTCACATATAGCTTTCCAGTGTATGATGAGTATTCAGCAAACATAATATGATATATAGAAATCTATACGTGGTTCCTTGTTTTCGTTATATATTGTTTTTTGTTCGGTTATAACGAAATTTCGTTATAACGAAAGAAAACTGCTGGTCCCGAGCATTTCGTTATAACGGGAGTGAACTGTATGTCACTGAAGACTGGTATGAAGATTTCTACCAGCGTTTTGGTCCACAATGGAAACCCAAAAACGCTGCATTTACTGTCACCATTCTACGTTTTTCTTTCCCTTTTCAATGATCCATTCTGAACTTGGACGATTACCTAAGCTTTTAATTACATGCTTTATTTAGGGTATTAGTGTCTCAGGTGAGTGATTTTCAAGGTAATCTGCAGGTATCCATGTTTTTGTGTGTGCTCTGGCTTCTTCACAGATCACTGAGGGTGTACAGTCTCCAGAGCAACCGATGCATGCATCACATCAACAAGATGTCAATGGCAGCCACTAGTAATAATGGCGAGGTAAGACCGGTTCCTGTATCATTTGATGTGTGTGTGTGTGTGTGTGTGTGTGTGTGTGTGTGTGTGTGTGTGTGTGTGTGTGTGTGTGTGTTTGTCTGTCTGTCAGGATGTCTGTGTACTGTAAAAGTGGACTAATTTTTCGCGCTTGGCTGGGTCAGAAGAGTTTCGCATGTTTTTAATTCCGCGGAATCAAGACGTCACGCACAGGATTGTATGGCAGGCAAAAATATTCGCGTGCTTTTATTTTCGTGCTAGTTTCTGGTTGCCCGAAATGCGCGAAAATTTCCACTTTTACAGTACCTGATGCTGGCCATTTCTGTACCTGCTATCTGTTCCCATTTAAAGCCAAAAGGGCTCAAAATTCATCTTCCACCAGTTGGAATTTGCTTGAATACATCCAAAGGATCTACCCAGACACTTACCAGGCTGACACGATTTGCCAGGATGATGAGTTGTTTTGGAGTATTTTGAGATCAAAAGTGTAGAATAATTTAATCATAGTTCACGACTTTTATTTCAGTAGAATTCTCTCCATTCAGTATTGTGGATAGGTAGAACGTATGCGACGATTGATCGTTTCCTAGTAGTTGTGTATTCAAACAAGCTCTGTTTACTCAAGAGCGGAAGATCGATGAGTACTGCTGTTGCCCAATATGTTGATTATTGATAATTTGATTGTATAAAATTATGCAGCAACCACAACCGGATTTACTCTTAGACTGTCCGGGGAAGCTTTTTAACTAATATTTCACATTTTCATCATTAGCCAATTGAAATTGTGTGACTACAGTGTTATTTCACACATTTCTAATGATTATGTGTGCATTTTATAACAAAAATTAACAATTCTGCAGGGACGTGAGAACTATATTGTCACTTTAATGAGAACATTCCTAATTAGGAAAGAAGAATCAGTCAACCGTGGTGTTCCTATCTTTGACAACACCATTTAAAGGGGTGTATGGGGGGAGATGGGTAAAAATTCTTATTTTTTATCATTTTCTCCCAATACCATGACGCAAATCTCTCGTTTGAAGAGGCTGCACCCCCGTAAATAATGCCAGTGTATATCTTGGCAATCAATGACTTAAAAAACCAAAGATATAAAACACCTGTTTCTTGACCCTGGCCTAATCTAAGCATCAGTCATCGCCACAGCGCCACAGGGGGGGGGGGGGGGGGCACCGCGAGAGGAGGAGATTGTTTTGGTTTTGGCATGGGCTATGTAGCTCCATGGTGCGTGTGTGTGTACGTGTGTGTACGTGTGCATTACACATTGTCAGCTCCGGCAAACTGGGAATGCTCTCCTTCTTATTCCTGTATTTTCGTTATTTACGGGTCAATTTTTTTCGTTCGAAATGTAAAATGGATGACCATAGAATTTCTCAATAGAATATAAAATTGAAAACTTTAGAAAGGATAGAGAAAATTGAGTTCACTTTGAATGGTCTGCCACAGGCAGATATCCTTATCATGCTCTTACGTAATACGACAGCTGCTGGAGTCATTAAACCCTGGCTTGGCCTCCAGGTTTGTCACGCCTGAGCAGAAAGTTAATTTGCAATGGACAAATACTTCGACTCCCAACTCCCAAACGAAAAATCTTTAACAAGGTATAGCACCCCATCAGCTTCATGGAAGTGGGGTCTCGCCTCAAACGAGGGATTGACGGCATGCTTCCAATTTTCTGAATTGTGGGCTCGGCAGGTATGCATTTCTTTTTGTTTGTTTGGGATTGAAATGTGAAATGAGAATTGAGAGTAAGCTGAAGTGGGCTGATGGTACCTCTTGTCATTCATATAATACCGACCACTGTCTGTAGTAGCCAGTCCTACATGACGCTGTATGTGCGTTTATTTGTCAGGCATGTGCTTCTGTAGTTGCACAGTGACATAATCAGTAGTACGCTCAATTATCTTGCATACGTGCTGGGGGAATTTGAATGCATATCTATGGCATAATGGAAATCCTTTGTGTTTTCAGAGCATGATGAAGCAGTACAGGATGTTCCACGATGACACCATGAAGTCCTTCTTCCGACGTCTGACCTTCAGCCCCGACGGCGAGCTCCTGATGGTGCCCGCTGGTTGCCTGGAGATGGGAGAGAGCATCCTCAACACAACCTACGTCTTCTCCTCCTCCTCCTTCTCAAAGTATGTCCGCTGCCTTGACCGCAAACTTCCAGTACACTGAACAGATCCATGAAGCTTGAGTGCAATTTAGAAATGAAAAGGGATGGATTTTCCCTCTTCTTTCCCACTATCATAATTATCAGTCCTTTTGAATACCGTTTACTTTCATATTTGCAAAGGTTGTCTTCTTGCAAATTTGTGACTCCACTGGCTTGTGTATTTATCACCACATAGAAATTGTATTGCCACCTATTTACAATGTGTGTCAATTGTCTCAGTACATGTGACTCAGTGCAAATACATCAGTCATGTACAATCTATGCAATTATTTCCAAGCTGTTTCCTCCAGTTGGCAAAATGCCGCAATACAAAGATTTAGATTTAGTAATGAGGTAGATATATGATATATATGTGCTGTCTCTGTGCTGTGTAAGCCTGTAAGATGCAGCCAAGAATGTTTTGTGGTGGCTTCTGTGATCATATTGCTATTTTAATGGGAATTCATAATGCAGAATGTGACCATGTTAGTGCACCGTGGTACATGCATAGTGATAGCAATCACTTCAAGAGATTGTAAGTGAAGTGAAAACTGGAATAATCCACTCATTTTTATACCCCCGCCAAACGAAGTTTGAAGGGGGTATATAGGAATCAGCGGACGGTCGGGCGGTCGGGCGGTCGGTCGGGCGGTTGGTCGGTCGGGCGGTCGGGCGGTCGGTCGGGCGGTCGGTCGGGCGGTCGGGCGGTCGGTCCGTTGCAAATCTTGCGTCGCGAACTACTTCCTCAGTTTTCAACCGATTCCCATAAAACTTGGCACAGATGTGTGCCTTGGGTTGTAGATGTGCAAGACGTATTTTTTGACAGTACCCAAAAGTATGTTGCCATGGTAACGGCATATTATGGGGAAAAATGGGTACAAATCTTGCGTCGCGAACTCCTCCCACAGTTTTTGATCAATTTTTATGAAATTAGGTACAGATGTTCATCTGAATATGTTAATGTGCAAGACACATATTTCCGCAGTGGCAAAAAGTGCGTTGCCATGGTAACGGCATGTTATTGGTAAAATATAGGGCAAAATGCTTCATGGCAAAACTGCTTCATCAGTGTTCTTCCAATTCTCATGGAATTCATATTGAATGTTTGTCTTAGGATATAGGTCAGCATGACACATTTCTTGACATGGACAAAAAGTATGTTGCCATGGTAACAGCTCACATATTATGAGCCAAAATGATGGAAAATTTTGTGTTGCAAACTACTTCCTCAGTTTTTGCCCAATTTCCATGAAACTTGGTACAGATGTGTGCCTTTGGTTGTAGATGTGCAAGACGCATTTTTTGACAGTACCCGAAAGTACGTTGCCATGGTAACAGCATATTAATGGCAGAAGATCAAGGAAAGATCTTGCGGATTTAACTACTTCCTCAGTTTTTTGACCAAAGCTTATGAAATGTGGCACACACCTTGATCTTGGTGGGAAGATGTGGAAGACATATTTTTCGGACGTGTCGGAAGCTGCGTTGCCATGGTAACGGCATATAAATGGCAGAAGATCAAGGAAAGATCTTGCGGATTGAACTACTTCCTCTGTATTCGACTGAAGCTCATGAAATGTGGCACACACATTGGTCTTGGTGGGAAGATGTGCAAGACATATTTTTTGGACGTTTCGGAAGCTGCGTTGCCCTGGTAACGGCATATTAATGGCCGAAGATCAAGGAAAGATCTTGTGGATTCAACTACTTCCTCAGTTTTTGACAAAAGCTTATGAAATGTGGCACACACAATAGTCTTGGTGGGAAGATGTGCAAGACATATTTTTCGGACGTTTCGGAAGCTGCGTTGCCATGGTAACGGCATTTAAATGGCAGAAGATCAAGGAAAGATCATTCCTTGGGTAAGACTATCGTCACGGGGCGGGGGTATTAATCACCTTCAGTGATATTTTTTATTGTGGCAAGGATTGAGCATGCATTGATGATCAAATGAGAATGGAGGGGAAGAAAAGGAATAATGAGAACTTTGGGTCAAATTTGAGAGTGTTGCAAGTGAGAAGAGTCAAAGGCAATTTGGAGGAATAGCAAATATGAATGCAGATTTAGCTGCCAGAGGACACGGGAGAATTACATTTTTTTCACTCTTGTTTTAAATTCAAGCTTAGGTTATGCGCTAAAAACTCAAATCAGGTCACTCCTTCTCTTGTGAATCATACTTATACGTTTGTTAATGCCAGTGTGCTGCTTGCGATACAATGCATTGCATAATGAAATCAATTTAGGTGGCAACCTGTCAGTAAAGACCACCTTCTAAGTTTCCCTGGGGTGGATGCTCCATGCAGGTTGGACCGTAATATTGTCACTGAGCATCTCCTCCTTTCACCCCCACCAGACCGGTCCTGCACCTGCCCGGTCCCAACAAGGCCACCATCGCCGTCAAATGCTGCCCGGTTCTCTTTGAGCTCCAGACCGCGCCCAAGGCAGACGGGGAGGCGGCCAAGAAGGTGGAGATGACTCCGGTAGACAATAAGGATGGAGCAGAGAACTCGCAGAAAGATGCAGAAAGTATGAGCAAGTGCTTCATTCACAGAGACAGTTAGGCTTAATTCATTAGCTTTGGGACCTAGGTAGAGGTTAAATATTGGATCTCTCCATTATATCAGCCTTTCAGGGTAAAGGGGACTGAGCAAGAAGGTAAACTACCTCACTGTTACTTGGGGAAGGAGAGAAGTACATTAATAAAGAAAGTTTTTAAAAAAAAAGATACACAAGGAATGCATTTTTAATGTTTTTTAAAAGCAGAAAAAGTTTTACTTCAGTATGCAGTGAAGAACCCCCCCCCCCCTATCGACAATGCATGGTAAAACTCTACTTTTGTATGGAATTGGACTGTATGTGATGTATCTGCAAGATGTTGGTTTTTATTCACAGGATTTTTCCTATTCTTTCCTTCTTTTAACCACATACCAAGAATGTCATGTAGGATTGTTTTGTGTGTGGGAAAAGTGTCATGAAAACTTAATGCCTCCGTGCAAATTGCAATGGCAGTTATATCATTATCTTCACTTCTCAAAAAATCCACAGTTCTGATCAAAATATCATGTTTCCATGGTATTGGAAAGCAGAATACTACTTATATCTTCTTTTTGGTATTAGATGGGAGACTACAGGAGGTAAAACTTTTATTCCCTCTGCAAATTTGCAGAAAATCAAAACTTCTCTATCAGAAAAAAAAAAAAATCACTCCAGATGGACATTACTATCCTCACTTGGCTCTTGACTTGATGATCCATTATCTTGATGTTCAACTGGCAGTATGCTAGGAACTACTGGAACAGATGAGTTGATTACTGGCCTGCTTCTGTTTGTCGATAAAACTGATGTGTTAATTTGCGTAGATGCCTGTCATGAATATTGGTTATAACATCGTATTCTATCATCTTACTCTACGCCATACTAGGTCCCATGGATACTGGGACCACAGCCCCTGCTGCAGCACCATCATCATCGTCATCATCATCACATGGTTCCAAAGCAGATGAAGGCCAAGAGAAATCTGATCCAAGTAAAGAAGTGAATGAGCAATTAGCCAAACAGACCCCAAAACCAGAAGTAAAGCCAGAAGAGGCTCCCAAACTATTTGAGTGAGTATGCTGAAGAACTATACCTTAGCTCCTGGTATACAATATATTCTTTGCAACTGATTGGCAAATTGCCTTTACACATCAACGTAAATAAGCACTAAATTGATCAGTGTTTTAGTAGTAGCCATGATAAAAATCATGGGCGTACATACTCGAGCAGGATTCGAACTTACGACCTCCTGATCACCGGACAGGCGGCGTTATCTCCACTAGACCACCGAGCTTTTGCCCGTCAGCAAGTGTTGGTTATAATCCTTATAGCATGCAGCGGGTACTGCTTTATTATTCAAATTCAGATGACGCCTGTGCGGTGATCAGGAGGTCGTAGGTTCGAATCCTGCTCGAGTATGTACGCCCATGATTTTTATCATGGGTACTACTAAAACACTGATCAATTCAGTGCTTATTTACATTGATGTAGGGCAATTTGTCAATCAGTTGCAATGAAAACATCTCGACGGAAGAATTTCATGAATTTGAACAATATATTCTTGTCGACATTCTTGTAATGCACAGCTTCATTGCAGCATTGATGTCTATTTAATACAAGAATAATGTTGGATCTCTATTTTACTCTCAACAACTCTCAATGAAGCAAATAGAGTATGGAAGTGTGATTTCATAGTCATTCATTGCCATGGAAACTGGTTGTAAACAACCTCACATACCCAGAATATCTGTGAGTACAGTGATTGCTATAATTAAACCGTGCTCGAACAAAAGACTGTGACATCATCACTTTTGTACTCTGTGCTTTTGAAAAATTGTGATATCAGAGATGCAGAGAACGAGCATGGGTTTAAATTTCAATCCTCATAAGCTTGCATTGGGTATTGAGTGTATGGAAGTTCTTTGTTTTTCTTTCCATTTCAGACGTGAGAGATTATGGTACAATTTTTGACCTAGCTCAAAATTCTTGAAATCCTTGCATCAAGAAAAACACTTGAGGTTCTTTTGAATTACTTTGTCTTTTTTGTAGTCTGCCGTACCGCATCGTTTTTGCCGTGGCAACGGAGGATTCCATACTCCTGTACGACACTCAGCAGAACATCCCAATTGGTCTCATCTCCAACATCCACTACCACCAGCTCAGTGATGTCTCTTGGTAAGATCCTAAATTCTCTTTTTGTGTGTTTTTCACAAAGTGTCGCCGGAGGCATTATGTTTTGGGGTTGTCCGTTTGTGCGTCCTTCCATTCGTAATCAATTTTTGGGGACAGCGTAACTAAAAAACCGTTTGAGGTATCATAATGAAACTTGGCATGTATATGTATGAGTGGGCGAAGTTTATTGTGCCTATCAGTTTTTGGGTGCCCATGCCATAAGGTCAAAAGGTGAAGGTCAAATACTCAAAATGTTTTACTATATCCCCCATATCTATGCAATTCCTGAAGGTATTTTCTTGAGACCTGGTGTATACATGTACTATCAAATAAATATCCTCCAGAGATAGTTTCGGGTCGTAGATTTAATGGTGATATCAAATATCAGGTAATCAGCAAAGTCTGTTTCCAAGTTTCTAATCATCCAAAATCTGGCAGAACTTTGCATGCCTGTATTTTGTCCATTTCTCAGGGAGTCTGGCGTTTAGTGTGGTCTTAATCATGCTCCTTCCTGTGGGAAAATGTGAGATTTCAATTCGGAACAGGAGCTGAGGTTCAAAGCATATATACTGTATACGCTATATATTTCGCGGGGGTTTTATTTTCGCGAATTTCGCGAGTTGGGAGCTATTTGCGAAATTAACAACACGCGAAAATATTACCTTCCAAAATGAATCCCTTGCCTTGATGATATGAACATTTCAGTACTAGTATACCATGTCATGGCTTTACGAACGGACCATACTGGCTAAGCTTGTTTCCACACGTCCACGTCTACTTATGAATACTGTAGAGAGCCAATCCATTATTGCAAGGGGACCACTCGTCAGAAATCTAGCGCGATGGACTTAACCACTTAAAAAATGTTGAATTCTAACTTATAGTTCGCAGCGTTTGGTGAGTTTTTTTCATGCAGTGTATAACTAGTATCATTCTTATTTGCTAGTAAGTTGACAATTCACTTTCTTTGCCACTTCATATTTTCTCTGGTCCCTCAATCGCGAATTTAACCACTCGCGAAAATGTGTGACAGCGGCAATTCGCGAAAATTTATGTACGCGAAAATTATAGCGTATACAGTAATTGCATGCATCCACTGTCACTGATACAAGCATTAGTGTCACGCTCATTTTCCCATTCTTTGTCATACCAGGTCACCTGATGGCAGGATTTTGGCCACCTCATCCACGGACGGCTACTGCTCATTTATAACCTTTGAACCTGGTGAACTTGGCAAACCCTATACTGCACCCGCCCCTGCTGCAGACAAACTGAATGATGTGAAGCCGGCCCAAGCCTCGCCCGTGACATCAGCGGCGAGCATGCCCGAGCCAACCAATCAGGGCACATCGACTTTGAAAACAGCCAATGAGAAGGTGCAGGAGCCAGTGACAGTGGTCAGCTCTGTCCCGAGATCGTCCAGTGAAGGGAGTGGGGAGGTCAAGAGGATAACACCTATCAGGGTCCAGCCATCAGGGTTAGTAGAGAAGCAGGCTTAGGTGCACTTGGATGGTGGACTTATTGTAACCGTATCCCTAGGTCCAGTTCATTCTGATTATGATGCATGCCATTGATATTTATTTCTGTATTTCAAAAAATGCATGTGTGAAAGAGCCAGAAATTACTTGATTTAGGCACATTGGCAGCACTTGCATCCAAGCATTCACATTGTAACCAGTGAAATCACATACTTGCAGAAAACCTGTATTCCCATTGCGAAAAGGACACTAAACCTCTCCAGTCTGGGTTGATTTTACGGTCAAGTAGTCAAAATTTCAATAAATCAGTGAACATCTGGACGTAAACGAGCAAGGAGTTTTCATATAGCAACAAAGTTGCACTGATTTCATGAAGATTTGTTTGAATTTACATCACATCTGACTTAACACGTGAGTTTAGTTTGATGTTGATTATGCCAATTGTCCAATTGTAATACCTTCGTTTGACTCTACAGGGCAAATGCAATCAAGGAGAACTGTAAAACAGTTCTGAAAGGTTTAGAAATGGTTTTATTATGATCATTCATCAGGTCTGTCAATCAGCCCAGGAGAATTCAGCTCACAACACTGTCTTCACCAACCATCACTCCATCACCTGCAACATCGTCCTCCACACCTCCGTCCCAATCCTCCGTGCCAACATCCAAGAGTCCTCTGGTAGCCTCAAGCGCCCCCGCTCCATCCAAACCAATCAAAGATGACAAGCAGGAGGAGGGTCATGACAGTGCGTCCACGTCAGAGACAAGGAAAGATGTTAGACAATGCCCTCAATTGTCAACACAGAGCAAGGTGAAAGGCGATGATGAGGTCATTGACCTCACAGAGGAGGATGAGGAGGAAGAAGAGGAGGAGGAAGAAGAAGAGGATGATGATGACTGCATCGATATGATTGAAGTTGAGGAAGATTCTGCCCCACCTGCAAAACCTGTTCCAGTGAAAGCTCATCCACTACCCCCCAAGCCATCAGCGCCGGCTTCGAGGAGAATAACCACCATCAAACTGCTCTAGGCAACTGAGGTCACAGTTGGTGTGTGTGTGTGTATGTAGTGCTGAATACACTTCCCATGCTATTGACTCTCTCTCTGTAGATTGTACAGAGATGATTATGTGTGATTAATGTACCACAGAGTACCAGTTCGTGGCACGTGTTGCCGGTTCTTTGGAGAATTCAGCTCATTATGACTTCCTAAGCTCTGCATTGTGATGCCGCTGAAGCCAAGATGTCAATTCACCAGGTCACCAATAGGTATTATTTTCTCTTATCAATTCTCATCCCAACATAACAGCAATGATATACATGATATTTTTTTGGGGGAAAAAAAACCCTATAAAAATTCTGATACTATACACTGGATGGTCTACCTTGTGTTCATAATCAATGTCTACCACAGTTTTATTTCTTTATTAAACCAGCAGCATTTAATCTGACCACCAGAAGATGGAATTCAAGTCAATGCAAGTCTGATGAGCTGACCACCAAGCTACCCTTTAGTATCATGACTTCGTCTGTTGAGAATGAGAAGGGCGTTGTCTCGAACACCATGGGTTTAGTGGCAACTTAACACCCTTAGTCTATTACAACTGAGTACAACTAAGTCCCCTTGTTACACTGGTGCCACCCAACTGATATAGTGATGTCATGCTTGTATATTCCATTTGATGCAGAGGCCATATGTAATAAGCACAATGGTGTCTAATTTTATTTGAATACTCTTGTGCATCAGGCATTGAAAAACACTTACAACATCAAATTTTTAGGCTGATAAAGAGCACAATTGACTGCATGACTCGGGAAATTGTAATGAGTAATTGGTGACAGTAAGTAATCTCAGTGTTTGCAACTGATTGACAAATTGCCCTACATCGACGTGAATAAGCACTGAATTGATCAATTCGGTGCTTATTTACGTCGATGTAGGGCAATTTGTCAATCAGTTGCAATGAAAACACCTCGATGGAAGAATTTAATAAATTTGAATGTCAGTGTTTATTGTCTGATGTGCTGCATGTATTGCCTCCAATGAAAATTCAAGAATGCAGATGGAAAAGTAGGAGTGTAATGTGTGTAAGGTCTGGAGACATTCATTGCCTCTATGTGCGCCATGAAAAATTGGGAGGATAATGAAGATGCATTTATGGGCAACCTCGCCTATTAAAGTGAAATCCAAAGGGACTGCTGAAAACCTTTGACCTACACAATAGAATGGACACGTATTTCTATCATCTGGGGTAAGATTTGTTTTTCTTTGACTTAGCCAATTTGTTGACTTGTGTGTGGTCAAGTTATGGGAGGTCGACTGTACATTCCTGCTTAACCCTTTTCTGTGCCAGGAACTTTGGACAGTGTATACAATGTTGTGGGGTTTTCTGTGCCAATCAACACTCAGAGCACAGAAAGGGTTAACACTCGGGGAGGCAGCTCCCCTGTAAGTTCATTCCTTCCAAGAAAGTAGTCACCATTAATCAGACAGTAGTTCTACTAAAATTCAAGAGATTTTGTGGGGAGAAAATGTCTACCATTTCATAGAAGCTTTTCCCCGTTTCAAGCATCAACATGCTTTGTATGTACAAAGTTGCATGGGAAATTGAACAGTGACTTTTCTACTATTTTTATGGAGGATGTATATCTTGTACTCAATGAAGAGTTATTGGTTGTTTTTTTTAATAGTCCCACGTTGAGCATGAGGTCAACATTACTAAAAATAACATCCTTAATAGTGATATGAATGAGAGGTTTACAGTTGTATTTCAAGATTATCTTGTAATGCAATGAAAAGACAGTTTGCACACAAAACTATAATACTATTGCAAAAGTTATTTGCATTTTTATTGAAGTATCAAATGACCAGCAAAGATATAAAACGTGTCACAGAATTCCATTACAGATACATATGTACAAAATTGTTGTATAGTTCAGCTCGCAGAACACACAAGAGTTGATGAATTTTGAGAACCTCTCAACAGAAGTAGAGTTTAAAGATTTAGAAAAAAAATAGTAAATGTGATGGTGCAGAATACCAGCAACACTTAAAAAAAAAAAGTTGTGACATGCGTGATAGTGAGCAACACTTGAGCACCAATTGTGATGTGAAATAGAAAACTGTACCTAACATGTAATAATATGACAACTGCATGCTGCACAACACATGGGTACATGGTTCATAAATGTCAATTAGAAAGTGAGACTGTTTAATATGTGAATCACACTTGTCTGACTTGCTCCCTTTATACCCCCCCCCCCCAAAAAAAAAAAAGAAAGAAAGAAAGAAAGAAAAAGAACTCCACTCTTAATACCGTTACCATACTTGTAACTTGTAAGGCTTAGCAAATTTACCTTCATTCCAATATAGAAGCGTTGTATCTCATACTCAACTACCCTGGCATGCATGCCATCATTTTTAGGTACTTCAAATAGCAGACTGTGTATATATAATAAGCTCTTGCTATTCACATCCCCTAAGCTTCTAAATCATTGGAAGGAAAATGTAATGGAAGCACTTTCCTTGCAGTGCTTAACATGACTGCTTCTTCAATTTGAAACACTACTCATATACAAAGTAGTTGAAAATTTGATACAATGAATCAAAACTAAAATGTGATGCACCGTGTGTATACAAATGTACATCCACAGAGCAGATCACATTCTATGTGCACAAAATCATTGGAATTCCATTTCAAGTTCATATGCTCTAAATGAAAAGAGTACAGCTGTATTGAGTCATTGTGACTGAGAGAAGCAGCAAGGCAGTACATTGTACAGATGTGTACTTTGAAATTTATGCAGTTTTCAAAAATGTAACAGGATTGAGCTATTTATTGGCACTAGACAACCTGTAATGTACAAAGATTTTTGTGTGTCTGTGTCCAGTAGACATGTACATATCAACTTGTATAATCTACATGTAGTAGGATAAGAGAGTAGCAACAAATAAAATATTCTTCAGGTTTTGTAATACTGTTATCTGTTTGTCTCTTCAATTACAAATGCATATGTCACTCTAATCATGTCCTTGATTTTCTAGGGGGAGGGCCTAGCAGTAATTTATTCATAGACTTTTGTAAGTCTTCAATTTTGAGTGATTTAAATGTCTTATTAGCAATACTGATTAAGAAGATGAATACAATCACATCTTCAAACATGATATTTATGCACAGCCATACAAGTGTAGACATTACTAACAGATATGGCAAGCGGGAGCAATAACTGCTTTCACCTTTTACCTTATATGCCTAGTGTGATTCGTGGCCACAACCCAGCAGTTTTTATAAAGTCACTTACATGTATTACATCGAGTCCTGTTAGGGTCTCATTGTTGCATTTTATGAAATGAGTTAAGGCAGCATACAAAAGAATATATTCACACAGCTTTTGCAAGAAAGCAATTTAGGAGTGCCTGTCTTCCAGAGGTGTCCATCTTCTGGTTGTCGTGTCTTTTTTGAAGAAAAGTGCCAAAAACGTCCAACACAAGGCATTTGTCTATTCTTTTCTGAACCTCCAATAAAGAAGGATGTGCCAAGACATCACACCAATTTCCATTATGTTCAATGGAAATTTGTTAGGAAGAAATCTGATTAAAAAAAAAAACTAAGCATACTGATATGAAATACTGGTATGGCAAACTCCTTTTCTTTTGTCCCTTTGAAATGAAATACCTCTTACTATTTTTGGCAACTGATACAATTACAAACTACATGATATAATTGAACAATTTTGCCTGTTCCCATTAATCTCTTCAGACAGTGTTTCCACTGCATTGACATGAAGGAAACAATAGGGAAAGACAACTTGATCTCCTCCCTTTGGTGAGCTCTCTTAACTCGCCTTCATCTACGAGGATAGACTGGCTACGTCAATACTGTCTGTAAGTTCAGTGCTCCCATTTGAACCAAACACACAAGCTGTGCACATCTTGAAAGGACAGAATGCTCTGCATTGGAGAAAATGAGCAAGAATTTTAGGAGCTGCACGTCAGTTTTCAGATAACTAGAGTGCTACATGTGCCAGAAAGTGTGGTTGGTTAGCCAAATACAGCGGTCTTGACTGAAGACCACACTTCAATGCCACTCCCATCTCACGTTTCAATCATGCGTGAAAGGCGACCGATTCATCAAAATCACGCACATCAAGTGGAGGTAAAGGAATGAGACGGTCGTACAGTGCACTCCCGTTATAACGAACAAGGTAATAACAAAATTTTGAATACAACGAAGTAAAAATTCAGGTCGCACTCCTATCCGCTCTGTGTTTTTACATTATATATTTGTTCGATTATACGTTGTAACAAAATTTTGATATAACGAAGGAAAACTGCAGGTCCTGAGGACTTTGTTATAACGGGAGTCCACTGTACAGTCACTGCATTGGCACCAGAAGAGAAAAGGTGGCTCTGTAAAACTGAGGTGACAAAGAGTAATGGCATGGTTCTTCCCACAGCGGACCACTCATTCTCCATCGGATCTTTCCAGTTTCAGAATGATGTTGCGGCAAGGGGCGTGGCAGGAGTCCAGTCGTTGAGGGCGATGACTGAATCCACTTCAGCGACGTATTTCCTCCTCCTCTCTTTCAGCCTGAAGGGCTCACTAAAAGACAAAAAACAAAACAAAAACAGAATATCATGAAGGTAACATGGACAATAATGAGGCTCTTTATATTATGAGCTTTCATATTTTTAGGAGATATAATTGAAGTGCATTGATAGTTTCATTCATGCTATTGCACTGCATCACTTATGATGAGGATTAACTTTCTCAGTCCCGTTGGCTACATGCTTATATGTAATTTCAATCAGGTTTCCGGTTGATGGACTCAAGAGGCTTAAAGAAAGTGAAACTGAAGCTGATGAAATATCCTGCAGTGGAGCAATCCAGTGGCGCTTTTAAAATATTAATACTTCATTTTATTCAATTTGCACTGACTGGAAGTACTTCCACATCAATAATTTAGTGGTTAACCATGGCTCGACACTAACTTTTTTGTTTGGTGGCCCGATGGGGCCACCAAAATCCTAAATTTCAAATATATGGTGGCCCGAGAGAAAAATTTGGTGTCCCGAAAAAACCCCCCAATAAAAAGCATTAAAAGTTCTTTTTTTTAATGAGTCAAATATTTAAGTTTTATGATAGTAAGAATTAAAAGTTGGACATATCTACTCATAAATAAACTTCAACAAACTTGCAACACTCACTCTCAGGCACTCATTCAGTCCTTTTCATCCATCCTTCAAACAAATTTAACTGCTAATTTCCAGCGCAAAAAGTTACGAATTTATTCATACTTTTCAAAAAATTTTGGTGGCCCGAGGCGGGCCACCAAATTTGCCCTTTTTTGAAATTTGGTGGCCCGACTTTCATTTTTGGTGGCCCCGGGCCACCGGGCCACCGTTAGTGTCGAGCCCTGGGTTAACCCTTTCTGTGCCAGGGAATTTGGACAGTGTACACCACGCTATAAGGTTTTCTGTGCCACCTGGGCACTCAAAGCGTGCAAAAGGTTAAGTAAGGGAGAATTATTATGTCAGGAGCAGACTATATCTTCTCAGGGTGATCACATACAACATGTCAGTTACACATTTCCATTGTGAGAAATGGCTACAAGAAATTAAATGACCGTATTTTCTTTTCAGTACTTTTGTACATGTGAACATGGGGTTAGTTTGTCATATGAGGGTGGTGAGTTGGCTCAGTCGGTAGCGCGTCTGCCTCACGATCACGCGGCCCGGGTTCGAACCCGAGTCTGTGCCCTGTTGCATAAAACCCTTACCGCTGGACTTACTGCTCCTTTCTAGCGGTAAGTCTTCAAATTAGTGGTAAATGTTACAATCCTTGATGCTGATTGGCTGTGACGCCTAATTTTGACGGTAGTTACCATTGAAATTCAATGGTAAGTTTTATGCAACGGGCCACTGGACTGAGCAATGTTGTGTGTAAGCATACTGTCCCCTCTAGCAAGAGGTAAAACACTCTGTCCCTCGGATAGGACATTAAATGGAGGTCCCGTGTATGAGAGAGTAACAACTCATGCACGTAAAAGATCCCGCTTCATTCATTCATCGCAAAGAGCAGGGTGTTCAACCCGGTGAAGTGGTCCCACCTCACATCCAACTGGACCCCATGGAAGACCAGCTTAATGTAGCTGAATATGGGCTATCCAGCCATCTTCCCAGATGGAAAATAAACAAACAAACAAATATATTGATTTTTCAAAAAGTGTGAAATATCTACACTTACCAGCTTTCAGCAGGGAGTTCTTGCAAGGGTACAAATGTATCCGCTTTTAATTTGACAGTTCCGCTGTGGAATGAGAAAGTATAAAGAAGCTCATGATACCACCTGTCATATTATTAAATCGATCGCTACCTACCTATCAAACCATCTATATACCATATATTATCTATCTTATCTGTCTATATATCTAAATGCACACATAAGACAAGTTTAAAGATCCAACAAATTTAACAACCATTTCCAAAGTCTACTTTGACTTCAAGTGATAAAAGCAAGCATAGCAATTTCACCATTGATGTGACATTTTAGATTATAATGTAGCAGCAGATTAATGTGTTACAAAGGAATATATATCATGCATAAATCAATTATACTTTACAACAAAAACACCTGATCCCCATAAAATGACATACTTAGTTTTTGTGAAGATGAAATGCTACTAATGTGATCAATACTTGTACATACCGCTACACTGTGCCTATGCATGTCGTTTATACAAAGTTGTATGGTGATTTATCATACTACCAGTAATCGAGCTAGCCATCAAAACAATGTTATTTACCATTTATAATGTTGCAAGTCTGTAATCATATCTTAGCAAGTCAAATAAAGGTATTTTGTACCACTTAGTAAATACACACAAGTACTTTTATATTTGTGGAGTAATTAATAATGAATTCACTCCTGTATGTTCCTCCTTAAATTTGCCTTTAAAAAGCTAATACTGTATAGTCTTGCATCTGACTGAAATGACTGAAAAGGAAGACAAAAACAAAAGAAAGCAATACAAGTTCTTACCCAAAATTAACGACAGGACGTGCAGACCCATAATGGTGAAAGCTTGTTGAATATTCGGGAGCTTGGTACGACTTGTCACCTCCTGCCGCTGCCGGAATCTCCCCACGCCTCTCCCACGTACTGTTCACTGTGTACGAAAGATTGTTATTATTTTTATGCGCATAAATACATAATCATATCTTTCTCTCTCTCTCTCTCTCTCTCTCTCTATATATATATATATATATATATATATACTTCATGTATTGGGTAGATGCATTTACATCATGTGGCATTCTGTTTTATTGAATAAGGAAAATGCTAAATGCTAAATATATCTTAACCCAATCAACTTTGTTGAGAAGAACTTTTTCAAGCGAAGACAATTACCGGTATATGCTCATTGTGCTAATTTTCATTCTTCTGGGTTTTTTTTATGTGTTGCTGTCATGGACGCTATCCATCTTCCATGTTTTCCTCTAGCAGAAATGCCTTTGATGCATATGTGTTGCTGATGGACTTTGCACTTGGCATGTAATTTAACCATCAAATTGTTTGAAGAGCATAAAAGGGGAACAATATATGCAGCGAAGAATGATAACAGGAGATTCTATCATGCCCAGCAGTATACTTGTACAAGCATGAATACTGTGGTTTGCACTATAGCACAACAATATGTGTAATACGGAAGACTATGTGAAGGCACCTACTGATCCAATTTGTGTTCCACAAATAGAAAGAATATTGAGGGTCTGGTATAGACTCCTATACATACTCTGTGGGTCTCCCATATACATGTACGAATTTCTAAATTGAAACTAATAGACATACTGGTTTCTATTTGACCAAGAGCCTACAGTTTCTATATAATACATGGGTTTGTCGACCTGGGAACAAATGGCAAACATGCAAAGACATTCAGAAATCAAATAAGCACATCAAGATCTTGCATGTTTAAAATAAAGATACACACAGCATAGAAGAGGAGTTTAGCTTCTCTGTACATCAAGAGCATGAACTATATATTATAAAATTATCTTACATTTTCTGTTCTTTCCAAGCATCATGGTGTGTGTGACCTCATTAGATGACGTAATGGTAGCCAGATGCTGCAGCTGGCCTGTCTTCAAAAAGTTGCATTTCTTGCCGATGTGAAAACCTTCGGGGTAAGCCGTCCACTCGGCACTTGATGTGATCATGGCATTCTTGTCTGAAAAAAAAAAAAATGAGATAGAAAACAATCAAATTACAAGGAATTTTGAACCTTCTGTTTAAGCAAGAAGAAATAAATGTTCTGAAAGAAGATGGTTAATATTGATTTTAAAACTTTGAATATGCTTGTATATTCCACAAGATAAGAGATGATGATGTGTATACTGGTATAATGAAATTATAAAAAAAGATAAAGATAAAATTAAGAGGTATATCAAAGTTATGTTTCATACATGTACGTTGGATATAAACAGCAGCTATACAGTTCAGAAATCAGTATATTAAAATTATGTTTCATACATCATATTAAATAAACAACAGCAATACAGTTTAGGAATCAGCATCTAGAAATATTTAGTGGTACAGAGGTTAAAAAAAAAAAAAATATATATATATATATACATATGACTGACAGAAAGCTATAAACTCACCAGGATAAGTTCGCAACTTTGGCAGTGTTGTTTCCTCTGGATACTCTCCAGTGTAATGCTTTGGGGGAGGAATAAATCTTGCTCTAGAGGACCAGTCCAGACCATAACTGCATGAGATAAATCAAAACACCATTTCATCAACACATTGCAGTGGAAGACACAAATAACTCCATAGAAAAAGAAATATATAGGAGAAACAATACTGGTACATGTATATTCAGAACATGCTCATTAAACTTTTCAATTTGTGGCTAAAAAGAAGTATGGGACACACTGTCATCAAGGCAGGAATATACATTGTATAATTACAACAAATAAATTGGCAAATAATTTATAATTAAGGAAATAATCAAAATGATGTAAAGTGGCCTCAAGTTGTTTTGTGGTAGAAAAGCTATATTTTGGTTACTGAAATTAAGGTATATTTGAAAGCTATACCAGCAGTGATAGTATGACCAAAATCATCTTAAGATTACCATGGACATTCAGAAAACAAAAACAAAACAAAAGTGATTGATGTTTTAGGCCATAAAGCCATATTACACTGTTATGGATCATAAATTTGACTAGTTTGCTATTACAGAAATAAGGATTACAGAAAGCAGTATAATGAGTATGAGAAAAATAGATAAAATACTCTATACATTGCAAAAAGTTATCATGTTGTACAGCAATGTGTAAATGACTCTCATAACGCTTTCATCCCAACTCTTCACAATCTTAGTACTTGATTACTAGGAATGCAATTAGCAAATCATATCGGACTGAGTAAAGAGATATCATAGAATTGACTTTACTGAGCACACATCCTTATCAGGAAGTTCAACTTACTCCGTGTACTCGACGTTTCTCTTCACTACATGGGGATGCCAGTCCGGTTGATCGCCATGTCCAGGGTCGATGAATCTCCGCCCCCTTTTCAGCTCTTCCTCGTAGCCCCGCCTCTCGCCATAATGCCTCCTCTCTCGTTCTGTAAAATATCCAATCAATATGATTTTGCATCATTTAGATTTTTTTTTTCACAGTACATGTTCTACCAAGTTTATACCCATACATAATACTTCTAATACAGAATACCTGGACAAAATGAAATTTTATAGATCTACAATGTATAGTAAGAGCAGGTAGTTATTTCATAAAGTCTGTTGAGCATGCATTAGTGCATAATGCATAATTAATGAATATCGAATGTGAAAATGAAATGGGTGTGAAGAGCAAAACTAATGGCCCAATAAGACTATTAATTAGCTGAAAATAGATCTCTATCATTAATATTCTTGTAACATCTATCACCTTGTATCATAACTTTTGCTTTTATCATCATGATCTTTAGATGTTCAATTAGCGGAGGATCACCGAAGCAGAGCTAGCTAGCCCATTGCGTGAATTTTGAACATAAACTTTGATGCAGTAATATATGGAATATAGCAAAAAGATTTTCACTTTGAATACAAATACGAACAGATGAAAAAAAAAAAATCACGTTAAAAATTCAAATCATCACTGACATCTGCTAAAGTCGGAAGAGAAAATGATAATTTAACTTACCTTTCCTGCCAGGTTTTCCTATTTCCGTAGTGACATGTAGCGCCATAGTTTCTTAAATCAGGGTGTATTGACGACAAAAAGTAAAAAAGCACTACTGCATAGTGGCCAGTACAGTCCCCTGACCTCCAAACAGGCGCACCTGTCGGTGGGCTGGGCGGATAGCCGCGGCCTCTTGCTTGACCGTTGAATCGCTCCTCGGGTTAGTTCTGCTGAAGTGTTATCGCGATGAATATGTACCGGTAAAACGGTTTCCACAAACAAATGATAATCTTATCGTAACATTAATCTTGAGTCATGTTACTAGATGTATATCCGTATGGGTCACCTACGGTATTCCATGCATGAGGAAATATTCTTAGTCAACTCGCAAGGACAGGGAACACAGAATCTCGGCAACTTGTTTACACCGTGTTTACGCGTGAGGGAATCGCAGTTACTACCACGGGCTGCCTTTGATTGTGACGTGCAGTGCTGTACGGGGGTCAATGCACCTAGCGCGTGACGCGTTGCTAGGCGATGGTCTCCTAGGCCCAGGACAAAGGGAAGGTGGAGTGTTGGACAAAGCGTGCAGCCGCCACCAGTAGACTCACTTCCACAGCACGTTTCGACGAATCAATATTCCCGCTAAAAACGCTAATGGCGAGGTAAGCCAAGTCGCATTCATGATGCTATTTTAAGTCTATAACAAAGATGGTTCTACACTTCTGGTCCAATCATCTAGATGAGTTGAGCTCAGTTAACCAATGATAATGAATAATGTCATATTTTCGAGTGCCAGTATTTCATGTTGTCAATAATAATAATGATAATTTAATGTATTTACTCAATAACTATTATGATAGAAATTTGAAGTCGGACTATCACTTTCAAGCATCTTGATTTGTGAATGTTTTCTAACGTGTTGGGGCGCCTTTACTTTTAGTTTTTATGTTAGATTTTTGACAAATATATGCTCTGGCCAAACAATGCCTAATGAATCAATGAAAATTCTACTTAATATATCAAAAATTGTATGTAAGTTTACTCTTGACAACATAGCAACATAATTTGCTTAAGCCAGTCGCTCATTTTTCAGCTTACTTTAGCAATATTCACATCACCATTTATGTAATTCATAGCAAACCCAGAGACTAAGTAACGTACAAGAAGCCGTTTAATTTTTTTTTTTTAAGTATGGCTTAATGACTTAAATTTCCAGAGTATACTACCTTACAATGTGATTTTTCATTATGATTTCCCTGTCCAATTACTGTAGACTCCAACAGTATAGAAAATCGATTTTGTTCGATGAGTTCAAAACACTCATTTCACTGATTAATAAGCTCGCTCATGACATATTATATCTTTCACTCAAAAAGGCGGTAAGTTTTTGATCTTGATCATGCTGCTCAAGCAAATTACATCAGAGGCATCCGGAAAATATAAACACTTGATTATCTGGCAAAGTATACGTGTAGATATACATGTACTAAGAAAGATTATTAAATGAGACTCGGCATAACAAGATCCATTAACCTTACTCCTGCTTATTGCTTGTTCAGAAACGTGTTATACGGACGACAGCATCGGTATACCGTATGTCCCAAAAAGAATTACAACGGGGCCCTACGCAATGATATCTTTAAAAATATTTCATCAATCTAAATACAAATTTAGGGTATGAAACTATAACTCATTGCCCACATCTTACAGAAAACCCCATTCGATTTGCTTCAGTGGTCAAAGAGAAGTGAGGAATTTTGTAGAGGATGTCGGGAATCTCTTTTGTCCAAGTTCTGTCTATTGTTCACACACAAAGTCATCGAAGTGCTAAACTTGGAAGAATCAGACTCATGACATGCTTTACTACAATCCCCATTTCTCTGTGACCGCTTAACCAAATCGAATGGGGATTTCTGCAAAATAGAGCTAAGATGTTATATTTTAAGACCCTGAAGTAGCATAGAAAAAAAAATAATTATATTGGATGTTATCAATGCGAAAATTTGATTGTAATTTTTGTGGGACATACTGCAGTATGTCCCTCAAAAATTACAATCAAATTTTCGAATTGATAACATCCAAAATGATCGACCTGTCCAAGTGCTACTTCGGGGCCTAAAATATAACATCTTAGCTCTATTTTGCAGAAAACCTCATTCAATTTGGTTAAGCGGTCACAGAGAAATGTAGATTGTTGTAAAGCATGTCATGAGTCTAATTTTTTTTTCCAATTTTGGCAATTCAATGCTCTAGTGCGTGAATAATAGACAGAACTTGGACAAAAGAGATTCCCGACATCCTCTACAAAATTCCTCATTTCTCTTTGACCATTGAAGCAAATCGAATGGGGTTTTCTGTAAGATGTGGGCAATGAGTTATAGTTTCATACCTTGAATTTGTATTTAGATTGATTAACTATTTGTAAAGATATCATTGCGGGGGGTCACGTTGTAATTTTTTTTGGGACATACTGTATATACGTGTTTCTACCAATCCATGTGTTTCACAATGTAGCCACTATAAAAAAAAAATTTTTTTTTATTCCTTTTATTGCAATCTTCATGTATCACTGCAGATATGGAATTATCTAGTACCAAAATGTTCTTGCTTCCTTGTTTGTTGAAAATAGTAGGCCTATCCAGAATATACACTGATTCGTACCTGTAGAGTGATGGAGTGATTCCTTTCATTTCCTCCTCATGGAGATCTGCGATTGCTAAAAAAGAAAAAGAATAAAAAAGAAATAATAAAAGAAAGACAGAAAGAAACAACCGAAACAAAATGATAGCATTCTGCCCGAAAAAAAACCACCCACAAATCTGTTATGAGGCAAATATTGAAGGAGTGTTCCTCTCATATTAACTTTCAAAATATGTAAGCTGAAAAAAAAAAACACACAACATGAAAAAGTACCAAGATAATTACATTGAGAATTTAGGGTTTCTGGGACGAACACTGAACTAGGGCTTTCTATAGCTCAGTCGGTAGAGCACAGGGCTAGCATCCGGAGGTCTCGGGTTCGAATCCCGATGGAATCCCATTTTCTTGGCTCAATTTTCCACTATTACTAGACACAGCCATTTCCCTTTTGTGTGTCTTCCTATAGTTTTATATCAAACGGGATGTCGGATTGAAGATGACCTCACCTGCACGTATACCAAATGCGAGAAGCATAGTGTTTTCTAGATTTATGCCAGTGCAGCGTGTCGACATTAAAATGATGGTATCGTTCTGGTTGAGATGAGTATTCTGGCTCTAACTTTTTACAAGATAGAAACTTCTTATATGAAATAGAAAGCATACAATAGCTATTCTAAGAGGAATTCAAAGTTTATTTGACAAAAATCGATTCTGAAATTGCTGAGATATCCAGAAACATGGTGTTCTGATAAAAGGTTGGTCCCACCGTTTATTAGGATCACTTTGCGTTACTTTGGGGTGTTTTTTTTTAATGTCTCAACCATTTCAAAACTAAAAGAAAAATTAAACAAACTGAATTTCTTTAAGAGTTGTATTATGCTCTTTGATATTTCATATAAGTGGTTTTTAATCATCTCGTAGAAGCAAAAACCTGAATCCCCGGATTCTACCAAAACTATTCCATTATATTTAATGTTGTAAACTTAAGAAATGTACACGATCCTCTGAATTCAAGTCTATTTGAAAAAGGGAGATAACTTAATATTGCGAGAACTTATAGGGAAGACGCAATAAAAGACGAACTGATCAGGAAGGATGATAGTGCTCTGATTTTATTCTGAGGCTATTGCTCTTAAAAAAACTTCCAAAAGATCGTGATTTACGTAAACAATATTTCCATATATTCAAATTATCTACAAGAACCAATAGAATAAAAGGAATTCAATTGGGTACCCTAATGGAATGGAGAGTATATAATTCAGTAAATTAACCAATAGGTAAAGAAGAGCATGAGATAATGTGATAGCTGGAGAGGATCACCAGAATGAGAGATGTCTGGGCTCAATAAAAGGAATCAAGTGTGGGATGGAATGAATGAACACACCTGAACAGAGAATGAGTGAAGGTGACAAAACTGAACAAGCTGAAAGATATCTGAAGCAATGGTGATTTTTTTTTTGCTATCTGTGTATCATTCCTTCAAACGCATGTCGAATTTATACTTTTTGTACATTCTGTTGAAAGAAGTGAAAATAAAACCTTTGAATTGAATTGAATTGAATTGAAATGGTGATGAGGCGACAACTTAATATCATTAACGCAACTGAATTAATGCCAGCAGTCAGACTGCATGGCTGTGCTGAAAAGAAATCTAATGCAAATCAATGCAAGGTCAGACAATATAAAAAAGCAGAGTATAAATAAACAAGTTGTGAGTTGTATATACAGCAAAATAAATGATGACTTAACGGTCTTACAATAGGCTATACTTACCTGTACTTCACCCTTATGCAAACGCATACGTAACCATCAGTATATTACTCTTTCATTTCGGATATTTTCTTGGTTGTTGTTGTTTTTTCGCGCTTTTTTCTCTTTGTCCTTTACTATTCTTGCATATAGGGCATAAACTATGTAAATGAGATCCCATATCCACCGCACATTCCCTACATTCCCTAACCCTAGCACATTCCCAGCAAGAACTGCATTTTATTAGGCTTTAAGTTGTTCTACTTTCTCAAGTCAATGGAATTTTATTTCGTAAAAGCTTGCTGTTTGTTGTGCTTTCTTGGTGATGATGTTGCATTAAATCAAATATCTGAACGTTTATGTCATCATTTTGTTACTTTGTGCTGCTTTTGTCTTGAATGTGGAACGCACAAACAAATAAATGAAATGTAATGAATGAAATCATAGAGTGCAGCTCACCACGCCCTAATTATCACCCTAAGTGAGCGTATTAAAATTAATTAAAAAACGTCTTGATCCGTCGCCTCGATGAGAATGCGAGGTTGGCTATTTTATCTTACATAACATGCAGACATAACGCTCTTTTCTTTCTTTTCTTTTTTTTTTTCGTCATCGACTCGCTTCGGCACGGTGATACCAATGGGTGTGTGGGATAAGTTACGCTTTTGGCGGAAACTGGGTTTCTAGTTTTGGCAACAAAATACCAAGGATTAACAGAGAACCGCTGTGCAATCAAAAAAGATTGGCGACAAAATCACATCCTGTTCGAATGTAACTTCTTCAGCACTCAGAGACAGGCTATATGTTACCTAAATATTACTATTGATATCAAAGTACTTTTAAAATGAAAAAGTTGTTTAATAGTAAAAATACAGGTATATTGCTGAAGCTTTGTAAACTGATTGGTGGTATTATTGCAAAGTTTAGATCCTCAAAGCCAGCCTAGATCCCCCACCCTGCCCCGTTCGCTATACTCCTCCCCAACATTCTCTCCAAACCCTCCGTATATCTATTAGCTCAGGACTTTCGCAAGATTATAAAAGTAACCATAAGTTCATGACGTATATGTTGTTAATACTGTGTTTGAAGTCTTGCCTTAATACTGTATACCTTGTATTCCTTTCTTTTCCTTTCTGTACTATATTGTACTATATTGTATAATGCAATTTATCTATATGTCTTTTTACTTTAGTTATCTTTTTTTTTTTTACTTTACTTCCTGCACAGTGAAAGACCGTAAGAGTAAATCTATTATCCCACACACTAGGCCTATACATAGCGTTGTTTATATAGTAGAGTATTTCTTACCCAAATGATGTATAGACCTACTCTATATTGAAATATATGTGCTCTCACTAATCAACATTATATTGAATGTTTGACTTAATATTTTTTATTTATTTTACTTTTATTTTCCTGGCTAATAACACGATATTATGTCCGCTGAACTGCTCTCAATGCACAGGCGTTTTTACTATGTTAAAATCCAATACCCCCATTATAGTTTTTGCTTTTGCTTATATCGACATTTTTGATATGTCCTTTTGTACATGTGTTATATAGTTGATATATCTATACAATGTGTATGCCCCCCCCCCCCCCCCCCCCCGGCCAAAAGGTGTTCAAGCTACCGAGGATTTACCATCGATGATATATACACAGAGTTTAGTGTGGAAACACACGCTGTAAGTGGGATATCTCCAAAGGGATCCGGGCTAACTCGGCCCACGGGACAACTCGTCCCACCCGTCGAGGGTGGGCCGAGTTGTCCCACCCGTTGGTATCGATAGTGATCGTGAGCGCTTGTCTGTGTTTGAGGTTATTTTGTCTTTGTAACGTCTTTTTTAACCGTAACTTTTATGGAATTGTGCTCAGTGGTTTCTGTAAAGAATATTTGCCAACTTTTGGGGGATACAACGACGTAAAAATGAAATTTCAGACGTTTTTATCGCGGTTCGCGATCCCCATAGGTTCACGTTCATTTCGCGCGGTGGGCTAACTCGGCCCAGCTAAGTTTTAGCTGTTGTTTTGTCAGTAAATCCCGGTAAAACTATCAATTTTATCATGTATAAAGGTGTATTCAGGGTACCTTCAACTAATTTCATCTTCGAGGGAATTTAATTTTGCGCATGTTTTGGGAAATGTTGGATATTTGTTCGCATGGTTTCATCTTTGCCGTATCCGCACCGCACCGGTCTCGCCACCAGCAGCTCGCTCACACATCACCGTGGCAGAGCTGAGCAGCGCCATGCCCATGCCCACTCTCGGCGAGGCACGGGGCGGCGCGGGGCACCCGCGCGAACGGCACAGAGGGAGCAGCCAGCCACTCCGTAAACGTCGCTACGGATAAGGGCGGTGGTTGAAATTGGAGGAAAAGGCGTCATTTGCTGCACTTCCCAATTTTCTCGCGTGAGTACTAAATTCTATGCAGTAGTCAGTTGGCATTTTCCTATCCATTGTCTTGAACTTTGAGCTGAGAGCTAGAGAGGGAGCAACTTGTTTCAACTCAACTGTGTTTTGCTGCAACGTTGCGTGAATTGGGCTGAGCTGGTGTGCTACCGCCAGCCAATGCCTAGGTGAAAGGGCAAGGTTTCTGCTAAAGGCTGGGCATATAGGGGATTGCTTGACTCTTTTTTTTTCTGATTTTTTTTTTTTTTTGTCTTTTATTTTTTTCTGAAATTTCTTTTCCAGGATGACTCAATAATATGTATTCCAACCTCATGCAGTTTGCAGTTGTCATTTTGCTGTTTTTCTGTCTATTATCCCCCAGCATCAACATTATTAATATTAATGATTGATACTGAATAAAAAAAAACACACACACACACACACACACAACACACACATAAAATAACGATTTGGATGCATGCTGTATTGTTGGCAATTATCACGTGACTCGGATGACACTATTCGCTATGTTGGGACACTGATGCTCCTTAATTTGTAACATTTGTGAAATAGTATGAGTTTTAATATGTGAAAATGTCACCTTTTTGTGTCTGAAATGATTTACTAGTATACATGTAGGCCTACTATGGTGATCTGTTTTCAAAATGATATTTATTCAATGTACTATAATTGCTAACAGAAATACTGTTGTTACTGCTAATGATTGACAAATTGCCCTACACGTACATCAATATAAATGTTTATGTATGAAGATTTATAGAGATAATTATTGACATTGATGTAGGGCAATTTGTCAATCACTTGCATTAAAAAACATCTCGACGGAAGAATTTCATGAATTCGAAGAAATACTGTTATACCGGTACTGAAATGAATGGAATATATAACCTTGGTACGAAAGCAGCAGATAAAGCAATAGTAAATTACATTGTGATCGAAGCACATCTATGTAGCAACCTAACTTATCACTTTATCATTGAATTGTCATATAGACTGCACCTTGCTACTAACAATGAATACTATTGGCCCTGAAATTAACTTTACATTAGTACATGTATGTTCTCTCTTTCTTTTACACCCAAGTACCAGGTATTACTTCTCTGGCAGGATAGACCAGTAAACTCTGTGGTATTGAATTGCATGCAGACTTGTGCAGGATGGATATACTGCTGGTAGTAGTAGGGCCTGGTAGGGGAAAATATGACCAGGTAAGCTCTGAGATTGTACTGTAGTACTAGTTTTGGAACTACATTGCATTAAAGGACAAGTTCACCTTCATAAACATAAGGATTGAGAGAATGTAGCAATATTAGTAGAACACATCATTGAAAGTTTGAGGAAAATTAGACAATCCGTTCAAAAGTTATGAATTTTTGAAGTTTTTGTGCAGTAACCGCTGGATGAGAAGACTACTGCAGTGTATGAATAACTTAGATGTCACATGCGTACAACAATATAAGGAAAATATAAAGAGAATTTCACAAAATGCCATCTTTTGAAAAAAGTACACATTCCTCTGACTCGTTACCGACAAATGTTATGGGTAATATCATTCCCCCTGCCTTTAGAAAGAGGCAAGTCAAGAGCTCTTTTATTATGCGAAAAAAGTGAAAATACGTTGAATTTTCTTATACATTTTCTTTATACTGTTGTACGCAGTATATGACTCACAAGCTGTAGTAGTCTCCTCATCCAGCGGTTCCAACACAAAAATTTTAAAAATTCATAACTTTTGCATCGATTGTCCAATTTTCCTCAAACTTTCACTGATGTGTTCTACTAATATTGTTGCATTCTCTCAATCCTTATGTTTATGAAGGTGAACTTGTCCTTTAAAGATCAAAAGTGGGATTTTTTTTTTTGTAACACCTAGAACTTTCAACAAAGCTTAACATTTGCTAATATTTCACATTTTTTCTTACCTGCGCCTAAAATTGTATTATGATGGTCTGTAGGCCCACGGTAAGACAGCAAACTTGAATTTGTTGAGCTTCTTGGCTATTTCATTCTTTTCAATCTCAGATCATTATATTTTGTTCAGTTTGTAATTGTATAGGTTCATAGGTTTACACACATTCTCATTGACCAGTATGCTGTTTCTTTGTATCGCCCTCATTCCTTTCCCATTCATGTGTTCATCCCTTTCACACCTCACCTACTCTTTTGTTTCACATTCCATATTAAGTTCGGTAGTCCGAACTTAACTTCCCTTGTCCAGTCGGCCTCTACATTGGGATGTTCGACAGTGACATAGAAAAAGAAGAAATAAGTTCTCACCTCAGCTTGTTGACACCTTTGTCCAGTTTATTTTCATTTGTAGTCATAGTGAGTTGGATTTTTACATTTTAGTTGGTCTCTTCCATTCCTGTTACTCTCAATTTCAATTTACATGTATTTTCATATTTCTCATGAAAATAGTACAGACAAAATAAAAATGTACAGCAGTCTGTCTCAGCATGAAGTCAAAGGTGAGTTTAGAATTGGGCTATGGTACTAGAAATATGATGGGGCCTATACATACCAGCAAGTTTGTTCAGCTGCAACTTATACATGGAGAATAAGCTCATCAGGAGTCACATTCCAGCAGGGCTCCTACTTAGAACCAGACTGTGTGACCATGGTAACCGGCAAGCTACCACGTACAAGAATTCTGAAATCAGGTACAATAATGAAGGACTTGTGGAATGTAACAGGCAGGCTGATCAATACCTGCATTCCTGGTTAGGATCCCTCCGGAGTAGAAGAATAGACAAGGAAAAAAAAAGCAACAAGTTTACTACCAGGTCCCGGTATGCACTTGCGTGCCGTAGCTGCAAATAAGATGTTGCTTAAGGCTGCGTTCACATAGAAGTATACTATTCGGGTATTCGGGCTTGTTTTTCGAGGGCACGCGAATAGCTTGAATCGAACGATAGGATTTCCTCACACCGGTTCACATAGGAGGGCACTATTCGAAAGTACCGAATAGCTGCGAAAAGTATAGCAAAGTGGGAATCGAGCTTGTCCGATTTTCTTGCAGCGTATACCGTCTCTCATTTATGAAATAATGACACTTTTGGTCTGGATTTGCCCTTTAGCAAAAATAAGCATGTAGACTGACATTCTGATGCAGTTAAGAAATTGTTAATAAGATTTGCTGGGATGTAGGAGGAAGAAATCCTCGCTGCATGGGATGGTGAGTTGACGGTGCGGGTGATGGTGTACTCGGTGCCCGAATAGCGAATAGCGAATACCGAACACTTCTATGTGAACGCAGCCTAAGGCTGCGTTCAGATAGAAGTATTCGGTATCTAGTACGGTATTTGCTATTCGCTATGCGCCGTCAAGTCGACCCAGTACACCATCACCTGCACCATCCGGATTTCTTCCTCGTACACAACCATCCCAGCAATCTTATTAAAAATGTCTAAACTGCATCAGAATGTCAGTCTACATGCTTATTTTTGCTAAAGGGCAAATCGAGACCAAAATCGTTATCATTTCATAAACGAGAGATGGTATACGCTGTTCGAAAATCAAACAAGCACGATTCCCACTATACTATTCTATGCTATTCGGCATTTTCGAATAGTGCCCTCTTATGTGAACCGGTGTTAGGAAATCCTGTCATTCGATTCAAGCTATATTTGTGTGCCCTCGAAACGAGCACCGTATACCAGAATAGTATACTCCTATGTGAACGCAGCCTAAGACTGAAGAGTACGTTTGAAAGAAGGTGGTGCGGTGCAGCATATTGGGAAGTTCATTCCAATGATTAGGCCCATGGTGAACATAATACACAATGTATTTTTTGTTTTGTTTTGTTTTGTTTTGTTTTATTGTTTTTTGCGTAAATTGTTTCGGGTACATGGAAGGTGATATGCATCCTTCTGACATGTTGGATATTGGTCCTATTAGTTAATTTAGATATGTTAAGTTTATGTAAATTATGTTTATGACTTGAAGCATGCAGGACTAATGTTTACATACTATCCATGTGCAAATTCATAGAGCAAAAATCAACAAAACACTGATGTGTACCCGGTACCTCCAACTTCATAATAAATGGGATCTGGCTTCTACACTGTGTAGCTATGGAGTAAGTTCCTGTTGGTTTGTGGGGCTGTCTCTGGTGTGCTTTGGATATCCTTTCAGTCCCTTATATGTTTTGCAAAGTCTCCGTGGCCATGCCTCAATCTTGTAAGCTGCTCTTTTTTTTAAATCTTTACTGTAATTCTTATTTTGACTATTTGTAATCACTTTTGATTTATGGTTATTTGTCTTATACTGTATTGCAATCAGTGGAAAACCAATAAATACAAAAAAGATCAACAAAACACCTAACAATAATGTCAGAGCATTAATGTGACCAGAAACTAATTTTTTGTGTAGCTTTGGTTTGTTGTTGTTTTGTGTAGTTTTACATATTTGTAGTTTACTTTTCAGACATACCCCTAATGAATTATCCATATTTAGTTTTCCACACAACCTAATTCTCTCCACTCACCTCCACACCTACGTCCTCAAACTCTTTTGATCTGTATCCATTCATGTTCAACTCCACCTTGTGATCACCTGTAGGCCCTACCTTTATTTTCCATCGGTTCCTTCGGTCCTCGGGTGAAACTACTTTCCTCCTTTCGTTTTGGTTGATTTGTCTATCTTATGATTTTAATATGTAAATTAACTACCCTGGAAAAAGTAAGTGGGTAGAATTAAGAAAGAGTCTACCAAAGGAACTGACCGAGAACAGATCTGCTTTCTTCAGCCCCTACAGCTATAGTGAATATTCAGTTTTGAGAGGACATTGTCTGGTTTTGCAGAGTGACTGAGCATAATGTTGGACACCGAAATGAGTGTTACAATAATGCAACATTTCATGAAGTGTATCTGGATTGACATATGTACAACAATCTCATTTCCTGCGATGCACCTCACCTGGGGCAGAGTTCATCAATTGGCAACTATCTGGTAAACTACTTGTATGTTTTACAGGTAGGTCAAGAGGTGAAAATCTAGAAGAAAGCAAACTATCGACTGAAGTAGGCCTATTTAACTAAAGTAGGACTGAAGTCAGTGTCTTAATGGTTCCATGACATTTGCTCCTGCAACAATTGTTCACTTGAAATTCCTCATGCTAAACCAAACATAAATTCTACAAAGGAGCATTACTTCAATTCAATTCAATTCAATTCAATTTATTGATTTCATAAAAGCAATACAGCCAATATTTGTACAATAATCAAACGTCGAGGAAAACCACGAAAAAGCCAGTGGCTTGAAGATTGTGATTCCCTATACAGAAGTATATTAAAAAACAGATTGGCATGAAAATACAAAAATACAAAATGTTACATAATAACACTAGATACTAGATACTCAATGATAGACACAAAAAATACACATCAAAACAAAAAGTACATAAATACAACACAAAACAAAACGTCATGAATGTATAATGTTCCAATACCTTGATAAAACGTAATTAATCATAAGATTCAAAAAGATGTTGTTTCAATTTCGACTTAAAATGATTTAAACTCATAATGCACTTAAGATTATATTCCAATGAATTCCATATTTTTGCACCTTTATATTGCACCGAGTTCCTACATTTCATCTTAGATCGGCATAATGGCAAGACAAAATTTTGTTTGTAACGTGTATTAAAATTATGACTCATAGAATGCGTTTTAAAATAATCATCAAAAATACACGGCAATACCGAATGTACATATTTAAACATAAAAATACTCGTTCTATAAAAGATCCTATCTTTAAGGGATAAGCAGCCTACGTCTTTGAAAAGAGGAGGAGTGTGAGCGAGATAATGAGAGTTTGTACACAATCGAATAGCTTTTTTCTGAAGAACGGTAAGACGATTTAAGTCACGCTCAGTGGCTCCAGACCAAACCAAATTGCAGTAATCTACGTAAGGCAAGACAAGGGCGTTGTGTAACATTAAAAGGGTTTTCCTTGGTAATATCACGCGTAGCTTATAAATCATTCCAATGGATACACTGATCTTGCCATGGATGTGATTGATGTGATTTTTCCAGGATAATCTCTCATCTATAATAACCCCAAGAAAATTAATTGAGTCAACTCTGGAAATAGCATTACCATCTGCGTATATCATCATACCATCATGTGACAGCTTCATTCCGGAGGACTGAAATATCATATATTTTGTTTTACTTGCATTCATTTGTAATCTGTTAGCTTTAAACCAATCACAGACTTTTTGCAGTTCATCGTTCGTCATTTTGTTCAATATTGTTTTGTCAGAATGAGAAGCCAAAATGCTTACGTCGTCCGCATACAGTACAAAACGAAGTAGATTGGATGCATTGATGATGTCATTCACGTACACCAAAAACAAAAGTGGTCCCAATATGCTCCCTTGTGGTACTCCACATGTTATGGGTAGAATGTCTGAGTTGGTGCCCTTAAAACTAGTATATTGACTTCGACAACTGAGATAGCTTTCGAACCATTGAAGGAGTACGCCACGAATGCCGTAGTGTTCTAATTTGTGTAGCAGAATACCATGGTCTAATGAATCGAATGCTTTGGACAAGTCGACGTAAATGGCCAAAGGAATTTCTTTTCTCTCTAGAGCAGCTGTAATCTGCTCAACGACATGTAAAAGGGCTGTTTCAGTAGAGCAAGATGGTCGGAATCCAAACTGTTCTTTAATCAATACGTTCTTTTCTGACAGGTACTTGTACAATCTTTTGTGCATAATACGCTCGAGGATTTTAGAGAGAGTAGGGAGGAGTGAGATTGGTCTATAACCCTACTCCTATCACAATCCTAACCTTGATCCCAAGTCCTTAAAGAAAATAATACACCAGAGCAATTGTTACAAGGTCACAGGAACAAATGTTGTATTACCGTTATAACACACTACAAAATGTGGCGGAATTAAATTCACATTTTATGAATGCACACTATTCACTGATGATGAAGTGTGATGACTCTATAAAAAAAAATGATGTTTTTGTCACATATGTTTTTTTTAATCCATAGTACAGCGCTACTTGAGACTTTTTTTTTTATCAAAGATATCAAATTTGTCTACATTGAACATCAGTGTAGATATGCACACAGTAGTTGTTCTATGTAAAAATGAATTCGGAAAAAAAAAATACTGGTGTGCAATTCACATGAAGTACCGGTATGCAGTGCTGCAAATCAAATCTCATTTGACACTTGACAAACACATTGATAACGCATAAGAAAAGAATGGGTTGATGGAAGAGTGAAAGAGAGACGGGGAAAGGAAGCGGAAATATTGGCAGTAGGCGATATATAGAGCCAGACGAAGAATCATAAAAAAATTCAGAACTTTACAATTCAGTTGTGGAAAGAAAGCTTTGTACACAGATGATACTTGGTAATGTGATAATTGAAAATGAAAGTATTATTTCAAGTCAAATGAGAATGTTCTGTTATTCAAGAAAAAAAAAGGAAATAATAAAGTAATAGATGTTAAAATGACAAAACAAAACAAAACAAAACATACTTTACATGCTCACATTAATATTATTCAACATTTGCTGTGATCTTGCAGTCTTGGAAAGAGCAGTACCAACCGGTACATTGTAATCAAGGGCAGGCAGGGCAACAGTCGAAAGGATGCAATGGCCACAAAACAACAGATTCTTTTGTGAAGGAAGATGAGAGCTTATATGCATGACCTTACCAATGCCTACCAGTGCATGTTGTAATGTTTCTTTTGTGACCCTGCATGAATGCAAATTATGTAACACTTTGAGTACCGTGCTTGAGAAGGAAGACCATTTGAGAAGCTATTCATCTTGCTGCTTGTTTTTAAAAAAAAAAAAAAAAAAATGTGCATGAATTCAACAGTATGAGTGCAGGACAAGCAAGGATTTGAGAATTTTATAATCAGCCTTGTTTTGTACAAATAAATAAAAATGTAAAAGATTAACACATATAATAGGGCTAAGGCATGGAAAAGATTAAGATATGAAGTCCAAGTTTGGTTCAATAGATCATCACAGTATACATAACATAGCTAGAGGGAGAGAGAGATATACACTGTATATACAGTACATATATAAAAAGAAAATTACAAAAAAGAAAAAGAAAAAGAACTTGACGGTTGGCCATTATCGTGTAGGTACAGGTGGCAGAGAATTTTTCTCTTGAATTAGGGTGAGGATTCCCATGGCAAAAATGGCAATGTCATCGAAACAAAAACAATTCCTTTTTATTTTTGAAAGTACACACAAAAGGTAGGCCCTACAATCATAAACAAGGCCAATCTAGCTAGCACTACATTTCATTACCGGTTTCATGATATCAACCATTCAACCAAATCATCCATATCAACAGGTCAAATAACTGACCACTGGATATCAAACAATTTATTAATTTCCACGGTAATGCCCATAAACAGACTCACCCCTTTGACTTTTGCTTGTTTGTTTTTATTAAGAAAAAAGGTAACATTTATTGGACAGAAATAACTTTTGAGTAGAACGCAGATCTATACATAAAATCAGCAACAACAACAGCAACAACAAAACATTTAACAGTTAAAATCAAATGCATATAATGACATTCATGTAGTTCACATCGAATGATCTGCTACATAATTTGATTTCTTCTCTACTGGGGATACGGGTACGGAGTGGCCGGCTGCTCCCTCTGCCGCTCGCGCCCCACGCGCAGCGCCCCGCTGCGCCCCGCCGCCGCGCCTCCCCGCCGCGCCTCCCCGAGTGGGCATGGCGCTGCCAGCTCAGCTCTGCCACTGTGTGTGTGAGTGAGCGAATTGCAGTGGCGAGACCAGTGCGGTGCGGACACGGCAAAGATGAAATCATGCGAACAAATATCCAGCATTTCACCAAACATGTGCAAAATTAAATTCCCTCGAAGATGAAATTAGTTGAAGGAACCCTGAATACACCTTCATACATGATAAAATTGACAGTTTTACGGAGATTTACTGACGAAACAACAGCCAAAACTTAGCTGGGCCGAGTTAGCCCACCGCGCGAAATGAACGTGAACCTATGGGGATCGCGAACCGCGATAAAAACGTCTGAAATTTCATTTTTACGTCGCTGTATCCCCCAAAAGTTGGCAAATATTCTTTACAGAAACCACTGAGCACAATTCCATAAAAGTTACGGTTAAAAAAGACGTCACAAAGACAAAATAACCTCAAACACAGACGAGCGCTCACGATCACTATCGATACCAACGAGTGGGACAACTCGGCCCACCCTCGACGGGTGGGACGAGATGTCCCGTGGGCCGAGTTAGCCCGACCCCCTCCAAAGAGGTTCTATCCTCTTTGGATATCTGGCATTGTTTTGCGCAGCTGTTTTGTGTGCGAGATCCACAGACTGTATACTATAGGTAGTTGTGTATGAGTGTAGTGCTTATATTGTGCATGCAGTGCTGTGACAACCCGGCGACCCCACGACTTCAAAATGTCATCTTCGCTCAATAGAGTGTGGGTCATAATATACCGTCGTGATCTAAATTGTAAGTTTTTATATCGTTCCAACTATCTATTGATGAGTTAGGACATTCTTCATTCAGTATGAAATTTCAGTGCAGTGTAACAGTTTAGTATGGCAGTTCGTAAAGTTCCGTAGCAATACATCAACAACACTATGGATGCCTCTCCGAATTTCGTTGTCCCGTGTACTTGAAACGGCGTTAGTTTATTGTGCCCATGTATGAATTGCGTAATTTGCGTAAACATCAGAATTTGTAACTTCAGAATTTTGGAAATACATTTTTACTTAGACCACTAGGTCTATATGAATTGTAACCATAGCTAGAACGCCTTACCCATTCTAATTTCTAGTTGTAATGGTAGAAAGATCTACCAACGCCAACTAACCTTGAATTAAAATAAACTATTTCTAGATGCATCTTGATCAGACAATCCAGATTTAGTAGAATTGAAATATATCTAACGTTTTCTAGAAATACAATGTGCGGATCTAATTTCATGTTTAAAAAAGTCTTGTGAGCTATCTCTCTCATAAGGGAGAAATCAGTGGAAATAGTGTGAAAGTATCACATTTTGATTGCCTTCTCTCTATAGGCTCTAGATCTAGAAATGAAATAGACTAATTTTATACCCATTGTTTGTTTGTGCACAGCATGTTACGTGATTTCTGATGACTAATTTACCCTCTATAAAGCTTGACTACCTGAAGATCTTGAGCACTGATCATTGCTGCAACAGTGAAACATGGATATTTTATTTTACATTACACCACAAATTGCCACAATCACCATATAGAGTGAGTGTTCATTGTCATTTGCTTTAATAATGAAAAGTAAAAAGAATTGCATTCTTTTTTTTAAACACACACGCATAAAGTTATATTATAATCCTACATAGGGCAAAACTTCAGAGATACAGCAGTCAATGCATACATTTTACAGACACACAACACATGTCATTGCCTCTGTGACCGCAATGAATTTATTTTTTTTTTGTTTTTTGTGTTTGTTTCTCTTGTGTATCTGATTTTCACAGCGGACACTGCAGCAGATGCATCCAAGTCTGTTCCACGATGTGTCATCCTGCCCCAGGATAGCTTGACAGCCGAAGTCCAAGAAATATTCAGGAGCAGCCTGGCGCTGCAGGATGAGAACTTGGTGCTGAAGGTTAGATCATTGTCATGACTCTCATCTTTATTTCTTTCTCTTTTTTTTTTTACTGTGCTTATGTGTCTGTGTTGAAATGAATCAAATACATATTATGTACACCATGCTTGCCTATAACCCCAATATCATCCAAACAAATGTGTAACTTAATTCTCAGTGAGTAGAGGTATACTGTAAAACGAGAAATTTTCGCATGCATTTTAATTTCGCGAATTTCGCGAGCGCCAAAATTCGCGAAATTAAAATGCACGCGAAAGTTTTTGTCTACACTACATGCATTGAACACCAGTGGCAATTCGCGAAAATTTCATGCCACGAAAAGGGCTGTCGGCTCCAATTCGCGAAAATTTCATGCCGCGAATATATCGTGTTTTACAGTAAACAGTGAATATTCTTGTCCAGGTGTTTGAACTGCATTGAGGGAAGAAAATTGGGGCCACATATGATGGACCTACATGTATCATCTTTTGAAATACCATCTCATATTTGACAATGATGATAACAACAATGCATTTGGTAAATGTTATTATTCTAGGTGGCCAGTCTCGGTCTTAAGAAAAGGGTACTCGCCACTATCATACAAATTTGTCTTTGTAGATTGCTGAGACAGATAAAGATCTATTGCGTATATTGTACCATATTGACGTCGTGTACATACATATGTTTATTTCATTGCCACTGACAGTATGATTTCTTCATATCATCATTTTTCTTTCTTACAGCTGAGGAATAACAGAGGATCATTGATTCCCATGAATATACACATCATACCCAACTCAAAATTCCAGTAGGTATCATTTTGTTTTGAAATATTACAGTGCTGCTTAATTTTATAACATTTGTTGAAACTTTCATTTATGCATGTGTTTGAATGCTCTTATATCCTTTGTTCCTACTTTTCAAGTAAAAAAAAAAGAAAAAAGAAAAGAAATGTATTCAATCATCGTATACTTTATAGTTTGATTTGATTGATGACTTTTCCATTCATGTTTGAATTATTCACAGGTGATACATTGTACCTTCTCCAAATTTATGTTCACAAGAGTATCATTGCCATTGTTGCTGTTTCATTGTTATTTCATTTTCTTTTAAAGCGTGTTTTAATTATACATATTTGCCACACAGACCATACATACTTGAGGTGACGAAACGCTACCAGAACAGTAAGTATATCAACAAATTTGCTTATGTTGTTGTTTCCTTGTTTTATGAGTTTTGGTATGTATTACAATCTCTTATCTTTTGTATGATGCTTATTCACAGGCTTTTGTAAAAACACAAGGTTTTTCAGTGACAACCTGTTTAAAAAAAAACCCAAACTGAATAACTGTAAAAAGAAATGTATACTTGCTTTAACCCCTTTGGCAATAGGATTACTCTTCTTTGTTGTTGTTTTTTTTCTGAAACAGAACTGTGGTAGACCCAAAGGTCACTGAGATGCAAAATCAAGTGTACAGCAAAATCAGTCAAAATCTATCAGTGCTTGTTTGAGCAAACTTACATGTACATGGCACATTTACACTTTATCAAAGAGTCATACCTTCAGTCAGTCAAGGGAAATTGACTCTTTGAGAGGTGGGCAATTTCTTATATGTTTGCAAACAGAAATACAGCTGTATACAATGCACTAGATTATATATTTCTTCAGTTTGCCAACAATCAAAAGGCCAGCATTGTTCAATCTCTGACTCATGCTCTTTCGTATGTATTTCTCTATGTATTTCCTGCCAGTCAAGCCACTGAAGCGGACAGTTAAGATTAATGGGTACAATGAGATTATCAAGCAGCGCCTCCAACAGATTGTCAAAAGGGTAAGTAAAGTGTGAGTGGAATGTGCTTATTAGATGATGTGCATAATATGCCCACGAATACATACCAGTACAGGGGAAACTCGGTATAACGAACACTGCTATAACGAGATATCGGTTATTACGAGGAAATTTTCCCGGTCCCAAACTTCCTTCCACACAAGTCTATGTAAAATGTTACTCTTATAGCGAGATCGGCTATAACGAAATAACTGCTATAACGAGATAAATTTTGTGATTTCCAAACAAAGAAAAACATAGCCAATCAAACCTGTTATAGCGAGGTGAAGCAAAATGTCTTCGGGTAAAGCTTTACTTCGTCTGTGCTATCATGTTCCGAGATTGTAAAGCTCGATGCGCCAAAAACTGTCTTGTACACACATATTTTCTTCAGTTCACTCTACAGCTTGCTAGCACCGCATGTGGTATGTGTATGTGTGTGTGTGCGCGCACTGATATCACATGCAGAAAATGTGGTGGGCCAGACGGCTGTATACATGACATCATCATGACGTTTAGCAAGTGTGAGGCAATCTGATACGGTGATTGGCTTTCTACATAGGGAATTCCCCATCTTCACACACACGCAGTCATAATGTTCATACAGAATGTGTCACACACACACACACAGCATTGTGCAGACCATATTCAAGCTTTCCACACACAACACACACCCATACCATAACCACATACCAATCCACAGACGATCTTCATTCACACAATCGCAAGCTATAGATTTACAAATTCAAACATCTACAATTAATAAGAAAAACATTCTTGATATCGGATTTCATTGGCCAAAAAACATCTTCTTACCCATAAAGGTGAGTAATTACCTCACACACATTACTAGTACCAAGTTATCAGTATTGATTGAAAGATGAGGGGTAGTCCCACATGTGCAAATTAATGTCTTTATGTTGTGCTTTCTTTTATGCCTACTGATATAACGAGATATCGGCTATAACGAGGAAAACGACTCGGTCCCGACCATCTCGTTATATCGAGTTTCCACTGTACTTAGAATCACATTTGGAGAATATATTGTTTCACAATTATTTTGTACTCCCAATTTTGAGATTCATGTAGGCTTCATGTTGTCAATTATATCAGAACTGCATGAACTGTGAGGAAAAATGGTCCCCAGTTATCCAGTTTCTCTTTGTATGCACAATGCTCCTTCTATGATATATATTCTGTGCTTTGATAAGAAATGCTATCAAGGCAACTGACTTGCTAACTGTGCTCAAAATATTGTGCCAAAACGAGATAGCTTGTGTCCAGAGGTGTGAATCAACTTGATTACATATTTCCTTTCAAGAAAAGACCATTGCGACTTTTCACACATGAGAATAACACCATTTTGGCAGGGGAAGTGTTGCATTGAATTGTGATTTGGTAATTTTATTTTTCACTCTCTGTCCCCTAGATTGACAAATTAGAGGAGGCAGTCCCTGAGATGAAGACAACAAGGGAGGCTAAAATCACCAAGGTGAGGGGAAGGAGGTTGGCAAGTCCAGCCTACTTTCCAGTCAGCCTAAAGATGCTTTTCTTATTAAGCCTTTATATGCTTTGAGTTCCGATTGACACAGAAATAGTGTTAAATAGTGTTATTCACACTGTCCAAAGTCTCCAGCATGGAAAGGGATTCTGTTGTTTGGTGATGAGCTGTGGAGGTAATGGTTAAAATACAAATCAGGAGACCAGAAACTTTTATCTCTCTGTGTACCACAAACCCCAAAGCCACAGAAACACAGGAATTTTGTTTTCCTCGGGAAGATGCGGCTAAAACTATGTGAGGCTCTTTCAAGGTGGAGAAGTCAGTGCAGTGGTGCAGTGTGCATCTGTTTTGTAAGATGAGCTCAGTAATGAACGAATCTAACTCACAGCAACATCCCCATAATCGGTTTTTGAAGTTTCCATGATGGAAGATACATGTAAATTACATGTGAACCTTTTTAACATTTGCAACTGGTTTAATCTTCACACTCATCAAGGTGCAAATCAAAAGAAAAAAAAAAATCATGTGCATCCTTGATGTTTAACAAACATACACATATATATGATATGTGTATACGTGTAAAAGAAAATTTGTGGTATCATTTTATTCATGATTGAAGAATATAAGGGATGACAAAGTTTGAATTCATATTATGTCATGAAATTTGGGATTTAGAAATTTACGACAAACTGCATATGAGCTTAGTCCATAAGAATAATGGAAAGTACTGTATTGAATATTGACAAGGGCAACTTTATTATAACAAGAACCTAAAAACCATGACAATTGCCTTCTTTTATCAGTTTCCTCACTATATCATTGTATTAAAGCAAAGGAATACATGTACATTGTACAGAGAATTGGGACCAGCAAAGTCACCTTGTTAAGGAGGGTTTTGTAATACCCACCCTCTTTATAACGAGATTTCACTGGATATATGTAAAGCTATAGATGTGCCTGTCTACCAAATTTTACACAGGGTGTCGAGGAGCTCAATGTGAAGATGAACTTCCTGAACCAGAGGATGCACGAAGCCGAGTCCTCCAAGTGGCAAGGCATGTTCAAGAAGCATCCACTATGGTGAGAGAGTCGTGGCAACATGCAATGCAACCAAGTCTTGTCGCAGATTCTGTGTTTATGGAGCAGGTAGATAGACATACCGGAGGTGGCCGCCCCTTTGAGTGCACAAGATTAATGTGGAATATTGCATCAAAGAGGGCAAAGTTGAGCAGCAGGTACTTGTCTTCTTAAACAGATCATCTCCTACACAATCACATCAGATTTGTTCTCATATAAAAATGTAGTATAGAGAGACAGATCATCAGATCTCATGCTTTTGTCAAAGATACAAAGATTTTACATGGTTATTATTTTCTTCTGTATTGATTTGAAGCTCTGCAATGCACACAATGTTTTGTTTACTAGTATCAGTATGTTTTTAGTGATCAACTCAATCCACCAGTCTTTGTTTGGTTTCTGTTGTAGATCTTGTTGACAAAATGTTGGTAGATGTATCAAGTGTGTACATTTGCTTTAGTGACAAGCACTCATGACATTCTGCACTAAATATTTTGTTCATTGTTGTGATTACCACTAGTTCCACTGTGTTATGTGTGGTGATGCTGAAGAAATGTGTTCGTAGACTGGAAGAAAGACAGGCCTGGTATACATGTATGTGGGTAAGAAGGCACTAGAACAAGTAACGATATATATTTCAGATCTAAGGCCTTTGTGAGAATCTTGATGCCACAAGTTTCGGGCCAATACAGCTTGAGATAAATTAGCAGGTTACTTTTTTTTTTACACAATGTACTATTTTTTGTATAACATACAGTAGCGTCCATGAAGATATTCTCCACTAGTTGCTAATGGGTCTGGGATTCAAACTCTAGGCAACATTGTTGCTCAAAGTATGGATGTGATAGGACCATCAGTAGAGGGGTGGCTGGGTGGACGAAAAAAAAGAGAAGGTAGGTAGGGGTCTAATGACTTGCAAACATAACCTGACCGCGGTGGTGCTGAGTGAACCTGGATGTGGGTCTGAGCAGCAAGACTAGTCACAGTCTCCACAGTGAGTCTCAGATAGAGAGGAGACAAAATAACTGGCTGTCATATGACTAAAGGAGCTATCGTCCTGCTTTCCTGTCTGCTACCTTGCTGTCTGTACTGTTGCTACTATATGGAAGAGTGTTGTCAATTTTTGTTTTCCTTTGCTTACCGGTACCACTTGATTGTTGCTACTGTAATACCAACCTGTCTTTACTCGATTAAGCTTTGTCAAAATACATTGACAGAGCTCTCTCTTGGCACATTATCAAATGTCTGATGGCAAACAGGCAACAGGGTGTGCTAAAGTGATCACTAATTTCAACTTATGAGTATGACTTGTGACCATGCTGCAAATTCACACATCTGTGGAAACTTTATTTAGCAACACTTCTATGAGTCTGCCCAGCAGACACATTAATCTATTAAATCCAGACCTTAATTTGTGTCGCAGACAGTTTGGAGTTTGACGTTATCACACTTGAGGTTATTCAAACCTGAGACTTGCAAACACCATAGTGAGGAACGGGGTACATGTACTCATGGAAGTACTTTGTAAGTAGTTGATAAAAAGTTGGTGTTCAACTTTCTCCAAGATCTCTTTAAGTGGGTGTTGTATGTGTATGTGTGTGTGTGATTTGTGGTGTGAAAGCAGTAAATGCTTTTGCTATCATTGCACCCAGTACTAAATGTGTAAACTGTGTGATTCCCTACTTTAATTTTGATTGTATTTCAAAATAGCCACGATCAGTCCATATTATGGTTATGCACAGTGTCGGGAATTCTACGGTATTGATATTACATGTACCAATCTACCATGAATGTATTTAGTATTGCTTTTACAACTATATGGCTAAAGTTGTTTTAAGTTTAGATTTTTCTCATATATTAGTCTATCAGGGGACTGTGTTAGGAGTAGAATGCATTGATTTAAGGAAAAAAACAACAACAACAAACATGTGCTGTTGTACTCTGTGTACTGAAGGAATGCTCAAACTTGACCAAGATCTGAAGTTCGACATCCTACTCAGGGGTAGTCTTTTTCAAAGGCAGCTCGCTATAATTTCAGCACATGCACACAGAAAGCAATGGACTCGCACACACAGCGTGCGACTGGCGAGCTGCGAGAGGAGCGAGCTCCTCTCGCCATATGCGAGTCCATTGCGAGCCGCCTTTGAAAAAGGCTAACTCAGGGGGTAAACCACTGTTGTACAAGTAGTCCCACATGGAGGCCATTTGAATGGATCAGGGATTAGGAAGCTCACATAAATCCCACCTTCTTGATTGATCATTTTGAGACATCTAAGGCCAAGTGTTGAAAAGAGTACTTAGAGGGTTTGCTGTTAATATGACACAGAGCCAGATTGGTGCTGTATGCCAGGTTCAGATTGGTGCCATAAGCCCTCTAGAAATGGATATACACTGTACACGTATACGGTATGTCCCAGAAAAAACGAAACTGAGTTTCATTGCAACATTTTGCTATCAAAATCATAAATTTGCTTGATGAGTTGCACATCAATAGAAAGATATGCTTCTCTTCTTTCATTTGATGTACAACTCAATGTTCATAATTCATGCATGACTGAAATAGAACAAAGGACAGTGGCACTACCTAATGTTCATTTTCACATGCAAATGGAGACTGAATTTTTCAGACTTTTACCATTATGTTTTCAGTTTGTTTTTTTGTTTTTTTCTGGGACACACTGTTTATACCTGTATTTCTCGTCACGAAACCTTGAGAACAGTACAAGAGCAAGAAAGTTCCCTCTTTTTCATGAGGTCATCAACATCGATTTCTCATTGAATAATAACGCTTTTTGTCAGAGCCCCCATTGTGTCACTATTTTCCCTGCACCTGATGTATTCTTAGCATTTTGAGGGTCAAAGGTCACTCTCTTTCATACTCATCCTTTTGACTGCACAATAGTTATGTGCTGTATGATGTGTGATAGAATGCAATGCCACCAACTCCTTGCCAGGTAATATGCCAGCTTTACGGTTAAATTGTGAACAGTGAGCTCTTTATGGTGCAAATAGACAATAAACTTGGGTATACATGTACTTTATACTGATGCTGCATGTTTCCTGTTAAAAAAGAAAATCCTTCCTGTTAACCTATCTTATTTGGAGCAGAATTTTAGCAGTGGTTGAATAAGTTGCATACAGTAGGTCATAATCCCATTGATATTAAGATAGTGTCACTTGCTATTTTGTAATGAGGGTAACAAGGAATACAAGGGGCATTTTTTGTTGTTGAAATGTTTACAGTATTATGTTTTGTGCAAGTGTGAAAATAAAAACAAAGAGGAGAGGAGAGCAGTGACGCTTTACAAGCATACTATATAGATACAGACATAATAGTAATTATGTGAATGTGACCCTAGTACATCACAGTATGGAACCATAATTCTTTGAAGGCAAATTGACTCTCTGTTAGGGCCATATTGGAGAGCTGTCCTGTAAAATACCGTCATCATCTTGCCATGTCTTGAGAATATTTTTTTTTTATTATGCCACAAGTGTGCTCTGACAGAAAACAAAACAAAACAAAAACAAAACAGGATCACATGCCTATGCGTATTGTGGACGTGGGTACATTGTATGCAAGGTGAATCATTTCATTGGAAGGATGCAACTACGATGTCCTTCTAAGGGTTCAAACTGACTGCTAAAGCAAGCTTATTGTCTTACCAATCGTATAGACCGATTCGGGTTCGTTGAGGGCAGCAGACAATTTGTGGCACTGGGCGCAGCCATGAGCTCTTTTTTGAGGTGTCTTAGCTGACCCCCCTCCTCTCCCCCACCCCCGGGCAACATGTTTATCGCGCACTTGTAACAAAGGTTCGCGCACTAAGCAAGCGTTCGTGCACTCAGTACGAGACGCCTATTGGCTAAAACAACCATGCATCAGTTTTTCATTCCGCGCGCGGAAGGGGGGGGGGGGGGGGGTCGGCTGAGACACCGCGTAATGGCGCTGCCCATTCCAAAAATACACATAGTGCGTCACAGAATCGGTCTATATGGGTTTTGTTTCTTTGGAAGTAGGCAACACTTTGGGGGGGGGGGGAATGAAGCTCTGTAAGTGAGAATATGGTTCCAAGATGATGAGATATAGATGCATTATACATTGTATATTTCTTAGTCTTTAATAGAGTGAAATATCAGTCATAAAATTCCAATCAGTACTCACATTGAATTACATTTTGTATTTCTTTCCGATGTAGCTTTATGTCAGTTGCGATTTGTGATGATTCAGGATTTGACTTTGCCATTTGCATCGAAGCAGGGTAAAGTACAGTTTGTACTGTGTGTTGTGATATTTCAAATCCTGTCATTAAGTTAAATTTTGTCGTTCATTGCCCAGATTTTGCTTCTAGAGAACATACCCGTGTATACTGTAACTGAGGATGACTAGCCACAACAGTTTATGTGATTTCTGTATTGTATGACAGGTGTCCATTTTCACATATTTGTTAGGAGTTGTACGTGTTATAGAAATTCACCAATATCTTACATATCATTCCTTGGTTTGGATAACATAGAAAGCTGGGATTCATTATCGACTACATGAACAGCTCACAAATTGTTTCGTGTTTCTTGTTTAAGTTGTAAAATTTTGATTGTTGAAGTAATATAAGTTATAATAGCCGTATGATCAATGTTTTATCTCCAAATACATATTTATAGAGTGTGTAGAAAGGCTGATATTAAATAGATTATTTATAATCACACTTTTAAACAGTGTCATAAGTCCTATTTATTTGTTTTTCTTGTCTGCACAGTGAAGATACATACCGGTCTATTAATAATGCGAGTGTGAATGTGTATGTAAGTTATGTGTGTGTTTGCAAATATTTATTTTTTTCCCGCAGCTTTATCTTGTGAAATTCAGGTCTAATTTTGCTGTAGATCTATAATCATTTCTATTGGAGATTACCGTTAATTTAACCGAGTATATTGTGTTTGCAAAAAATAAGATAGAACTGCGTAGAGTCATTAAATATACACAAATCAAAACATACTCAAACATTCGCCAATTTCAGATGGAGACAGAATTTTAATCTTCTTACAAGTGTCACCAATGTAAGGCTATGTTATACCAGTATAAATTAATACATTGTAGTGATGTAGACTAGATGCAGTTGTATAGGACTTTGATATCTCAAACCAAAATAACGCTGCTTTCTGACCTGAATAGGCTTCAAATCAAAGAGTTTCTATTCTACCTCAAATGAAATTGAAAAGATGGAAGACAAGTTAAAGAATAACAAACAAATCCTGTAGTATTGCATAGCACAGTCTTGTTTTTTTTTGTATAATACATGTATCATGATAAAATTTTAGAATACTTTTGCACTTGAAGCTTGACTTTCGCTTTCTTTTCTTGATTTTTTCTTTGTTCATTTTATGGTCACTTACGTAAAACACTTGAAATATTCTTCTTCTTCTTCTTCTTCATCCTCTGGTTAAGCCTGACTCCTTCAATTTAAGATTCTTTATTACCAACATATATAGCGTATTTACCAAAAAATGTTCAAACGCTTTGCGTTGTCGATAACAAAAACTATCGCCGATAATCTCAGCTTTATACAGAAGAGCACTACAGGCACAAAACCAGATACATTGTACATACCAGGTGCCAGGTAAAAATGTCAGAGGTAAAATGTAAGAGGTAAAAATGTAAGAGGTAAAAATATCAGAGGTAAAAATGTAAGAGGTAAAATATCAGAGGTAAAAATGTAAGTGGTAAAAATATCAGAGGTAAAAATGTAAAAGGTAAAAATGTAAGAGGTAAAAATGTAAGAAGTAAAAATGTCAGAGGTAAAATGCCAGAGGTAAAAATGTCTGAAGTAAAAATGTCAATCAGAGGTAAAAATGTCAACCTCTGCATTTTTACCTCTGACATTTTTACCTGTGACATTATTACACGAACCACATACCATACGAGATGTGACGAAGGTGAAATACAATTATTCGTGGTTGGTCCTTTTAAGCTAATGATGTCTGTCACAATTGCAAGATAAACATTAAAATGACGGTAGTATGGCGTAGATAATGATAGTAAAAACAAGAATAATAATGATGATTATTACATGTATAGGCCTACATGTTGTTGCTGAGTAAATGTATAGCCTACATGTTGTTGCTGAGTAAATGTTCTAAACTTGTGTGCATGGCATGTATACCTAGGCAATTCCCTGAATACTGATTGAATCAATACGAAAAAAAAAAAAAAAGGTGGGCGAAAGTAGTAACTCTTTGCATGCCATATTGATTTCCTATCCATTATGCCTGAGATTTGTGCACACAAGACTCGTTGGGACAGGAAAGGTTAAAGTCGCGCTACGGTTGGTTAAGGATGTTCCGGCGCACTTCTCTCACGTACTCCTCGTCGGGCAATGGGAAGCGTCTTGGGCTAGAGAGGTAGTCTCGGATACCAGGCTGCTGGGAAATATGATCGACGAATGCCTAAACCATGGATGTAAATAATACATAGACAGCGGGTGTTTAGCGACGGACAATGAATTTAGAAGAAAAAACAAACACAGAACGAAACACATTTATACAAGCAATCACATAATCATTAAAAAACAGAGCGAAAAAAAATTTTTTTTTGAGTGATTCGGACACGAAATGAGATCTGTATTTCTCCGGTTTCATATGTTTTAGCAAGGCAGTAAAATCGGTCACAACAACTAGTATATAGTATAAATCGAAAGAAATGATGGCGTTATGGTCTCAGAACTCTCCATCGAATTTGATTGATAGATTGATTAATTTTGTCCATGTATTTCTTTTTCATACCTGCATAAGTGTAACACAAAATCTATTGGACGGAGTTCAAGTATTGTTTGATTTTAAGAGTTGAAACCGATAAGCGATGTTACGTACGATTTATTCCACGATAATATACAAAATCAAAACGAGCAGATGTTATCTTATGCATATGCAAACTTAAGAATGACACGCACCTGCCATTCAAAAGACAAAATGAGCAACTCTAAATACAACAAATGCATGAGACCATCATCACACAAATAAAACGCTTGACAAGGATAATGTCCTCAAACATGGTTGAAGGTCAAAATCTACAAGAAGAACAGTAAGTAAGAAACTATTCAAAAAACAATTTTGTATTTTGAAATGACACCCGGAGGTGTTAATCTAACACGATATATGAACACCAGAAATTTAACACCAGCTCGGTGTTTTATATTTAACACCGGACTTTTTTGCAGTGTGTATGTTAAAACTAGTTGTTATGCAACACGACACAACCAGAGACGAGAGTATTATATACGTATACTCTAAACCATAGGACTTTTGAAACGCTTGTCATAAAAGGAATAATTGTCTACAATTCTTAGTTGTATTTACTTTGCACTGAGGAAAATCCGCCAGCACCTCCGTCAGAATGGGTATGTCGTCGAAGTAACTGACCGGATCAAAGAACGCTAGGTCAGCCATGGTCAAGGAATTGCCGACCAAGAAACCGGATTTGTTGGCGGTAAGCGTCTGCAACAAATAATATTGATCGAGCACGAGCATCATTTTTGAGATTTCTTTGAAAGCTCTTTCTTATTTGATTTATAACGCGATACATATTCATAATGTATCTGAATTTATGTTCAACCTGATGATAAACATTTTCCTAACATGCCTAAGCAACTGGATAGTTCAATTGAATCAGCCTCTGATTTACGGAAGTTATTTAGGAAGGTTACACAGCCCAGGGATCCAGATTACACAAAACACGTGAAAGAAACATCCATTTATACAATAGGATACATTCAGCAATCATCATCATCATCTCGTGTCATCACACAACCATTTCCTAATGTCTAGCGCATGCAAGAGCCACGTCATTCGCCACTGCCAGGTCCCTCTCGGTACAAGGTTGTAACATTGTATTGCAGCTGAGAAGATGAGGCATAGTCTCGCTGCCCTGCCCACACTCACACTCTGCAGAGCTATCAGTGTACCCCCACTTCAGCATGTTTGCCTTGCACTTCCCCATGCGCGATCTTAATCTGTTCAAACAACGCCAGGTGATCCATGGCTGTTTGGAACCTGCAGGGAGTGACTCAATTAGATTGATTTGCATGTGATTGTCGTTCAGCAATGGAAGTATGATTATGTTATTATCACGTGAACCCCTGTTCAAGGCATGCAGGCAAAGCTGGTAAATTAGCTTTCGAACTGTCGATATTAAGGAATACAGCTTTGAAATGAAATCATGAAAATTGAGATGCCCAAAGTCATGAATTACATCTCATAGGTCAAGGCGATTAAATTTGCAGCACCGTCAGCCTGTATCTGTGCATTGTATATAAATTCTCTATGATCGTCATTTTTTAAATATTTACTTGAGGGCAGGTATCATTTTCATTCCCAAGTATTTCCGAAAATCTAAGGGTGTGGTAAATGAGAGAAGTACATTTACCTCTTTATTTATTCAGTTTGTTTCACATTAAGATATTGCAGCGACGGAATTGCCTAAAAGCCACCAAAATCTTTTTCGATGAAATCAACACTGGTCGTGATTTTCCTCTTGTTGCGTGCCATTTATCGCTGGTGTTAATTGTGATGGAGAGGGTATCCTAAGGAAAATAAAGGCCAAACGATATTTTGTTCTACTCGGAACGGAAAGTCCCATTTAACTAAAACCCCCTTTTTGTAATTTCATACATTCTCTCCTACTTACAAATCTGAATCGTGTTCGTAAAAAGTAGCATCTTTCGTTAACCGTATAAGCTGGCTTTCTATGGAGGCGTTTTCATGCTTATACTCAATTATCTTAATCTAGTAGTTACATGATTTTAACCTTTTCAAATATAGGGAGATAGCGTTCTCTGCTCTGCTTGGCTATGTTCTGTATGATTTCCTCCTGTTTCTCTGGTGGCGAGAATTTGAAACTTGGGAGCCCGGACTTCAGCAGATCTCGTGCCCCAAGTGTGAGCATCTCAATCCTGGAAAGAAAAGAAAAGCGGAAACAATAGTATTAGTAACGAGCAATTATTGATAATTATGATAAAAGTGATAACAACATGAGGGAGTAAGAACAAGCATTAAAACTGCAGATACGACATGCTTTAAAAAGGTACTCGTGCATCCATTAGTATGTGACTAATAGGGCAAACGGTTTGGACTCGGCTGAAGATATAATATACGAAGAATGTAACATGAAATGATAATAACCATATTGAAATCGTTATGATTTGATTATAATTATTAGGATGATAACAACAATAATGGTGATTTCTTTATCCGGGTAGTATCTTTATATTGTAAGCATTGTCATTCCAGTGGGCTCAGCCATGTTCTTTACCCCAGCATTAAAGGCATTCCAGTCTGTGCACCTGGGTCACATTTATGGGGCATAAATTATAATGGATAAGAATATCTTGTCCATGGATAACGCTCTAGATACACACCAGACAGGAGTTGAATCCAGAACCTCAGAGTCCACAACTATAATCCTCTTCATTTATAGAGTACTCGCACTGCAGATTAAGTGCAGCAAATCTAACTGTATAAATCATAATGTATATGAGTTTACAGGTGAGAAAACTGTAGAGGTCTATGAAAAGCAGCGATCGTCGCACGTCTGTATTTTTTACGCAGAGTATGAAGTATGAGTTTGTGAAACTTAGAGAGCATCTATTATGCAGGTATGCACGTATGTAATACATTGTATATTTTTGACGAAGTCAATGCAGCTATATAACTGATATTAGGCCCTATCATAGTCATGGCGTTCAACTTGATTTTGTTCTTCGGCTTTACGAATTCTTTAAATATGCTTAATTGGTTTATATTTTGTTTTGTTCGTTTGTTTGTTTGTTGTTGTTGATTTTTGTTTTTGTTTTTGTTTTTGTTTTTTGCTAGACATTTTCCTCGAATGCTGTGAGGGAAGTCAAATTTAGGTTCTCACATGGCCTGATCTTTGTCTGTCTTTCCCATGAGACCCGCCTTGTTGCAGACATAGCGTAGGAGGGCGTCACTGCCTACCAAACAAATTCCGTCCATCTCCAGCAAAGGGATTTGGTTGAACAGCAGTTTCCCATCTGAACATTGAAAGACATATGGAATACAAGATATATGGATGACCACGCATGCGAAACGATATGGAGAAACGCATGCACCCATTATCGGTGTTGTCATTACGCCGTATTAACCGTGAATGTTCATCACGAAAAGGGCATTTGCCTCAGTGACTCAGGCGTGATTCTGAGGAAGTGATATAGTTTATTAATGAATATAATACAAACATGCACTCCGACTCTTTCCTTCATCTTGATTCGTTACATTACTGAGGGTTATCTCGTATCAGGATCAGAAGTAGGTGAATTTTGTCATTGTGCAAAGTGTGAAGTCGTTTGCAAAAGTATTCATTACTTGATATTCATTTTTACTTGGTAATTAAAACATGCATACGAAAAAAAAAAAACACATCACAAATGAACAGCTATGACATGACCATACGAAGGGGGAAAAGGTTATTAAGTGAAGGGGTTAATGAGAAGGCACTGCATGTGGCCTTACTATAAAACTAACCAAGGCAAACTAAGTACAGTGTTATGTCTTTTCTTTCTACTGCAGACTGTATGGGGACTGCACTCCCCACCCCACCCCTTTTTTTTAGGGGGAGGGGAACGGGGACAAAATCGGAAAACGCAGTGCAACACTCCTCCCCTCGCTCCTTTCCATCGAAGAGAAGGGGGTGGGGAGGGGAGGGGGGGAAGGAAGGAAGCACTGATCCCTACAAACCCAACCCAACCATTCGGAATCTTTTCCCTGAAAGGTTCACAGCAATACCATGAACTTTGAGATGTACAGGCACTTCTGTTCCCAGGTCCGATGTAGTGTTTTCAAAAAATCGAGAATTCAATAAGATAAGATGTCTAGCTTTCAAAATGCCATCACAGTTAAAAAACGTTGCTTGCCAATTTCTTTTAAAGGTCAAGGCTGCCATGCACGACTCCAATTTACCACACATTCAAAACGTATACACCTGTACTTTGTATCACGGACAATTTGAGCTTTTATCACAACCTTTCAAACGAGGCGAAGGTCTAACTGAGTTTAAAGCCATATGAAGTTCCCCTATATTGCTTTTAGATTGCTAGAATGATCAAATATATTTATCATTAGTATGACAATTAATGAATCAATGAGATATGTACGAGACATTTCAGGATAGCTTACCATTAATCAACTGCAGAAAAGCTTCGCGTGAAGTCAGGTAGATGTCTTCATACTGGTAAAATTTACAAAAAGAAAGAAAAAAAAAAAAGCCCCAGAGATACCCAAGAGTCCTAGTATAGGTCCGAGTATTTAGTTTACAACTTTGGCATAACAAATGCTGGTGATGAAATATTGCCCAACTTTTATGAAAAGGAAAAAAAAAAATACGCAACTATAGGTATTTGGTGTGAGATATATTAACATCCTCATTCTTACAACCTATGCAAAGTAGTTAGTCACAGGTCTTTACTGTTTGTTCAAAACACACCGTGCACCCTCACACACACACACACACACACACATACACAGAAACAGAGAAATGCATTGTGCAATGCATTTCTCTGTTATGTGAGCGAATATAATATAGGTTTTCCCATTCATTTTCAAACTTTTTTCATTCAATTTCACAAATTTTTACTGCAATTTCGTCGCAGGATGTCGGGAATCTTACTTTCAAATTCGTCTTTCGTCCTTCATTTTCAAATAAAGTCCATTCAATTTAGTCATTTGGCATACATTTTCGTCATTTACAGTTCAAATTCGTCAGTCTCACTCGCAGAATTCAAAACAGCAGGATCGATTTCGTCTTTTGTTAATCATTTTCGTTAGATTTTCATTCATATTCGTCTCATATCTCTATCCGGTGTGATTTTCCGGTCATTCATGATTTTTTTTTTCTGTAACCGTTCACATTTTACATTCAAGAGTTAACATACACACAAGTGCCTCCCCCCCCCCCCCCCACACACACAAGCAATCTGAGTACACACTGATACAAACAGACGTATCATCTCGCAAACGAAAACACTGACAAACGATTTCTAGGCAAACATGATTAAAGACAAAATTTAAGTGTAGAATTGTAGCCTGTTTAATGTCAAAGAATGGACAACATAATTATGTAAGCTGCTTTCCATGGTACAAAAATTAAAGTTTGCTTCATGCATTATGATGCGAAAACCTGAACATTACGAGATAAAGTTTAAGGGGTGACACTGACATACTGTCCTGGGTTATGTCTTATGACTGCCGTTTATCCTTCAATCAATTTTGGTTGGCAGTCATCTTTTTCGTATGTATTGTCTAAGCAAGTGGTTAGAGAATAATGTGTAACGATACAATTTACGAGAGAAAGTAAAAATATGTCGGCTTAAAGTTGGTTCACCATCAAAATAAAGAATCGACAACATCTGACTAATTTGAATGAAAAATTCATGAAATTATTGTGTGAACAAAGACGAATTCAATCTTCACATTCTGCGATCCGTCAGCGGGAGGGATGAATTTGAATGACAACTGACGATTCTGAATGCTATGTCTTCGAAAATGTTTGACGAAAAACGAATTACAGTAGGCGTTTTCACATCAGCCCGATAAAAATCCAAGCTCGAGATATTTTTTAATGTCCCAAGTCAGAAAAATAGCGCGCTCTTTCGAAACATCGGGCTGATGTGAAAACGCCCAATGACGATTGACGAAATTGAAGTTAGGATTTGCGTTCCACGTGCTTCTCGGGACGAAATTGAATAATAAATCTTTGAAATTGAATGACAAAAGTGCGAAAATGGACGGGAAAGCCTATACTATTATCCACTGACGTATACGACATATTGCAGGAACGTGCATCATGCTTAATGGCAGGCAAAACTGTACCGACTTGAAGATTTGTACTTTGAGATTATACTGATGATAACATTAAAGTTGTACACATCCCTGCACACATACAGCCCTGCACACACACACATACATACATACATACACAAAATGATAGATAAATGCGTTGTATGTGCGCGAATATCTATACAACGTACACGGCATTTTGCAGGAACGTGCATCATGCTTAATGGCAGGCAAAACTGTACCGACTTGAAGATTTGTACTTTGAGATTATACTGATGATAACATTAAAGATGTACACATCCCTGCACAAGCATAATTGTTATACACACACACATATTCCCTTAACTCAAACAATACAAACACGCACGCACACACACACACATATATACACACACATAGTACATTTACGATATGCGTTACTCATTGGCTGTTACAAAGTTCACTCTTTATCACATTCTTCCCCATCTGTGGCTCAGAAATTTGCTGGACTAGCTGTAGACCCTCACAAGAAAATGTACATAACAACACATTCAATAATTGCAACTGTAACCTCTAACTTCTTTAGATATAATTGCTATTAAATGTCATTAGTTCTCACCGTGACTGCCCTGGGTATAAAGTCTATAAAGGCATGCAATAACTAGGTGTATATTACATCGTACCTCAATACCGCCAGCTACTAGCGCCAGTCGGGTGACTTCAGCGAGTCCGCGCCCGGGAGTGTACGTTAGTCGAGGTTTGCCGTCCGCCATGATATGGAGAGCGGGAAATGTTTCTTCAGGCGTCAAAATCAACTGCTGCCTGAAGTGCGTAATTGATGTTATGTATCAATGTAGATATGATGGCATTAACTTCTTGTCTTTACGACAATCTAAGCAACAGCGATCGTTTCCCAACCCTTGACCGGGGCTACATCAAAAGTCATAAAATTAGCCTTTTGACAAGGCTTCGATTCTCAACATCCTATACTATAATACTCGAAGTTGTTGTTGTTGTCGCGGCCTTATGTATTTCCTGTTTTATTTCGGCGTTGCTGGTTTCTCTATCTCCTCCCGAGCCGTCGGCTCCGGGCAGTTGCGACCGGTGCCGTCGGCCGCAGGAGAGTATCCTACATCGAATGGCGCGGGTTTCGTCCCCTCTCCGCCTCCGTATCGACGTCGAGGACGAAAAAGAAAAATTAATTAGCTACATGCATAATGCATTTTTGTGCGTGACGAAAGAGCCGAGCGTTTCAATATTCACGGTACCTGCGCTGGCCTCCTGCTTTCTCGATCTTCCATCTTTTAGCTTGCAGAGACACTGGGGGATACTAAAGATGATGGTGCAGCGAAATCTCTGACATCTTCCGGCGGACGCGCACGCACACACACAATGTACCTCGCAGAACTCTATACACACTCTACACTGTGTGTATATAGTTCTGTGATGTACCTTTGCCTCCGCCTGTTACGTGTACTGAATGTATTGACGATAGTTACACGAATCTGTGTGTGCGTGATATGGACTACAAGGGCATTTACGTACAGTTCGCCATTATTGGCGTCCCCAAATGAAAACAACGAACGCTGGTTATGTAATTGTATTTTGCACAACTGCAGAATACTATATGCAGCTCAGGTACGTCATTTAGTTTGCTCGCCGTTTGCTCTCAAGTCCGGTGTCATTGTACGCAGACTGTTTAGGACGCGGCTAAATATATTTGCCGATCGTACCCTTACATATCAGATTACACGCGCAGCTGCGTCCATTCGTTTACTGCAGAGCTGCTGTAATCATACATATTCATAAGATGAGCGGACGTAGAGGAAAACCTCGCTTTGCCGACCGCCTATTTTTAAAATTGCAAGTGGAAATAGAATGTGTGGTTCTATGGTCTATCAAACCAAGTTTTGGTGACAAAAAAAAGAGGGAGCAAATGAAGACGAATGCAGTGATGTATATATTCTTCTTTCTTCCATAACATGGGAAAAATATTAAAGAAAAAAAATACGAGGTCGTGAGAACCTACTCACACGGGTGCCTATTAAACCTGATGACTATGATCTCCCCCTCCCCAAATAATAACAATGATGATGATAATAATAATAATAATAATAATAATGATAAGGATAATGATAATAATGATATAATAATAACAATAATAGGAGCAATAATTGTAGGCCTAATATTAATTATGATAATGTACAATCTGAAGCAGATGTAGTTCTATATTAATATGATATATCAAGCCAAGTTTTGGTGATTAAAAACAAAAAGGAGGGAGCAAAATTATGAAGATATATCTTATTTTTCTTTCATAACGTGGGGAAAAGAAACATGAAAAAAAAAACCCACAAAACAAACCGAGGCCTTGAGACCAGCCGTGGATTCCCGCGGGTGCCCGCGTGGATGCAAGAGCAGGGGGTAATCAAAGTCATAGTGTTAATATCTTCCCGTTTCGACGGGAACAACCTGTGGGCAGAACTTTCGGGGAATCTCATTTGCGTTTTTGGTAATTTTTCCCTGAATGTTTTTGTTTTTTGCCCTGCGGAGGTGGAAATGTGTGTGTGCGTGAGGGGGGAGGGGTGAGGGGCAACAAGACAACTGTTGGACTTCAACGGGTGCAAATAACCCCTCGAAACTCAAGTTCTATAATAAAAGCAAGTAGTGGCGGGAATGATCCCTACCAATGGACCGGATCGCCTGGCATTATATACTACAAAAATGTATTATAAAATTTCTGGGAAGGGTGGTCATTTAGAAGACAGCACAATTAACGAAAGAATGAGAAGACTTTTCTTTTTATTTCTTCAATAAAAATGTGCAAAATCGTATTATGAGAAAAAAAAAAATTAAACCCCTCAGACCCGTGGATTTCCACGGGTGCTGCTAGTCCTATACTATAATACTCGAAGTTGTTGTTGTTGTCGCGGCCTTATGTATTTCCTGTTTTATTTCGGCGTTGCTGGTTTCTCTATCTCCTCCCGAGCCGTCGGCTCCGGGCAGTTGCGACCGGTGCCGTCGGCCGCAGGAGAGTATCCTACATCGAATGGCGTGGGTTTCGTCCCCTCTCCGCCTCCGTGTCGACGTCGAGGACGAAAAAGAAAAATTAATTAGCTACATGCATAATGCATTTTTGTGCGTGACGAAAGAGCCGAGCGTTTCAATATTCACGGAACCTGCGCTGGCCTCCTGCTTTCTCGATCTTCCATCTTTTAGCTTGCAGAGACACTGGGGGATACTAAAGATGATGGTGCAGCGAAATCTCTGACATCTTCCGGCGGACGCGCACGCACACACACAATGTACCTCGCAGAACTCTATACACACTCTACACTGTGTGTATATAGTTCTGTGATGTACCTTTGCCTCCGCCTGTTACGTGTACTGAATGTATTGACGATGGTTACACGAATCTGTGTGTGCGTGATATGGACTACAAGGGCATTTACGTACAGTTCGCCATTATTGGCGTCCCCAAATGAAAACAACGAACGTTGGTTAATTATGTAATTGTATTTTGCACAACTGCAGAATACTATATGCAGCAGCTCAGGTACGTCATTTAGTTTGCTCGCCGTTTGCTCTCAAGTCCGGTGTCATTGTACGCAGACTGTTTAGGACGCGGCTAAATATATTTGCCGATCGTACCCTTACATATCAGATTACACGCGCAGCTGTGTCCATTCGTTTACTGCAGAGCTGCTGTAATCATACATATTCATAAGATGAGCGGACGTAGAGGAAAACCTCGCTTTGCCGACCGCCTATTTTTAAAATTGCAAGTGGAAATAGAATGTGTGGTTCTATGGTCTATCAAACCAAGTTTTGGTGACAAAAAAAAGAGGGAGCAAATGAAGACGAATGCAGTGATGTACATATTCTTCTTTCTTCCATAACATGGGAAAAATATGAAAGAAAAAAAATACGAGGTCGTGAGAACCTACTCCCACGGGTGCATATTAAACCTGATGACTATGATCTCCCCCTCCCCAAATAATAACAATGATGATAATAATAATAATAATAATAATAATGATAAGGATAATGATAATAATGATATAATAATAACAATGATAGGAGCAATAATTGTAGGCCTAATATTAATTATGATAATGTACAATCTGAAGCAGATGTAGTTCTATATTAATATGATATATCAAGCCAAGTTTTGGTGATTAAAAACAACAAGGAGGGAGCAAAATTATGAAGACGAAAATATCTTATTTTTCTCTCATAACGTGGGGAAAAGAAACATGAAAAAAAAAACACACAAAACAAACCGAGGCCTTGAGACCAGCCGTGGATTCCCGCGGGTGCCCGCGTGGATGCAAGAGCAGGGGGTAATCAAAGTCATAGTGTTAATATCTTCCCGTTTCGACGGGAACAACCTGTGGGCAGAACTTTCGGGGAATCTCATTTGCGTTTTTGGTAATTTTTCCCTGAATGTTTTTGTTTTTTGCCCTGCGGAGGTGGAAATGTGTGTGTGCGTGAGGGGGGGGGGGGAGGGGTGAGGGGCAACAAGACAACTGTTGGACTTCAACGGGTGCAAATAACCCCTCGAAACTCAAGTTCTATAATAAAAGCAAGTAGTGGCGGGAATGATCCCTACCAATTAATGGACCGGATCGCCTGGCATATACTACAAAAATGTATTATAAAATTTCTGGGAAGGGTGGTCATTTAGAAGACAGCACAATTAACGAAAGAATGAGAAGACTTTTCTTTTTATTTCTTCAATAAAAATGTGCAAAATCGTATTATGAGAAAAAAAAATAAAACCCCTCAGACCCGTGGATTTCCACGGGTGCTGCTAGTCCTATACTATAATACTCGAAGTTGTTGTTGTTGTCGCGGCCTTATGTATTTCCTGTTTTATTCCGGCGTTGCTGGTTTGTCTATCTCCTCCCGAGCCGTCGGCTCCGGGCAGCTGCGACCGGTGCCGTCGGCCGCAGGAGAGTATCCTACATCGAATGGCGCGGGTTTCGTCTCCTCTCCGCCTCCGTGTCGACGTCGAGGACGAAAAAGAAAAATTAATTAGCTATATGCATAATGCATTTTTGTGCGTGACGAAAGAGCCGAGCGTTTCAATATTCACGGAACCTGCGCTGGCCTCCTGCTTTCTCGATCTCCCATCTTTTAGCTTGCAGAGACACTGGGGGATACTAAAGATGATGGTGCAGCGAAATCTCTGACATCTTACGGCGGACGCGCACGCACACACACAATGTACCTCGCAGAACTCTACACACTCTACACTGTGTGTATAGTTCTGTGATGTACCTTTGCCTCCGCCTGTTACGTGTACTGTATGTAATGTCTTGACGATGGTTACACGAATCTGTGTGTGCGTGATATGGACTGCAAGGGCATTTACGTACAGTTCGGCGTCCCCAAATGAAAACAACGAACGTTGTTATTTAATTGTATTTTGCACAACTGCAGAATACTATATGCAGCTCAGGTACGTCATTTAGTTTGCTCGCCGTTTGCTCTCAAGTCCGATGTCATTGTACGCAGACTGTTTAGGACGCGGCTAAATATATTTGCCGATCGTACCCTTCTATATCAGATTACACGCGCAGCTGTGTCCATTCGTTTACTGCAGAGCTGCTGTATAATCATACATATTCATAAGATGAGCGGACGTAGAGGAAAACCTCGCTTTGCCGACCGCCTATTTTTAAAATTGCAAGTGGAAATAGAATGTGTGGTTCTATGGTCTATCAAACCAAGTTTTGGTGACAAAAAAAAGAGGGAGCAAATGAAGACGAATGCAGTGATGTATATATTCGTCTTTCTTCCATAACATGGGAAAAATATTAAAGAAAAAAAATACGAGGTCGTGAGACCCTACTCCCACGGGTACCTATTAAACCTGATGACTATGATCTCCCCCTCCCCAAATAATAACAGTGATAATAATAATAATAATAATAATAATAATAATGATAATGATAGGGGGCCTAATAATAATAATGATAATGATAATGATAATAATAATAATAAGGATAATGATAATAATAATATAATAATAACAATAATAGGAGCAATAATTGTAGGCCTAATATTAATTATGATAATGTACAGTCTGAAGCAGATGTAGTTCTATATGATATATCAAGCCAAGTTTTAGTGATTAAAAACAAAAAGGAGGGAGCAAAATTATGAAGACGAAAATATCTTATTTTTCTCTCATAACGTGGGGAAAAGAAACATGAAAAAAAAAAACACAAAACAAACCGAGGCCTTGAGACCAGCCGTGGATTCCCGCGGGTGCCCGCGTGGATGCAAGAGCAGGGGGTAATCAAAGTCATAGTGTTAATATCTTCCCGTTTCGACGGGAACAACCTGTGGGCAGAACTTTCGGGGAATCTCATTTGCGTTTTTGGTAATTTTCCCTGAATGTTTTTGTTTTTTGCCCTGCGGAGGTGGAAATGTGTGTGTGCGTGAGGGGGGGGGGAGGGGTGAGGGGCAACAAGACAACTGTTGGACTTCAACGGGTGCAAATAACCCCTCGAAACTCAAGTTCTATAATAAAAGCAAGTAGTGGCGGGAATGATCCCTACCAATGGACCGGATCGCCGGGCATATACTACAAAAATGTATTATAAAATTTCTGGGAAGGGTGGTCATTTAGAAGACAGCACATTAACGAAAGAATGAGAAGACTTTTCTTTTTATTTCTTCAATAAAAATGTGCAAAATCGTATTATGAGAAAAAAAAAATAAAACCCCTCAGACCCGTGGATTTCCACGGGTGCTGCTAGTTTTGAAACAAGATTGACAGGAGCGACAAGACTGCACTGAGGGACTACGATGCAGATTTTCGCTTTCAACCAACTCATTCTTTCTCTGATACTAATTGATTCTTTATACATCGGTTTTTGGTTGATAATTTACGTCCGAGGATTTCAAGTACTATGATGTCACCCTTTATTTAAAACATGGTATATACATGTATTGTAATCAAAAATTTCATAATGGTGGCAAGGTGGTGAAAATGATAGCCTCATGTTACTGTATAACTACGTAGGATCTATACTATACACGGACTTAGTCACGGCGGAAGCACACCCTCAATGACGAGAATCCACCAGAGAGGAATGAAATTCTACATGCACAATTGTTCAAGTTGATTTTATCAAACAAACAAACAAACAAAAAAAACATGTAAAATCAGGTAAAGTATTTGATGGAAGTTTAACCTCAACCGGATGAAAAAAGAAAGTGATGGACTTGCTTTCACCGAATATTGCCTACAGTACATGAACTTGAGCCATCACAGCTAGAGTTTGGTGCTGGCGATTATAAGAGAAGAAAATGGCGTGAGAGGATATGATTGTATTACGCCGTAAGTTTATTGCTTGGCTGGTATAGAAATTATCTTTGGGTCAGGAACTTTAAAACTCACGATGAATACGAAAAATGGGGATCCCGATGACAATATCATAATGGTGTTTTCCCTGTTTATTTTGTACTTTCACGAAGAGATGTGCACGAAAGCACTAGCGACCATTCAATCGAATACATAACGCAACAAGATAACGCACTTCAAAGATATAAACGCTTGTCGGAAGTCCACTTTTCACAGTTAGACTACATACGTTCAGGAAAATTGTACATAAAAAAAATCACCTGTATATTAACGGAATGGCTGGTTTCATTATAATGGTAGTTCGTATAGTTCTTAACTTGATCTCTTCACCGGGTGTGGAAAAGATCGACATGTATGGTTTCAATTTAAGCCTCGTTCACATAAGAAATCTCTTGAATATTTTTGTTTTTGTCATTTTTTTAAATTTTTCTTTCTTTGTCATATAAACAATATAAAAATCAATTCATTACAAGATAATACAACTTTCCTTATGACAACATTAATTCCACACTGTTAATATTACGAATGAAAAAGAAAGAATTTTGAATATAAAAAAGGAATCTGCATCTGCATGGTACTTACATACGTACACATACAGACACATGCACACAAACACTGTAATTTTTGTTTGATTACTGGACATGATCTCTGGGTCAAATTGGCCCCATTTTAAGCAGCACGTCTAGTAAAGATATCATGTTTGCGTATCATTGATTTGCAAAACTTCTTGTTTGCACATTCTAAGAATAAATACATAAAGACATATATTTCTACATTTACTCATTTCTATAGAAATTAGAACTTATTGTGCAACGAATGATACATTGGACAAAGTGCATGAACAGATTGACGAAAACACGTTAGCACAGAACAATACTTCTGGGCAATTTCAAAATCTCGGAGTAGTACGTTCACACTTTGAACAGACTAACAAATCATAATCATGGTAATAGCATCGGAAAATCTTTCTCGGCATCTTCAGGCTGACTACAGTACCAGTACGATGGTTCACACTATAAGCAACACAATAAGCAGTGATAACATGAAATGATTCATATCCTTCATTTTACACATACATTAGCCAAACGCAGAGTTTAGACATGTCAGTGACGTGGACAATCTAAAGGTAATCTTGTGTGGTTCAACGGTTACTTAAAGTTTACCCTGGTTATTTGTACTCTTCTCACTACTAGTCAACATGAATATAATTATGGATTTGAGTTTCCGTCAAAGAAAGCGTGTATGTAACAGAATTACAATCTTTTCGAACAAGACTACACCTATACCCAAGAGAAAATGTCCTTCACTACTTGCACGAATTTCTCAGACAAAAGAGGAAAGTTGTGGGGACCAACCATGAACTCCTTCAAACCCGGTTGATTTCGAAAGTGCTCAATAAAAGCCTGCACAGATGCGATGTCAAGGAGAAATAGAACAAACCAAACGCATAGAAGACAATAAGTAACTCTTGTAAAAATGCAGACAAATTGGTTATTAGGGGTTAGCGAGATAAAGTGTTCTTGAGATTTTAAGTTAAATCATAATTATAAGGTTAATAATGTACTTTGAAACAGTCACGTTGATGCCAGTATACAAAAACTGAATTAATCGTTAAAGGTCCTGTTTTCCTTTGGGAACTGAAGTAATTGTAAAAATGTTCGAGATATGACATTTAATGCATGTGTACGTCTCTTGTACCATGCACAAAACATACTACCACATGAAAAAAAAAATCGCGATAAAGCCTAAAATGTAAGGAAATATCTGTATTTTTCTCAATAAACTGTAACCGTATAGACGGTTTAGTCTGGAAACATTTTTATTGTAATTGTTCACATTTTATATTCAACAATTTAGACTTAACATCGATTTTACCGATTCAAATTTTACAGCGGTTGTTTCTATCCTTAACTCACATTTTAGAATTATTTTGAAGCACTAATGCTGAGTTTTTTGTTTCATCTGCAAATGGTAAATTATGCCTGCAAAAAACAATATCACTAACAAGGAGAAGCATGTCAAATATCCCAATCATGTCCAATAGTTCCCACAATGGTATTCTATACTTCATTCAGAAGTCATTTGTTCCACGCTTTACTTTACAAAATCCTTTAAAAATGTCGTCAAATGCCAATGGTTTGTTTGATAAAAACCGAAATGAAACAAACTTGTAATTGAAATTGAATTTGAGCTTACTCTGCACTTGGGGAAGTTGGCGAGCTCTTTCTCCAGGTCGGGATCGTCGCTGATGATGCTCACGGAATCGTAGAACACGATGTCCGCCATGGACAAGCAATCGCCGACCAGGAATCCAGACGAGTTGTCTGTCAATGTCTGGAAGATTTCAATGTATATTATATCATAATATATATATATATATATATATATATATACATATATATATATATATATATATGTGTATATAGGCCTATATATATATATATATATATAGGCCTATATATATATATATATACATATATATATATATACAAAAGTCACAGTTCAGTGTCTCACTGAAATCTAAACAGATTTGAATATGCAAGTGTGAAATTGATTGTATGATACAATCAATTTCACACTTGCATGTTCAAATATATATATATATATACATGTATATATATAGCGAAAACTTCTGACCACACGAGCAAACAGAGTTAAGGGTTTGGGACGAACACCGATCTAGGGCTTTCAATAGCTCAGTCGGTAGAGCACCGGTCTAGTAATCCGGAGGTCTCGGGTTCGAATCCCGATGAAAACCCATTTTCTTTGCTCAAAAAGTTTTCGCTGTTTATTATTACAATTGTTTCTGGTCAGTTTTTCCTTCCTTGTTTCAAAACATGTATATATATATATATATATATATATATATATATATATAATATATATATTTGTGTGTGTGTGTGTGAGTGAGTATCTTTCATCAATGGAAAAACTTACAAATTGCCTGCATCCATTTCGCCTGATTTTAACAAATAAGCTACAATAAGACTATAAACAGTTGATCATTCTGTTGACGACTTCCTTCTATATGTCGGATTATCTCCGAAGTATAATGACGTAAAGAGTCAGCCATGTTCGGTTTCTTGTTTGGTTTGATATAGTACTTCTACATAAAATCATCAATTAAGTAGCCTAACATCCAGCAGCATAACGTAATCAAGTCGACACCAAAACAGAGGGGAAATACAGTAATGCAGGAGTAAGAGTGGGTGTGTGTAACATCTGTAGATAAGGTGGTAGGTCTTAAATGTATCGGGGAAAAAATATGTCTTTCTGCCTGAATCTATGATGGCAAGTATAGAAAACCTCATATGAACGGTGTACAGACAGAGTTTTATGTGACCTTTTCAAAGACGGGAAGATACCGTTCCCTGGCTTCTTTGAGACCGCGCTGCAATTCTTGGTCCTTCCTCTCTGGCTCAAAGAATTTGAACATTACAAGGCCTGCCTTCAGCATGTCTCGGGCTCCATGCGACAACATTTCAATCCTAGAAAAGAAGAGATAACAGCTTTTTTCATGCCACGTCAAGTAACGTGACATTTTTGCATCCCTCTTCAGAAAGACAAAATTTCGCCTGAATAGACATGGCAAGAAGATCATTTTCTCTTTGCCTTTTTACGAGCTTGTATCTGGATAAGTCAAACACAGTTTCCACAACCTTTCACTCTTAAAATGAATGACAATGTATTACTAAATGTATAATTATATACTGTGACATTGCTAAGCGAAAGAAAGTGGACATGAAAGGATAAGATTACACCGGAAAGCATTACTCATGCTTTCCTAAAGTGGAAATAGTCACAATCACTATGCAAATTTATAAGATGAGGCGAGGCTTTAGTTTATCGTCCATTGACTTATATATAGACACGTTAATCAATTTCCATGCTTGAGGTCAACTCATTGCAGGGTACATTATCTTTGCAATGTTGGCTTTATAAGGGGAGAATTGTAGTCGGACCTATATTATGTCAGCTACCAAATACATGTCCTTTGTAACACACTTCTGTATACTATTTTATGAAGCCTGTGAGAAAATTGTGAAAATATTAAAATCAACACATTTTAATTTTTTTTAGCACAATGAAAGGGCACTTGACTCGCTTCTCTTAGAAAGCAGGGTGAACAAGAACCATTTACATAATATGTCAAGAACAATTAAGTCCAGGGAAATTGTACTTTTTGTGACTTTTTTTGTTGTGGGGGGGGGGGGGGTATTGCTCACTTGATCTCTTCGTCAGACGTCTTGCCCATGAGTCCTCCTTTCTTGCAAACATAGCGGATGATGCAATCACTCCCGATCAAATTTTTGCCGTCGATTTCGAGGAGAGGGATCTGTTTAAACATCAGTTTCCCGGCTTGACAAATAAAAGGGACCAGAAAAAGGAGAAAAGAAAGTCATGGCAAGAAGGCAATTTCCGGGACGTCTCCAAACATGGTGACAACTTATTTGACGTCGCCAAAATGCCTCCACGACATCTCTGATACGTCTACTTAGTCGCGGAGACGTCTCCACAACGTCTACACATCCTCGCCGCGTGTATAGGTGTCCATGGGTCTCCGCAAGTCGCGGACAAAATTAGTCTCCGCGACTTGGTCGCAACTAAGGAGACGTCGCGGAGACGTCTACGAGACCAACCGGAGACTATACAGTGCTATAGAAAAAGTCTCTGAAAAAATGGACATGTTCGATTCTCTCGCGATTCCCTGCATGGAGACCAGGCTAGTCCTGTCGCAGGGAACGTCACGGAGACGTCTCCGAGACCAGCGAGACTCGAGTCGCTACCAAATTATCTCCAATTTTTGTAGTCTTACAAACAGCAAGACAACTGAATATCTAGAGCCTTTAATAGTACTCACTCTCGATTAGTTTCAGAAAATCTTCTCTCGTCGCCAGGTAGGCATCCTCGTACTGAAGAGAAAAATACAAGACAGAGAGAGATGACGAAAAGATAAGAAAAAACAAATACACATTCATGAATATTAATCTGCAGCTGGTAGGCACGCAAAAGATAATGGCGCGGTTGGTGCGTTCCCTAATAATATTGAGAGGAGGTCCTGTGGTTCAGTGGATAAGACAAGGGACAATTATCACTTATACAAGGTCCCTGGTTCGAGTCAGCTAGCAACAGCCGTTGTGCCCCACTCTAAGTACGGCACCTTATCCTCACAGACTCGTCATTTAATTCAGTTCAGTTCAAATATATTTTTATTTTTCCACAAAGCATACATTTCTCTTGCTTTTGTCACAGAGAATAAGGAAAAAAGGGGGCAATATGAAATGAAGTGAACAGAGTATACAACAATAGTGAAGCGTTATAGTAATTATACATTGTAATACTGAAATGATCAGGATGAAGTGAACAATATGCAATATGCCCCCTCAAAAAAAAAATGGAGGGAGGGACCCGCTGAAAAAACAATGTTTGTAGAATGTGGGCCTCCGTGGGGAAAAAAAAAGATCAGTATATAAACATAAAAATTTTATGTTTAGTCAAAGAAGAAAACGGGTTTGAACAGCTTACATATTAATCTCCTAGCTCCGTAAGTATTCTATAGTAAACTAGAGAGGGGCCGTCAAAGGCGGCAGACCCACGCCTGAAGTACAAAGTCGGGGTAAACATAATGTGCATTCGGTCATCTACCAGAATTCGGTCACTTAATTGCCAGTGTGCTTTATCACCAGCCAGTGAGTTCTACCAAAGATCGTACACTGACATCGTTGACTGAGGTGTACGATCTTTGGTTCTACAGTCACATCACACGCAAAGTCACATCATTTCACATACGGTAACACTCATTCACAACAGGAAAGTCCTTTAGTCTCCTCCAAAAATCCATCAAATATCCCAAATTCCACCGTCAAAAGTGCAGAATCGGAACTTTTCCAAGCGCGCGCGAATTAAGTCCAGTTTTAAGAGTATTGTCTACGCGACGGGTCGCCGAAAAAGCGCTAAAAATCGAGAAATACGCCGTTTTCTTGCGGGATATTTTGATTATAGCAAGCCGAGAGTGTGATGATATCAAAGGTCGTATGAGTGTACGATCTTTGATGGTATCCACAAAAGCGCAAAAGAAAAACAAAATTTACGTACCCCCTAAGCAATTACCCCTATGATTAGTGTCTACGGGAATTATTCAATGCAAGGGTTGAATGCAAATGTCTACTGCACCAGTATTCGGTCACCAACGAGCGCCGCAACGTCCCCGATGCAATTTTGCACCAACAGTGTAGAGCGCGATGCATTGTCAGCGGCCTTGCACACGCATTGACATTGAGCGCACATATCGTGCAGTGTGACTGCGACCGAGCAAATGCTCCTCCAACGAAAAAAACAATCAATGTTAATTTGAAAAATCATCAAAATACGGGCCAGTTTGTGATGACGGAGAACGAACTTTCATAAATCTAGAAGGACATAGTCCCTCAAATAGGCCTAAACGTAAATTTCGGAATTCTTACGAACATTTGAGCAGCGAAGTCGGATCGTTTGGGAGTTTATGTTTTCGTATGGTAGCGGAAAATCGCAAAGTGAGAAACGGAAAATTTTCGGAGTGGTCACTACTAGTGGGGTCAAAACTTCAAGGTCACACAGAATTTGCAAGGGTCAACCGATTATCACCAAAATCTAATCGATTCTTTCCTACCATTATCCAAACATCCCCTGAACATTTCGTGCAAATCCGTTTACCCGTTCTCTTGTTATCTTGTACACAAACAAACAAACAAACAAACAAACAAACAAAAAACTAGAGAGGGGCCGTCAAAGGCGGCAGACCCACGCCTAAGTACAAAGTCGGGGTAAACATAATGTGCATTCGGTCATCTACCAGAATTCGGCCACTTAATTGCCAGTGTGCTTTATCACCAGCCAGTGAGTTCTACCAAAGATCGTACACTGAAGTGTACGATCTTTGGTTCTACAGTCACATCACACGCAAATCACATCATTACACATACGGTATTAACACTCATTCACGTACAGGAAAGTCCTTAAGTCTCCTCCAAAAATCCATCGAAAATCCCAAATTCCACCGTCAAAAGTGCAGAATCGGAACTTTTCCAAGCGCGCGCGAATTAAGTCCAGTTTTAAGAGTATTGTCTACGCGACGGGTCGCCGAAAAAGCGCTAAAAATCGAGAAATACGCCGTTTTCTTGCGGGATATTTTGATTATAGCAAGCCGAGAGTGTGATGATATCAAAGGTCGTATGAGTGTACGATCTTTGATGGTATCCACAAAAGCAAAAAAGAAAAACAAAATTTACGTACCCCCTAGGCAATTACCCCTATCATTAGTGTCTACGGGAATTATTCAATGCAAGGGTTGAATGCAAATGTCTACTGCACCAGTATTCGGCCACCAACGAGCTTCGCAACGTCCCCGGTGCAATTTTGCACCAACAGTGTAGAGCGCGATGCATTTTCAGCGGCCTTGCACACGCATTGACATTGAGCACGCATATCGTGCAGTGTGACTGCGACCGAGCAAAATGCTCCTCCAACGAAAAAAACAATCAATGTTAATTTGAAAAATCATCAAATATCAAAGGTCGTATGAGTGTACGATCTTTGATGGTATCCACAAAAGCAAAAAAGAAAAACAAAATTTACGTACCCCCTAGGCAATTAACCCTATGATTAGTGTCTACGGGAATTATTCAATGCAAGGGTTGAATGCAAATGTCTACTGCACCAGTATTCGGTCACCAACGAGCGCCGCAACGTCCCCGGTGCAATTTTCAGCGGCCTTGCACACGCATTGACATTGAGCACGCATATCGTGCAGTGTGACTGCGACCGAGCAAAATGCTCCTCCAACGAAAAAAACAATCAATGTTAATTTGAAAAATCATCAAAATACGGGCCAGTTTGTGATGACGGAGAACGAACTTTCATAAATCTAGAAGGACATAGTCCCTCAAATAGGCCTAAACGTAAATTTCGGAATTCTTATGAACATTTGAGCAGCGAAGTCGGATCGTTGGGGAGTTTATGTTTTCGTATGGTAGCGGAAAATCGCAAAGTGAGAAACGGGAAATTTTCGGAATGGTCACTATACCATGGGGTCAAAACTTCAAGGTCACACAGAATTTGCAAGGGCCAACCGATTATCACCAAAATCTAATCGATTCTTTCCTGTCATTATCCAAACATTCCCTGAACATTTCGTGCAAATCCGTTTACCCGTTCTCTTGTTATCTTGTACACAAACAAACAAACAAACAAACAAACAAACATACTGTAGCAGCTCAACTTTTCTCTGCTTCTTTCTCCTCCACAATCTCCTTCTCTCCGCTCCGACCTCTGATCTCCGTCTTCCACACATGCACTCTCACTCTCTCTCCTCCTCTCTCTGTGGGTCATTAATCCTCCCCGCTGGTTCTCTTCAAAACAATTCCAAGGTAACCGCTTGACAACACTGACCACTTGTTTGTTTCACTGTCTGATACCAGAGAGGTGAGTCACCTCCTGTACATGTATAAATATCGACTGCTCTTTGTGTGAAAATGCAGAGTGTATCACAATTTCGTCGTCGCCACATCAGTGACTGGCTCCCACAACTTGGTGCAGAGCCTCTAATAAACCATCCAATCTACAATGTACGCTGGGAGTGCTCGATGTCTTCATTTCCTATAGTGTATTCGACCTTAATTAATTAGTGAGTAGGTGTTGCTACCACTACACAATTATCATCAATACCACTCGCTAAATTGGTGACCCCGTATTACGAACAACAACGCAGCAATCATGACTGACACATCAACTCCAACCACGCCCGAGCTTGCCTCAACAATGGCTGCCGACACTACTGCCTCTCTGCACCTTGAGATGGATATTCCTGATTGCCTAAGTCTATCTCCCCTTTCTCGGAGCCGATTTTCTGCATCACTGTAATTTGCTTTTCGATATGCACCACTCAACTTTGCATCAACGGGATCGCTCCTTTTTCTCATCACCGGCCCGCTGCGGCGCTGCCACATGCACTCGACCAGCACGCGGCCACTCCCTCAATACATTCACCTAAAGGACTTTCCCTCGATCTCGTGCACGCATTTCATCGACACACATATCGACATTTCAACCACGCCTCTCTAGTCATGAGCTACTCCCCTACTCAACTGGTTCTCTGAACCATGTTACGCTTACTGCCGGGGAAATTCATCGCGCCCTGACGAACTGACATTTATTCGACGATTTCGACCTGCCATCACTTACGCCGGCAAATACGCTCATTTTTTGTACGTCACAACGCAGTCGACGACGACATCGCCCGCCACGCCAACGCCAATCGATTTCGAACATGCCATCGCAACGAGCACGCTGCATGTTTTTGCCCGCCATGATGACGCCCGCCGTCTACTCACCCGCCGCACGCCTCGACGGTTCCTTCGGCAGGCACGCACGATCGACATCCACGAACGCCTAATCGCCGCACTGACACCGACACCTGCCAGCATTGTCTCCGCCTTCAACCGCACTACGCCATTCGAATCGCTCGAACTCTCGACACGATATGATACGAATTGCTCAACAGCTGTCGCTTCGACACGGTACGACACACCGCGGTACGAATCGCTCAACTCTCGCAACGCCACGATACGACTCGACGTCGCCGACCGTTGCCGCATCGACCATCACGAACTCTCGATCGCCCTCCGCCTAACTTTGGCTCGACCTCGAACACATCGCGCATCGGCTTCTACCGGCACGACTCGCTGCTGCCGCTGGCCATCTCGCGCTTGCCGACTATCAACACGACATCTCCAGGCGACTCACTGTCCTGTCGAGAGACCGTTGATAGCTGACAATCTGACATCGACATCGCATCCGTTCATCCCGACTCTCGCCCACGCCACGTCCTACTCACTACAGTCTTCGTCAACCGCGATAGCCGGACTTACCCGAGCACGTTATAATCGCAAGCGATAAAAAGACTCAGTCATATTCAGGACATTCGTGTTGGACACTCATTTCACCGTTTGTATCGTGATTACTTTATCATGTCTGTCAAGTAAGCATCACCTTGCACATTTCAATTGTACTATGATCTGATGATCATGCTTTAATTCTCTAAATTTCTATGTTGCCTTTCGATATGCGATAACACGGTTTATAAACACTGCCTGCAACGACACGCGTCAAACTGCCAGTGATTATTTTTGTATCGTCATCTTGAAACGAAAACATGTAAATTGACAGAATTATTGTGTGCAAATTCCAATTGTTCATACGTTTACCAAATCCCATGCATTTTAATTGTAAATGACGCATACAATTTGATAAGTTCATTGCTTTGAAACGATTCAGCATAATTGACATTTGTTCGTTTGCATTTCTCGAACCACGTTCACTTTGGCATTGTCATGTATACGATTACATAGCGCGTTTCATGCCTTACAACGGTTCACGAAATTTAACATTTGAACGAATGTTAGCATGTACGTTTTCCAAACCATTCAGTACGTTTTATAATTTCTACATGTGCTCTAGCCTCGCTGCATACTTTTACATTTTCTATCGTTCACATCTCTCCTTCACCTTTCGAGAAGCTCACTAGGGGGGAGCTACTGTAGCAGCTCAACTTTTCTCTGCTTCTTTCTCCTCCACAATCTCCTTCTCTCCGCTCCGACCTCTGATCTCCGTCTTCCACACATGCACTCTCACTCTCTCTCCTCCTCTCTCTGTGGGTCATTAATCCTCCCCGCTGGTTCTCTTCAAAACAATTCCAAGGTAACCGCTTGACAACACTGACCACTTGTTTGTTTCACTGTCTGATACCAGAGAGGTGAGTCACCTCCTGTACATGTATAAATATCGACTGCTCTTTGTGTGAAAATGCAGAGTGTATCACAATTTCGTCGTCGCCACATCAGTGACTGGCTCCCACAACTTGGTGTAGAGCCTCTAATAAACCATCCAATCTACATGTACGCTGGGAGTGCTCGATGTCTCCATTTCCTATAGTGTATTCGACCTTAATTAATTAGTGAGTAGGTGTTGCTACCACTACACAATTATCATCAATACCACTCGCTAAAATACAAACAAACAAACAAACAAACAAAAAACAAACAAACAAACAAACAAACAAACAAACAAACAAACAAACATACGGAACCCTTTACATAACCCCCTGCCGATTTTCATCGGCGTGGGTAACAAACAAACTAGAGAGGGGCCGTCAAAGGCGGCAGACCCACAAAGTCGGGGTAAACATAATGTGCATTCGGTCAGCTACCAGAATTCGGTCACTTAATTGCCAGTGTGCTTTATCACCAGCCAGTGAGTTCTACCAAAGATCGTACACTTCAGTGTACGATCTTTGGTTCTACAGTCACATCACACGCAAATCACATCATTTCACATACGGTAACACTCATTCACAACAGAAAAGTCCTTTAGTCTCCTCCCAAAATCCATCGAAAATCCCAAATTCCACCGTCAAGTGCAGAATCTGAACTTTTCAAGCGCGCGCGAATTAAGTCCAGTTTTAAGAGTATTGTCTACGCGACGGGTCGCCGAAAAACGCTAAAAATCGAAAAAAAAAAACCGTTTTCTGATATTTTGATTATAGCAAGCTGAGAGTGTGATGATATCAAAGGTCGTATGAGTGTACGATCTTTGATGGTATCCACAAAAGCGCAAAAGAAAAACAAAATTTACGTACCCCCTAGGCAATTACCCCTATGATTAGTGTCTACGGGAATTATTCAATGCATGGGTTGAATGCAAATGTCTACTGCACCAGTATGCGGTCACCAACGAGTGCCGCAACGTCCCCGATGCAATTTTGCACCAACAGTGTAGAGCGCGATGCATTTTCAGCGGCCTTGCACACGCATTGACATTGAGCGCGCATATCGTGCAGTGTGACTGCGACCGAGCAAATGCTCCTCCAACGAAAAAAATAATCAATGTTAATTTGAAAAATCATCAAAATACGGGCCAGTTTGTGACGACGGAGAACGAACTTTCATAAATCTAGAAAGACATACAAGTAGTCCCTCAAACAGGCCTAAACGTAAATTTCGGAATTCTTACGAACATTTGAGCAGCGATCCGAAGTCGGATCGTTTGGAGTTTATGTTTTCGTATGGTAGCGGAAAATCGCAAAGTGAGAAACGGGAAATTTTCGGAGTGGTCACTATACCCATAGGGTCAAAACTTCAAGGTCACACAGAATTTGCAAGGGTCAACCGATTGTCACCAAAATCTAATCGATTCTCAAACAAACAAACAAAAACAAACAAACAAACAAACAAACAAACAAACATACGGAACCCTTTACATAACCACCTGCCGATTTTCATCGGCGTGGGTAACTAGCCACTGCACTGGGCAGCCCTGCGTGACTTATCACCAGCCTGTGAGTTCTACCAAAGATTGTACACTTTTAGTGTACGATCTTTTGTTCTAAAGTCACATCACACGCAAATCACATCATTTCACATACTAGAACACTCATTCACAACACGAAAGTCCTTTAGTCTATTCCAAAAATCCATCGAAAACCCCAAATTCCACTGTCAAAAGTGCAGAATCGGAACTTTTCCAAGCGCGCGTTTTAAGAGTAACATGTTAGGGTCTACGGGTCGCTGAAATAACGCTAAAAATCGAGAAATACGCCGTTTTCTTGCGGGTTATATAGCAAGCCGAGAGTGTGATGGTATCAAACGTCGTATTCAGTGTACGATCTTTGATGGCATCCACAAAAGCGAAAAAGAAAAACAAAATTTACGTACCCCCTGGGCAATTACCCCCCTACGGCAATTATTCAATGCAAGGGTTGAATGCAAATATCTACTGCACCAGTATTCGGTCACCAACGAGCGCCGCAACGTCCCCGATGCAATTTTGCGCCAACAGGGTAGAGCGCGATGCATTTTCACCGGCCTTGAACACGCATTGACAATGCGTGCGCATATCGTGTAGCACAGTGTGACTGGGACCGAGCAAAATTATTTCATGATTGAGGAATGCTCCTCCAACAAACAAACAAAAAAAGAATCAATGTTAATTTGAAAAATCACCAAATACGGGACAGTTTGTGACGACGGAGAGCGAACCCCGAACTTTCATAAATCAAGAAGGACATAGTTCCTCAAATAAACGTAAATTTCGAAATTCTTACGAATGGTGTTGAGCAGCGAAGTTGGATCGTCTTACGAACAGAGTTGCATGCAGCGAAGTCGGATCGTTTGGGAGATACGCTTTTGTATATGGCGCGCCGATCGACCAACAACACTGTTTATCGGCGATAAACACTGTTTATCGAGCGATAAACACTGTTTATCGAGCGATAAACTGTTTATCGAGCGATAAACTCTGTTTATCAAGATGAAGCTCTGTTTATCACACCTTTATCAACTGATAAACAGAATTTTTCTCGATAAACACCGTTTATCGGCGGTCGATAAACAGTGTTTATCACAAAAAACTCTGTTTATCGGTCGATCGATAAACATAGTTTTCGTCGATAAACACTGTTTATCACTTGGTCGATAAACATAGTTTTTCTCGATAAACACTTTATCACTTGGTCGATAAACATAGTTTTTCTCTGTTGATAAACAGTGTTTTTCGTTCGATAAACACTGTTTATCGCCGATAAACAGTGTTTTTTCAGTGTTTATCGCCGATAAACAGTGTTTTTCGGCGATGAACAGTTAATCGGCATTATTGATCAAATGGCGCGCCATATTTGTATGGTAGCGGAAAATCGCAAAGAAACGGAAAATGTTCGGAGTGGTCACTATACCATGGGGTCAAAACTTCAAGGTCACACAGAATTTGCAAGGGTCAACCGATTATCACCAAAATCTAATCGATTCTTTCCTGTCATTATCCAAACATTCCCTGAACATTTCGTGCAAATCCGTTTACCCGTTCTCTTGTTATCTTGTACACAAACAAACAAACAAACAAACAAACATACAAACAAACAAACAAACAAAAAACAAACAAAAAACAAACAAACAAACAAACAAACAAACATACGGAACCCTTTACATAACCCCCTGCCGATTACATCGGCGTGGGTAACAAACAAACAAACAAACAAACATACGGAACCCTTTACATAACCCCCTGCCGATTTTCATCGGCGTGGGTAACAACATAAATATGGCTCTGCTGGCGGGTTTGGAACACGTACCTGTGTTCACAGACCTCACCTCTATTTTGGCGGCAGCCAGTGCGATCCGTATGGCTGACGAAAATCCCCTGCTAGCTGTGTATGTTAACCGTGGTTTCGAGTCCGCCATGACCGTTGCCGATGGTACGAATATGAAGAAAGCAAACACAGCACGCTGAGCACACGACACAACAGGGCAGTCCTATGATCTCACGTTGCCAATTTGATTACACACACCAGCTCCTTTTGGCCCCTTTCTTTATCTTCTTTTTTTCAACATTTGTCACGAGAAAGTCCAGGGGCCTAGTGCATAAAACTTTTTATTTGAGAAAAACTCACTGGTTGATTTTTAACAGAAGTTTTTCATGTGTGAAAGTTAAGGACTATGTAACATCATAATATATAAGCTGAGTTTTAAGTCCTTAGGCCAAAAAAAAAAAATTGTTGTATTGGCGTAACATGAGATTTTCAAATAGGGTCGGTCGGGTGGATTTTTTTTTTTTTTGCTACCTGCATTTTACGTGTAAAACTCGTGCTCAGCTCAGTAAACAGTTACAACTGCTGCACCGAATGTGCTGTGTTCATCTATTCTACAAATCATTTATGAGGCCGATATTACTGGAATTATACCCCTTCACAGAATTTAAAGATGTTGAAATCCCACTTCATTTCATATTTTTCACTTCATATTTTACTATTTTGACTTAGATAAGATAGATGCAAATTGACCCATATGTACGATCTTTTCATCGCACACGGCGATCTCTATTACATTCCCACATATACAGATTCGTGTAAGTTCTCCACACAAGAAACCTATGGCAAAACTGTGCACAATACATCGCAGTCTGAATGCTACGTATACACTGAATAAATCTTGTTAGAGTACGTGTCCGTGTTGGAAACAGATGACGTACTGATCAAGGAAGGCTTAAGCGAGGCGCTAGATCTCTCCCTCGTACATCCGATATCCCCAGAGCCGTTTCCACTTCCGGGTTTGTGCGATCGCGATCGCAATCAACAAGATATTTGATATCGATAGCAAAAAAAAAATAATAAAAAAACATGGGGTCGGCGGAATTTTTAGGGTCGGGCGGGTTACGCCAATGCAACAATTTTTTTTTTTTTTTGGCCTTATCAGAGTTCTTTTTTTTTTTTTTTTTTTTTTTGTAAAGTCATGTGCATTGCACTACACTGGGCGCCCCGTCGCAACATAATTCAGGTCACGCTCCTGCGGAAAAAAAAAAGATCAATTTTCCCTTAGATACGCGTGTTAACAATAATGAAATGAAAAAGAAAATAATGAATGGTTCAATTATGTCGAAATTATATTCTATGATTTTGTTCTGATTGGTCAATGTTTCTAGCATTAAGGGACCGACTTCTTTGACATGTTCCCGTTTCCCCTAAAGGGTAATTCCCGACCAGCTAAATGTTAGTCTGATAACAAAGAGTTTAATTCTAAAACCTTAACAAATGAAAATTTGTTCAAAAATTATCAGTTAAAAGTGACCAGGATTAAGGAACAAGTTCGATGAACGTAACATTGTTGAGTTTCGCCAACTTTCATGAAATCGCTCTTGAATAGTGAGGACATGATTACATGCAAATGAGTGAGTTGACGATATCGTGGCTTCACAACTTCCCTCGTAGTGTGTACACAAATCTTAAAATTTCCAGGGGTTTTGTTGTTGTTGTTGTTGTTGTTTTGTTCAACGCCATACTGCTCCTGTGTCTGATCCTAATTCGTCTAGCTGATCATTTTGAAGTTATTCAACCAGGAATAGCGTGTTTTAAACATTTATAGCACGAACAAATATGGACTTTGATTTTATTTTCGTACACGATTAACAAAAAATTGGGATGACATAAGTAGCTCACTCAATCATTCGCATATTGCTTTACAACAATTCACGAAACTTCACAATTTCCTAATGTTAGTGATATTTATCTACTACGGATTAGATTTTCACTGTTGTGTTTATCAGATATTACTTTTTCCTTCCATACCAACTTTTAACTGGTCTGAAATTCCCCTTTTAGAGCGAGAGAAGGCAGTGTCGTTTATTGGAAACATTGAGAATTTAGGGCTTGAATTTTGAAGAAGTAATCCCTGTTGCAGCTTTTCGTGGGAAGCTATACTGGGATGGTACACGGTGACATCAACGGCCAACGCACAGAGTGTATTTACAGTCTGATGGCAAATATACTAGTAATCAGTTATACAAAATAAAAATTTTGCCATGTGCAAGTAAAAACCAAACCGGTGGATTTATGCATTCTGGATCCTACTGGGGGCTGCATATAATTATGTTCCGAATAGATGGGAGGGCAGCCTCTTGGAAAGCAGTACGTGTTCTTGAAGTAATTGTAGAGTATGGTAGGCGGTTCCACAGTTTTGTTGTTCTTCGGGAGGAATGAATATTTGTATGGATCAATTGTGGCTTCCGGGACTGTGTATTTGAGGAGGCGGTCATTTCTGCCAATATAAGTTGCTGGGATTATGATGGCTGGGAAGGAGATGTTCACCTGTTTATGTTGTATTTTGTAAAACATTGTTGCTTGTGCAAGAAGACGGCGGGTGAGTAACAGGTCCCAGTCTAACTTGGATAGTAATGGTGTGACAGGAGATGAACGTCTGTAGGGGGTGAAGGTGCGGTTTGGGGAAAGTGAAGGGGTTGTGTATATACAGATGGTGCCAAATAGTTGAAAACGTTTACAGTTCGTTATTTCGGAGGTTCCTTTATGATGAAATGAAATGAAAATGAAATAAGGTTCATGAATCCGAAGGTTTGTTAGTAGGACGTATACGCACCGCCTTTCCATTTTCCTGCTGAAAACGGAATGATTTTGGTCTTTCTGACAGTGTATACGGTACAATAAAAAAGGTTTCTGGTGTGTTTGGTTGTGTTTTTTTTTTTCAGTGAAATTGCGGACTACGTCTCAGACCTTTATTTGACGTCAATGCCGATCCACCATATACCAGCGATGCATGATGTCCATTGTGTTGTAAATACTAACAACTACATATTGTTATGTATGATGTCTCCAACTTTCATCTGATATTTCACACAGATCACTCTACAATCTTCTCGTTCCCATGGTTACACTGAGTTACTCTGACACTGTTTTCTTCAGACTTTATCATATAGCACATCGCCATCTCCATCTGCTATAATGGTATAGGCGCCCACTGTTTTGTAAAGGCATAACGTTTATAAACTTCAGCATTTGCACCTCTGCAAAAATGTTACATTGAACCCTTCCGGAACGAATGAAGTGTTATTCTGTTTTTAACTGTACATACGTGCAGATATCTCAAAGCGCTTTTGTATCCATCGCACTAAATCAATATTAATCACACTATGATGATAATGATTACAAGGTTTATAATAACATTTTCACACGCTAGAAAATCTTCTCATGAGGTCAGGCAGACAGCTCCATACTATGGCAGAATTTATTCAGAAACGAAAATGAGAGATGTTCCGAGAGTCAGTTGTATAATGATGACAGTTACCGAGTATTACTTGTTAACAGTTAACCCAAGTATTAATACACTATCACAATATCATATTTATCTACACGATGAGTAAGGCCACTTTTCAACACACACACACACACACACACACACACACACACACACACACAAACACAGACGCACAATTACACACGTATACATAACGCCCTTACACATCTACGCCCACACACACATTCAGATGAACAACGCATTTTGTTAAATACATTGTACAGTGTAACTATATAGACAATGTTCAAGTATGCAGATATCATGATTGCGTATTACTATCAATTTGCAAACACCTTCGCTTGGACCTTCCAAAGGAAACAATGAAAGACATTTTTTCTATACTTGCATTTCATTACTTAAACAACTGTGGAACGATCGATACATTTCACGGTTAGTGAACAGACTGACAAAACATGACATGAACATTTTTTCTCGGCAGCTTCAAATTCCCTGAGTGCCAGTATGATGGTTCACGTTCGATCAGCCACATAACGACAGGAACGGCTGATACATTTCACACATAAGCCAATCACGTAACAGAAGTTTATACACAAGGTCATGTCAGTGACATTAAAAAGGTTTAAAATCAATCTAATAGCGGTTCAAGACCCGTGTTGCTTGAAAAGTTTTTACCAGGTAACAATGATGGTTCGAATCCACTTTAAGTACGATCTTTAGGGCAAACTGCTTTCAAAGACAAAGACATGTCATTGCCCAGCGATGCCAGGAAACATTATACATTGTACCCCTGTAATTGTACAAGAGGGATAGAGACCATAAAATATCTTGCCCGAGGAAGTATACGCATCGGGCGGGTTTGAAACTATAGCTTCTCCTATTCAACAGTGTTTGAGATTTCTACAATGCGTTAAATTATACCAGGTACAAGGCTTAATAATCCATACACTGTACTACGAACACTCTCTTTCTCTTTCACAGAAATACAAAAATAAAATAATTCTTATCTTTTCATAAAGAGTTGTAGTGGAAGATAGAAAATAAGAAAATCATCCTTTGCATCAATTACATTTTGGTAATAAAACAAAATAAAGAGGAAATATTATCTATAGCACAGATTACAGAGATACAATGACTATCATGCTCTAAAAGGAGATGGTTACAGTTGCTTAATCCTAATTTTAACTTAAAGTAAGAGTTTTGAAACGTTATGAGACGATAACATTACTATTAGGGCAGCCTCTTGTAATCTGCATATACCTGGTTGCGAATGGTATGAATGTTTTGTGAAACTTCAGCATTCAACAATCTGCTGTTTTGCTGTCCACCATATCTCTTGAAACCTTGCACTGTCCTGCTGGTTTCATTCTTTACCCTTCTCCCTACCGCCAACGTGCTATAGGAAACATGGACTAAGAGTTTCCGTTAAAGAATGCATGTCCTTAAAGGGATAGTAGAGTTTCAGGTGAGATGGGGCTTCAGGTTTCTAACCTTTTTTGATGATAAGTTTTTGAGATGATGGAAAGCCTCTTATTAGATATGAAAGATCATATAATTCTCAGAGGAATTCAAAGATAATTTGATGAAAATAGGTTTTGAAACGGCTGAGATATAAAAAAGCGATCCTACTATAAAGGTGGGACCCACCTTTTACTAGGATCGCTTTGTTTTTGTTTGTTTTTAGATATCTCGGCCATTTCAAAACCGATTTCCATGAAGTAAACGATGAATTATTCCTCTTAGAATATGTATGCTCTTTTGCATTTCACAAAGTGGTTTCTAAGTATCTTGCAAAAAGTTAGAAGCTGAATCCTCACCTCAACCGACACTATATCATCCCTTTCAAAGAAATACGATCTACTTGAACAGACTATGGTATGAGAAAGACGCCCTTCACTTCTTGCACGTGTTCGTCGGACGGGGGAGGGAAGTTGCGAGGACCAGTCATGAACTCCTTCAAACCCGGTTGACTTCGAAAGTGCTCAATGAAAGCCTGCACAGATGCGATGTGAAAGGGAACAAAGAATAAACCACATGCATATATAAGCAGACAATGATAACTCTGGTCAACAAACAAAAAACACGTTATTAGGGGTGAGTAACATGGAAGAAAGCGCGTGTTCTGTTTATTTCATTTGCATAATATTAATTCATTTTCCTTTTTTGCAGGGGGAAGGTAGATTCTTGAGCTAGAGAGAGCGAGACAATGGCCCCAGGAGACGAAAAGGTAAGCAATAATGACGTGCTATGGTCTTGTGACTGATGTTAATACATCTTGAGCTTATATACTGATGTATCACGCTTAACGCCGGTCCACGAGAACTGAATAATGGTAGAAACAAAGCCAGTTACAAGGAGCAAGTGATCCAATATTCTCACATGTCTTACCATGATGTGTTCTTTATTCAAAACCCATTGTTCAACGCTTTACTTCACAACAAAATTTAAGAATTATTGTCAGTGGTCTCTTCGATGGAAACAAACTTAAAAACCATAACGTCAATTTGAAATTGAAATTGAATTCGAGCTCACTCTGCACTTGGGGAAGTTAGCTAGCTCTTTCTCCAAGGCGGGATCGTCGCTGATAATGCTCACGGAATCGTAGAACACGATGTCCGCCATGGACAAGGAACCACCGACCAGGAATCCAGACGGATTGACTGTTAGGGTCTGGAAGATGCAAAAAAAAAATTACATTACACAAAATATTTTAGTGACAACTAATAACTAGCCGACAGCCATTTCGCCTAATGCCAACAAGTATAAGCCTTACTGCAAATACCATATTATATTCCAGTTGACGACTTTCTGCTTGATAATGTAGTTCTAATCGTCAGATTATATCCGAAGTATGTTCTATCATCAAAATGACATAAGGGTCAACACAATTGCGGCTATGATATGTTACGGTTCAGTTTCACTTTCACTTTTTATTTCTCAACTTGTAAAAATGAAACAGTTATGACAAAATCAACAATTTTCACATCAAAATGGGTTGTACACAATAATACTAAGAAAAATATACAATTACGTATATGACGTATACGCACAAACTACATATCTTTTCAAGGCATGATTACCATTTGCAGATGAAACAAAAACCCAGCATTGGTGCTTCAAAATAGTTTTAAAATGTTAGTTAGGGAAAGAAACAACCAATGTAAAAATTTGAATCAGTATTATCAATGTTAAGTATTGTTAAATAAATGTTAATGTGAACAATAGTTACAATAAAAATGTTTCTAGACCAAACCGTCTGCAGTTATGGTTTATTGAGAAAAACAGTCATATCTCCTTGAAATATAGGCTTTACTGCAAAAACTTTATATGGTAGGATGTTTTTGTGATACCGTTTACTGACCTACACATATGCATCAAATTAATGTGATATCTTTAACATTTTTTACATCACTGCTCCCAAAGGTAAACAGGATCGACCTTTAAGCAAATTAATGTTAAGGTATACAGGTGCATGGAGGAGACTGTCATTCATAAGCAATTCCCTTGACTGGGATTACAGTCTCTTGGGGATATCTTAAAAAATGATAATTCTCACTTAAATTTAACTGCAAGAGCAACACAAATACGCAGATAAACAATCTATAGATACATTACAGAATTACGCCCCAAACCAAGGCAATAACACCAACGTGTCGGAGCAAAGCAAAGGTGTCTTATATGCCCGAATAATTCAATTTGTTCTTCTTCAATTTGACTCAGTCTGTCCTCTTCATAAAGTTATTTGGCAGAATAATTTTAATGCCCACACCAGTCATAGTGCAGCATAATGCAGTGACGCAGAAGTCCTGTAACAAATCACTCGTACCAGAGTGCGAAACAACTGTAAAGAGAAGGCGGTAGTTTTCATGGTAATGGTATAGTAGTAATTTTGCCTTTCTGCATGGATATGTATTTATGGTAGTGCGTTTTTGAGCTCTATAGACCCTGTGTGTGACAAAGAGCGTTGTCTCACCTTTTCAAAGACGGGAAGATACCGCTCCCTGGCTTCTTTGAGACCGCCCTGCAATTCTTGGTCTTGCTTCTGTGGTTCCACGTACTTGTGCATCACGAAACCTGCTTTCAACATGTCTCTTGCTCCCATAGACATCATTTCAATCCTGGGATAAGAAATTAAAAGGTAAAATAACGTTAATTTACACGACATCACGTGACAATGGCGGATCCAGGCGGGGACGCACCAGGCGCACCCCCCCCCCCTTTATCTTTATTTTTTGTTAAAACAAAAAAATAGATAAAAAGAAAAAATGGGAGTGGGGTGCGTGCGCTTCCCTTTAATTTTGCAAAGGCTCCCCTACTTTACGGAATTCCTGGTTCCGCCCCTGCGTGACATGCCATGTTTGCATCCTCTTGTAAGACAGACAAAATATTTGTAAAACTTCCCTGCATTGGTCTTCCCCAGATGTGACAGGTCCAGATGATAATAATAGTTTGCTTTGCGCACTTTTATGAAGTTGTATCTGGATAAATCAGACATATTTTCTTCAACTCCACATTAAAGTGAAATGTTACTTCATGTTCACTCTCACCTCAAATAGAAAATGTAAACGGTATTCTCTGTTTAACTTCATCGAAGCTGGATATAGAATTACACTTTTGCCAACAGAAAATATCACAAAGTATTAACAAGGTAATAGTGGTGACGAGGATATGCAAATTAGAATAGGTTATGTTATATTTTACAAAAGAATACACATGACACAGGGCGTTAGCAAGGATTATCCACCCGATATAGTAACTTTGGATCAGTCGGAAACATATGCGAGGTGAAGGCGAGTGTGTTTTGAACTGGTCAAAATTGTGGAGGATGGACAATTTTACGAATGCCAGACCAACTCAGGTGCATTTTTTACTTTTATAAAATGATGACATGAGTCATTTTCGCAAGATTCTCAGGCGAGCATCAGCTTTCCACGCTAACTCAACCACAGACACAAAAATGCACAGGCAATATAGCTTAACACAAACAAGCGGTCGTCAGTGTCAGTCATTAGTGTACTATTATAAACGCCCAATGAAAAATGAAGTTGTGCCATCAGGCAACATTAAGGACTGGTCACGTGATTGCTCTCAGCCAATCATTAGGATCCACATGTCCATTTTATAACTGTTATTGATCTATAGACAATTTGCAATCAATTCTCTTGCCTGAAGTGTGCCAATCCAAGGAAACATTTTCATTATTTTGTTTTGTTGTGACAAAAGAGCTGTCATCTTACCAAGCATAATTATGCATGTTCATTGTGACGGCCACTGCAACAGTTTTGTTATGAAAGAGAAAATGCAATGATCTGCTGTATCTCGTATCTGAATTACTTGTGGAATGTTTCTAAAATGACATTTTCTTAGAAATCTGAATTTTACTAGAATAATATCCTTATACTATCATCGTTGCATTTTCGTCTGTGCATTTTATTTTTGAAATAAAAAAGCAGAAACAAATTGATATTCAACTTGACACAGACATTGGAATATGGAGTGGTATTTCTGTCGTGTTATAGGACTTGGACAGTATCACCCTGGTTGATCTTGAATGTCTATAACAGCATCCTTTGAAACTTCTTGTCGATGTCTCTGTTATAGGAATCTCCCTATGTACTCACCAAGGTCAAAAGGTCGACCGACTTCCTTTAAAAGCGGCATGACTGCTTCCTTATCGTAGAACAAGGGATGTGTTATAGAAATAACGAGAATTTCTCCTTTTTACTCATGCTCCGTGCCACGGAGGAGTTATGCGTTCTATCGAAGGTGTCACTTCAATACTGAATTATTGCTTTGACAGAATTCCTATTTAAAAACGCATCATAATCACAACACGCCCAACGAGTAGCAGTTCGCTCCAGTGATTCTTTCAATAATCTCATTTATTACGCGTGCAACAACAACAAAAAATGGAAAAATAAGCAAAACTTGTTCTTTAATTGCTATGCTCCTAAATCATAGAAAGACGCGTTAGCCAATCACATAAATCTGAAAGATCTTACATTCGATTGCCACGCTGTATAACCTATTTACACGCATAAATTTGCAAAGAAATTTCACTCGTAAGATATAAACAGTTCCCTGATTCAACGTGACCCATATGAATCCCTTCATTCCTGCATGCACTTGGATAGAGAAAGACCTAAGGTCGAGATTCAGAATGCCCAGCGTTGTCCACTAAAATACAATAACCCTCTCACGTTCATCAAGTCACAATTAAACTGGCATTGCACATCATCAGGTTGACAATGGTTTTGAAGGAGCTATAATAGTGTTTGTTTGCCGTTGTTTTGGGGCGTATCAGGGCAATTACCCCCCGAGGGCAATTATCCCCCCTCCCCTCCCCGGCTAAGTACTGGTTAGTGATAAGGTTAGAGTAAAGATTAGATTTAGGGTTAGGTTTAGGGCTAGAGTTTCGGTTAGGGTTAGGTTTATAGGTTCCGGATTTAGGATTAGGTTTAGGATCAGGGGAAGAGTCCGGGGTAATTTTCCAGGGGGTAATTGCCCTAGACCCGTTCTGGGAATGTGGGGGGGGGGGGGAGGGGAAAGTATTCCTCACTTGATCTCTTCGTTAGCCGTCTTTCCCATGAGTCCTCCTTTCTTGCAAACATAGCGAACGATGCAATCACTCCCGATCAAATTTTTGCCGTCGATTTCAAGAAGAGGGACCTGTTTAAACATCAGCTTCCCGGCTTGAGGAACAAAATGGAGTCAAATGAGAAGAGAAAAAGTCATGACAGTATCAATGCCCCATTCCACTTCCAAAAGAGCCATAATTCATGGTGGACCAAGAGGGAATAATTTTCCTTTTTGAACGCTATAAGAGTGAATTAGTTTTCATACCCATGTTCTATCTGTGAGAAATGCCTATGGAGACGGAAGACGTTAATCGCCCAAGATCAGGTACCTGTTGCCGTGGTATATCATAATAACGTTCCCATGAGTAAATTTGACTCACTCATGAAAGATTACTTAACTGTGGGGCGCGGTTGTGCCCATTTGGACAAATTGAGATCTTATTACCTAGGAGACGCTACCTGCTAAGTTTGGTGAAAATCCGTCATGGGGTTCTCAAGAAAAAGCTGAAGAGCTAGATTATACAGTTTACGCACGAAGACGCACGACGGACGACGCGCGACATGCCGATTGTATAAAAACTTGTAGCACAATTCAGCCTTTGGGTTAGGTGAGCTAAAAATGCGAGGAACAAGCATAATTTACTTCCTCTTTCTATTGCTCTAAACTGATAAACAATATTGTCAAAGACCGACAGTATTCTCGCCAAATGCTTGTGTAAATGATGGCATTATGAACAGAGTAAAAGGAAGGATCATCGCAAGAGCTCCTGCTCATCTCTTCGCCAAAAAATCAACCAAACACAAACCCACAAAACTCTAACAACTAACAAACGCAAACGAAAATTGCAGTAAAAATGCATTTTCATTTACACTCCACTGCCTTCCACACAGCAAGGCAATTTAACATCATTTTATAGCCTTTAAAAACACTCACTTTCGATTAACTTCAGAAAATCTTCTCTCGTCGTCAGGTAGGCATCTTCGTACTGAGAAGAGTAAAACAGAGAGAAGGAAGAAAAGAAAAGAAAAGAAAAGAAAAACAATAAATAAAATATGCTACAGCAGATCAGAGATAATGGTACTGTTATTGTCCTGTGTGGGTATTGAGGAATTTGTTGCTTTGATGCAGTCATAGTGACTTCATTAGCACATTACCCATTACACCATCTGCATATAAAATGTGCATTTGAAAAATACGACATTTCTGGTGACTGCATAAGGGAAATACGAAAATGTGACAGATTTTTCGGAAAATCCTACACTTATCTCAGCTCAAAAGTCTATAAGACATCATAGTCCAGATGTATGGATCTCATTGACTGACGACCTTAGATGCAGACTGTTAGATGCAGTTTTCTCTACAACCATCGTGACAACGTTTTGAATCCCCCTGTTAAAAAAAAAAATCTTCTCGCAAAGTAAACTCGAATTCGAAATTATGCGTTTCATCCTCATCGTTTCTCATTGTTTAGAATATAAATCTTTAGGACAAATTACTTGGTTTCTTTTCCCGCATAAATCTCCTAACTCCTGAACACTGTATAATATCGCTCCTCTTCTGTTCTCATTTCTTCTGTCAGACTGTTCTTTTTCTCTCAACTTTTCACATTATTTTCCTATTCCTTTCTTGTCCCTCAATTTTCGTCCTGTCTCGTTATATCCACCTTGTGTTGTCCTCGGTCGAATGACATTGAAAATACCAGGCAATAAAGCTGAGGAAAACCTATAGTCGTAAGCTTCTACCACCCATAACATCTGGCAATGTGCGACATCATTCTATTGTGATTGTCTTCATTGTTATAACTTTATCATCCTGCCCAAGATTGCAAGAGCGTTAGATATATGATATATATATATATATATATATATATATATATATATATACATATATACATATCATAATGCGCGTGTGAGTGTAGTAACCTCCCTGCTGAGATAAACCCTGCCGTGTGCAACATAGTGTAATGATGACCCGCACTCATACACGCAGAGCAGAAAGAAACAAACAAACTGTCTGGAAACTCGATCAATATCTCATTAAGGATCTCTTACAGAAGAATATATTATGAACTAAGTTTCTGCGCTTTATAAACTGACACATTATTACTGCCATAAATCAATCTTCACAGTTGCTATATATCAAAGAAGAATATATCATGAACTAAGTTTCTGCGCTTTATAAACTGATACATTATTACTGCCATAAATCAATCTTCACAGTTGCTTCGTGAAGATTGATTATTCGTGAACGGTATTAACCCCCACCGCAACACACACACACACACAGACACACAGACACACACACCTACACACACACATTTTCCTCATTCATCTATGAATTACATAAGCCAGTAGAGAGTGTTGAAATACGCGTGTAATGTCAGTAAACTGAGACTTGAACAGGATTATGACCTAAAATTGACCTATAAAAGATCAGGATGTAAGACTGTTCCAAAGGTATTTTATCTTGTAAAGAGTTACGATTGATTAGAGTCAATCGAAAATCCCTAATCAACCACAACTTTGGGATTGATTTCAATTCAATTTTTTTTTTCAAAAAAAAAAAAATCCACAATAGCGTTTCGGAATGAACTGATCGCAAATCTGTCAAAAGTTATTGATTCAAAATCACGAATCAAAATGAATGTCAACCGCACGATTTGTGTCATAAAAAAAAAAAAATCAGTCACAGGAGGTTGCCATGGTATATCATTATGCAACGAATCCATCAACCTTGACATCTAATTTATGAATAGGATATCATTAGATAGTGGGGATAGACGGGTTATTCTTTAACACGAACGTAAATTTCAAAGTCACTGTGCATGGAAATTTGTAATCATACGAACACACCCGAAAATGGTCCTGGCACAAAAATATTATAGGCCGGACATCTGGAATTCCTTACCCGACAAACCTAAACGTATGTAATTGTAAATCTATATAATTTATACTAAAAAAAACCAAACAAACTAATGTTGGAGGTATAGTGTCTTTAGTGTTAAATTAATACCAGGCTGACGATTTGCGCATATGCCTCTTCTCCTGCATTCACTCTCATCATTCAAGAAAGAGCACGAATTTTGGGACTTTGTGTAGCGAGGACCCTATTCAGCATACCATTGACCTTGCTGATCTCTGAATCCCCCCCCCACATCCGCAGAACCCCTCCCCCCCCCCCCCGAAAAAGTTCCAAAGCCCCATGCTCAGTCAATAGAGCAAACATGACATGCAGTGTAGTTTGCATATTATATTCTCCATCGCATATTTGTACACACAACTCTTCACCACACACACTCTCCATACTTTTGCGCTGTATGTTCCACTGCATACACATTGTTTTTCCCGCAGCCCCTGCTATCGACAGAGACATGACATGGTTTGCATAAATATTCTCCGTCGCATATTTCATACACACAACTCTTCACCACAAAAACTCTCCATACTTTTGCGCTATGTTCAACTGCTTGCACATAATATATTATTGCCCCCCCCCCCCAGCGAGTGGTGACTGCATTATCCATGCATAATGATACTTTATTGTATACTGTGTAGTGTGTATTTCCAAGGCCGATCCTCGTCAAGCACCTGCTTAATGATATCAAAAATTAATGGTCTCCCACATTTTCTATTAGAATTTGCTTAAAGGACAAGTTCACCTTCGTAAACACAAGGATTGAGAGAATGTAGCAATATTAGTAGAACACATCATTGAAAGTTTGAGGAAAATCGGACAATCCGTTCAAAAGTTATGAATTTTTGAAGTTTTTGTGCAGTAACCGCTGGATGAGAAGACTACTGCAGTGTGTAATGTCACATGCGTACAACAATATAAGGACAATATAAAGAGAATTTCACAAAATATCATCTTTTGAAAAAAGTACACATTCCCTTGACTCGTTACCGACATATGTTATGGGTAATATTATTCCCCCTGCCTTTAGAAAGCGGCAAGTCAAGCGCTCTTTTATTATGCGAAAAAAGTGAAAATATGTTGAATTTTCTTTACATTTTCTTTATACGGTTGTACGCATATGACATTACAAGCTGTAGTAGTCTCCTCACCCAGCGGCTCCAACGCAAAAATTTTAAAAATTCATAACTTTTGCATCGATTGTCCAATTTTCCTCAAACTTTCACTGATGTGTTCTACTAATATTGCTGCATTCTCTCAATCCTTATGTTTATGAAGGTGAACTTGTCCTTTAATATTTGTCTCAATATTGAACCGCAGGTGTGTGACATCTTTCCCTTATAATAAACATGTTTATCAATAATGCCTCTTCATTAAATCCATTTTGTATCATTGAGAAAAACACTGATGCTTCACAAATAAATCAATTACCAGTTGAAGTATTTCCATCATCTAGATTCAAATATCAATCGATAACTTAACGTCTTTGTATCTGCAGTATTATAAAACTGATACACAGTTCATACAGCCAAATAATGTCTTTCAATTGATCACAATTTGAGTTCAATATTTATACCACGACGAACATTTGGGATGGCTAGAGTAGTTTAAACTGTCTTCAATCGCAAGATTAATAAAACGGGGGCCTCAATCTGTCAACGCAGGACGTACAGTCTTTTATCATAATCATAATTATGATCTATGAGTAGGCCTATATGAAATGTCCGGAAAACACGATTGGGCTGGCACCTTTCACAGTTCACACAAACACAAGACAACGTGGCTATGACTTTGAACACGTGCGTTTATGTACCGACAGAGCTCTAGACCTCACCTCAATTTTGGCGGCAGCCAGTGCAATACGTACGACTGACGCCAGTCCTCTGCCAGCTGTGTATGTTAACCGTGGTTTCGTCGAGTCCGCCATGACCGTTATCTATGGTACGAATAGCAAGCACACACGGCAGGCTGAGCACACGACACAAAGTGGTTGGTGAGACAACCAGGGCAGTCGACATCCCGAGCAGAGAAAAAAAAAAATGTTACGTTGCCAATTTGACCACATTTATTTATCATCTCTCTTCTTTCTTGCCTTTTAAAGGGATGTACAGTATTGGCGGAGGCGAGGATTTGACTTTTAACTTTTTGTGAGATACCAAGAAAAGATGGGTCACATGTTTTATCAGGATTGCTCTATTTTGCGTATCTCGGTCATTTTCAAAACCAATTTATATCAAATAAACATTAAATTCCTCTTGGAATTATATGCTCTTTCATATTTCATAAGAGGTTTCTCATTATCCCACCCAAAAATGTTAGAAACCTGAAGTTAGGTCTCAACAAAACTACACAATCCCTTTAACCCTAAGTTGTAAAAACCCACCAGTTTCTTGGGAGAAAATAGGGCCCTATATGAGTATTATCAATACTGATTATGACGCAAACATATATCATATATGGTTTGACTCACGACAATTCACTTTTTTTTTTCAGATGCAATGTATAGGATCAATGTACCACTGCATGATATCTGTATGAAATATCACCTCCTATTGAGATCACTGGAATACACTGAATACACCGCTGATCTTGTAATTTAAGGGAAAGATATTTTTAGTTGAAATGGGTTTATTCAGATTTTAACTTTTTGCAAGATAATTAGAAACCACCTATTACATAGTGAAGAGCATGCTAAGAGGAATTCAAAGTTTATTAATGAAAATCGGTTTTGAGATGGCTGAGATATCCAAAAACAAAATAGAACAAAGTGGTCCTAATAAAAGGTGCATGGGTCCCAACTTTCATTAGGACCTCTGTTTTTGGATATCTGAGCCATTTCAAAACCAGTTTTCATCAAATAAACTTTGAATTCCTCTTAGAATCATAAATGATAATGCTTTTCATGATTCATAAGAGGTTTCTGATCATCTCACAAAAAAGTTGGAAACCCGAAGCCCCATTTCAGTATACAAATATCGACTGCTACTGAGGGAGATGGTGAAACTATTTGCACCGAGGTGATTTCTCAACAGTGCTATGCCCCGAGATAAAGTCTATGGCAAGAAGCTTTACATCAGGGATATAATAAAAACTATACCACAAAATTATCAGAGGTCAGTGGAGTACCCTGGGCGCCAAATAGACACGCCCCTATGGTCGACGCTATTCATCCAGTTCAGATGTCGCGAGCTCATGTATGACACCTGGGTCCTGTTTCATAAAGCTTGTTATCAGTGACAACTGCCACATTTCTATGACAAATTTGCTCTCAGCCAATCAGATGCAAGGATTTCAGTAAAGTAACAACTAACACGTTAGGTCTATGTCTACATCTATAACAACTTGTCACTGATAAGTTTTATGAAACGGGGCCCAGAACGCATGGGTTTTCCGTATACAGTAAATATGCGTGTTGAATGTAAAAGATACGTGTAGTAAATGGTCATCAAGGAAAGAATATCTATCCCTCACTGTTCCAACATTAACTTAAATGAAATCAAGCAGTCATCACGAATGAACCAATCACAACACTGTATATTGCACCCTTTTTCAGTGTACAGGTATACCGACTAACTTTACTTCAGTCCTTTTAGTCACCAAGATTTCTGTCGACTTCAACTCCGTTCAGGAGGGCTGATGATGGCATGTTAGGTTCTCTCGCCACAAAGGAGCGTCTTTTATAGGGTGCATGTCAAGAGACCGACACCCACGAGTCATACAGCCCACGAGCCAAACAGCCCATGAGTTCAACGCTAAGCAATTAAGGCAGACAAGACGGACACACTATGAAAGCCCCGTGTTGTAGCGTCGAACTCGTGTGCTGTTTTTACCTTTACCTATAAGTGTCAAACTCATGGCTTTATTTGCCTATATAGCGTCGACTCCACGAGCTGTATGACTCGTGGGCTGTATTATGCATGACCCATGGATCTTTTTTAAATGTCAAACTCGTGGGCTGTATATGACTCGTGGGTGTCGGTCTCGTGGCATGACCTCGTTTTTTCGGCATGCCTTCTCTCATTTGATAGAATGAGTAAAAACGCTATCCGATACAGTATTGTTTTCATTGCTGCTGTTGATATTTTGTGGTTATTTACAAGACGCATACCGGGAGAACCTGGAACAGATTATGACAGTGTTCACGGTTTTTCTCTGTTAACCCTTTCTGTGAATAACAAAGAGTCGGAGAATGTGTAGGCCTACATTATGCCATGGGGTTGTTCCAATTGGCTCTCAAAGCACACAAATGAGTTAAGAATAGTAAAAACTATATACGCCATTATACGTCTAAATACTCTATAGTTTGTGTTTGTTTTGTTTCATTTATTTTCCGTATAAAAACAACAACAAAACAGTAATCGTACAGTCAACAGAATGATATCTAAAATACGGCTGGATTGCCCTACTCAGCTGTTACGACACAGCTGTTCTAACGAGGGGTCCAGGAACAGAGTAAATTATAAATGTAATAGAAAACATCGAATGCAAAAAACAAAAACAAACATTACTATAACTTTTAAACAATATCTTTAAAAAAAGAGCAAAAATTAAGTAACACCCCACCCACCCATCCTACTTTATAAACTTAATACTTATCTTAATATGAACATAAAGAAAAAAATACATATAACAAATACAGTTTATCTTATACCACATTTAAATAAAAAATATTTCGAAATAACATCATTTATCATTTTATTAAAACTGGTTACACTTGAACAGCATTTGGGCGCTGAAGGTAATTCATCATAACTGGAAGCTCCTCTGTACGAAAACATTCTTCGACAATATTCGGTCTTGGGTTTTGGCAGTGAAAGGGTACCATTACGGAGAGAGTAATTTCGGGACATAAAATTAAATAATTCTTTAAGATATGGGGCACTGTATTCATGGAGACATTTGAAAACCATGGAATTTAAATGCTTTTTACGCCTTACGTTTAAAGAATCCCAGTTTGGAATTTGATGAATTTCATGATTTGATATGATGAATTTCATGCTTATATGGATTTATCCTAAGAATTATCCTTCCCGCCCTATTTTGTAACTTTTGTAATTGCGAAGTATTTTTCAGCGAGGTCGAGTCATAAATCAAATCGGCATAGTCGAACAGACTATGCCGATAGTATTAGTCTATAGTATATTATTATCATTCTCTGAAATCTACAAACTTAATTCAAATACATGATCAAGTCACAAAGCTCAAACAGAGAGACAGCTCAAAATAATCACTCTGTCAAGAGTTACGGTAGTGATCACATGAATAGTTAGTGATTTCGTTGCCTTTGATCCCTCTTCCCCGTTTGTTTTTCTTGTTGCATGCATGCATTAAGCCTATACGTTTGTACCTGCGACACAATGGCCATCGTCTATTATAAGATCTGGCTCGATTTAATACATCAACATGCCCATTTGTAAATGCACCTATTATTGTGGACAGAGAAATACTGTCAGCTCATGCGTCGCGACGATTATTGTGTTGCAGGTATAAATGGTCGCATCTGTACCTTTACAACCGTTCTGACTTTTTCATAGCACCTCGATACTGATCTCTGCAACCAATTCCGTGCGGAAATATTATGAACAAGATTTATCAAATTCACGGGTGCATGAATGAAGCAATAATGAAAAGTAAAAACAAAAACAAAAAAAAAACAAAAAACAAAATACAGACAAAGCCGTGACGCCGGGTTAGCCTTTCAACCAAGCATGTCATAAACGTTTATACGAGAATGAATTAGGCCTTCGTGCTAAATTTTAGCAATTTTCCTAAAAGGCGACAATAACATTTTTTGAAGCATATCCTAACATACTCTCGTATGATTTTAGATATAAAATGTATATTTGGTTTTAAAAAGAAAATATCAAAACATATCACATTCTGAAATGATAGCACAGTGTAAGTGTTGTATCACGTATTCAGTGTCAAACGGCTGATTAATTTTGACAAACAGGGTGAAATGGCCGCAAACGGCATTCAAGGAACCAGTTCAGGGTGATCTCGACTATCAATTTCAGTGACTTTTGAGTAACCTTTGAACAAAAATTAAGTCTGGGTCGCAAATGTGTATTCTTTGGGTTTTTATTGACGGCGATGTAGATTTCTCCTCTAGGTCCCTATACTGCTCCAGAACTAGGCCTACATGAAACAGGTTCCCCCAAATCTAAAATTTTCATCAAGAGTTGGACAACTCTCAACAAAGTTTGAAGACATTAATTCTGAAACCCAAATGGACCAATTGAACTCGGACTCTCACTGCCCGGTATTTCCTATTACATTTTTACAATGCCGACCAATGTCATTGATGATATCTCCAGTGTTGTTTATGTATTGCGGACAATAATTATACAGGATTGTCAGTCTCAAACTGTCATCTCAATACATTTCACAGGCTGAGATCGCTTTATCTGGTTAGATTTACTAGATCTAATTAGGTATGTATCAGCAAATTAGCAAAGGTAAATCAAATTCCTTGGATGGCGTAGGGAGACACATACGTTTCATGACGAAAATACAGAAGGGTCCTTGTAGAAATTTAAAACGCTTCAGAATTCACACTTCGTTTCGTGACATCAGCGGTAACAGATGTCGCGAAAAACGCTGGAAATTGACACCCCCACCCTATTTTGTTATAGTTTATGTCCTCAAGTGGATGCATATGGAGGCCATATATTTGAAGGCATATATCTCCAAGTTGAACACAAAGGATACAGTGACTCCCGTTATAACGAACACGGATATAACGAAATCCGGGTTGCAAAGAAGTAAAAACTCACGCTGCAACATTATTCGCTGTTTTTTTATTGTTTTTTGTTCGGTTTTAACGAAATTTCGATATAACGAATGAAAACTGCCGGTCCCGAGGACTTATTCGTTATAACGGGAGTCCACTGTAATCGCAATTAAACATCGTGTATTGAATTAACGTCATTATCAAGGAGGTACATGGCGAGCTCGCCTATAGTACATTGTAGGCCTATACCTCCTATAGGTCACGGGGTACGTGTATATATGGTAACTTTCATGTACAGTAACACGTTTTGTCACGCAGTGTGTACTCCTGTCTACAAACAAAATGCGCGTATATGTGAACTTTCTGTAGAAATTACATATCCCAATTAAAAGAAACGTTACCGAGTAACCAAAAAACATGTGTATGTCTTTATCCTGCAAGGCTTATTCCAAAGCAAAGCAATTATTCTACGAATTTCTCTTTCCATGATGTTGGTTATTTTATACCGATCGCCTTTATCCAGATCCAGCATAGATGGGAAAGGCATTTTGATAGGATATCACTGCCCTTTGTCATTTGTTGTTGTTGTTTTTTCCTTGTAAAGTCATTAAAGAGATAGGACAGTAATCGGTGGGCGGATCCAGGTGGGAGAGCACAGGGCGCGCGCCTCCCCTTTATATTTTGTTAAAACGAAAGAAATAAACAGAAATAAATGGGGGCATGCGCCCCCTTTGATTTTGTAAAAGCGCCTCTCCTTAACGGAATTCCTGGATCCCTGCGATTAACAGAAAACATGAATAAAAAAAAACATGTATCTGTCTTTATCTTGCAAGACTTGATAATATTTATATTCCAAGGCAAAGCAATCAATTCTTCTGTGTATTTCTCTTTCCATGACCTTGGTTATTTATACTTGTCGCCTTTTACCCAGATAGCCTATTACTTGGTTTGGACTGGGAAAGTTATTTCAATAAGATGCCAGTGCCCTTTCTCATTTGTTGTTTTTTCTTGTAAAGTCATTAAAGATATAGGGATATAGGGCTTTGATGAGAAAGATAAAACAGCTTGACCTCAGGATGCTCGAGTGGCTGTGTCATGTCCTTTCTTTCCTGTGTGGAGTAAGCAACTTTCTGCGAGAATTTCCGAGTTTCCCCTTAGCGCCCTCTTTTGGCGATACATGTATAATAACCCAGGAGGCATCTGGAAAGAAAATTTACTGATACTAGGCCATCGACGACAGAAGAGGGTGAACCGAAACATGGAAACTTTCGTTGTAAGTCCATGACCAAAAGAAGGGCGGTCTTTGACAGAATAAAGGTCAGTTTCTCACTTTTCAGTCCATCCCGAATTTTCAGTTAATTGAAGGATTTTCAATTAGTTAAAGGGAAATTCCAGTGTGGTTAAAGGTTAGTCTGATTTTTTTTTTTTTTAAGCACAACAATGAAACTTTGATTAAAATCGGCTGAAAAAAGTAAGGAAGTTATGGAATTTTGAAATCTCGCTATATTCTTTTTCGAAACAGTTCTTGAACAGTCAATATGAATATGCAAATAGTGAAGGGAATATTAACATGTCATCCCCTCACAACTTGCCATACACAGTAGTTTGTACATACAATTTTGAAATTTCCAGTTTTTAATGCAAACACAATAACTTTGCCCTAGTCTCAAATCTTGATTTTTTTATCTGACTGATCATTATTTGAAGTTATTCAGCCAGATAGGCTATATACTAGTATTTTACACTATGATTAAAAAAAAATTAATTTTCATCACTTTTTTTTTCACAATCAAAGAAACTTGTGAGGTGATGTCACCATCAGCTCACTCATTTGCATACTAGTATTCATAACAACTGTACGAGAGTTGTTCTACAGAAGTAAGCGAAACTTCACAATTTCGTAACTTCCCTAATATTTATCCGATTCGATCAAATTTCCACAGTTGTACTTGTTTTGTTTTACTCTGTTTTATCAGACTAACATAACTGGCCTGGAATTCCGCTTTAACAGCAAGTACTACATCATACAGTAGATTAGATATTATACGTTTCACTCATTCGGCGCTGAATAGAGACATTTGGTGACATTTAACCTAAAGCTGTATTTAGACTTACTATCTAATGCAGAAAATTTGCCAACTGCGCAGGAGCAAATTATCGCGTGACTCACTGCTTGTGGTCCTCTATATTTTCAACTTTAAAATTTTCAACTTTATTTCAACTTTCAACTTTATTTTCATTTCCATTGAATAAACATGGAAAATTATATACAATGCATTATCAGAACATATTTGTAACAATTTCAAAGAAAACGTACATGGTATTGTGATCACGAGTAACAACATAAATTCATTTTCTAAGGTACATATACACATGCATAATACAAGGATTGGAATGGAAATGGAGGGTCCCACTAAAAAGCAAAGCTTGTAGGGTATGGGACCCTCGGAAAATACATAAGAGAACAAATAATGACTTAATGAAACTACAAACATTACATGAAACATTGTATTTCTAATTATTTGTTTGTTGGAAATGAAATAAATCAACTTGAACTTGAACTTGAAACAAAATCAAAGAAACCAATGTGAAGGACTCGGCAATGCTGACAATTTGTCTTGCCTAAGAATACATCCGCTGCTGGCAGCGGACATGAACCAGCGACCTCACGAATGGGGAAACCATTACAATGTTTATCTTCTAGGCCACAACGGCTTTAACAGACATTTAGAAGGGATACATGTATTAGTGCGCTTTAGATCTGCGACGCGAGCGCTAAGACGACGCTAAATAGGCCAAATATAGTGTTCTGCACATGCGCGGGACAGCTGTTTCCATTGTTCAACCCAAGAGGCTGCGTCACCTTAGCGTTCGCGTCGCTGATCTAAAGCTCACTAATGATCCACTTATGAAATCGCTTGATACTATTCAATTTATTTATTTTATTGCAAACAAACGGACAAATAAATACATAAAACAAATTGAGAAATTGGTAAAACACAATACAAAGCATAATTTCACAAATCGGTATAAGGTTTAACAATTTGTAAGAAATAATGTTTAGCACAACGTGAATCTTAAAGTGCATTACAAAGTAAATGTGCATATGAATATATCACAGTTGTAATAAGAGACACAATGCATACTTTGCAGTACAATGTTCTTTACGTTAATCCTAAATATGTGAAAATAATGGGTGAAAATACCTAAATGAAATTTGAAAACAATATAAAATTACATTTCATGACCCAAATGAGAACTGATTGTCTTCATAAAGATTGTATTTATTATTTATCATTATTATACATGTATCATAAGACTCGATACAGCATCAGCGAAACGCAGAGAATACATAACCGTCATGCACAAATGGCGAGTTAATATGAATGTTGCTTCTTAACACGAAATACAATACATTACATAGATTATAATAAGCAGCATTCAACTATTAAAGCGTATGACAACTCGTATGCACCATCTTAGCATTGGACTTTGCAGTTGTGGTAGGCATCCCCTGTCAACTCAACAAATGAGAAATGGTCAGCAAAGTGTTGTTGAAATCTAAACAATGATACCGTACTTGTCATTCACTCATATAACACTTAGTATAGTTAGCCTTCACATGTAGCTTCAATAAGAAAACAATATTATTTGCAGTGGTGTAACACGAGTGTGTTATGTGTGTCGATTTTTGAATGTACATGGGCATCCTTTACACATCATTGTTTTTTAATTTTTTTTTTAAATTATTCAGTTTGCTGATGACACAAGTGTGTTCCTGTCAAGCTGTAATTCTGATGTTTTACAATATACATTTAATTATGAGATAAGAAAATTGATAGAATGGTTGCAAGTAAATAAGTTGGCATTGAATATAGATAAAACTAATTATTGGTGTATTCAAATAAGCATATAAATAAAGATGATATTGTGATTCATATAAATGAAAATAGAATACTACGTGCCTCTCATGTAAAATTTCTTGGGGTTGAAATTGATGACTGTCTGTCATGGAAGGAACACACTGGTGTCATCTGCAAAAAGATATCACAAAGTATTGGGATTCTAAACCGACTACGGTCCTACTCCAGATCTTTGTTATCATTGTTGTATAACACCCTTATTATACCACATTTGAATTATTGTATTTTAGCATGGGGGAAATCTAGCGTGCATAATATGCAGAGACTGTTTAAATTACAAAAGCGAGCTACATGTATTAGAATAGTCTCGCATTCATTGTATAGGGCGCCCTCCTTGCCATTTTTTCTTCTTTGTCTATTTTAACTGTGTATGATATGTATTTATTACAGAGTGCAATATATATGTACTTATGTTATAATGATATTTTACCTGTATCACAACTTGGGTATTTCAAATTAAACAAAGATAATCATAACTATGGCACAAGAAATTGTAAAATTTTTTACTTGCCTATGATTCGTACATCCTCTTACAAAAAGTCAATATTCTTTCAAGGTCCACAAATCTGGAATTCTATACACTCTGATGTGAAATGTAAGAAGACAGTAACAAGTTTTAAGAAAGCATTCAAGCGTATTTTACTTGAAAAGTATTCTGGAATTACTCAATATCATTCTGAATTAATAGTAGAGGAGCATGACAGGGGTGTGTTTGTGTCAATGGAATCTTGTGTATTGTTAATGTGCACTTGTGTATGTTTTGTGTATGTGTATGTCTATGTATGCGAATTTTTTTTTTTTCAGTTACTGGTTATAGTTTGTAGAAAGAAGAGACAATATACTGTATTTACTTTCCCGGGGTTAGTTTTAAATAAGGCCCAGCGCCTTCTCATTAACCCCTTCACTTGATAACTTTGGTTGTTTGTTTGCTTGTTTGTCTATTTTGTCACTTTTCATGTTATATTTGTTATACTATTGTCACATTTTTTATGTATGCATGTTTTATTAAGTGAAAATAAATGAAATGAAATGAAATGACACATTTCCTTTCCTTTCCTTCTTATTTCATTTAGGTGCTCAGGGTATCTATATGAAATCCAATGGAAAACATCGATTCTGTCGAAGATGAAGAATATGATTAAAGTTCCTCTTTAGGATTATCATCAAGAAAGCAAATATATTACATTCACCTCTAATGATCTAATGAGCGCTCTTATTGAGTCAGTGGTGGATCCAGAGGGGGGCGCCAGAGGGGGGGCGCACCGGGAGCGCGCCCCCTCTTTATTGTTTGCTAAAACAAAAGAAATAAAGAGAAAAAAATGAGGGGAGGGATGCGTGCGCCCCCTTTAATTTTATAAAGGTGCCTCCCCTTTACGGAATTTCCTGGATCCGCCCTCAGTCACTCTGAGAGTCACTCGGTAGGCGAGTGACTATCTTATCAACGTCAGTAGGCGAGATATCTTATCAACGTACTTCCAATTCGAATGCATGGTGTTCGACATCAATACAGAAAACTAACAACATGGACTAGCACCGTAAGGGCTTTACCACAACCCCTTGTGCGTGCTTACTTCCATCTGTCATAAAGTGAATCGCACTACTGAATAAATTAAAAGAAAAGTTACAATTGTTATTAATGTCCATCTGCTGACATTACATGCATGTACTAGATGTTACAAAAAAACATTTCCCACTTTTGATTAGTTCAAAAACTATATAGCAGATAACACAGGCATTGATATGAGCAATAGCTGAATAGTGTAGAATTTTGTTGGAGGTAAATTGAAAATGATAGCATATATCAGTTTCATTAAATTCAAGATTTATTTTCAAGTTAGGTTTCAGATTTTGCTCTATTTTATAACCCTCTGTACAAAACTTTGATTTTGCACAAGGGTCAATTGGTGTGTATGGGAGTGTGTGGTTAACACCCAGACAATGAATCTGACCAATGGCCAGGGTTTGAATGCTCTATTACATATTCATGAGAAATTCCACTATCACAGCTAGTCTTTATTCATTCTGAAATTAAGTGTATGCAAGCACATGAAAACATGTGTTTATTTCTTTCATGCGCATGCATTTTACCCTTTACCGTGAATTCAGACTAGCGGTGCTCAGGGCAATTAATCATGAATTATTGATAAAGCATTCATATGCTTTGGAGCAAGAGTCCAGAAGCCTAGTCAGCGGAGCTCTGAAAAGGTGGTATTCGTGGTATTCATGTCTATTGTTCAGCATCATTGTAAGCACACACTCAGATACACATTGGTTCTTGTGCAAAGTTAAATTTTTTACAGAGGGTTCAAATTTGTCCAAAATCTGGAACTTTGCTTTAAAATTAATCATGGATCTAACGAAACGGATTCATGCTCTCATATTCAAATCACCTCCAACTAAATTGTACACTATTCAGCTATTACTCATATCAATGACAGTGTTATCTGACGTATAGTTTCCGGACTATTAAGGATCAAACGTGGGAAATATACTTTTTTTTTTTGGTAGCACCTAGCATAAAAAGAGAAAAGACGGACATTTTGAAATAGTATCATTACGACACATCGATACAGACATAATCGATAAGATCACATATAGCAACTAAATCCGCACTGGTGCGAATTCTATTGTGTAAATGAACGAGTCAATAACGTTACTTTGTGCACGGTTTTGCCAGTTGCTTTGGATTTATGAAAAAAACTTCCCTTACCCTTGTAGCGAATATGCAGTGTGAAATATTATGACTTGACGCAAAACAGAAAGACAGTCGAAAGGGGAGAGACAAAAGCACTCTAAGCAATGACGTCACGAACTTCATCTGAGCACGGTGGTATTCAGTTGACAAGGTAACTGACTTTTAAACAGCATCTAATTTAGGTTCGAATCCAGCTAGCCTATCGTCTAGAAGTCTGTATTAACATCTTGAGACAAGATAGTTTACCTCAATTGTCTCTCCTGACCAAGATGCAAACATGAGTATGCCTGAGTATCAATCATGACAAGAATGTCTTAAAATAAAAAATGCTGGCATGAGGGTGCTTATATTCGTTGTTTAGGAAGACCATACCAATTATCATGATTATTATGATCTCATTCTCCAAGTGTCATGGGCTCGGCACACCAAGCACGGTAAGGGCAGTGGTCCGGTTATTTTGCTATGGTGCGCCAAAATGAACCATGTCTGGTTCTGTTTAAAAAAAAAATCAATAAGTCGGTACAAAATCACCCCAAATCTTATTCTCATGTCAAAATCAAGTGCAATAAAGCAATTGAAGATTTATCTTGTAACAAAATTATTAGCGGGGAAGTGATACTGTAATAGAACCAGACATGGCTCCGTTTGGCGCACCACAACAAAAAACCTTGACTGTTGCCGTTACCGTGCTCGGTGTCCCGATGCCTTTATCATCATCATCATCATGATAAAACCGTCTTTGTCTTCGCGGAGCTGATGGGCAAACAAGGCAGCCAACGCCTCAGACGACTGTTCCAAGACCACTTCCAGATTCCACGGCCTTGGATGCCTTTCCCTTCTGGTATCTTTTGAGAGACACGAGAGCTACCGTTAAAAGAACCGTGACTGCACACATCCCGCCAACGATGCGGAAGACAACGTCAAGGGAGCCTGTGACGTCATAAAGCTTCCCTGTAAGATGGCGGAGATCAGGGGAGGCGGTTTGAAAGTTCGACTTTAAGTTTTCAGAACATCAAATTACTATATTGATTATACACTAATTCAAAAAAAAAAAAACAGATTTACACACAGCTTAGATAAAAATTATCGCTGCAATGAAGCGCCATTTTTACATCCCGTTGTTTCTCTCTTCGTTATATTGGCAACGTGGGTGCACATGAAATTACGCATTGTATAACGACGAACAGGCACACTGCACATAATTATACATTCAGTCATTATTTATTAAGTTTCCACACAAATTGCGTGAGTGACCTACACCTAGAAATCACTGAATACTACTTTTTTTTTTTTTTTTGGGGGGGGGGGGGGGCAATTCAACGTTTACAGACTGAGCCTATTTCGTGATACATTCTGGAGTACGACATATTCAAATTGGAAAATAAAAAAGAAAGTGCGGGGGAACCGACAGAAAGATAGATGCTTGTGGGGGTAAGTCCCCATTACAGAAGTCGCACACACTCATTCACACACACACTGAACACATGCAAGTACACCTGCACGAACATGTGTACACACACACACACACACACACACACAACGCACACAACAAAGACAAATAAAAGAGAAAGCACCAACAAAATCGTCATACGGACAACATTAAGTAGAAAATAATGTGGGTGCCTGCAGCTGGGAGAGGGAAGAAAGTATCAATAAAAAGAAGTTGGGAGATAAGACTATGAGGTCGTGTTCAACAACATCACGCGTGCATATATTACATAATCTTATACACATGCCATCTACTTACCTGTAACATATCCGGACACCACGACCCCGATTCCGGTTATGAAGAGTTTTGTGGAGAGCATTCCGGTGAAGTTTGCCTCCGAGACGTACGTCACAAGGACGGCGTAGGACGCAGCAAAGCCGGCGAATATACCGCCACCGGCAAAGAACGAACATGCGAGCAGATAGGCGAAGCTGGTGTGGGTGGGATATAGGCACATTGCTGCTGCAAGTGATATCATGTTAATGATAAATAGGGCCGCTCCCCAACGTTGCCTGTAGTGCAATATGACGGTGATAAGTCCTTGGAAGATGAACCCTCCAATGGACCCAACAAGAGGTAGGTATGCTGCCTCCGGTTCCTCATAGCCCTTCGACATTCCGAATGATACAATGAAGAGGGTCCAACTCACCATGGCAACTTGCAGAATGACCTTACACGGCATGAAAAGAACAGTGAAGGCCCACTCCTGCACTAGCGCTCTTACGCCCAACTCTACCCACACAAAATGCCACCACCTCCCCCACATGGACAACGGAGGTTCAGTTTCACTGTTTCCAGGGGGATCAGAATCGGGAGGCGTCGGATGTTCTAAGGAACTCAGTTCCATCACATTGTCACTATCCTTGGACGGTAGACATGGTTCTTGTTCCTCTGTACTGCATTTTTGTGTGTCGCCTATAAAAGGCACCGGACAAGTTGCTTCTACAAAGTCAGATGGGGGTCGTAGTGTCATAGCTATAGGTACACAATTCAGAAACACGCCTCCGATACAAAGTAGGGCGCCCTCAAGTCCATACGACTCCAGCAAGGAAGAGGTGAGAACAGGGAATGCTATGCCTCCAACGAGGCATCCCATAAGGCACATAGAGTTTGCGTAGCCAAATCTTTCTCCATAATACTGGTGTAAGACGACATGTGAGATCTGGTTGATGGGAGAACTGAGAAACCCTGTGGGTGATATAAAACACATATCATTCTTTATGATTTATACTATTTTCACGAAATATAACTACAATTTTATTAAATAATCAGCAAATGTTTATTACACACGCACACACACACATACACACACACACACACACACAAGAATAAAACTAAGATGTTGGTTCCATTCGTTGCTTTTCAAAAATACGTGAACAGCAACATCACGCACAGTGTAGACATCAAAACAATCCATGTAACTGAGGAAATAATTTAACTCACATTTCGAAGCTGTAAAACAGACGAGAAAGAGACGTTGTTATCATGGAGTAGCATAGCTCCATGCTGTGACATTTCATTTAGTCGCTATAGCCATCGGCTGCTAACATCAAAGAACATAGCATCTTTTTACTGAATGTTTGATAAACTGAAAGTTCATTGAGTTGTTTTAAAGGTTGGAGTCCCCATAGTTTTCTGATCACGATGATGAAGTGGCAAATTATCTTACCTGTGAGGAACATTGCAACACCAAACCATAGCGGCGAGCTTAAAAACCCTGACACCATGATCGCAACAGACGCACCCACGCTTCCCACAATGCACAGGGTTCTGGGGGGAATCTTCCGACTTACGACGCTTGAAAGCGGACCTGGAAATTCAATGGTAAATAGAAATTTGAAATACCCGTAATTGCACTCAATTTGTCAGTTGATAATCTTATGCCATTCCTAAGCTTGGGCAGGTCCCGTCATACAATTAACAACAACAACAACAACAACAACAACAACAACAACAACAACAGTACAACAACAACAGCAACAAAATCCACCAACATATATAAGGTTGCCAAACAGCAATGCTTTGTCTTTATTCATGCCAACCATTCTGTATGAAAAGTGATATGTAACGCATGTGATTAAAATAATTAGAGATGCAACAACAATTTTGAAATTGTACAAGAAATAACCATACTGTTTAATGCCATATCATTTTGTATCTTATAATATTTAATGAAATTGCTGAAAACTGATGTAATTGGAAAGCAATGTCATACAGAGAATGAATCAAATCAAGGTTCTTTGATTGAACTCGGTATAGTTACGATCGACATGCATACGATGGATACCCTATTTCTACATAATTTATGATAGCGACCATGAGAGGGACAAACTATAGTGCTCAAGAGAACAGAGATGGTATACAGGGCAGATGGTGCTCTGCATGATCCACATTATTTGGGCAATTCCATAATTAGGAGGACATGATATCACTAAAAGGCATTATACTCTTCATTTTGATCTTTGAGTTAGGTATCACCTAATGCCGTGGATGTTCAGAAATCAGTACAATTCATTTTTCATTTTCGTTTATTTTTCCGAGATCTCAAACCATCATTAAAATGTACATGCGGGACTGGAAATAATAAAATTCATTTTGATGAAATGACAGCGGGTTCCATTAATATTTTTTCCTACACAAATTTCGCTAAAGAGAAAAAGACAAGTACATTTCCACATTCCATATGCATATTCCATACGTCACGTGATATCTAACTGATCATAAAGGGGCGAAATGACCATGCAGTGGAGTTACTCTGGATAAACTGTAACCTTACTAACCATAACGTGGCTAACCGGGCTTTTGGGGTCTAGCTGAAAAAATATGGGTCGAACTGCTAATATAAAAATATTTGCTGAAATTCTTGGGTAATTCCATGAAAAAGTCACTTTTCCTAAAAATCATAAATTTATCTGAAATAATTTGAAAAATATATGAGCTACAGGGACAAATGCAAATGCTAGAACTTGTTAAGTTGTTTTCATTTCAGTGGTCTTTTGATAAAATCGTAGTACATTTTGGCATTCTTTTCTTCAAAAAACCCATTTCGGGGCAATATTTTTTATTTTTTATTTTTTTTGTAAAAACACACAATATTTGATTCTCATTATTCTATATTCATCAACACTTCAGAATTTATTTCAAAGTAGTTTAGGGTTATGAATGGACAAAAAACAAGGAAAAGTAGAAATTACGCGGTGCGTAATATATGTCCCCGCCGGAAGTAGCATTTTGTAACAAAATGTACAATACAGGTCAAAAAATCAAGGTCAAAGGTCAAAGAAGTCAAAGGTCAAAATTCTGTGTAGAAGTGTTGAAGCCCTCACCTAGTGCCATCACATAAAGCAAACGGAATCGAAATCGGGTTAGAAATGGCGAAGGAGTAGCATTTTGTAGCAAAATGTACAATACAGGTCAAAAAATCAAGGTCAAAGGTCAAAGAAGTCAAAGGTCAAAATTCTGTGTAGAGGTGTTGAAGCCCTCACCTAGTGCCATCACATAAAGCAAACGGAATCGAAATCGGGTTAGAAATGGCGAAGGAGTAGCATTTTGTAGCAAAATGTACAATATAGGTCAAAAAATCAAGGTCAAAGGTCAAAGAAGTCAAAGGTCAAAATTCTGTGTAGAAGTTTTGAAGCCCTCACCTAGTGCCATCACATAAAGCAAACGGAATCGAAATCGGGTTAGAAATGGCGAAGGAGTAGCATTTTGTAGCCAAATGTACAATACAGGTCAAAAATCAAGGTCAAAGGTCAAAGAAGTCAAAGGTCAAAATCTCTGTAGAAGTTTTGAAGCCCTCACCTAGTGCCATCACATAAAGCAAACGGAATCGAAATCGGGTTAGGAATGGCGAAGGAGTAGCATTTTGTAGCAAAATGTACAATATAGGTCAAAGGTCAAGGTCAAAGGTCACGACTGAAATTCTGTGTAGAAATTTCAAAACTCCCATGTAGTGCTATCATATAAAGCAAACAGAATCAAAATTGGCTCATAAATGACAGAGAAGTAGCAAATTGAAGATTTTGATCACACACGGACGCACACACGGACACACGGACGGACGGACGGACGGACGGACACACGGACACACACACGTACGGAGCCCGTTTCATAGTCCCCTGCTCGAACTCGTTCGGCGGGGACAAAAAAAAAACACACACACACACAAACCCAGTAATATTAGTATTGTCTTAGATAACAACTATGTTGAGGTATGAATATCAGGACTTTAAAAAGTGGACATACTTGTAATGTTCGTAACGCGAAAAGTGTAATGTCAGTAACGCTACATTAATTTTGTGAACCTGTAGAATACACTGAATCTGTTTTACACAATTATTAATCTACAATTAAACAGGACCTGTGCACTAATTTCAGAAGAAAATTTCTTTTACTTAATGCTCCAATTCATAAATTTGTCAGCATATCCAGATGGAGGTAAATAATTGTGTCCAAAAATGTTATGTCCGTAACGGCAAGCATTTTGTGTAATATCTATATGATTTATAGCAACTAATCAAAACTCGGACTGTTAACACTTCAGGATGATCGGGTTGGAATAAACCATGAATGGATTCACAATGATCATGCTGAGTTGCTTACTAAATGAGCCCACAAAGTCACAAAAAAATTATCTGAATGTAATGTCCGTAACGCTGGAATTGCTCATTTGTCATAATGCTATTGTTGATATAAATGTGACATTTTGTTTGAAGTATCTTACGTTGGGAAAACTTTTTGTCTGAAAACATTTTTTTTTTCTCATGTCCTTTTGAAATTACCACGAAACTCTAATATTTGTTTAATTGTATTCATCTTTGTATCATAAACCGGTAGGAAGAGTGAACATGTTGCAATAGGATTATTATTTGAAATGAATAGATGATGATTTAGTAATAAACACAAATATGAAAATTTGCTTAAATGTAACGTTACTGTAACCGTGGAATTACCCATCTGACCTGAGATTCATTCATTTATATTATGTCAAGAATCGCCAGAGATCCAACTTTCAACCTATATACGGTCTTCACATTACTTTAAAATGTTTTCACGACAAAAATCCTAGGAATAACGACGAAGATCTGGCAAGATGATATCAGAAGCCTCCCACGTCCCCCCCCCCCCAAAAAAAAAAGAGAGAAATGAATTGATATAATAATGATGCCTCAAAGCGTGTACAAATGAAGATGATAAAAAGTGCACTGAAGAACACTAGTATACATAATTTTCAGAGTCAAACTCTAAGTGTGTTTTATTTTTTGTGAAGAAAATAAACTGGATGAAATAAAAAAAAATATTGCTGAAAGAGGATAATGAATAGTCTGCACGATGATAACAGATGTTCTACAGGTAAATGACAAATCTAGTCTTGGGCCATATACATTATGTCATTGATGAACAGTCAAAACAGGAACACATGCGGGATTACATTTCGTGAGAAATTTTTGAGGCGTATAGAAAGAAAGCATGTAATTACAAAATGGAACACCATGAAGAGTTCTATTTCCTGATATGAAATATCATAATGGTGACAGAAAATAAATATTATTGAGTACATACAGACACTTAAAGAAGACCATATTTTGGCGTGAATTAATGTACTCACAGGCTAGGAAAAATACTGTCAGCTCCATTGCCAACATGAATCCGATAGTACCATAATCTGTGTCGAGTTTCTGGACCAGGGGAGGAACCAAGACTCCAAAGGCCTTCAGCAGGCCCTGGGTGAGGCAATCCAGGCAAAACTTTGCCCCCATCACGACATACTTCCATTTGTCTTGCGACTCTTTCACTTCAACGCCCATGGTGTGCAAATGCAAAGTTTCTTCTTAGGAAAAAACAATGGGCACAGCATTTATCTAGAGTGACAGAGAAAACAGCAAACTTTGGTTGGAATTACAGTGTACTTATCAAAAACTTTTAATCGATGTTACAAAGAAACAGAAAAAAAAAACATGTCGAATTCACACTACATCTTTATGTATTGTGGTTTCTTTCTTGAAAAGTACTGTTGATCACACCACGTTAAACTTGGTGTTTAACCAATCACAAGGAGTCAGGTGGCAGAGGTCGAACCTAAAAAAGTTACAGAATGTCGAGTTTCACTTGTGTTTTTTTTCCTTCATTAGAGCTTAAAAATACCGCGGCTTTACTGTATACCTCTGGGGCGATTTGTATGAGACCACCTCCATTCTGCTTTTTATCACCAGCCATCTATTAATGTCAACTTGAAAATGCTTTGGAACTAAACTTTAATATGAGGGCCTTTTGTGATCATGTTCAACTGTGTCGAATCCTGAAAATCCAGTCATAATCAGAATATAGGTGGGTCCCATTGTCTGCATGCACTAATCATATTTTTAAACCATCACTTTCGTTTGTTTTGCACATGAAAATACGAAATTACATGTATATAATATATATATATATATATATATATATATATATATATATATATACATATATCATATTCATATAGTATATCCCAACAAAAAATACAATCAAATTTTTGCATTAATAACACCCAGTATGATTAAACCGTCTAAATGCTTTATTAGCGTCTTAAAATATAACATCTTAGCTCTATTTTGCAGAAAACTCCATTCAATTTGGTTAAGCGGTCACCGAAAAATGAGGATTGTTGTAAAGCATGTCATGAGTCTGATTCTTCCAAGTTTAGCACTTGAATGCTCTTGGAACTGCAGATTAATGTGTAAACACAGAACTTGGAGGGAAGAGATTGCTGACATGCTCTACAAAACTCCTCATTTCTCTTTGACTAGTGAAGCAAATTGAGTGGGGTTTTCTGTAAGATGAGGACAATAAGTTATAGTTTTATAACCCGAAATTGTGTTTGGATTATTATTCACTATTTTTAAAGTTATCATAGCGGAAGGTACCGTTGTATTATTTTTTTTTTTTGGGGGGGGGGGGACATTACGGTTATATGTTGTGACTGAGGTAGATATTAAAAGTATCATTCCACCGATATGATTTGCCAAATAACTGACACGTTTCTTCGAATCATATAAGACTTGTTTTTATTTATTCTGTCATTCATGCTGTTATTATGAAAGCAAAGCAGATTCAAGACGCCCCTCGTTATTGTACTTTGAAAAAATTATTCTGGATGCACAATGAACATTAGTTCAGAAATCGAATTGACGTTTAAGTACTTGATATTCAACATTCATGTGCCTATCCAAACACACCAGACCTATATGCAAAGTAAAGCCAGCTGCTTTGATTCACCGCGACTGTAAATCATTGTTTGCACTGCCTGGATTTATAATGATAACGCTAAAAGTGTGTATACTTGGCTCCGAATTTAATTATATGGCTATATCAAAGTGCACTATGAACATTTCAGAAATCGAATTGACGTTTAAGTATACTTGATATACAACATTCATGTGCCTATCCAAACACAACCAGACCTATATGTAAATTAAAGTCAGCTGCTTTGATTCACCGCGCCTGTAAATCATTGTTTACACTGCCTTTATTTATCGTGATAAAGCTGGAAGTATGTATAAAGTCTATAAGGCAATTTAAAGGTTGACTCCGAATTTAATTATATGGCTAAGATATATCGAAGTGGAACGACAATGGAGAGTTATATTTACATGTTTTTGTCTTTTTTTTCCAGGGAGCAAAGTAATAAGGGGCTGGGTAGGGGAAGGGGAATGAGGTATACTTTTAACAAGTCATCATAACATGGCGTAATAACGTATACATTTTGTGAGTGTTTCTGAAATATTCTGCATACACACTTTTACATGACGCATTCCTGATTTAGATAGGATTTTTTATTAATCTGACTACGAACTGCCTAAAGGGGTCTCGGTCAATGTACCCCCTGGGCAATTACCCCGGGCCGGACCCTTTCCCTGACCTTAACCCTAATCCTAATCCTGAACCTAACCCTGAACCTAACCCTAACCCTAACCCAAACTCTAACCCCAAACCTAACCCTATAACCCTAATAAGTAACCAGTATTTAGCCGGGGTAATTGCCCTCGGAGGATAATTGTCCTGATACGGCCTATTATACAGACAAAATCAAAGAGCTATGTGTACAACTATACATTACAAGGGAATCCCTCATAGGATTTTTCTTTATACGAAAAGGTCAGGTTGTCGGAGTGTTATTCTTCTCAAGCGTGAGGTTTTAGGAGATCAGAGTGAGATCATAATAGTGGACATCAAATTCGTAATTTTCGAACCCAAAACGTGATAATTAGCAGCCCTCAAACATTTTTGTTTGTAACATACTTTTTTTTCTTGCTCTCTCTCTCTCTCTCTCTTGCTCTCAATTCAGCAGAAAACGCAGTGTTGTTCAGTCTGAAATTTGGTTTTGGTATAACATATATTCACCTAGGGAGAACCGAATTAGGTCTGTGGCCCGTAATATCATTCTCCGTTTTAAAAGATCGTGTGATTGACTGTCGTATATAAACAGGAGCATAATTTATCTAGGTTATCCTCCAAATCCCTGTATCAGATTTGCAAATTACAAAAGCGCCCTACATGTACATCGACCATTGTGAGTGGACATGCGTATGACTAATTGATACCACACACGCAAAACGTGCTTGTTTCCTGTCATTTGCCGAAATGCAGGGCAAGATCAGAATTTTCAGTTTCCTAATTAAGAGCTGGACTTCCGTATTATGTAGACGGGCAGTTTCAAACACTTGTATTTCATTCAATTTTAGCAATGTTTCTTTGATACTCATACGAAAATCATGAAAATACAATTGACCCTCTTTCAATATATCATCCAAGTGGCGGAGTAAGACACAACACACCACCTATAGATTGGTCAAAAGTCTAATTGGTATAAGTCTATTTTTTGTTTCTTTATGATAATACTCCTTTAACGATAATGGCATTAATGACAATAATAACGACAAGGTCATCTGCATAACACCTAGGACGCCCAATCCACTGCGCTTCTCTTTTCGGCAACAGGAGCACTGTGCATAACATTGAACAAAATGAAATAACTGATCCTTGGCAGTGCTTGGGGTGCATTGTTATATTGAGTGAATATGAAAAAGAATCGGAAACCTGCACGACATGGAGAGCGATTTGACAATGTTACCGATATGACTGCATGCATTGTCGTTCGTGCATAATGAAAGGCCTTCGCTGTAGCTAGGTAAATATAGCTAAAAAACTTCTTTTAGCTGATTGTAATACGAAAAAATGATAATCAAAATTAATCAAGACTTTCTTCTGGGATCTGATGTTTCAAATCCAGGCTATGTAGCGATGGTAACATTTGCGATGATGACATTAAACGATAGTAAAGACAAGGACTGATAAGAGTGCTGACAATGAAAAAAAAAGTTGTAAGCGGCAAACAAGCCGGGCAAATAAGTAACAACTCAGGTTGCACACGTTAGAGCCATTATGCTAGGCGTACAATACGATGCGTCGGAGGGGCTCGTAATGCATTATCTCCTTACCTCTACGTATGATGGGCGCTCATCATTTTCTCCTGGATTCATGCGGCACAGCTAATCAGGGTATTAAAGTACCATTCAGTGACCGGTAGACAACTGGTGACGGAAAATCGAATATTGCGTGGAAATCCCGTCGCCCGTCGCCTATTCCAACGGAAAAATGAGTAAAATATCAATATCCTATTTTCAACTGAAAATGGAACACAGGATAATGGATTTGCTCTTGAATTCTGTTTTTCGCGTTTCATTATAATGAAATGTCAAGAAATGACTCAAAATCCTATTTTCTGAACATTTCAAAAAATAGGAAATGAAAAACAGGATATCGGTTCGATATTCGTTTTTCCATTTTCCATTTGCAACGAGCGATGGGATATTGAAGACCGCCCCCAACGGCCACTTTATTTCGACACATAAATCAGTGGTAGCGGTTCCGTATTATTCAGCGTCTAGAAGAAGAAGACTATACCTTGGCTACGATATGCTACGCACCTCATCAAACCAAGGAGGTACTAAACTATCCAGCAGGCACATGGCGTGTAGCTCTTTGTAGCGACGTGCTCTGCTGCGAAACGACAAGTTTGTAGAGACTTCCGACCGTAATTATGCGATGTTTCCATCTACTGAAAACCTTTTTCTTCTCCGACTGAAACTGAGATGAACTAAGGAAATAATTTCAGATGAAATCCTCGAATTTCAACAACTTCACCAATCACAATGTCGGTGAAAACGGAGAAAGGAGTTGCGTTTTCAATGTGCTAGGACCAGGATTGTGATTTTGTTTTTGCTGTTACTCTTTATGTGACTGCTCTTGGTTGCTATGACACACAGACTATTTTTTTTTTTTTTTTTTGGAGGGAGGGGGGGGGGGGGAGAACACCATTCACCACGGGATTTCAGTTCGAAGGTACAATTGAATTGAATTTAAGATTATTTTTTATACATTTTGATTTATGATTGACTGATTTATATTTAGTTTTGCTTCCGATCCAACCTTATTGTCCCTGGGTTTCAGACTTTATGTGTAGGACATACATATAATTGATCCAGTATTTCACTGTTTTTGTCTTTGGTTGGTTTTTTTTTTAGTCATTCTTCACAAAACCCAATAGTATTTATGAATTTCGGTGCGTATATACATTGTTAATTGCACAGTGGTGTATGTATTACCACATAAGGATTTTCATAGAGAAAACGGGTCATGGAGCCTCAGGTTAACGATACACGAAGCTAAGGGTTTGAAATCATTTTTTATTTTTATTTTTATTGTGTATCTAAAATAGTTTGGGTATGTTGATGATACCTGGTATCGTGAATTTGTTGTCTGAAGGTGATTTTTTATTTGGGGGGGGGATGGGGGCAAAGGTTTTGGGTCATCGGATAGGATTTGGGTGCTAAGAATATATTATTAGTTAGCAGTGCAGTTATATTTGTTTTTGTGGGGTTTTTTTTCAGAGATGTACTCTGATAACACTTTTTTTTTTGGTATACTGGAGTGACTTTTTTATGGGGGGGGGGAGGGACGAATACCATTTCCCACAATGATATTTCTAGTTTTCATGTACAATAATTCACCTGGTGTACGTGCTCAATTTGAAATTATTTGTATTATTATCTACTATTATTATTTTTTATGTGTGTGTCTTCAAATACTTCCTGACGTGCTTCCTTCAGTTGAGTTTGATTGCTTTTTTCCAACCCGGCAACATAGGGAAGCTCACCATCAGGGAAAACCTGACATCTTGTATACTTAAAGTGATTTGTTTGCTTTGTTTGTTTATCTGTTATCACTTGTATTGTATTGCAAATGTTGAATAAATAATGATAATAATGATAACAATAATAACTTCGTTTTATGTTCACCTGTATTTTTCTTATTATCTGCAAACATCTAAGATTAGATTCACAAATTCATACACAAAACATACACCAAATGAAACCCTCTGTTGGTTGTGATTCATCATTTTTCTCACCATTAAGTTCTTTAGGTGCCCCTTCTTTTCTTGCTTTTCTATGTGATCATTTCATTTCAATTTCGTGTGATGGTGTATGTCCAGAAGTAACCACCAGGTGGACCATGAGACTACACTCTATTTTGTTTTATGGACTGTCCACCTGACTGGTCATGACAGAAAATTCAATGTAACATATCGTTTAAAAGGCACCTTTTATAGAACAATATTAACTGATTCAATCAAAGATACATGTCCAACAATGAATTCGAGACAACTCACAAGCGCGCATACATAATCAAAGAAAGACAGTTTTCCTCTTTATTATCTTTTATTTTATTTATTCGTTTTCCACTCATGGGAAGAAATTTGCCCTTTCAGCTAAACTTAGGGCTAATTTTCAAAGAGAAGCATGAAAAGTAGGGGCAGCTAAAAAAACATGCGGTGAGAAAAGAGGTGAATCATAACCAACAGAGGATTTAACTTGGTGTATCCATTGTGTAGAATATGATTATAAATTTGTCAGACTAATCCTAGATGTTTGCATAATAAGAAAAAAACTTAGAACAAAGTATGTAGCGCAATGGTCTGGTCATAAATGATAAACAAATTCAAAACAGAGTCTCTATAATTATATAGAATTGCTGAATAGGTTTGGAAATAAGATTTACCAGTTCCATCCCCCCCCCCCCCCCCAAGAAAAGCTATGATTGGTACTATTCTCCCTGTTGTCCTGGTACAGTCAGTGCCTTATATACGGCACATACGGCACTGGGTACAGTGACAACGGAAACGCAACTCCTTTCTCACGGTTTTCACCGACATTATGATTGGTGAAGTTGTTGAAATTCGAGGATTTCATCTAAAACTATTTTCTTAGTTCATCTCAGTTTCAGTCGGAGAAGAAAAAGGTTTTCAGTAGATGGAAACATCGCATAATTACGGTCGGAAGTCTCTACAAACTTGTCGTTTCGCAGCAGAGCACGTCGCTACAAAGAGCTACACGCCATGATTGTGCCTGCTGGATAGTTTGATGAGGTGCGTAGCATATCGTAGCCAAGGTATAGTCTTCTTCTTCTAGACGCTGAATGATACCGAACAGCTACCACCGATTTATGTGTCGAAATAAAGTGGCCGTTGAGGGCGGTCTTCAATATCCCGTCGCTCGTTGCAAATGGAAAATGGAAAAACGAATATCGAACCGATATCCTGTTTTCCATTTCCTATTTTTTGAAATGTTCAGAAAATAGGATTTTGAGTCATTTTTTGTCATTTCATTATAATGAAACGCGAAAAACAGAATCTAAGAGCAAATCCATTATCCTGTGTTCCATTTTCAGTTGAAAATAGGATATTGATATTTTATTCATTTTTCCGTTGGAATAGGCGACGGGCGACGGGATTTCCACGCAATATTCGATTTTTCGACACCAGTTTTCGACCGGTCACTGAATGGTACTTTAATACCCTGATTACAGCTCTACCAGCAATCTTGCGATTCATTCAGCACCTTCCGTGCAATCCTTCTCATCAGCTCTTATTGCCTCTAGCCGTCTACATAGACTTCTTGTGCCGAGGATTGGGGCGTGGGATAAATACCGGGTACGTGTTCTCATCAAACTGTCTCAGGTGTGTCTAATTTCTGTTGGCCAACGTGAGTGGCAGCGCGCAAGCGCCATACATCGAACTACACTGTATAAACAAAACAGCATCAGAAAAGCAGGCGCTTTGTCTCACTAAGAAGCTGGCCAAGAAAATACTATGCATCTACCTCCTTAGTCCGACTGGGGAGGATTATAACCGACGGAAACTGTACGATGTATACAGTGAATACATATAGTATAGCTAGGTATCGATCCCGTGGCATAGTGTGCGGTGTGTACAGGCCTAATACACGTTGGAAAGGCTTGACCACTCAAGATGACCCTGACCATGCAAGGAAGGTAGACCGGTGATTGAGTACTACAGTAAACAAGGCAATCACCAAGTTATTGCGCAGACAGTGTCATATACCATGCATCCAGTGCGTTAAAACTATGCACTGTGAAGCAGAACAATCAGCTGAAGCCAGTTGTTTGTTTCCCGTGCAAGAACAGTAGGGCCTACGAGAGGCCTGAAGTCAGTTCACTTTCAATTCACTTCAATTCACTTCATGAGCTGTACCATTATTTGTTGGGATGCCCTGGTACAGAATAAAAAAGTAATGTGAATATATATATATATATATTATATATATATATAGATTACCTATTACTAAACTATTATCTATGCTAAACTACTACTACAACTGTATTCTTTCACTGCAAGTGTATGTGATAATACTACCTTTCTGTTGGAGCGAATGTAATATTGCTGCCCATTTTGCTTTGTTTTTGTTTTTTGTTTTTGTTCCCTTGTTTGCCTTATTCTGTTGAAATGTATGCGAATTGGTGTCACTGCCTACATTCCGTTTGATTGGCTTCTTGTTATTACTATTTTTATTTCTATTTCTGTTCAAATGCATGCAAATTAGTTGCTATTTTGCTTTTATATTATGTCTCATCAAGCCCTTGAAAAAGGCTAGTGAAAGAGCCGAAAGCTCGGGGAATAAAGGCAAGACTGAACATCACTGCAAAGTCTATACTGCAAGTTTTCCTTCCGTCACACACACACACACACACACACACACACACACATATATATATATATAGGATTAATAGTGCATGGATAACATTCAATCTCTAGTGAAAGCAAATTAAAAACGGGACCCTGGTAATTTGTACGGGTAGAGAGTCCATCACAGGTTGGTTCTGTATAAGTCAAGGTCGAGGTCGAATTCGAGGTATAGTCCTGCATCCACAGAGACTCGTATGATCCAATCTTCAAGCTTTGAGGTCATATTTTTCTCCAAATCTCCCGCTCTCCTGCTCAGTGAGTTTGAATTTCTCCCGCTCTACCGTAATATCCCCGAAGAATCACAACGGGACCCTCCGCAATGATAACTTTAAGAATAGTGAATCAATCCAAGGAGGTACGCTTTGCCTAGTACCTCCTTGATCAATCCAAATATAATTTCAAGGTATGAAACTATAACTCATTGCCCACGTCTTACAGAAAACCCCATTCGATTTGCTTCAGTGGTCAAAGAGAAATTAGGAGTTTTGTAGAGCATGTCAGAAATCCCTTCCCTCCAAGTTCTGTCCTATAATAGTTAAAGATTAACATGCAGTTCCAAGAGCATCCAAGTGCTAAACTTTGAAGAATCTGATCTACGACATGCTTTACAGTAATCTACATTTCTGTGTGACTACTAAACCAAACTGAATGTGGTTTTCTGCAAATTAGAGCTAAGATGTTATATTTTAAGACCCTGAAGTAACTTTTAGACAGTTTAATCACATTGGGAGTTACCAATGCGAAAAACCGATCGCAATTTTTTGGGGGGACATACTTTATAACCGTTCAAGATGCAATTTCTCCGTCGCTTTGGTTTTGCCATTTTATATGTGGAAAAAAAATACGGCTAAGAAATAGCACCAGAGATGATTTACAAAACCTATATAGAACTTCCATGCAGAACCCGTAAGAGGACCCTGGACAGTCTCTTATTGTTCTTTGTCTGCGGCAATTACTGAACCATATTTTTGCCTTTCTGTACGGAAGATTAAACGAGCGGTGAGATCGTTCAGGCTTTTCCGCTTGTAGTGATGCTTGTCAGCTTATAGGCCCTTCTTTTTGGGACAAGATTTTATTAGCTGGTTTATTGGTCTGAGAGAATGCAAGTTGCTTGTCATTTCCTCATTCGGCATCCACGGAGAGCGCATGTGACCTCCGCCAAGCAGCTCATTTCCATGCAGCCATACTGTGATTTCCACCCAACCTTACCCGCCAAAACAAAACACAACAAAACAAAACAAAAACAAAAAACAACAACAGCAAAAAAAAAACAACAACAACAACAACAACAACAACAACCTCCTGAATCCAGACGCTGATCTGAATCACGACCAATATGTAATCATCTGTTCCTTGTATCATTATCAACTTCCGCTTTTCTTCTCGTTTCCTGAGAGTGTGTATGTGGGGTGGGGGCTGCAGCACCAAGCCGATACTGATATAATATTATAATGTTTACCTGTGTAACAATAGTGAGAAAAATATCTGTCTTGCCAAATCAGAATTCCAGAATACTGTGTTGCTGCCTATCCCAGTTGCCATACACACGCACACACACAATCTATACCTTTATCATGCATATCTATTTTGGCTTCTTTTGATTTGAAATGAAGATTTATGAAATTACCATTATATTCAGGCTTTGAATTATAGGGTTACCATGTACTATAAGGGTCTACTCGGTAAAGTACGCGGACCGCACATGGTATTAAAGAACCTTAACAACAAATGAAACTTTTGAACGGACTTTCCAATTTTCTATTTTTTTCTTAATTATTTTAAGGAGTATAGATTTGACTATCTTTCTGCATATTTTCTTCAATGAGGAACGTTGTCTATGGAGAGGGAAATTCCCTGAAATACAGGAATAATTTTGTTCTTGTAGTTGTTTGGTTTTAATGGCGCGTATCACTCAAGATTGAGTATTTACGCCGTACTATAAGGTCAACCAAGCCTTAGCCTTTTGACAAGACCTCACAAGGAATGAGACTAACTCGCCACACCGAGCACTGCGATAAACAGGTGAACGTGAGACCGACTCGCCGTGCACTGGTTCCCTCGCAGTTCGTCTCCTTTCCAAGCCTCAGCCGGGAGGCCTTGTCAAAAGGCTATTAAACCAAGCCTCGGGCAAGCTTTGTGGCGTCATCCAAAACCTTGAGAAATAGATACCGTGTGTGGACGAAGGGCCTATACCTACCTCTGTAGACAGTAAACATGTTGATGGCACTTTGGCAGCTGAGTGATATGCTATTCACGAATGTAATCTGCTTTTCTGCATGGTTAAAACCATGGAGCTACTTGTAGCTCCATGGTTAAAACTGTGGACAAAGATCACTAATACTGAGGGGCAGCCCGTTTGGGAGGCATACAGTTGTAAACAAAAACTCGAAATTATGCAGAGTATGCTTGCTTTTTATTTGGGATCAAAAATTTAACAGAAGAATGGGGAAATATGAGGCGAGAAGTTGCGTACGTATTTGACGCGATGTTGTAGCGGGATCCTACACCAGGCTATACACAGGTGAACGTGAAGCAGCTTGCAATGTCAGAATCACTTTGTGATGTCACAATATTGCTTTGTTGTTGTCGCTTTTCACAGAGTGGCCAAATTTACAGTACGGATAGAGCAGCGCGCGTAATTGCTTTGTGATGTCACAATTGCTTCGTCCCCCCCCCCCTCATTTCACAGAGTGGCCGTACGAAGCAGTGCGATGATATCACTTAAAAGAGAATCTATAATTTGGAAAATATTGGAAACAGAAAAAAGACTTCAAAATACTTATAAAGTTAAGATTGAATATGTTACAGTTATTAGATCAATTTCCACAATTATTGATACAGTGACATGATTTTTACCAGTCTTAATGCTTGTGACTGGTCGTAACAACGTCATAACGACGTCATAAAGACGTCGTACGATTTGTTGCTGTATCGACCATATTCATGAGATTGAATTTGATATGCAAAAACTAGTGAAAATAACGAAAAACATTGATATTTACACTATTCTATGCTGTGTTTAAACTTTACAGTGTGTCAGAAATACATTTTATTCTTATCTTATTCAAACTAATCCATTCTTGTGTTATGGAGACATATTTTCATATCTAATTGGGCTTCTCACAAAATTGTGGCCTAGTTTAGTAACCATGTCATGAAGCATTACAACTTTTTGCCCGTTTATATAGAAACGTGATACAACAGTCCAGTAACTAGGAATAGGTGGTAGGCATAGCCATAGTAATAGGATTTAGGACTTTAGGAGTAGACGGTAAGATTCGATGGATTGTACCTGAAGATGCCCACACCTTTGTTAGATCTTGTAATTTACATAGTATATAATGCATCTCGGCTTAAAAACGACGCCAGACTGACGTCTTTTTTTCTTTATTTATTTTCGTCAAAGTGACGTCTTTAAGATGTCATTTTTCTGTATACCAATACACGTAAAAAAGGTCGTAAATTACTGACGTGTACACGAGATTTTTATGACGTTATTCTGACATGATGTGTTGTCTTTCAAGTAGTAATCTAAACGTCATTAATAAGGCGTCTTTGTACGACCACCTAGACGTCATTTGAGCAAAGATACATTTTGACGTCAACCTAAGACGTTTGAATGACGTCCATTACCTTTGTTTATTTATTCACGTCGTTAAGACTACATATTATGACGTCTTTCTTACGTCTTCCATTTGAGCAAAATTACGTATTTTTGTCGACAGTTTTCGACGTCTTTCTGACGACAGCCCTGACGTGAAATAGACGTCATTCTGACGTGTCTCTGCTAACAGGGTACTTAGTATTATATTGCTTTGTGACATCATTACTTCCGCCAAGGGAGGAGGTTATGTTTTCATTACCGTTTTAAGTCTGTATGTCCGTGTGCAAAACAACTCACAAAGTTGACACGGATTTGCATCAAACTTTCAAGAAAGGTTGAGAATGACACAAGGAACAGATAATCAAATTTTGGTTGTGATCCGGAAATTTTTATGGATTTTATGAGGGATTTTCGATATTTTGGAAGGTAGGGTCAATGGACTACGGAGTTCAAGCTGCGCATTTTTTTAGGTTTTCATACGCGTACTTGAAAGTGCGTGTTCGTTTTTTTTTTTTTTTTTTTCTGGTCGGGTGAGAAGCGCCGCGCAGCTGAGGGTTAATGACGTAACAAAGGCTTCTTTATTGGGAAATCGGGCGATTTTCAACATGCACACGGTTTGAGTGGAAATCACTGATCGGAGGTGGATAGTAGCTGCTTGGCGGAGGTCTGCGCTCTCGGAGTGCTTTTCTAGTTTCACAAATAGTGCACTATTTGAAAAAGCTCGTCATAAACAGTGACGTCATTTTCCAAATGGTACACCATGGTGCGTCAAACAGGCCAACATTCTGAAATAGTGGAAAATACATACATTCCTAATCACGTGAAGCTCTTTCAACAATCACTGAATTGAGGACCAGTTCTCGATCCAAAATAAAATATCATTTACAAGTTTGGATCAAAAACTTAACCTTCAGTGATTGGTACTATTTTTGGACAATTTTAGAGTGGCATATTTGACAGTCCATTATTGTGAAATGATGTCACAAAACAATCACCACTTCACAAAGCACCTGTGACATCAAGCACTGCTCTTTGTGAAATGTAACAATAAAAACAATTCAAACTTTAGTATTGTGACATCACAAAGCCATGCAGTTTTGTACGTGACATCATTGATCCCGGGCCCTGATGATTCGTACGTTTCTACAGGCACGGCGATAAAGCATTACACCTCGAAGCCTCATTTGCATAAAGTAGACAGCTTGTGTACGCAAAACCGCTGGGGAACTGTTGTATGGTATGGTATGGTATGGTATGGTATGGTATGGTATGGTTTATTAAATGAAATGTTCTCGCAGCCAAAAGGCTGAATTGCAACATTTGTTCACACAATACATAGTTGATTAAAAAAAGAAAGTATTTACAATTTTCAAATCATTCATCACTATTTAAAGAATAACAATTAACATCATTTACAACATTATTCATTATAAAATATATTACATTCACTACATTCAACACACTATACGTGACGAATAAACATAAACTGATTACAAGGGACAAAAATTGTGGCTGCCAGGGGAAGTAAAGTTCCTGGTAGTACAATCAACATCACATGCATGTCTCTTTGCGATAACAATTCAGGACAAGGTGAAAAAACGAGAGAAATCAACACACCGATTTCATCTTGCGTGGCATCAGCTACACAGCGCCATCTATCCTGTTGCAGGACAATCGCAATATCTCACCTCAAAAGCCATCAAATGGTTTTAAAAATCTATACAGCAAATAGAAGAAGAAACTGTTCTCTAACTCGCAATGTTAGTTTTTTTTAGTTTTATTGAGGATAAACCTGTGAAAATAACGTCGAAACTTAGCTTCCAAAACAGCTCTAACAAAAAAGTCCTGTGGTACTCCCTGTGGTACTTGTCGGTACCACACAATGTACCACACACTTGCAATGTTACCAAAGGAACTGTGTGATACTGTACCACAGGCTTGTAGGGTACTCCCTGTAGTACTTGTCAGTACCACACAATGTACCACATTTACCACAGGAACTGTGTGGTACTCTATTACAGGATCATGTGGTATTACTCCCTGTGGTACTGGTCGGTACCACACAATGTACCAAACAAATATATGTTACCACAGGAACTGTGTGGTACTGTGTCACAGGCTTGTGTGGTACTCGCTGTGGTACTTAAGTCAGTACCACACATACAACACAAGCATATGTCAGCACAGGGACTGATGTGTGGTAAAGGAAAGAACCACAGGACAGTACCACAGGACAGTACCACACGAATTGTCCTGTGGTATTTTGGGACGTACCACAGGACAGTAGCACAGGAATTCCTGTGGTAATTTTGGACGTATACTCAGGACAGTACCACAGGACAGTACCACATGAATTGTCCTGTGGTATATTGGGACGTACCACAGGGCAGTACCCACAGGACAGTACTATATCATAGGAAAGTACCACAGGACAGTACCACAGGACAGTACCACAGGAAAGTACCACACGAATTGTCTTGTGGTAATTTGGGACGTACCACAGGAACTAACCACAGGAATTGTCCTGTGGTATTTTGGGATGTTCCACAGGTCAGTACCACAGGACAGTACCACAGGAAAGTACCACAGGGCAGTACCACAGGGCAGTACCACAGGGCAGTACCACAGGACAGTACCACACGAATTGTCCTGTGGTAATTTTGGGACGTACCACAGGGACTGTCCTGTGGTAATTTTGGACGTACCACAGGGCAGTACCACAGGACATTACCACAGGAATTGTCCTGTGGTATTTTAGGACGTACCACAGGACAGTACCACATGAATTCCTGTGGTAATTTGGGACGTATACCACAGGACAGTACCACATGAATAGTGTTCTGTGGTATTTTGGGACGTACCACAGGAATATTCCAGTGGTAATTTGGGACGTACCACAGGACAGTACCACAGGAATTATCCTGTGGTAATTTGGGACGTACCACAGGGCAGTACCACATGAATTCCTGTGGTAATTTGGGACGTATACCACAGGACAGTACCAGAGGACAGTACCACGTGAATTGTCCTGTGGTATTTTGGGACGTACCACAGGGCAGTACCACAGGACAGTACCACAGAATTATCCTGTGGTAATCTGGGACGTACCACAGGACATTACCACAAGAAAGTACCACAGGACAGTACAACACGAATTGTCCTGTGGTATTTTGGGACGTACCACAGGACAGTACCACATGAATTCCTGTGGTAATTTGGGACGTATACCACAGGATAGTACCACATGAAAGTATCACAGGATAGTACCACAGGACAGTACACCACACGAATTATCCTGTGGCATTTTGGGACATACCATAGGACAGTACCACAGCTAGAAAATTTGGTCTCAAAACAAGTGTTATTTTTTCACATTTCCCTTCATTGCTCCAAAATGAAACTTCGGTATATGACTAAATTGGTAGTATATCCATACTGTGTTCCAAATATCTTTTCTGTATCATTCTGGCGCACGGATATGTCCAGTAAAAATCGAGATCGCTGTCACTTGTGACCCATGTAAAATCTATAGCGTAAGCAGTACGCAGTCCGATGTATCAGTTTTCGTGCTGCGTGAAACAGTTGAAGCACATCATGACATGGTTCGCAGGGTCCCTCTCTTGCCCACTCCGGACCCAAAACCGAAACCTGTCGCATTGCGCCGAACCTGACACCGCTGATTGGCTAAGCGTGCACTGACCAGTAGAGAACGCATGCGCAGGAGGATGATATAGTTGTGCATGTCCAGTATTTTCTCTTTAATTGGGTTGTCTTTTTGCTCTTATTTTCACCTAACTACTTTCTCCAACACGAAACTTCGCATGTTGTGAGTCTGGTGTATACAGACTAGCAATATGTTAATTAAATGCATATTCATGCAGGCGCAGACTTAATATGTCCAGAAAAAATCGTATCGCCGGGTGTCTATACATGTAGGATCGCTCCACAACATCGCATCATATCACATACGTTCCCTTCTTTGGTTTACTTCTTCGATCGAAAATATACTAAAACATATTACTCCTAATGATATGTTTAATTTCGAGTTTCTACATGGTTAAAACGATCGGCCTCGCGGTGCGAATGGCCCCGTACGTGACCAGGAATTCCGTAAAGGGGAGGCGCCTTTACAAATTAAAGGAGGCGCACGCACCCCCCCCCCCCCATTTTTTCCTTTTTATTTATTTTGTTTTAACCAAACGGGGGGGGGGGGCGCCCAGTGCGCCTCCCTCTGGATCCGCCATTGCGTGTATTATACAACGTCCAAGTAGATCCTTGTAATTTGATTGGAGGATTGTCGGTCACGTGATATTCAATAAGTACTCCATTCAGCGCGCCGTGCAATTTTGGTTCTATTTTTGCGTGCAACTTGGTTCGATTTTTTCGTTCTATTCCACGGTTCGAGAAATTGTACGGTACTGCGTGTACTGTGTGTTGCATATTGAGGATCGCATGCAGCTAGCGCAGTGTACGTGTGCGGACATGCATGCGCGTACGTAGGCCTTCGTAGTGGTAGTGTACGTGTATGAGCGCTAGGCTGTGACCTGTATCTAAACGCACTGATTGCACAAGCCAGAAAGAGAATCGCAGTGGATCCACATGTAAGTATGGCTATGTTTTTCATACATATATAGACTTCTAGGCCTATACTTAGACCAAAAAGCTCTACTTGGACGTTGTATAAATCAAATAGTGTATGGCCTTTACTCGTGCAATGGAACGAGATTTCGCACTCGGTGAAAGATGAGGCGCTCTATTCAACTCGGCTTCGCCACGTTGAATAGAGCTCCTCTATCTTTCACCTCGTGCGAAATCTCGTACCATTGCACTCGTGACCATTCACTATTTGTATACTATTCACTTTGTCATTACGGCTGCAAGCGTCCCTCAGCAGTGAATAGCACTATTTTGGAATCACCTCTGCTTACAGTTCAACTCTGAAACTTTAAAAGTAGAAAAGATATACACTCAGTAGAATACGAAAGTAAACACATTTTCTTTTTCATTACGTTTTTTTTTTTCATAGAAGATTAAAGCTAAGGTTGTTTAATTGGCTATCAACCCGGTAGGTTTCAAATACGAAGGGAAATGTTACACATGAATGAACATATATACTCGTTTTTGTCTTCGAAGGCACAAAAGTGAAAATGGTAGAAATTGACATTTTGTCATTCCGCATTTTCAAATGCCCTTCATGATAGCATTGACAATAAAAGACCGATTTAACACAATGAGAGACATAAATGAATAGCAAAAATAACTTTTTGTCCCTGATATCTCTTAATATCCTCAAACAAAAACAAAGTGGGAAGTTAAAAGGGGAAATCAAGATTTCTCAACTCAAATTGAAATGTCGGAGTATTTCAGGGAGTATATAGCGAGTAAGCCGCAAAACTGATAAAAAATTGAAAGAGTTTCGATCTGCATTTCATTCTTTTAATTTAGGAATTTAAGAATTCATGAGACAAATTGGAACCAAATAATGTTCAGTTTTCTTGATTTAAAAAAACATTTAATTTCTACCATATTTGTTAATATTGCCTCTTTTCTAGTGTTATTCAAATTTTGATTTGAGAGCAGATTCTTCATTTTCGTTGTTATTTTTATTTTTTTGCCTTTCTTTATCTTTAGGGGCTGCAAAGACATCATAGAGATCAGTAGGTGATTTTTGCAAATTACTTTGTTTTTCTTATTGAGTAAAATCGTCCTTTGTTCTAGTTATTATATGGTAGAGCACTTACGCATGAATGAGAACTTGCCCATTTTTGAAATTTTTATTTTTGTGCTTGGAAGAGAAAACGTTTAGCCAAATATTCTATGAGAAATATGGATTTGAAATAGTGTCTACTTTGTTTCCTTTTTTTTTCTTGAGGTATAGTTGCATAAGCGAAGGGTATACTAATCATATTGGCACACCTATAGTCAGAGCTACCAAGTCTCACGCATTCTGAGTGAGACTCAAGCATTTAGGGGTCGTCTCACGATCTCACGCATGGCACCCATTTTTCTCACGCATCGGGCAAAGTCTGCAATTTGGGCCCATAATAAGGAGCATAGCCCAAAGGATTAAAGTAATAGTTACTATTGAAGATATAATTTTCATTTAGTCTTTCAAAATAAGTAAAAAATAGTCACTGAAGTATGCACCTGACCGCACCTAAAAATTGAAAAACCTCCCTACCGTGGGAGGCCACGGGGGGGGGGGGGGACCCTCCCACACCCTCGCTTGCGCGCACATTCGCTCGCCGAGATGCCGAGTCATGAAAATCTCACTCATAAAAAAATTTTTGAACTTGGCATCCCTGCAATCTCCGAGGGTCCCATGCATGGTAATTGTGCCCACGTGGGCCCACCTGCACTTTGACCCTGTGCCACTCTAGCATGTGATGCTGCATGACGCATGCGTTCAGATCCATCCCAGGCACCATGTTTACACATACACCGTTTCCATTCTTTTGGCCCGATCAGCAGACGCCGTGTACGCCGACTCCATCCGCATGCGATATGTGCTGCAGCTAGCTAGCCAGCGCTACTACTAGTTCTTGGCGCAATAGCTTCGACAGCAGCGAATAACGTAGACAACCTGTGACTGTGTGGTGAGACCAAACGTTAGTATGTGTTCATGTTTTCAGAATTAATGGTGTTGAATGTTAGTTTTTACGTTTCATCAGTCACGTTGTTGGCAAGACTGAGTTACTATTATACTAATTCTCACGCTCGTTTTACTTCATTCAAGAGGCTAATTGGCTGAACCCATTCAACGTTGACTCAGAAAACTGAAAGGGAGAGAGAAGTTTGCTATAGTACTATGGCAGACAAGGGGCGACCGCGACTGACGTATTTTGCTGGACGAGGACTCGCTGAGGTCATACGATTAGCTTTGAATGCTGCCCAAATCGAGGTAGGACTCAACTAAGCTCTACACTAGCCAGCTCTATAAACCAAAGTACTTGATTTTTTTTCTTTTTTAGTGTTCCAGTCACAATATTGAGTTGATAACCGATAACTGTCATTGTAGGCCGGTCGGTCGGCAGGCAGGCTGGGGACTGGACGCTTTGCTTTCTTCGGGCTGCGTACCTGGTCCTGGGGATTGTTTCATAAATTAAGCTGTTTGTAAAGTTACAAGCGACTGGTGATCAGTTCTTGTGCTGAATTATTGAAATTCTGATAAGTCAGTAAGTAGAGGTCTGTAGCACATCAGAACTGATCACCAGTCGTTCGTAACTTTACATACAACTTTGAAACAGGGCCCTGGGGCCTGGGTTAGTTGGCAGCGCCCCGGGGCCGGGCCATCGAGCCTGATGTGTGTAGGTGATCTTTCATTTTTGTCTGTCATGTATGTTCTATCACTGGATCAGCTCGCAGGCGATGCATGTGAAGGATATTGGGATATAGTTCTCACAATCCGTTTTGTTCCCATTCTTGAATACAGCCTACAGGAACAACATTTCCTAGCCCCCTGTCATCTGGCACCTCCCTAACCCCGCGGCGCTCCTTCGTTCACGTTCGGGCTGGTCACAGTTAGCACCTCCCTTGTCTGGTAGGAAAGCCTGAGAATGGCACAAAGTCAGGGGTGGATCCAGGAATTCTGTAAAGAGGGGTGCTAAACAATATTTCTGCTGTGGCCCGTTGCATAAAGCTTACCGTTGAATTTCAATGGTAACTACCGTCAAAATTAGGCTTCACAGCCAATCAGCATCAAGGATTATAAAATTTACCGCTAATTTGAAGGCTTACCGCTAGAAAGGAGCGGTAAGTCCAGCGGTAAGGGTTTTATGCAACAGGGGGCGGGCGTCCGGTGCACCCCCTCTGGATCTGCCACTGAAAGTGCTGGGGCTACTACTCTTGACAGCTTCTTCACGTCAAGACTGAAGCTGGGATTCCATTCGGTCTATGTGCTTTCCTTGCCAACTTAAAGGGGCATAGTCCCGGTAGTGTAGAGGGCGCTGTTGATGATACTGCCGATCACCGTTAGCATTGATACGAAGATTACCGAAGTTGAGCTGTCATCAGAGTAAAGTGCGTAGCTGTTGCTAAGTAACGTTGCCTTCGTTGTCTTCTCTACGCATCGTGCAGTCTGTAGTAATGCCAGGGTGCGTGCATAATGGTTGTTATTATGACATCACAAAAGAAGATTGCTAAAGCTGTCATCCCCCTCAACCGAATCATGAGCCGAACTGTGATTGGACCACTGACTACAGTGAATCGGACTTCTTTGGACTCGGGAAAAGTGGGCCAAAGCGTAAGCGCCAAAGAGGAGTCAATAGCGTAGGTCTCTATAGGAAACTTGCGCCGTGCGCCCGCGTACGCATTTGACTAAAACACCGGGACCATGCACCTTTAAGTCTCTCAAGCAGCTTTTCAGTGCCATGAGGGATGATGTTGATATCTGGTATCGTGTCAAATGGTGACACTTCAGGCAGAAGATTTGGGGGGCAAGTCTGTTTCGGCTGTGAAGGTTTGCTTGAACTTCTCATCAAATACCACAGCTTTAACTTGGGGATCAGTCACCACCTTCTAACGGCTGGCGCCAAGCTTGAATGAACATTGCGGAGGTTGCTAGGAGCATACCTTCTATTGTCAAACGGTGAAAACCAAAGAGTATAGAAGCTATAGCACTAGCTTCTATACTCTTTGGTGAAAACTGTCTTGCTTCCCCTTGATCATCATGATAGCGTTGGCAGGAAAACTATGAAGGCGTTTTTCTCAAAACACTGATTTCTTAAACCATTCGACATGTGCTAATAAAATCATCCATATCTCCTCAACCGAGTATTTTTATGAGTCAAGTTATATGTGACATTAAAGGTAGGGAATCCCATTTGCATGCCTTAAATGAAGAGTTGTATAAATACAGTGGTATGTTGAAGAGAGTATCATTTTAGAAACTCCCATAAAGTATTGAAAGTGGAAGGTAACATTTAGTACATTTTTATTGACCGTTAGATTTTGAATTGAATTTTTTTCGGGGCTCACCGTAAATTCCAGTACATTACTAGGCTACCTTTGCAGACCCATGCACTGCATGTGTGTCCATCATGTATATTTTGTGAAGAAAGTTCATCAAAACTTACAAACGTTTCTATATACATTCTTGCCACACACTCTATATGTTATTACATCAGCTCTTATACTTTTAGATTTGTGTTTATAGATAAAAAATACAGAAGACTGCAACAAAAAGGCTTAAGTGTGGCTGACACACAGAACTACTGAGTAGTTGAGTTTTGTGCATTATTCAAATTGTAGATAACTGTTGACTTCCAAATTTCTCAGCAGTGGCCTAAATAAGTCCCCTGAGGTTCATATTTAATGTTTTGCTGCATTTTGTGAGGTCTGTAAAAGGTATTCCCTACCTTTAAAGTGGAAGAGTAAGGGAATAATGTCATGTCATTTTCAGAAAATTGTCCTCCCCCTACTTTTGGATCCTTTTGTTGCAGCAGGTCACAAATGTGAATGCACCTAGTAATATTAATTAGTGTCATGTTGCTGTTCAACTAAAGTCAAACAAAATGAAAGCTGTTGTGTTGGCAAGTGCTTATTTATTTGATTACTTGTGGGACTACATGTATGCTACGGTTGGTGGCATGTCAGTATGATCATAATGGGCCCATTTGACTCATGAAGCACTATCTACAGTGTATGCATCTTACACTAGTAATATGTCTGGCATTTATGCAAAGTCTGTGCATCAATCATGATGTAGGCCCTACACATGGTACGTGTATATTTAAAATGTGCAAATTTCAATTTTAAAGCTAATCGATGATTTTGTTTATTAAATATTGTCTAAGACAGCAAAGCCTATCTCCTTATTTGGCCAGTCTAGGTTTGTTTATGTACCTCAGTTTGGTTAGGTTCTTAAGCTGTCCCACATCTCATTAGCCTGTACTCCATTTCTGTACCAGTATTCTATTTCTTTCCCACGACTCTCATTCCTTTCCCATCCATGTTATTCCTTTCCCGTCCATGTTTACAGTTATCACCTCAGCTTGTTGTCACATCTGATCCTTTTGTTTAACATTCAATGTCTACAGTAGTTCTCACCCCAGCTTGTTGCCACCTTCATCTGGGTTGTTTTCATTGATAGTCTGAGTGAATTGGGTTCTTTCATTTTCATAGTTGGTCTCTTCCATTTCTGTTACTCCTATTGGTCCTCTTAGTTCATTTGAATATGTAAATATGTAAATACAGTTCATGCAGATCATGTGCATGATGTTGAGTTTTGCTGAGGGCAAGTCAGCCTGAAAATAAATCAGTGTGCTTCTCAGGACTTAAAGCGTGCAGGACTCATGTTTACAGTCTGCATCCCTGAACCTGTAGCTACAATTATGTATCTTACAATTGCATACAATTTTATTCTAGTGATGTGATATGAATATTGGAACTGTAGATACTGCACTTGTACATACAAGTATGTACAAATGTTACCATGTAATTTTCAACTTGTTGAAATGTTGTTTGTCATTATTATTATAATCAATCATGTGTGTATGAGTTTGACCCACTGATCTCTGTAGGATGTATCTGGTTATCCATTGGTCCATTCACGCCGTGCAAACATGTGAAGTTGTGCCGCCATGTTACCAGGTACAAAATTGTACATTGTTGGGACTTGCACGCATTTTCCAGCAGAGCAGAGACTGTCGCCAAGATGATGTGAGCTCCATACTCAAGTGCATGGGAGATATATGTGGTAAGATGGCAGCACAGAGGTTTCAAAGCGATTGGCCTGCGAGATATCCAGATACTTCCTCTAGAGATCATTGGTTTGAACATTGTACATTAAGCTGTGGGAATTCCATTACCTAGTGGCCTCTGTTGGCTCTTTTGCTGAACCATGTCCAAGACTTCTTGATGTTGACGTGGAAACCCCCCCCCCAAACCCCCCCCCCCAACCCCCCCCCCAAAAAAAAAAAAAAAAAAAAAATCTGGAAGTCAGACCTTTTAAAGGGGCATAGTCCCGGTAGTGTAGAGGGCGCTGTTGATGATACTGCCGATCACCGTTAGCATTGATACGAAGATTACCGAAGTTGAGCTGTCATCAAGAGTAAAGTGCATAGGTGTTGCTAAGTAACGTTGCCTTTGTTGTCTTCTCTGTGCATTGCGCAGTCTGTAGTAATGCCAGGGTGCGTGCATATGTGATTGTTATTATGACATCACAAAAGAAGTTTTGCTAAAGCTGTCATCCCCCTCAGCCGAATCATTAGCCGAACTGTGATCGGACCACTGACTACAGTGGATCGGACTTTTTCAGACTCGGGGAAGTGGGCCAAAGCGTAAGCGCTAAAGAGGAGTCGATAGCGTAGGTCTCTATAGGAAACTTGCACCGTGCACCCGCGTACGCATTTGACTAAAACACTGGGACAATGCACCTTTAACCTGTACTGTACTTTATCCATGCCATCCAGTAATGACTATATCATAATGTATGATTGTCTGTTTCTTTGACTGTTCAGTACGAGGATATCTACATGAGAACAAGGGAGGAGTTTCTCCAGCTGATCAAAGGTACAAGCAAGCAGAGATTACATTATTAAAATTTGAATATTTCATATAAATGGTTTCTAATTGTCTCTCAGAAAGTTAAAACCTGAATCTCCATCACATCCAGAACCATACCATCCCTAGTGTGTCTTTCATATTAGAGATTATAGAGATGAGTTGGATACAGTACATGTATTTAAACTAAGTAAAACAAGGGCTTCAGGTCAAGTGCTCATCAAAATAAAGGGGAGGGGCATGAAAAGGTTGATTGACATTCCATTCAGTGACAGGAAAGACATAATTCAGAATTTTAGTGTCACAATGTTCTTAATTTGAAAAAAAAATAAGTAAGACAAAACACATGTTTGTACATGATTAGATTAACTTTACATGTGCACTGTGGATATTCGTGGGTGGTAGACACTCCATACACATGAACAAAGAAAAAGAATGAAAAGGCAATCTTAAATTCTACTTTTGTACAAAGTTCTGTTTTATTTTTGTATCTGATAATGCTGTTCAACCTTTGAACAGAATGTCACTGGAACAGATTGTGGTTGTAATTTCTAGAGTCAGTGTTAGTGATAGTCTGCTGTCTCAGGCTATTAAAGAAGACAATACAACTCTTTATCTCAACACTTACCCTCTTCCTGGCACCAATTGCCTTTTCATTTCCTCAGATGGGAAGCTGATGTTCAAGCAGGTTCCTCTTCTAGAGATGGATGGAAAGAACCTGATTGGGAGCGAAAGCACTTTCCGCTACGTCTGCAAGAAAGGAGGCTTTATGGGCAAGACGGATGACGATCAGGCCATGTGAGAAATTCAAAGTCAATTTGTTGTCTTTTACTGCAAATAGTACTCAAAACAGTTCCTATACCATAAAAAAGGAGGCTCTTTAGTAATAAATCGTTGCACTGGCCCAATTTAAGTAGACTTTCCTTTTTAATGTCACAGATGAGATATTTTTGTGCAGAATTTGTACATATTGGGATGTTTAACGAATTGGATTACATGTTGCTCTTTTTGCACTTGTTCAATTAAAGTGTGAATCTCGTGAAAATTTCCACACCGCAAAAAATCAAGGTTGACTTTTGTGGATTCAATAACTGCAGGAAATCAAGAGATGACATTAATAGTGAAAAGGTTAGAGATATCAGGCTGGCAGTACAAAAGTCAAGAAATTTCCTTTTTAAGCTTCTAAATTGTTTTCCTGTATTGCCTTTGGATGGAAACACCACAACAATTTCTGATATCATGCCAAAATGGTGGTGTTAGAATATGAAAAAAAAATGAACCCTTTACCTTATCCTATTGGAAGGCATATATAGAAATGGGTTGAAATTTTAGTCAGTGGATATACAGACATGGTATTACCAGACACCATGGTTATTCTGAACACATACAATGTATATCTCTGCGCAGCAATGACATTCTATATGCATGGGATTACTTAGACCTATCTCACTGAGGTTAGTATGGGTCAACATTGCCAAAATGTAAAAGTGCTTCAAAGTGCATTTTTGTATTTCACATTTTAAAGATTTAGATTTATCAATAGATTTTACCGCTTTAATTGTTGCAAATGTTCATGCTTGACTTTTTTATTGTACAGTAGGTAAATTTGACCCTCGGTGGCCAGAATTCAGAGCAGCAGAAAAATCAGTGTCAAATAGACTGTCCTACCTAAAGAATAAGTCTGGAGACTGTGCATGTTCAAAAAAAGAAAATAGTGAAATTATGAAATTCTTGGTGCATTCATTTACATTTTCACCCATCATCTCCAACACCCCCCCCAAAAAAAAACAAAACAAAACAAAACAAAACAAAACAAAACAAAAACAGGAAGGCAGTGAAAATTCCAAATCTCCTCAGATATGTCCTTTTCCAAATTTTGCATTATTTTTGTTTGTTCTCACCAGGGTTGAAATGCTGTGTCTTGGAGCTAGAGACATGTTGAGGTCCGGCTTTTCTAACTTCCAATTTGTAGCACCAGATAAGCAAGAAGAAACTCTTCAGAAGGCATTGAAGCTGAGCAGGGAGCGCTATTTGCCAGTCTTTGAAAAGGTAAATATCATGTTCATTCCCCTTCTTAGTCTGTGTCACTGTGAATCACTGAAGATTTAAGACAAACTCCAACTTTTTGGAAGCACGATCAAGTATATCTGAACCATTTCAAGTAAGCATTTGTTTCAAATACACGTACATGCTACGACTGTAAAAATGAATAGTTGAAAACTGTACGTACAGTGCACTCCCGTTATAACGAAATGCCCGGGACCGGCAGTTTTCTTTCGTTATAACGAAATTTCGTTATAACCGAACAAATACAATATATAAAGAAAACAAGGAACCACGTATATATATCATATTATTTTTGCTGAATATTCATCATACACTGGAAAGCTATGTAAAATGTGATGGGATAACTGTATTACAATAATAAACGCAAGTTCCCCTCAGAAACTGTGCGTGACACAAGGAGCGAACACACAGTGGTGTGAAGCGTTCACCCATGCAGAGACGCTATAAATGCTTGTTCCGCTACGTATTTTCGAAAGCAATTCGCATTTCGTTATAACGGAGCACATTTCTTTTGTTTTTCTTTGTCTGTGGCGCTCGGAAAAGACTTCGTTATAACGGAAATTTCGCTATAATCGTGTTCGTTATAAGCAAATTTTGTACCACAGACTTTAATGGTGATAATTTTGGGACCAGAAGAGTCGCTTCGAAATTTCGTTATAACCGTGTTCGTTGTAACGGTAGTGCACTGTATATATATTATATATTTATATTCATATAATGTTACATGAAGGCAGTCTTTTCTTTGTATCAAAGTTTTTTAAACTACAAATTGTCATGTGTCTGATGATAATATTTTTTATGAAAGCACAAGCTTAGCTGCCTTGGAGAACAGGGACTACTATGTAGACAACAACATTTTCTTTCTTTTTTTTTTTGTGAAATCTTTTGCCAGATTGATGCTTGAGAACGATGCTAGTCTGTAGCAACCAGAAATATTTGCAGTATGAAACTTCCACAAATTTGAGCTGATGACCTTTTTTTGGTGAATTGCCTCTGGAATTTAATGCGTTGTGTAGACCTAACCTTTCACAGACATTTTACTTTTGCGACTCCTGTCTCCTTGAGAAATTATGCATGAGAAAATTTCTGGTTTTACAGTAAGCATTGAATGTACGCATATCATTAAAGTGCACAGATGAAATGTCATTCATGCAATTGAAATACCAGGCAAATTCTGTAAACAGCATTGATTGCTTTCTGGCTTTTCTCCTCACAGACGTCTTAGCCATGCTTGAGAGATTTCATTTGGCATATACATGTAGGTCCTACATGTTCAATGAAAAGACAGTTAAACAGAACTCTTCCTCATCAGAAACTGTCTTTGATTTTATGACTTTTGACTGGAGGAAATTCAGGTGTACGATTAATAACTCGCAAATCCAGTAGGGGACAGCACCTGAAAGTCAATCACCACATATAATGCAACCTGCATGTGACAGGAATGGAATCCCGAGAACGCTTTCATTGTTTTGTGGCATTTGGAGGCGTGGTTGTGCGATTGTAGTAGAATATGTGAACTTGGCTCGCTGTTGACTGAGTGGGGCATGCGAATATGGCCCATAAAGAGTTAAAGCCTCAGAGGGGTGTTCTTTCTGGCCAGAAATGTCAGAAATACCATGGTATTACTTGAACTGAAATACTGTGGTATCTATAACTGTGGTATCTCAGCAATTAGAACAGTGACAATAAATTACAGATCTATATATGGAATAATTCACCAACTCAAATTTGATTAGATAGAAATTTCAGCTGATGAGTAATATTTAAATACAGTAGTATCCTGTACACTTCTGTGGAAGAAAACAGCTTCACAACAGATACATGTACATGTAGTTTGTGTGGTAGTGGAGTAGAAATGCATAGCAAATTGCAATGTGATACCAGGAAAGTTATTCCCTCAATATCATGATAATTCTAATGTGAATGCACCTATCGTTGATTTCTCTCAGACACTTGAAGAAAGCAAGTCTGGCTTCCTAGTTGGGGATTCCTTGACGATGGCAGACTTCACATTCTATGATCCACTCTCCTACATCAATGAGATTCCCAGAGTGAAACATGAATTAGATGCTTTTCCAAAGTGCAAGGTATGTGATTTTTTATTGATCCTTTTACTGAGGTAATGTCAAGGTATGGACATACACATGAAAATCTTCAGCTGGATAAAGGAATAATTCCCCATCTGCAGATGAAACAAAAACCCAGCATTAGTGCTTTACAACGTAGAATACAAGTAATTCTAAAATGTGATTAAGGGATAGAAACGACCACTGTAGAAGTTTGAGTCCATACAATTGATGTTTAGTATTGTTGAATACTCAAAATGTGATCAATAGTTATAATAAAAATGTTTCGAGACTAAACCGTATGACAGTTATGGTTTATTGAGAAAAATACTGATATTGTATATGGTAGGATGTTTTGTGATTCATTAGACCTACTACACATATGGATCAAATGTGATATCTTGAACATTTTTTTAAATCACTGCTCCCAAAGGGATGGTTAAACAGGACCTTTAAGCATCATGTGAATTATAAAAAGCTGGTAACAATAAATGAAGTACAAGATGTTTTTCTCCTTTTTGTTATACCCCCGCCAAACGAAGTTTGAAGGGGGTATATAGGAATCAGCGGACGGTCGGGCGGTCGGTCGGGCGGTCGGTCGGGCGGTCGGTCCGTTGCAAATCTTGCGTCACGAACTACTTCCTCAGTTTTCAACCGATTCCCATAAAACTTGGCACAGATGTGTGCCTTGGGTTGTAGATGTGCAAGACGTATTTTTTGACAGTACCCAAAAGTATGTTGCCATGGTAACGGCATATTATGGGCAAAAATGGGTACAAATCTTGCGTCGCGAACTCCTCCCACAGTTTTTGATCAATTTTTATGAAATTAGGTACAGATGTTCCTCTGAATATGTTAATGTGCAAGACACATATTTCCGCAGTGGCAAAAAGTGCGTTGCCATGGTAACGGCATGTTATTGGTAAAATATAGGGCAAAATGCTTCATGGCAAAACTGCTTCATCAGTGTTCTTCCAATTCTCATGGAATTCATATTGAATGTTTGTCTTAGGATATAGGTCAGCATGACACATTTCTTGACAGTGACAAAAAATATGTTGCCATGGTAACAGCTCACATATTATGAGCCAAAATGATGGAAAATTTTGTGTTGCAAACTACTTCCTCAGTTTTTGCCCAATTTCCATGAAACTTGGTACAGATGTGTGCCTTTGGTTGTAGATGTGCAAGACGCATTTTTTGACAGCACCCGAAAGTACGTTGCCATGGTAATGGCATATTAATGGCAGAAGATCAAGGAAAGATCTTGCGGATTTAACTACTTCCTCAGTTTTTTGACCAAAGCTTATGAAATGTGGCACACACCTTGATCTTGGTGGGAAGATGTGGAAGACATATTTTTCAGACGTGTCGGAAGCTGCGTTGCCATGGTAACGGCATATAAATGGCAGAAGATCAAGGAAAGATCTTGCGGATTGAACTACTTCCTCTGTATTCGACTGAAGCTCATGAAATGTGGCACACACGTTGGTCTTGGTGGGAAGATGTGCAAGACATATTTTTTGGATGTGTCGGAAGCTGCATTACCATGGTAACGGCATATTAATGGCGGAAGATCAAGGAAAGATCTTGTGGATTGAACTACTTCCTCAGTTTTTGACAAAAGTTTATGAAATGTGGCACACACAATAGTCTTGGTGGGAAGATGTGCAAGACATATTTTTCGGACGTGTCGGAAGCTGCGTTGCCATGGTAACGGCATTTAAATGGCAGAAGATCAAGGAAAGATCATTCCTTGGATAAGACTGTCGTCACAGGGCGGGGCTATTAATCACCTTCAGTGATATTTCTAGTTTTATTTGAAGGACATATCTCCTTGGTGCACCAGGGGATATGAATACATTAATAAAGGTCATTAAAAGCTGAAAAAAGATAAGACACTTTCAAATTGAAAATCATACATCTCTCTGTGGTTAATGGTCAGTTGCCCATTTCACAGAATGACTGTGCTTTGGCAACATTTACACAATCCTGTGTTGCTATGTATAAGCATTTTATCTTTTGTTGACATTTAAGTTGATATTGATTTATGTTAATCATATTCAATCTGGTCCACCATTAAATTGACAGAGATTCAAAGTGTAGAATAAGTCATGTTCAAAACTGAAACAAATCCAGTCACAGTGTGATTGTTTCCCGGTTGTTTTATTTTTTTTAACGCAAATGTCTGAACTATTGATCCATGCTTCTAGGAAGTAACTGTAATACATTAATGAATGTCTGTGTTTTTTCACAGGCTTACATCGAGCACTTCTCCAGTCAGCCAGGTCTCAAGGAGTACCTAGCCAGCCCTCGGCGCCATCCTCCCCCGGATGCAGCGTATGTGAAAGAAGTCAACCTCGTCCTCAACTGGTGAAAGGATGCTGTGTGTCTCTTCTGCCTTGTGTTCTTAATTATCAGAGTAAGCCTAATACAATACATGAATGTGGAAAGTCCATATTGTGTGAAATTTCGTAGAGTCGTGGAATCATAGCAGTCAAATGCCAATCTTGATGGAAAAATCATGCTTTTGGGAAAATTTATTTTATCTCTAGATTATGGCCTGAATTATTCTGAGGTATCAAGGCCAAGTAAATAAAACTTTCTGTTTTCAATAATTATATATGATGATGTATTTTTACCAGGGTTACATTCTCATGAATTTTTTTCTGAGTGATTACAGTATATTTGATACCAATTTATGTTGAAAATATAAGGTCAGTGAATGCAGTAACCGTGCCAACCCACCCTAAGAATTGGTGTGAAATCCAGTTTGTGTCAGCTGATGTACACATGGATTCGTAGTATTAATGTTATGATTGGCAGATATCAGTTTTTAGCTCACCTGAGCCAAAGGCTCAAGTGAGCTATTGCGATCGCCCTTCGTCCGGCGTCCGTCGTGCGTCGTCCGTCGTCCGTCGTGCGTCGTGCGTAAACTTTTTACATTTTCATCTTCTTCTTGAAAACCCCAAGACCGATTTTCATCAAACTTGGCAGGTAGCATCCCTAGGGGGTTAGGAACTCAATTTGTTAAAATGGGCACCATGCCCCACCCAGGGGGCCCCCAGGGGGGCCCAAACCCCCCAAAATTAAGGAATCTGTAAAAATCTTCTTCTCTAGAACCAGAAGTGATAGAGCTAAGTTAATACTATGAGTTAGTACATTGATGACTGTAGTTTCAAGTTTGTTCATGGCAGAATCAGGGGTGCCCCCTTGGGACCCAGGGGAGGGGGGTGGGGAAGGGTTCTAATGGGGCCTAAATTGTACATTTTCATCTTCTTCTTGAGAACCCCATGATCCATTTTCACCAAACTTGGCAGGTAGCATCCCTAGGGGGTTAGGAAATCAATTTGTGAAAATGGGCACCATGCCCCACCCAGGGGGCCCCCAGGGGGCCCAAACCCCCCAAAATTAAGGAATATCTGCAAAAATCTTCTTCTCTAGAACCAGAAGTGATAGAGCTAAGTTAATACTATGAGTTAGTACATTGATGACTGTAGTTTCAAGTTTGTTCATGGCAGAATTAGGGGTGCCCCCCTTGGGACCCAGGGGAGGGAGGGGGTGAGGAGGGGTCCTAATGGGGCCTAAATTGTACATTTTATCTTCTTCTTGAGAACCCCATGACCTATTTTCACCAAACTTGGCAGGTAGCATCCCTAGGGGGTTAGGATCTCAATTTGTTAAAATGGGCACCATGCCCCAACCAGGGGGCCCCCAGGGGTCCCAAATCCCCCAAATGAAGGAATCTTTATAAATCTTCTCTAGAATCAGAAGTTATATATAGAGCTGAGATAATACTATGAGTGAGTACATTAATGACTGTAGTTTCAAGTTTGTTCATAGGAGATCCAGGGGTGCCCCTCTTGGGTAGGGGGGGTGGTGGTTGGAAGGGTCCAAATGGAGGCCTGAATTGTACATTTTCATCTTCTTCCTGAAAACCTCATGATGGATTTTTGTCAAACTTGGCAGGTAGCATCCCTAGGGGGTCAGGATCTCAATTTATCAAAATGGGCACCATGCCCCACCCAGAGGGCCCCAGGGGGCCCCAATCCCCCCAAATTAAGGAATCTTAAAAAAATTGGGCCCTTATTGTACATTTTCATCTTCTACTTGAGAATGCCCGGTCAAATTTTGGTAGAGCTGTGTGTACTTTAGATTAGTGACTGCGTGAAAGGTGAACTTGCGATACTCAGGTGAGCGCTAGACCCGCGGGTCTCTTGTTATCTTTACATGACGTGAATTCAGTTTTTATCTTTACATGACGTGAATTTGAAACTGCCATCATTTGTTCATTTCTGTGCCAAATAGTATTCTTAAGATAATGTTTTTACATGATCAAAATTTTCATTGTATTAACATGGAAAACTTTAGGAGATTCTAGTGAACATAAACATAATTATCTGCTTTTATGTAGAAATCAACTCCTAGAAGTTTTAATTTAAGTTAATTTTAGAGTGAAAAGAAGGGAAGAAGTGTCTAATGAATCCTGGGTCAATGGAGATTTTTTTTTTTTTTTTTTTTGGGGGGGGGGGGGGGGGGAGGGGTAGGATAACTGACAGAAACTTCTATAGAATCCATTTAAAACTTGGTTAAGGGCTCATGGAATTAAAGCAGAGCTGGTTTTGAGGCAAGTAGTTGATGCAGGGAACAAGTGGATCTGAAATATTTGGATGGATAAACCATTTCTTTTGTCTAAGGGGTATCACATGCCCACATTGTGTTGTCTGTCTTTGTGCGAGTGTGTGTGTATGTGTTCAGTAGTCATGTCATCAGTTTTGACCTGAAATTGAAAGGTCAAGGTCATTTTATGACATTTTACGGGCAAGCTCAAAGTCCTTGTGCTTCTGTCGCTTCTTGTGTGAAAAACATTATTCACCATGTCCTACTCTCAAGACTTAGTCATTAATTAAAGCAGGGTACGTTATATTCATGCGGTGAGTCTTCTTGGAGACCCGTGAATCTCTCATTTGACAGTAGAGGCCATGAATTGCCTTCAAATCATTTAATAGCACAACATAATGGTTAGCAGTCAAATGACAGGTGTATATTGCATGCTGGCTCTTTCTTTGCACCTGGTACATCTATTGTAATTACAAATCTTTTGAACATATTACAGAGGTACAGCCAAAAAAAAAGTAAGAAAGAAAATCAAAATGAAACAAAACAACAAAGAACAAACAAACACTGATATTTAAAAAAAAAAATAATGTTATTTTGTTTAGATACAGTTGACTCTCCTGTAACAAATTCCTTGGGACCAGTAAGAGTATGTTGTGAGGACAGTATTTTGTTGTACCAGGGTTTGAAAAACAAAACTGTTTTAAAAAATAGTGAACTTATGAGTAGGGCAGATGAACATACCTGTGGTACATTGTACCATGATATAATGAGAGCTTGTTATATCAGAGTTTTTGACCTCAAGTCCCCACCTTGTCAGCTGCCTCAGGGATTGTCAGCCTCTACCTGGTGATGATAATATTGAGTTTGATGCGACTCTTTAAATTTGAAAAGTGATTTTCTTCATCATTAAAGAGACAGTGAATTGAAGAAAAAGCTTGCAAGCCTTTTCTTTGTGTGATAGGAGGAGAATGGTGGATTCAAATGCATGCTGTTGGGTTTGATTGTTCGACTGTGTCAAGGGTCAAATGAGAACAGTCCCTTTATATGAAATAGCTTCTTCATCAGGTTGAAACTCGATGAAAGTCAGTATTGTCACATGAATCAGAGTATGTTAGTGTATGTGCTTTACTGAATTTTCATGGAGTCAAAATTCTTACTGTAGTCCCATCAAATTTGATGAACTGAAGCTGAATAGAGAGAATGAAGAGGAAATATTGTAGGAGAGATCATATGATTGCACGTTTATGTGTCTGTGTGTGTGTGCGTGTGCTTTTGTGTCTCTACTTCTGTTCATGTGTCAGATACTTCACGTGGTGAGTAAAGCAAGGTTAATGAGGTACAATCTATCCCCGTTCCATGTTCTCAAATAAATATGGATTTAATCTTCAAAATAATACACATGTACACAAACAAGTAAATAGTAGTTTTGATGACACGGTGACAGTGATAATGTTGATCACATCAAGTTTTGGATGGCTTACACTGTACAGTTTACAGTTCCGCCTGAGTCGTTGCTTCTGTGCAGTAATGTTTTGTAATGCCATGTGTGTATATATAACATATACAAGATACATACACACACACACATAAAGATATAGCACTTTGCACACTAATTAGCCTTGTATCAGCAGACTAATAGGGAAAGAAGGGGCAAATGTTTAGCACTATTATGTTCATTTTTCTAATGATTCTAATATACAGATACATGTACACATATATTCGTTTTATTATCATTATCATGTCATTCGACTGATTCAAATATGGAAAAAAAATCAAACCAACTGCTAAATAAAGGGACGACAATTTCAGATCATAGACGAGAGGCGTAACTCAACCTCGGGTGGGCCCCGTTGTGTAAAACAGTGGTAACTTTACAATTAATGGTAACTCTTCAGTCAATAGTAATTACCATAGCAACGCTATTCCATAGCTTATCGAAGCTAAGAAATCGCTGATGGCTACTGTTGTTTGCAAAGTTACCGTTGATTATAAAGTTGACACAGTTTTATGCAACCTGGCAGCGTGTAGGTTTGGAGCAGGTCCATAAAATCAATGTTTAAAGGCAGGTATATCAGCATCAGAAATATGTACTGTTATACAAACATTTCATGCTGTCATTTATTTGAAAAAAGTGAGGTCATGTTTGAGAAATGACACTGAAAACATGTCGGAATATATTTGTGGAGGTTAAAAGAATGGCCTGTTCCCAAATCTTACTTATAAAACCGAAAGAGAGACATAGAAAGGAAGTCCAGTTGTATTGATGTGTTTTCCCAGTCATTAGTAATCATGAAATTTGTTATTTTGCAAGATACTGATTTTTATTCTGTCTTTCATTTCACATTGAAAACGGAAATAATCAACCTTATCAAGTTGATTTTAAAAAATGAGAGAAAAGAAAACGATTTTCAGAATCTAATTTCTCCTATTTGCCGAGAATGAGGTTCACCTCCTTCAAATACTGGTCGGTCGGCGGAGGATGCCGCCTGGGGCTGGACAGGTATTCCGAGAGACCGGGTTGTCTCGAGAAGTGCTCGATGAAGGCCTAAAGAAGTGAATATACAGGGTAAAGGTTAATTAGGCAATATGAAGAAGAAAGAATACAGTATTAAAAAATCGTAATACCAGGAATGTCATTTGAACATTGCACGTATTAACACAAAACATTGACTTCCTAAGACATTACTGAAAGAGTAAAGGTTTTATTCATTTTTTTTTTGTATTCTCTCTCTCTCTCGCCAGAGATAGGCGTCACCGATATTTGGAGAGTTAACAATCCATACGTATACATTTAAGTATTATGCATTAATTTCCAAAACAGCGGCATATAGAGGCTCTATAATGCCAATAACACACCTATATATTTTAGAACTGAATGCATCGAGCATATCTATAAAAATATAATGAGTTTTCGTTTAGTTTTCGACGAAGGTACAAAGGTGATTGTCCTATAAAGATCTTGTGTAGTGTTCACTCACCCTGCACTTGGGGAAGTCATCCAATTCTTGTTTGATGCTTGGGATTTCATTTATGTAGCTTAGTCCATCAAAGAACATGAAATCTGCGATGGTCAGAGAGTTTCCCACAAGGAATCCAGATTCGCTCTGGGCAAGTGTCTGGAAGGGGAAAATCAGAATACAGTGCATACTGGGTAAAGGCTCATGAACAGACAGTACGCATCTTGTTCTTCTGCGTGTACATAATTATACTTTGTCACACGTGGGCCCCGTTTTATCAAAAGATATAATCGATTATAGATTTCCTTGCCACACCCACACAGGCTGCCATATAGACTTATGACAGAAATAAACGTATAATCAATTATAACTCTTCATAAAACAGGGCCCTGATTTCTTTCCGGAAGACCTTGCTTCACGATGGTGGAGGAAAATTAAGAATCTTCTGTCAAATCCAAATTCAAATGAAATGAGGGAAGAAGCAATATTAGCAAAAAGGGAATATTTTAATTGATTTTTCAAATAAGAAAATTGTAAATGTTATTTGGTTCTTGAATTTGTCTCCTTAATTCTTAAATACTAAATTAAAAGAATGAAATAAAGAAATTGTGTTCATTTGTAATCATCTGTCTGCCTTTATTCCCTATGTCATTTGAAGTTTCAGCTGATAGAAAATTCTAATTTCCCCCTTTAGTTTCCCACTTTGTTTTTGTTTGAGGTTTCAAGAGGTAAAGAGAACAAAAACTTATATTTGCTATTTCATTCATGTCTCTCATTGTGACTGGTTGTTTGTAACCATTGTTATCTTGAAGGGCATTTGCAAATGAGAGACAACATATCAATTTTTACAGTTTTTACTTTTGTGCCTTGGAGGAAAAAGCGAATGTGTTCACTCATGTGTAAATTTTGCCTTTGTTTTGACTTGCTAGGTTGATAACCAATTAAATGGTCTTGAATACTGTATGGTGTATAATGCGTTGATTTCATCAAAATCTTCTATGAAAAATTTGAAACCATCTAGCAAAAGTTTGAAATTCAAGAGTATTTTTCTATTTGTTTTTGTTTGTTTTGCTTTTGTTTTTGTTTTTTGGCTGAGTGTACATATTCTGTTGCCAGGACAGGATGATTTTTTTTTTTCCAGGACGGCTCCAGCAGAGTCCGGGGAAAGTCTGCAAGTTTGAGAATTTAATGAAAATATGCCAACTAAGGATATCAAAAATATTATATTCAAAACAGTTACAGGATGAAAGATGTTGACATAACTGAGCTTCGTACTCAAATATCTTACGGGGTGTGTACCGCATATCACGGAATCAATGTGGATGCACACACGAACTAATACACACATCCGATGAATATGGCTGAATACCCTGCTCGATAGTTGTTGTAAAGTGCTAAAATAAAAAGAAGTAGATCTAGTGAATTATAGTGTTTTTCATTACTGAAGTATTTTCATAACAAGGAACATTTTATGGACCTTCATCTCTCTTCTGAGCAGTAATATTTTCCTCCGTTTTCACTGGCCATGCAAATATCCAGAACGCTGGATTCCAGTTTTCAATCTGTTGCCATAAAACAATTCGACGGAAGAATGCCTTGTTTGAAGAATTACGCAGTACCCGCTGCATGTTGAAGGTTAAGAACCAGCACTAGCTGTCGTGCTGAAGCTCGGTGGTCTATAGTGGATAAGACGCCTGTCCGGGGATCAGGAGGTCGTAGGTTCGAATCCTTCTCGCGTATGTATGCCCATGATTTCTTTTGCTATGGCTACTACTACAACTCTGATCAATTCAGTGCTTATTTACGTCGATGTCGGACAATTTGTCAATCGGTTGCAATTAAAAAAAAAAAAAAAACGACGGAAGAATTTCATCGAATTGAAAAGCAAAATACCTTTTCAAAGATTGGAAGATGATATTTCTTGATTTCTTTGATGCCATATTGTAATACTTCCTCCTGCTTCTCGGGTGGCGTGAACTTGAATCCAGTCACCCTCATCTGAATGTCTCGAGCGCCATCGCATAGCATGTTGACCCTAGATGCATGCAAGAAGTCGGAAAATAATGAGCCACAAAGTGAGTTTACATCGAGAGAGATGCATTAGGAAAATACAGACTTTTAGATGATGTTAAAAGAAAAATGGTATCTATAAGAAAAAAATATGTTCATGCAGATTGCAAGTTATAATGAGAGATAAGGCTAATATGCTACTGAATTACTGTCTACAAATCATGTATTAATGGAGAAGCACTCCCTTCGAATAATTTAATGCCACTGTCACTTATACTTCATTAGGCGTTTCCACATCAGCCCGATGTTTCGAAATAGCGCGCTATTTTCTGACTTGGGAAATTAAAAAATATCTCGAGCTTGGATTTTTATCGGGCTGATGTGAAAACGCCTATTGTGTCAAATTGCTTTTTTTTTTTTCGTCTTTCAAATACTGTGAGGTATGACATGCTTCCATACTAACAGGTGTAAGATGTGATCACGTGACCCAATGCCCAAACGCCGACTTCATGTCAGGGCATACAATACCTCTCATTTAATTTCCTACCCGTGTAAAGGGCCTATCTCACTGGGGGAGACGTCGCGACGTCGCCGCGACTAAGCTACCGCGGCTTTGTCGCGACTATTTAAAGGAGACGTTGCGGAGGCGTCTCCGACAACAACTGGAGACTGGAAGAAGTTCTGAAAAATCGAACATGTTCGATTCTCTTGCGCCAGTCTCCTGGAGATGTCGCGGAGACGTCTCCGCGACCACTCCGCGACCAGCGAGACTCCAGTCGTCACCAGGTCGTCACCTAGTCTCCAAGCCAATGAGATACCCACTAGAGATGGCTGAAGTCCGCGACGTTTCTGAGATTTCTCCGAGACCTTGCGGACACCCGTGGCGACCAACCCGTGACGATGTGGAGACGTTGCGGCCGTGACGTCCTCGCGACGTCCTCAGGACTTCCGGATGAATAAGCTGTCTTCTTGTTTGTTGATATTTTGGAAAGCGCCCTGGAGTTGCCTTTTTGGTGAGAGCGCGAGCCTTATATTTTTTTTTTTTGTCTTTCGAGTTGCACGAGTCGCCGCGACTGATCAGGCGCGTTTCCTCCAGTAATTAGGACCCCTTACAGATGACAGAGGGCCGAAAAAGAACCTTCAGTTCATAATAATTAAATCTTGGGTGTCTTTCTTCGCTTTTATTATAATATGGCCAGTAGCTGAAATTATATCATGTGCATCACGACTAAAGCTCTGTGTTTTCTCTTCTCACCAAGCCTGGTCGTCTTCACTCTGTGCTACGAAGCCCGCCTTCTTGCAGACATATTGCGGAATGCTCCTAATCCCTGTCAGGTTTTGTCCGTCCATCTCCAGGAGGGGAACTTGATTGAACCTCAGCTTCCCATCTGGGATATTAACATAAAAAGAACAAAAAACACTGAATTATATCAATAGTCATAATGATTATGATGATATAATAGCAGTAACATGCAGGGGATCGGGAGGGGGCAGCCCCCACCCCCACACTTTTGACTCTTCAAAAACCAAGCAAGCAAACAAACAAAGCAATCCAATTTTACGTGTCGAACGGGGTGGGGGTATCATTGGCCTTACCTTACCCCTCACTTACTCCCCCGCTAAAACAAAAACAAAACTTTTAGGTCCCTCTTTATGTGACATGCAACTTAGTATAAGAAAAGTTTAAATTGTGATATGAATTTGTCCTAATCAACCATATCTCTCTATAGCCAATAGGCATACAAAGTTTAAGCGCATATGGGTTCGCTTTCGCCACATATCGACTGCAAGGCCATATCATCCGACCTAGGTAGCTTATAATCTCCTGAGAGGATGAACATAGTATTTTAACTGGAGGGAGAGGATGAAACGCCGAACTGAGGGGAATGGTTTTCTTCTTATACGCGCAATGTTGAACTTTGCTTCCAGTTTTAAAATCTGAGCTCTTTGGTTCTACATGCGAAGGTATGAAATCAGTCTGAAGATACTTTTCATAAAGGTATCTTGATGAGAACAGTCAATGCACCTGTTGCAAATGTTGCACAGACTTACGTCGTATTTCAATTTTAATCACCATATACACTGCAAAAAGTCCGGTGTTAAATATGTAACACCGAGCTGATATTAAATTTTCGGTGCTCATTTTTGGTGTGAAATTAACACCTCCTGGTGTCACTTCAATGTATGAAACTGTTTTTTTGAATAGTTACTTTTTACTGTTTTTCTTGTTGATTTTGAACTTTAACAAAAACGATCAAGAACTTTCCAATAAAGTACTTGATTTTTTTTTATAAAAAAGGTGTGAAAAAATTTACACCACAGTAACACCTAGTTGGTTGGTGTGGTCTCTTATTGAATCTAGGCGGGTGTTATACCATTGACATTAACACCAGCAATATCAACCCAACACCATGTGTCAATGTTGAATTAACACCAACGCAGTGTCAGAATATCACCAGCTATACAATGTCAAATTAACACCACGAAGTGCCAGGGGAACACTTTTCAACACCATCACAAAGTACTTTCTACACCTTGAGGTGGGGTCCTCTATTGACACTTGATCGGTGTTAAATTCAACACCCATGGTGTTAAATCTAACACCGATGTTTTTACAGTGTAATTAGGATGATTGCAGTTTCCCTGGTAGCAATCAGCTTACTGCCAATTAGCTAGTATGCATGCATGTATTTAACAGTGTTTATAGTTTTTATATAAGCAGACACCTGAAAATTTCTAAATGATTAGTTAATCAGCGAATGAGTTAGTAAAGTGGAGCCAAGGACATTTTCCAGGCTCGTTACCTTTGATCAGCTGCAGAAACTCGTCTCTTGATTTTAGGTACACGTCGTCAAACTAAAGAGAGATTAATGTCAAATAGAAGTTAACATGACGTAATATATAGGTTGAATATATAGTATTAACAAATTTGAAATATTCAATTTTTGCTCTCTCTCTCTTTCTCCCTCTCTCGCTCTGTCTTTCTCTTTCTCAATCTTTACGAGTGTAATATCTCTATCTATACATTTTGTTTCATTTTTGGTCAATCTCAAAAGTTCAACTTTCAAATTTTGCAGTCACTTCTTGCAGACATTCCGCATAACTACAGCTTTTATTGTTACGACAAGCATCACTCGACAATTAAGTGTTGACATCCCTTAGTTGGAAAGTGTTAAACTTTTCTTTTCAACATTTCCCTGTTAATTGAGTCTACAAAGAAAACTGTCAGCAATTCTGTGTCTGCCTACTTAGATTATAAGAATTCTTATGACTCGCACATAAAACTATTCATCACCTGGTGTATACCTTCACACACAACAGACAGGGACTGCAGACCCCCCCCCCCCCCCCCGCACACAGACGCACACATGAGTACATACAGAAAAAAAAAATCACAAAAAAAACTTTCCGCCCGGAGATTCTTGTCACAGGAGGGGAGGGATGGATTAACCATTGACCCTTGACCAAATCACGAGCATTGCCCTTGATATATGAGATACAAGACTATGTGACCGCATATGGAAGGTACAATTCCTATACACACGTGTGTTCCGAGTGAGTAAGAATAACGCATATTATACAGAGATTGATATGCAGTCGAATAATGTACATGAATATACAACCCACAAACACAGCCACGCCTGCATGCACACGACTCACATGCACACACAGGCTTTCTATATATTTACACATATTATGTGTAATGAACATGCCATTACACGAATATCAATTATTTACGATGCGAGAGATATCACGAACATTAAGTATTTGATAAAATTAATTGTTCGTAGGATCTAATAATACTGACGCCTGCCGTGATCGACGATTTTAACAAAAAGTATAGGCCTATTAATCATTGCAAGCAGGGAGGTACCTCCCTGTTGCAAGCATGCGTCTCCTGTCGAATTTATGCAAATCCGCTCATACCCGTCTCTCTACAACGAAAGTAGTCGTTTAGACTGCAGACCTATGCCTATATACACTCACTTTGCAATTCGATAGGATGTCAAAGTTCACTCTTACCTCAATTTTTGCTGCAGATAATGCAAGTCTTGTGACCTCTGCGAAACCACGACCATCAAAGTACGTTAGCCGAGGTTTTTGACCCGCCATAACTTCTGTTCCTGGTATTAATTATCCTGCTTTGAATGTGATTCCCTTACGAGGTATAAAGCTGAACGAGTGGATTGCCAGTCATGTTTAGTGCGGAGGGGAAGTCGTTAAAGTATGTGCGTTTGTAAATTTTCCAAAGTCATGGCTATGATCCAATTGTGAACACCACAGTGCACTCCACTCTCTCGACATTGCTAGGGAATGAAAGAAAATATCTTGCCGACAACGCAGAACCGCCTACTGTTGCGGTTTTCACTTCATACATGTATTATGATAGAGTACTCGCACACATGCATTTTGTATGCATGACATCTATCAAATACAAAAACCATGCACCCCAACTTGCTTCCTGTCATTTTTTTTCTACATGTACTTGCGCATGACGCCTGTGTCATCGACCGTGAACGCAGATGTTCAAGGACAGTTCTATCATACAACCTTGTGTAACCTTGCCTATATAATAAGGGATGATATAGTTTTGGTTTGAGATGGGGATTCAGGTTTTAACTTTTTAACTTTAAAACCACGTATATTAAGGAGCTTACAATTCTAAGAGAAACTCCAAGTTTATATGATGAAAATCGGTTTTAAGATCATCGGCTGAGATATCCAAAAACAAAGTAAAACAAAGTTAAAGTAAAGATGGGTCCCACCTTTTATTAGGACTCTTTGTTTTTGGATATCTCAACCATTTCAAAACCGATTTTCATACACTTTCTTTGTTTTTCCTCGATATTTATTGATTTCATTCGAATCATTCATAATTAACCCATTCTTGGTGTACATGAACAAAAACAATACAAATACAATTCAAAACACAAAACAAATAAATTTTTCAATTTGTGCTGCAAATAATCTCTATTCAAAATGAACAACTCGATTATGAATCAATCCCACTGATAATATTTTTCTTCACGAGAAAATATTTGATATGACAGTGTGCCAAACATATTATATACCTCGAACATCGTACGCTGCATAACTCATACACACACCCAAACATACACTCAAACACACACACGCGCGCACGCACACACACACACGCAAACACACATACACACACACACACAAACGCTCACGACACGCACCTTGTAGTTTTGGGTGAGCAGTCCTTTATGTTCCTCAAATTCATCAAGACATCACTTCAGAAAACGAAAGACAATAATGCGGATACTTGGACTAAATTCAAAATGTATTACTCCATGCAGTGTCTCATAGCGCACAGTATCACATGGGAGAGACTGTTTGTATATGTTAGTGTGATTGGTTGATTGTCTGTATATACTTGTGCTCGTGAATCAAAATATTTTACAATTATTTTGTTTCGCACTTACTGAGTAAGGCAGATTTTCACATCTTAATTATGTGCTCCGAGTTGAAGGTGTCGACTTTAATCTTCAAGTGAGTGTCGCAAATAAATGGTAATTATGACGGTAATGATAATGCTGATAATAACAAGAACTATCGAGCTAAAGTCCATCTGATTTTGTGCTCCAGTTGAGGAAATCATAGTAACATAATATACTAAATACAATAATATATAAAAGATATTACATTCAATTGGGTATTTAAACAGCAATTCAGAAGAGCATGATTGACAGTTTTTTTTGTTTTGTTTTTTAATAGATAAATCTTTGCTCTCTGCAGTAGCAGATTAGAAAATCAAAGAGTACCTCCCTGATGTGTTTGCATTTTTTTTTGTATCCCTTGATCATTTGAATTGAATTGGATTGATTTGAAATGAATTGAATTTAAATGAAATTGAATTGAACTGAATTGCATTGAATTGAATTGAATAGAAATGAATAGATTTCCCCACACCTTCCCACACGTCATTTAGACATGTTAACGCATGGTTATCTGCATTGAACACATACCAATAACGTTTATACCCTAGCCAATGATGATTATAATAGGGATAGAGGGCAGGAGAAAAAAAACCCATAACAAAACAAAACATGCGGGCACAGTTCTTCCGTTTTCAATGCTGGCTTACAAAAAAAAAAGAACTACATTCATATCATCTATCTATAACTATAAAACATATAATGAACCCCCCCCCCCCCCAATAGCATTCATTTTTCTCTATTTGTCGAGAACGAGTCGCACCTCCTTCACGTACTGGTCGGTCGGCGGAGGGTGCCGCCTCGGGCTGGACAGGTATTCCGAGAGACCGGGTTGTCTCGAGAAGTGCTCAATGAAAGCCTGGAGATGTGAATACAATGTGAAGGTAAATCAGTCATTGATCAACATAATGCATACCTGCTCTACATTGACTTACATAAATGCATAGAATAGACTTACATACACGTGTATCTGTATTTTGTGTGTTTCATTTTAAGAAATGCACATTTGCACACAAGCAAATGCCCAGCAATCACTCATAAACATCATATCGATGATCCATCGGCAGTAAACCATCTTCAGTCTCACATTAATAATACAAACTACACGCATAAAGCTATAGTTTAAAGCTATAGGCCTACCAACATGCACACTTGCAAACATGGTCCTCCAGCTCCTTACCTAGAATACTTTGTTCAGTTCAATGATTTCAACCTGCAAGCATGGCAAGAGAAGGAATTTTGACCACGGCAGCATACTGCTTTTTGATTGCCGTCATGGTGATTTATTCTAGAAAATATATTTATTGATCGACTTTCATCAAGTGTTATTGACCATTCATGACCTTATCAGTGGTCAAGTATTGTTTTCTTTGAGGGCCTGTTTGAATATACACCAACGTAACGGTCAGTAAAGCAGATTGTCACATCAAACATGTCCAGCGAGGAATTGCATACAACTGGACCGTCCGAGGCATGGACATAAACACAATCACAAGTCAAGTTCATTTGGATGAAGTCCGTATCTATACATGGAATAATAAAGACAGAAATACTATATAGGCCTACTAATTGGCCTTCTCTCTCCAGAAATGCAGTACAGCATTCATTTGCAGTAGACGGGGAACTGTGATACCAACTTACAATACACTCAATTCGGGACTGAATACACAAATAATTGTAAAGACTGTGAAGTCGTTGCTGTGTTGGATTAAAAAAAGGTACAAAGGTGACTTAGTATCACTATTGAGAATAACAGAGCTCTTTGTATACGGTTCGCTCACCCTGCACTTGGGAAAGTCGTCCAATTCTTGTTTGACGCTTGGAATTTCATTAATGTAGCTTACTCCATCAAAGAACATGAAATCTGCAATGGTCAGAGAGTTTCCCACAAGGAAACCAGACTCGCTCTGGGCCAGTATCTGGATGGAAAATTTAAACAGGATATGACAAAACAAACCAAAATCAAAATCGACTGATAAACATCTGGTTTGTAAATCCTGTTTTTCTGTATGCTTTGTTAGTTTAAATATTTTCTCACGCGAGATTGATAGAATGACGAAACTGATGATAATACCGTATAGGAAAAATGAGAAAAATTAATGATTATAAAAAAATTATCACGAAAATGTCAGGGAAATCAAAACACATCATTAATGGTTATGATGAACAGGGAATGTGATGAAATCCCCATTAACATAAATTCCAAATGTGCATATCTTTTATGTTTGTGTTATCTAAAACCCCGGTCACACAGCGCTTTACGGCTTAATCACGGCCAAAACACGTCAAAAAGTGGTCTCCCGTGAAGCAGACGATGTTGTTCGCGTTGATGTCGAGTTTAAAGACAAGCTACGGTCGATTTATAGACGTGGCAGAACGCGGGGAAAAATCGGAACGGTGTCGGACGCAGTAAAAAGTTTTGAACTGCTCAAAATTTTATTCCGCGGACAACTACGGGCGGCACATGTGGTAAAGACGTGCAACACACGTGAAACACACGTGATAATTCGTGTTCCGGCAGTGATTAAAACTTGAGGAGACGCGGTAAAGACGCGAAAGTTTAGCGGTCTGTCACGGGCAGAGCACGGTCATCTGACGCGTGTTACGCGTTGGTATCACGGGAAATAGCGTGTGTTTAGCGGCTTATCGCTGACAAATGGATTTTTCCGCGCACACACACGTGGCTGGACGTGGTTAGCCGTGCTTAGGCAGTGCTTCAGCAGTGGAACAGCCGCCAACGGCCATACCCCGTACGGCCCGTACAAAGCAAACCAAAATTGACCAAAAAATTACCACTTACGACCACGTCCACCAGATTTTCATAACTTTTTGTACGTGATTTGGACGTGGAGTGCTGTGTGACCGGGGCTTTAACACAATCAAAGACAATGCATGTTATGAGCTTAGCTTCCTCTTCAAATATCTTACAGAGCGTGAGCTTCATGCATAACAAGAAATCAGTGAGAAAACACATGCACATTAACCCATTCAGGAATGCACCTGTATAAACTGTTTAACATACTGTAGTTATGAAATCTTGAAGTTAAATTAATAGGCGAAGATCTTATCTCAAGGAATTAAGTAAATGTAGTTTCTCTAATATGAGGTATGTTTTAGAAAACCGTTCCTGCTATGTGATAATTATTTCCCTCAGTCTAACCTGGCCTTGATTAAATTAAATATCACGAGCACATTGTGATGATATTCAGTGTACACAAATTCATATATACATGTTTATAGATACATAATGTGCTTGTGTTTGTATACATACATCATTAATAATTAGGAGAACAGAACTCTAGAAATGTATCATTCTGTCAACACCAACCGTTTATTTACAAAGCACATCATCACTTGACAATTAAAGTCACTTGACAAAGGGCAGGTTGTCCGAAAATTTGAGTGCTTTGTAAATTATTGTTGGTATTGAGCTCTGTTCTCCTTCTTAACTATTGATGCTATCATTTGACAAACACGTGGACAGTTGGACTACGAATTATTTAACAAAAAAGCATGCATATGATTATGTAATTATATATATATATATATATATATATATATATATATATATATATATATATTGTGTGTGTGTGTGTGTGTGTGTGTGTGTGTAAGAAAAGTATACCTTTTCAAAGACTGGCAAATGACGGGACTTGACTTCCTTGACGCCATGTTGCAATACTTCCTCCTGTTTCTCTTCTGGCATGAACTTGAATCCGGACACGCCCATCAAAATGTCCCTTGCACCGATACATAACATTTCAACCCTATGGACAGATTATAACAGCCATGCAACAAGATGAGTTCAGATGACAAGAGATAAAGAAAATTGAACCCCCCTCCCCCCGAAATACATAGACATGACCTTAGAATGAAATAAGAGATCTTTCTTTATCGTTAGAGAAGAGGCTCGTCGTTCTGTTAAGAAAGCATCAACCTAACAAAATTCTGTAATGTCTGTTATTGGTTCTGCCATTTGATATGTTTGATCGGTGTATATCTACAAAATGGAAGGACTATTGATGTCTAGTATACATATATCATAGTGATACATAATCATTATCACCAATAAACAACGCTGTAAATGAGAAGTTCTCCCTTCCATGTATTTTCTTCCCATCGTTGAAGCCGTTGCAAACTTTCATTTTTTGTTTCCACTGTATGTTTTTTTTTTTTTCAATATAAACTGTGGTATACTGTGGTACGTGACTGTACATGCTTGAAGGTATGTATAAAGATTTATGGCAACTGGTGACGAAACTTCGATTTTATCACAGGAAGTGGGTAACGTAACACATACGGGAATACAATCTATCATGTACATTGTATTGACCAAACTGACATACAACTGTATTTTCAACAACTACAGTCTACGTTAAATTTGCAAAACCTCCGGTCCTATATCTAAAACTTTCTTGTCGAATATGCACATTCGCACTTTGCATGCGTGTATGATTCATCGATTACTTATTTTTGTAAGATTTCGAGTATCAAACCCAAAAGTAACGTCAAAATAGAGCATTCAAGTTTTCTTGATCACAATCAGATCTCAGCAACATTTATTTGTTTGTTTTGATTACAACATGTTTAAAGTAGCTAAAACTATATTTGTCATCTCCACAGCTGATTTTGGTAAAACTATTTTGTGTTGTTCCTTTTATCTTGTCTCACATAGCTTGGTCATCTTCAGTCTGTGCGACGAAACCCGCCTTTCTGCAGACATATTGTGGAATGCTTGTACTCCCGATCAGGTTCTTCCCGTCAATCTCTAGGAGAGGAACTTGCTTGAACATCAGCTTCCCATTTGAAATGAGATTAAAAAACAACAACTTTGAATTACACTAATAATCATTATGATGATGGTGATGATGATGATGGTTTTGCTAGTATAGCAGCAACAATGATAGCAATAACAAAAGTATGATAGCAATGATACTGCATGCCACTATAGCAATGTGAAGTACTACTTTTACTTCTACTACACTACTACTACTACTACTATTACTTCTACTACTTTTACTTCTATTGCTATTAATATTGCTACTACTGCTACTACTACTTCTACTATCCTACTACTATGCTATTATACTTTACTACTACTACTACTACTACTACTACTACTATACTACAACTTACTACTACTACTACTACTGCTACTTTTCTACTACTACTACTACTACTACTACTACTACTAGTAGTAGTAGTACTACTACTACTACTTCTACTACATACTAACATAAAAAACATATACGACTCCTTATATTGCTATACCACTACTAAATGTAATGATACTAATGTAGGAGATGTATTAGACATGTTAGATGCAACGCAAGAAAAGTTTGAATTTTGATGTGAATTTACCCTAATCACGCGATAAGAAAAGGAAATGTTTAAAAACTATAATAACTGAGCATTTTATGAAGTGGAGCCAAGAATACTCTCAGGGCTCGTTATATCATACCTTCAATCAGCTGCAGAAACTCTTGTCTTGATTTTAGGAACACGTCGTCAAACTATACAAGGAATTAAAACGAAAGTTAAAATTTTTGCAACGTGATGCAATATTACACGGCATTTATGAACGCATGGGAGGAGTAGATATTAAAACAAAAACATATGTGGAACACTTTTATCTCTCTCTCTCTCTCTCTCTCTCTCTTTATATATATATATATATATATATATATATATATATATATATATACGCTTATGCTGTAGCCCCTCTGTATTATTGTTGTATGTTTTGTTGTACTCTTGCTGTACATTGTACAAAGGCAATGAAGAAGAAAATACAACTTATAATTATGTTTGTACATTGCATGAATGTGTATGTACAATGATGATACAGAAACCAATAAATCAAATCAAATCAAATCAAATCAAAAATATATGTAAATACATATGTGTAATATATATTATATAGGCCTATATGATAATACATGATGTAGAAGCAATATAGAAAATGGAATGGAGTGCCACAGGACGTCATCGAGGCCAATACCATCGACACAGTGTAACTAGGGCCTATAGAAACACGAAAATAACAGTCCAGCCAACACCATTTACATCATCTTATATCTTTTTTTATTTTTGTGTTTATTTGTTGATAGGTTTCATCATTATATTTACCCTTAACAACACAAGACAATAAAAGTTATCAAGAACACAAACTTCTGCAATGAGTGCAACGCTGACCTTCTCCTAGCAAGTGGTAAATCACCTATAGATTGCGGTTACTCAGCTTGGTACAAGAAGATTGTTATTCCACTTACTACATTATAATATATGCTAATGTGATTACAAAGGTAATTGAATCAAAATACGAAAACATAATCTTGTTTGCCAAACAAAATCACCAAACGAAAGTGTAACATATCATTCTCAACTATGTTATAAAGCGACGCCTGCAGTGAAGAGTTATTTCCAAAACTATACTCGACAAGCGTGCGTGTACAATGTTTGTCGAACCGCTCCTATACCCGCCCCTCTGTGATCTAAGTTTCCCCGTACCGTGTCGTAGACGCACTACATTCCTTTCACATTTTAATATACAAAGGATGCCTTAAGTTCGACCTTACCTCAATATTAGCAGCAGATAAAACAAGTCTTGTGATCTCTGCGAAACCGCGACCATCAAAGTACGTTAGCCGAGGTTTTGGCCAGCCATGGCTTCTGTTCTGGCTATTTGAACGTACCTTTCTATGAATGTGACCCTATCGCAGGCATTCAGCACAAATATCGATATACACGTGTAGGTGTACAACGTAAGATGGCAAGGTGTGTGTGTGTAGTCCTGAGCGTATGAAGAGGAGGGGGGGGGGGGGGGGACGGAGGAGGAGGAGGTGGGCGGGTTGGCCCTAATCCATCGCAGGAATATATCCGCTTAAAAAAAGTCAGTGGTATAATCGAAATACTTATGTACACGCACAGTGGCCTCCGCTCTCGTGGCGATTCTCAGTAGAATCATGGAGCTAGTTTGGTAGAATCATTAAATTTCCGACCAAGCTGGTTACGTTATGGTAACGCCAAGAATGTCGAACTTTCAAAGGCACTCTCTTTATAGCAGTGGCGGATCCAGGCCGGGGCGCACAGAGCGCGCCCCTCCCCCATTATTATTTTTTGATAAAAATAAAAGAAATAAAAAGAAAAAGAGAGGGCGTGCGCGCCCCTTTAATTTTGTAAAGCCCCCCCCCCCCCTTTAAATACCGAATTCCTGGATCCACCCCTGATTATTGTACACAAATGCATCATCAAGAAGACCTGCATTAACTCATCTACTGGCGGATATGCAATATAAGAGTATATTATACTCATAGGGTATGTATCCTTCCATTTGCTCCCTCTCATTATTCTACACCCTTGCGTCATCGACATGAAATTACGACAATAATTATGTCGTGTTCGACGGAAACTGCATAAAAATTCGCTTGTGTTGAAACTAAACAACAACGTTACGGCGTACTATGAGGAGACATGCTGCTGGGCGATAATGAAATTACGGACACAAAAAAAAGAGCCAATTGATTATGCAAACATCTTTATGTCGAACTTAAGCTACAGTGACAAACATGGCAGAAGAACAAAAAAAAAATCAGACAAAAGGCATGTAGGTTCTGCAATGTATGTGATGCTGACTGCAAAACAAAACACACAAACAGAATACAAGACAAAACGGAAAAACTTTAATTGTCACTATCTGCCTTCTAGACCTATTCTGACGTCATTTTTTTCTTCAGATTTGTTGCAACCACGTGGACCAAGCTTCATTACTCGTGCAAACTTATAATGCTTTGGCCTATAACACTGCCTATTCGAGTAGAGACAAAAAAAGGCCCGAGGTCACTGTTCAGAAACTGTGTATGATTACTAACAATCTTAGCCGAACTATACGTATAAATAGTTGTGTACACTCGCATGTATGCCAATGATCTTAACGCAAAGCGTCAGATTATACTAACTGTAAATAACTGTTCAGGGAGCAGTCACCTCCCTGCACTATTCAGTGTATTTCAGGGGCGGGTGCTTATTCTAATGCCAATTATTCTGACTGCATGCAAAGAAGATGTATAGCGTTTGTGATATACATCTGTATAATCACAAATTTGACGATAATTGTTGAAAACAGTCACATTACTGTTACTTTGTACAAAGTTGATGAAATTGCAAAGAATAATTGTACTTAGTAAAGAAAATGACATACAGAGAATAAATCAAATCAAATCAAAATCAAAATCAAGTGGGCTATCTATACTGTAGATTGTCGTGGCCTTAATGTATAGGTCCTACTCGAGTTGAGTTGTATTGCATGGGTTTGTTCATAGATATACATAGATTTTGCCGTTCAAGTGAGATAATCCAGGGTAGCCCTCTTCATCTTGATCAGTGTTGCCACTGCTCTACAAGAGGGTAATGCCATCTTTTAAGTTTACACTTTTCTCTAAAATAATATATTCTATAGGGTGTGCGACTCTATATGAGAAGAAGAAGAAGAAGAAGAAGAAGAAGAAGAAGAAGAAGAAGAAGAAGAAAAGAAGCCTAGAAGAAGAAGAAAAGAAGAAGAAGAAGAAGAAGAAAAGAAGAAGGAGGTGGTGGTGGAGGAGGAGGAGGACGGGGAGGAGGAGAGGAGAAGAAGAAGGAGGACACCCCCAAAATAATACTTTATTATTATATACATCGATCTAATGATAATGATTATAACGTTAATGAATGCGTAAAAAGAAGGAAGGGAAGAGAAAGAATTAAGTACATTTTGCACAGGGTATCTCAAAAGAGCATCGTAGCAGGTCAAACCATTTTTACAATAGAAATGTGTTAATGTTGATTTAATAATAGGCTTTCCCGCTCAATTTCATCAGATTTGCATTCGATTCAATGATGCGAGCATTCATTTTCGAGCGAATTTGAATGATCACCGAGATCAACATTCAAAAAGCTAAGTAATTTATTCACTTCATTTCATAAGCATTCGAATTCCTGCGCGTTCAAATTAGAAATGCAAGTGAAACGCATTCAAATTCGCACCAGCACAGCTGCGATGAAAATTAAGGAATTCAAATTCACGAATAGGCAAACATTTACAGCATCTGGGCAGTGTTTTCCGTTGCTGCTCATGTTCTTTGTATATTCTCCATCTGTTTGAATAATGGTACAACCACTCTCAGACGTACATGTCAAGGTACGTGCCTGGCTCGTCAACAGATCGACGGCTGAAGCTATAGAACATCAAAATTATGAATAATTATGTAAAAGAAAGAATATCCCAATGCAATGTATCTAACACACATTTCAAACCTCAAACGTGACTGAAAACAAAATCTGAAATACGACTATAATCACACTTGACATATCGATGTTCTCATGTGATCTCTCATTATGTAAATAGCAAAGTCGAAGTTTAACCATTCTGTAAAATAATGTGATATCCGTTTTGATGGGGAAATAAAGTGAAAGTAGCCAAATTAAAAAAAAAATGAAAAAGAGATGTTGAAATTGAAATGGTAACACTGAACGTTGATGAATTTGCCTTTCATTAACGTAAGAATATTCGTAAGAATTGCATAGAATTACAGGACTTTGAACGTTCAAAGGTCGAAGTTGTGTGCCTATAAATGAAATTAAAACTGGTATTTGGTGCGAATTTGAACGTCTATCCAGCAGGCGCGAAATTGAATGCCAACTTTGAGACGCTAAATTGAATGAATTTCTCTCTAAATTGAATGAAATAAAATCTAAAAGGAATGACATGAAACGACATGAATTGATATACTCAAAGAATTAAAATGAACTGTGAGAGTAGAGCAGTGACAGAAATATGCTCTTGAATTTGAGCGCCTTACTGTTAAATCGAATGCAAATCTTATGAAATTTGGCGGGAAAACCTATATCACATATATATATATATTCATTCATTCATTACTTCTTTATTGGTCTATGTCAGACATAGAAATTTGGCTTCCACTGGCATTACATAACAACAAATGATCATGACAATACAAACACATTTTACATCACAATTACATAATCACGTCTATGATAAGCACAACGAATACAAACAACACCCTACAGTTCTATTACACAATTCATACAATATATCAGTTCTTTATAACCCTGTATAAATCAGACTACTTCAACCGTTCTCAGCCCCAAACTTTAAATTTACAAAATATATAACTTATATCAGAAAATTCAAAATGACACACACACACACACACACACACAAATGACTAACATGAGTCTCAGTTAGCAATTGTCATAACAACCAGTAATATCAAACATAACATAACTAAATAAACCCTCTGATGTTCCCTATAGGGTTAAGTAAGTAGATCAAATCACTTCAAACATATATATAATACTATATCAACATTTATACTTACAATATACTAGTATACCCAAAAGGGAGAGAGAGGGAGAGAGAGACAGACAGACAGACAGAGGGGGAGAGAGGAAGAGAGAGGAATGTGTAATTTGTCCCTGGCCCATAATCCTGTTCCCTGGAGCACGTATGTGCAGATGAAACAAAACAAAACAGAAACTCCACGCCCCCCCCCCCCCCCACACACACACAATTAAAAAATGTCAAAATATGAGCTACAAACAAAAACTACCAACATCATACCGGTAAACATTTTGGTTAGAACAATAATGTCACACACTGCCAAATATACAAAATGTGAACAGCAGCTATACGACTGTTTCAAAATGTGAGTTACAAACAAAAACTACCAACATAGGCACCTACCGATAAACAGTTCAATCATGCAGAACAATAATGTCAGACACCGCCAAATATATAAAAAATGAACTGCGGCTGTAATAGACCTGTTTCAAAATGTGAGTTACAAACAAAACTATCAACATACCGGTGAAAATTTCGATCAGGACGGTAAAGTCGGGCACTGCCAAATATGCAAAAATGAACAGCAGCCAACTTAGCAGCTATAATAAAACTATCCACACCCAGGTCTCATGACAATATATCTTTACACTTCAAGCCCTACTGCATAACTCCCAAATATCAGAATACTTTATAACACAACTGACCCAAAATTACATACATCAAAAATCAATGTGATCATTAAAAGATCCCTCCAATAATCACTCCCATTGACAAACAATACCTCCAATCAACACAACCTCATCCACTCATGATAACATAAAGCGAGTCAGTGACCTCACATAATTTCTATATTGATATCAACTTCACACACAAGTATTCCCAAAACCATCAAAATATCAATCATCGTCTAACTGACGCATTGAACATTATGTATTGAGTTTGGGATAAAAGATTGCCTAAAGCGTGCTCACAAGGGGTCTTGATTCGCCAATAAATGCACAGCATGTATATAATGGGCCAAACATCAGAGCATGTGTCGTGTGATTTGCTTTTGTGTACTCAGTTACTATGCCTCGTGCGTATTTATGTTAGATAAATAGATATTATAACAATGATAACATAAAAATGCTGAGAAAAATGTAATTGAATGACTAAAGAAATCAGTAAGAATTGAAGTAAGATGAAGTGAATGAGGTAAGTAAATTAAAATGAAACGACATTTCATGAGGAAATAAAAGGATGTACGTGAAATAGAATGAGATTATAATTGGGGTATGGGCATTTAAATAGATACGGTTTAGGCCTACTTTTAGGCCTATTTTTATTTTTATTTTTCAGGCTGAATTTTCCAGTCTTGTGTATCTGGTGTTTTTTTTTTTTTTTGTATCTGTAAATAGGAGTTTCTGCAATTTACAAGCTTTGCTTCTCAGCAGGACTCCTATCTTTTCCACCTCATGTATATGTTAACTCTTTTTAGCTATCTGTCATGTTTGTGTAATCATTGATTTCTTGTCTTCACCCAATATTACAATTTCTGTGATTTGTTTTCTTGATGGAATTGAACAAATAGAATAGAATTGAAATTGAATTGAATTGAAATTGAATTGATCCTGTAGGCCTAAAATGCATATCAGGTAGCAATTATGGGTTAAACGAACTATTTGTATGTAATATACGAATGCACCTCATCATACATAATCATACAGATTGTACAAGTGCAATAACGGGCCTAAAACACACACGATTCCTATGTAAAAACAAATATGTAGAAACTAAGCAACACATGAATTGATATCAAGATGAACGTGCATGCGCCTGTATGTGCTCACCTGTATTAGCAAAGACGCTTTTTGATATAAACATATTATTATGTTTATAATAATTCATATCCGCTTTGTTTGATTTTAGGTACACAGGCGTCGCGCCGAATAAGCTCCCCCTCCAATTTAACCAAACGCTAATTGGCGGAAATGTGACGTCACCAAGCTAAAGATGGTCCGTCCCTTTGTTGGAATCTGGAGTATCAGCTGTTACGGAAGACAAAGACAAAGAAAAACAGAAACAATAGCAGCGAGATCTTTCGTCCCAATCAGCGCGTGTAATGTCTACACTATATTCAACTATCTTTTTCACATTGATAATGATAATGATTTAATACAATGCGTGAAACGGTAAGAGAAGCTATATAGAAAATCGACACACACTGGTTTGATTCCCGAGAATCAGACATATTCCGACCTTACGAGTCGGAATTCACATACCCTCTACAAATTCTTCTTTGCCCATAAAAGGTAAATTGGGGTAGCTGATACGGTCTTTGTCTGAGGTTGGTAGTGAAAATTCGCATACGGTCATTCAACACAACAGCTGGACGTGTGTATGCGGACTGGGGACTGAGCTAGGCTCTCATTGCATCTTGCACGACAGATTCAGATCATATTGATTGCCCGCCATCTATCGTCGACATTTCGTCAGTAGTAGTGTGTATGACTCACAATGAACTCAGCCGGAGAGTTTGTTTTGGAATTTGGCCTGTTTTGACATGCCCGAGCATCCAAAATGTGAATGTTTCACGGCAAACCTCCAATGGATAAGCCAACTTGGTAGTTTTGAGATCATCTTGGGCTCTTAACTAAGGTAAATATGCATTAACATATGTAATATGATCTGGAGTATCAAGGTAATTAAAAATGCAGACTATTTTTCGTGGCCAGTCCCATATGTGCTAATACGCGTTAGAGAAATGGGTAGGCCTACTACTGTATCTCGACAACGAAATCAATCGCTGATGATCCCTAACAAACTAGTTAGACGTAGGGTCTCGTAGGAGAAATGAAAAGCAAACTGGTGCTGAGCATACTATCATTGACCATTTTACACCAGTACGCATCGCTAATTTGTAATGCTTGTTTCTGTGGCCTGTAATGCTGTAGAGTGTAGAAGATTGAAGAATGAAGTCACATCTGTTTTAATTCATCATTCATTCCAGAATCCTTTTTTTTTTTTTTAATAGATTTTATATATATTACTCAAATGTTGAATTTTGACGGAATGCGCGATGTAGATGACATTGGTATTTGTATTTCACTACTTGTAATATCAATACTAATTTCAAAATGTAATCGTGACTAGACCTACATGTATTTAGTGTAGGAGCACATGCACATTCACAGAAAATAGGCGACAATATATTCAATATTTTTAATAGATCTACATCTTTGTAGAATTTGATTTTGTGAATTTTCCTATTTTATACAGATAAACAAAAAAAATGTGTATTAAAAGTTTAAAGTTATTTACAATATTGCAATTTAATCACACCAGATTTGATTGAATAGCATAAACCTTAATATTTTCTTCTTCTTAATATGCCTCCTTCACTCCTGAAGATTCTTGCAGATGAAAGGTTGTGTGTGTCACAGAGAATGTGAAGTTTTTAGTGTCCTATAAAATGCAAGTGAAAAAAAAGGGAAAAACAAATCTTCCAGTCTGATTCTATAGATGTTAACATTTAACCAATTGATGCATTTTGTCAGTAGTCTATGAAATAATTTTCCTATGGAGCCTGTAAGTACGACATACTACTGCATATCTGTTTGTCAAATTTATATTCTCGTATAGCTTGCATGTGAAATCTATGCAAGGCCGTGACTCTCTTAGCTCAAGAAGAAAGCAAAAAAAAAAAGAGAAAAGAAATAGAATTTGCAATTGTATACGTCTTACCTGTATTTGATAATCATTGTAGTCTTGAATAAAATTTCTATAGATTATTGTTCTCAACTATTGCAAAGAGTGGAAATAGAGTAATGCATAAAGTCTTCACCCAACAACAAAGAAATTAAATTCATATCTTAATGATTACATAACACTTCAATTTACTATGTGTTTGAGTGATGTCAAGTCAAGGCAAGTGTACGGGTACCTTTTATTGCAAGCATTTTATTGATAACATTTGTGCTATTTGAATGTCCCCCCCCCCCCCCCAGAATCATGTTACAATGTAAAACTGCTGTATGTTACCTGAATACGATAGACTCCATGGACTATCAGTACCATTTGATGAAGGAAAAATCACAAGTTTGTCTTTAGTATATTAACCTTCTAATAAAGTCTGCCTTGTCTTCCATGTCAAATATTAACGTATTGCTGAGGTAAAATGCAGCATTGTAGTAAAACAGCCTGTACTATCCTGAGCAATGTCTTAATTTCATACCAGAACATGAGATAATGAGGTTTGTTCATGTTCAGGTCAGCACACTGTAATGATATTATAAATTATATGTGTCAATGTGGCATATACAATGCATTAATAAGGACAATGATAAACACATAATTGTTGTTTTCACACACAGGAGAGAATCGCAAACAATCAGGAAGATGTTTTCTGTGCGGGTAGTTACAGTCAACCACTATCAGTCCACTCCCATCGATGATTTGGATGTGAAGGTGTCAGACTTTAGAGGAGCTGATGTCAATCAAGTACCAGTGATTCGCGTCTTTGGGTCTACACCATTGGGTAAGATATGAAATAGATGAATGACAACACTGCTAATATGTCACATGAGCATACACTTGTACATTAGAATATAGCCTAACTGCTATAAATAAGTTAATGAGAATTCAAACCAGCAACCAAGTGTTTTTTGAATAAAACTTGACAAATCAACAGAAAGTTGTTAGCTGTTCACCCGTTGAGGACGAGTCACGAATATACTCAGGCAGGTGTCTATGAGAAATGCGTGTTGTAGTTAAATCAAACCATCCTCAACGGGTTAACTATCATGTTAAAATATGTTGTCCCTTGGCACATAAAATGTTATCTGAGTCAAACCATCTTTAATACCATTAGATATCAATCTACCCTGGTGATGTGTTTTGCATCTTGTTGATGTTGTTCTTGTCATTGCTTTTTTTCCCACAAGGCCAAAAGACTTGTCTGCACGTACATGGCGTGTTTCCTTACATCTACATTCCCTACGATGGCACTCAGCCTGCTGACCACTACATGCACCAGATGGCCACCAGCCTGGACACTGCCCTACAGGTGGCCCAGGGCAAAGCCGCGTCCACTGTCCACCATGTCTTCAAGATCTCTCTCGTCTCCGGCTTGTGAGTATTACTCTTTGGAGCATTGAAGGTTAAAGGGGAGGAGCATTGTATTGTACATTGTTAACCCGTTGAGGACGATCCGATTGTGGTAAGACATGCATTTCTCATAGACGCTTGCCAGAGTATATTTGCAACTTGTCTTCAACACGCTTCGTTGAGCCGCTGAGTAGCCCTGAGAGGGTAATTCAGGTTTCAAAATTGCGCACATGTGCCTAAAACAAACACACAGATCCAACGTACTTGGCGCGTAAAAGACCCTTTCCGAGAGAATCCCACTGGCATAGGAAGCAGTTCAGTGAGAGCTTGAAATAGTGACCAAAAACAAAGCCAATGGGCCGAAAGCATAAAAGCACAAGCTCATCTAGCAAAACGTCTAGCTCAAGCAATTGCTTATTAGAATCCATATGCATAACCTTTTGCTTGTGTGTATACCTTTTGCTTGTCCCGCACAAGCAATTGCTTGCGTTTTCAACAAAAGGCACGTCACGCCTGTGCGAACACAAGAACAAAGGCGAGTTTGACAGCATGTATTTGAAAGGGCGTGTGTGCGGAAACATTTCCTGACATAGCAAAGGAGCTATGAAATGAGACTCATAAATGCACACACAGACGCACACACACATCTATACACACACACACACGTACTGACTGATTCCCATCACTGCTTATAGTAGCCCGGATGTGCCAGAGCGCACGTGGAGCGAGTTCTCCTAAGTTGCTCTCCACCAAAGTAAGACATCCTACCTGTTTTTCATCACATTTTGCTTGCTAACCACTGGACATTTCCGTTTTTGAAACGAAAAGGTTTCTTTCACTACTTAGGAGTAATTTCTTGTAGATTTATACCACTCCTGCACAAGTGTGGTCTTTCTTTTATGAATATAAAAATAATACTCAAAAGGAAACGTCCCAGCTAAGCAAAAGCTCGAGCTCATTTTACAGAGCTTGGAAAATCGTAAGCAATTGCTAGTAAGAACAAGTAAAAGGTATGTTTTATGCATACGTTTTTAAGCAAATGCTTGGTCTCTAAGCAATTGCTTGGGGGCAGCAAGGAATTGCTTGTGCTTGCTAGCAAAAGCTTCTGCTCACAAGCAATTGCTTGTTTTTATGCATACGGATTCAAGTAAAAGGCTAGCACAAACAATTGCTAGCGTTTATGCATCCGGCCCCATGTCAACATTCTGGAATTTGTGAAAGCACCTCGTCTATGTAGATGTTGAAATGCCAGTGCGTGAAGGTTTTTTCATTTTCATGTTTTGACATTGCATCAAAATGACTTCTTTCGGCACCCCCTACATTCGTTTTGATTTATTAGAGTGACTAGTATATCTTTTACTCTTCAATGATACTTTTGGAAATGGATGTCCACTTCTTTTCTTGTCTAGTAGGATGTGAATATGACATATATTAATTATGTTCTTCTCCTTTTTCTGTCCACAGACCTCTGTATGGATACCACAAGTCTGAAAGGCAATTTCTCAAAATCTACTTCTACAATCCTGCTGTTCGGAAGAGGTGAGACATTGCACAAATCATCAAGTGTAATTTGAATTTAACCTGTAACACTGAAGTGTTAAAAATTAACCCAATCCACCAAAATGTTTGGGGTTCTAAGAAGATTTCTTTATAGTAAATGGAAAATGAATCATGTTCTATGTGTCAAAGGACTTAAGTTGAGATGTGCCTCAATATTGTAGTAACCATGGAATTCCACGTAGAACAGATTTGCAATATACAGTACATATGTGGGCGTTTTCCCTTTTTCTGTGTGTGTGTATCATCTGATTGCTCTGCATTTTTTCATGTATGAGGCACACTTTTATTCAAGCAATATCATGGCCAGCAAGCCAAGACAATGTTGATGCTGCTTTAATCTGCTTCACTTCTGTTGTCCTAAAATGATCCCCCTTGGAGGCAGTTAGTACAGTACTGATCATGAACAAAACAATGTTTGTCTTGCCCACTGTAAAGATGCATTACACTTCATTTTTTTTTAACAGTGAGATATTCAATGTTTTTGTGTTTATTTCTTCTTGTTTATCTTCTTCAAAAGAGCTGTGGAGCTCCTCCAAAATGGTGCTGTCATGAACAAGGTTTTCCAGCCGCACGAGTCACATGTTCCATTCAACCTTCAGGTTGGTATGATGTACATTACATCTGTGATGTACGTCGATATTATCCATTTTTTAGGGAAACCAGAGAGTCACATTCTACCACAAACTTACAATTTACCTCGTTTAAATGTAGTTACCGCAATTGACTGATAATCATTTTGTCCATACAGATACAAACAGCATGTAGGTTTTTTAGTCTATCAGCACATGTTGTTGTGTCATTTTCTCTTACAGTATTTATTCTTCTTGAAACCTGAATCCTGTACTACCAAGTATATGAATAAGCTTACAGCTGTAACACCCTTTCTTCATGATGGCATATCAGTACATTAAGCACACTTTTCATGACTTCTCTTTGCTTTTAATATGTTCTTTTCTGTGATACAGTTTTCGTTCTTTATTATCGTAATATTTTACCATGCTCAAAAATGTGCAGTTCCTGATTGACTACAACCTCTATGGAATGAACATGCTCAACCTGGCTGCAGTCAAATTCAGAAAGTCAGAAGCATCCAGTTCTTCCGAGGAGAAGATGTCGTCACCAGGATCATCCACAGGTAACCATGGAAATGCTCTCGTATAACATCATCACCACCACCACCACCATCATCATCATCATCAGCAGCAGCATATCATTATCATCATCACCATTAGCACCCTCATATAACACCATCAGCAGCAGCAGCACTATCATCACCATCACCATCATCATCATCACCATCACCATCATCATCATCATCATCATCATCATTATCATCATTATCATCAGCATCATCATTATCACCCTCATCCTCGTGTAACACCATCAGCAGCAGCATTATCACCATCACCCTCACCATCATCATCATTATCATTATCATTATCATCATCATCACCATCAGCACCCTCATATAACACCATCAGCAGCAGCACTATCATCACCATCATCATCATCATCATCGTCATCATCATTAGCACCCTCATCCTCATATAACACCATCAGCAGCAGCATTATCACCATCACCCTCACCATCATCATCATTATCATTATCGTTATCATTATCATCATCATCACCATCATCACCATCATCATCATTGCACGATTAGCACCCTTATACAACACCATAATCAGCAGCATTATCATTATCGATATCATCATCACCATCATCACCATCATCACCATCATCACCATCATCACCATCATCACCATCATCATCATCATCACCATCACCATCAGCATCCTCATATAACGCCATCAGCAGCAGCACTATCATCACCGTCACCATCATCATCATCAGCAGCAGCATCATCATCATTATCATCAGCATCGTCATTAGCACCCTCATCCTCATATAACACCATCAGCAGCAGCATTATCACCATCACCCTCACCATCATCATCACTATCATCATCATCATCATCATCATCATCATCATCATCATCATCATCATCATCATCATCATCATTATCATCATCATCATCATCACCATTATCATCATTAATTCATGAATACTCACCAGGGATTTATATTTTCATCTTCTTCTCATGACTGTCCACCGAGTCTACATCCTTTCCATCATCCTTCATCCATCTCTTCATCAGATGTCTTCCCATTATTCTGATATTTTCTAAATTCCCACAATGATCTGCCCATCATACTGAGCCATTTCTCATCATCTTATCTTACATGCCTCCATGGGGAATGTAAGACTTGGTCTACTTCCCTCTAATTATCTCTCTAATTCCTGTCACTGCTAATTTCACTGCCCCTCCCCCCCCTCCCCCCCCCCCCTCCCCCATTCTGCGTTCTGTTCCTCCTGGTGACCCCTCCAACAGTTCTTGGACCCCTTCTGCCACTTCTGGTCTCTTATTGCAAAATTATAATGCTGACAGTATCTAAATCTTTCCTCCTTAGCTGCTGGGCCAATTCTGTATGAATTTTTATTCCTTCAGAAGAATTCAATTGAATTTTATGAATATACTGATACCCAAAAGTTCTATTACAGAGAATAAATGTTCATAATTGCAATTGACTTGTTATGTCGTGAATTTAAAAAAAAAAAAGCCATGTGCCTAGTATGGTTTGCTTGAATATTTTATACATCCAAAAAGAAAGGCTGTTTCTCACCATCTTCAGACAGTGTGAATAATAATGATAATAAACTAATAAAAAAATAATAAAAATAATAATAAACACACTAATTCCATGGAAGTAATGTGGAGAAAGGCCACCAATAAGATCTTGTTTCTCAATGTACAGGGAGTGAATATATTTTGTAATTCTGTGAATCTTGAAGGAATTATTTACTATTTGCAGATAAAACAAAACATAGCTTTAGTGCTTCCAAATAGTTCTAAATGTGAGTTAGGGATAGAAACAACCAATGTGAATATTTTAATCAGTATAAACAATGTTAAGTATTATTAAATATACAAAATGTGAACAACAGATATAATGAAATTGTTTCTAAAATAAACCATCTGCAGTTACGGTTTACTCAGAAAAATAGTGATATCTCCTTATATTTTAGGCTTTATTGCAAAATTCTGATATGGTAGGATATTTTGTGATAAAACCAACCAACACATATGCACCAAATGTGATAGCCCACATATTTTTTAAATCACTGCTCCCAATGGTAAACAATACCTTTAAAACAGTCAGTGGTTGGTATCGAAGTATGTGATTGCAAAATCTCATTACTCAAATACTGCAATTTCTGTATATATGCTGATATTATGGTTTGCAAATATGATCGTACCCACCAGGTTTCCAAATCAACAGCCCGCAGGACCACCCGACACCCCTGCGGCGGAGGCACAGCAGTGGCAGCATGAGTGTGTGCACCCAGTACTGGGATGCTGAGGCCATCCCCGCCTCCCAGTTGCTGGGGGAGGATGTGACCAGACAGAGTACCTGTGAGCTGGAGGTGGATGCTGTGGCAGCAGACATCCTCAACAGGATGGACTTGCAAGGTAGTAGAATTGCAGTAAGAGTAGTAGTAGAAGAAATAGTAGTAGACGTAGTAGTACGATGTTGTATTAATTTTGTCAGCGGTATTAATAGAAGAAATAGTATTAGCTGAAGTAGAAGTGGTGGTAAGAGTGTAGTAGTAGTTGTAGTTGTAGTAGTAGTGGTAGTAGTAGTAGTAGTAGTAGTAGTAGTAGTAGTAGTAGTAGTAGTAGTAGTAGTAGTAGTAGTAGTAGTGGTAGTAGGTAGTAGTAGTAGTAGTAGTAGTAGTAGTAGTAGTAGTAGTAGTAGTAGTAGTAGTAGTAGCAGTAGTAGTAGTAGTAGTAGTAGTAGTAGGAGCAGTAGTAGTGGTAGTAGTTGTAGTAGTAGTAATAGTAGTGGTAATAATGATAGTAGCAGAGGCAGCAGTAGCAGTAATAGAAGGAGGAGGAGGAGGAGGAGGAGGAGGAAAAGAATATTTCAAAGAAAGAAGAGCAGGAGGAGGAGGAGGAAGAAGAGGAGGAGGAAGAGATGGTGGGGAGATGGAGAAGAGAATCAAAACAAGGCAAAGCTAAAAAGAGCCACCAAAGGGTGCACCAGTAGGGACTGTGAAATCTTCAGAATTGAAATAGCCACTGATAATGGGAAGAGGCCCACAACTACAAGCAGAAGAAAAACAAAACAAAACATAAGCCCAATAAGCAATGTTGGCACACCTGTACCTTGAGAACAGCATCTGATTTCTACGCCTGCTTCTCATCTATTTGTCAGATAATGCGGAGACGAACCCAGGACTGGTGGGTATCTGGGAGGATGAAAGACAACGGCGAGAGCAACTCAATCAGATGGACCAGCTGCTACCACCCTCATCTCCTGGTATGACTGAACTTTTTGATCAGTGTGTCTCCTTTGCTTTGAGAACTTCATTATGGGTCATCAAAATTAGATTTTGCATGGGCATTTTACTTGCAGTATATATATATATATATATATATATATATATATATATATATATATATATATATATATATCACTTGCAATATTTGCAGTGAGATTGAGATTAGTGGAGATGATACAACTTTTACCAAAGTACATTGAATTTCTTATTTTATGTTGTCCTTATTTCAAATAAGTAAAAATGTTTGCAATTTGCATGTTATATTTTCTTATTTGTAATACATATGTTTATCTAATTAAAAGAGTCTTGTGGAAAAAGATTTTAATTGGAAATATTTATAATGACTTTACTTAAAATTAGTTTAGATGATACCAAAGTGCATTGGATTTCTTGTTCTATGTTGTCCTAAGTCCAAGTAATTAAAAATGTTGGCAATTTGCATGTTACACTGTCATAATCATTTGTTTTGATAAGGGATTCTGGATTTGAGGGTGTACAGATTTATGCAGTAATTTTGATTAATCAGTCAGACATTTGATTATGTTCCCCCACCCCCTTACCAAACTGTGTACTATTCATAATATTTCATCTGTGTGCCGATGTAACGATGAGCCAAAATCATGGTTTCCAAATCTTCAGATCGTGGAGAGATGTCCCTGTTGAATGCTGAAGAGAACTGGAACGCCAGGTTGCAAGAAATTGTTGACAAGCAGCTTCAAGAACTTCAGGAAATGTGAGTCATTGATGAATTCCGTCAAGAGGTAGCAATGTGGCCCACTTATCCCTTACTGTGTTTTGTTTGCTTATCCGCATGCACATACTGTAAAAGTGGAAATTTTCACGGTGTTGACATTTTTGCGTATTTCGCGCAACCAGAAATTAGCGCGAAAATAAAAGCACGCGAATATTTTTGCTTGCTATATGTTCCAGTAGTTGACATCTTCATCCCGCGGAATTAAAAACATGCGAAACTCTTCTTACCCGGCCGAGTGCGAAAAATTAGTCGCGCAAAAATATCCACTTTTACAGTATGATTCTGGAAACTAATTGTCAATGACTAGAGACTACCTAATCCCCCTATTTCCTATTGTGTCACCATGACCTTTATGTTGGACTGAGGCACATTGCTAATCCTGAATGGGCTTGCTAACTTTACAACTTGGTCAAGTTAAGATGGATTATGGAACGCTGATGAAAGAGCTTAATACAGCAAGTTAACCCGTTGAAGACTAGTTCTGAGTATACTTGAGCAGGTTTCTATGGGAAACGTGTGTTATGGCAAAATCAGCTCGTCCTCAACGGGTTAAGCTCTTCTATCGTAGTGCTTACTCCTAGAAGGAAGCTCAAGTAGATGTTCGCATATCTTTCATTTTCTTTGTAATATTGACTGTGTAGGGAGAGCCAAATCTTGGACAGTGATGAGGTTGCCATGGAGACTGAGAGCAGTGAAGAGGTGGGGCCTCCATCCTCCCAATCGCAGAATGTGCCCTGTACACCAGCCAATGAGCTAGAGATCCACATGTCTGAAAATCCAGGTAAAACTCTTGAATCTCCTTCCCATCTCTTCAACTTGTCTGCCTTCCATGATTTTCATCAACATAATGATGCATTTGTTTGTAGTATCGTTATTTTTTTATGCCTCCGCCACGAAGTGGTGCCGGAGGCATTATGTTTTCAGGTTGTCCGTCCGTCCGTCCGTCCGTGCGTCTGTAAGTACGTCCGTATGTACGTCCGTCCGCATTCGTTTACGCGATAACTTGAGTAATATTGACTGGAATTTTACCAAACTTGGTCCAAGTATAAAGTATGATAGGGCAATTACTTGATTAGATTTTGGGTGAAATCGGCCAAAGGCCAAAGGTCAAAGGTCAAGGTCAAATTATGAAATTGTATCCGTTTACGCGATAACTCAAGATTGGATTGAGCAAATTTCACCAAACTTTGTCAGAGGATGATGTATGATGGGACAATTACTTGATTAGTTTTTTAGTAAAATCGGACAGAGGTCAAAGGGCAAAGATCAAGGTCAAATCCTAAAATTTATCTGTTTACATGATAACTCAAAACTGGATGAAGCAGCTTTCACCAAACTTGGTCCAAGGATGATGTATGATGGGGCAATTAGTTGAGTAGATTTAAGTGACATTGGCAAGAGGTCAAAGGTCAAAAGATCAAGGTCAAATGCTAAAAATGATGCTATTTCCCCCATATCTATGCAATGCCCGAAGGTATTTTCTTGAAACTTAGTGTAGACATGTACTACTGCATAAAGATTCTCCAGAGAGAGTTTCATGTCGTAAGGTAAAAGGTCAAAAGATCAAAGGTTAGGTGAAAATCTCGCAAAAGGTTCAATGTATCTTCATGGAACTTGGTGTATATGCATGTACTGACTAGCAGGGATTATCTAGGGAATTTAGGGGTCATGGGTCAATAGTCACGAGGGTCAAAGGTCAAGGTCAACTCCTCAAAATTTTACTATTTCCCTCATATACTAGTATGCAATGCTTGCATTATTAGTTTTAAAACTTAATATATACATGTATTACCTAATGGAGATTCTCTGGGAAATTTCCAGCCAGATGGTCAAAGGTCAAAGGTTAAGGGTCAAAGGCCAGGTTTAAATGCAAAAAAAAAATCTATTTTGTACTGTAATTACACTCTTTCTTCATACCTTGAAAATTACTCAATGCATAAACTAATGAAAGGGTCGGTCAGAAGTCAAGTAAAAATTCTCAATTCCCCAAATATGCATGTGTACCTGCACTCTTAGACAATTATAGCAAACCCAGTTCAAGGAGAGTGAACATTCATGATATTTCTGACAAACCTGTCATTTCAATATTTTGCCATTTATGTGAAACATATACACATTGTGAAGACATTGTACTATACACCTATTAGGAGAACCATGCATTATGGCGGAGGCATACACCAGTCGCCGTAGCGGCATTTCTAGTTTTCATGTTTGCTTTATGCAGTTGTTATTCATTTGTCCTTCTTGTGTCCTATTTCCAGTTCTCCAAGTCATTCATTTTCTAAAGTCGCAGACATTGTATCAACCATGTCCTTAGATATTCTTGTTGGTTGTTGCCAAGTATTTATTTTTCATCCCGTATTTGTACTTCCCACACTTTATTCATTTCTATTATAATTTTGTAATTGCTGAAGGTACTCTTGTTCTTCAGTATTCAGTAGTATCAATTTTTTATGTCAAAGTGTGAAATACAGAGATTGAACAGATTTTGATTCAATATAGTGCGGAAAATGCAAAGTCAGATTTGTTCGCTTCTAAGTTGGTACAGGATTTGCATAACCATTTATTCCAATGGAAGGACAAAGTGGTGACCATTTTCTTCCCTTTCCTCACATTCAGCAGACAGCGAACCATCACAGAGGCAGGTCTTTAGTGGGGATGTTTCACCAGTCGTCAATGAAGAGCTTGTGCAGTCAATTCTGGAGGCGTCCCAGAGGTTGTCCCAGTCTCAATCCCAAGGTACGACTAAATAGTTAAAACTGAGCAGATACCTAAGTCTGGCATGGGTGTCACCTTTCATGTCTAGAGTTAAAACTCCTTTTACACCAGTATCTCCTTTACACCAGTAATAACAGTCCGATCCTATGCCTACCAGAGAAAAAGGAGAGGATTGATTATAGCGGCATGTTTGAAAAAACAAAAGGGGGAAAGTAAATTAGGATGCATCGTTACAACGACAAAAAAGTATGCCATGCAGTGATGGAATTTCATGTGATTTCACAACAGTGTTGATACATGCTTTGACATTGAAAAATTGTTAGCTGTATTTTCCATTAATTAAAGGGAAGCAGTCCTGAGATTTTCACTGTACTGATAATTAAGAAGAGTAAAAAATATAAACTTTCACCAATCTATACGCTTGGACATCAAAAATTGTCTCCGTACGCGATTTTTGAAAAATAATTCCTGCAAGCGATCGTGAAAGAGCCGGCAAAAAGATGCTACGTAGTGCATGCCCTACTCACCAAGTTGACAGCCGTGCCTCTAAAACCAATTTAAGTGTTCAAATGATTAGTTGCAATTTCATCATATAATGTGAAAGTTTGTGGTTTTATAATTTCAAACAAAATATTTCAAGCGTAGATATATATAATTTACGAAAAATTAATATTGTAAACATAAATTTATATGTATTTTTAAACCAAATATACCATGAACTTGACATCAAATAGGCACGGTCGTTTTCTAGCTTCCGTCCGTGTTGCATACTTCTTAGCGTAGAAACCACTCTCGCGCGCAAATCCTTACCATACCAATGTATACATACACAGTACACTCGATCGACTCCGTCCAGTCGATTTTGGCATTCAAACCGAAGATAACCTGTGCATGAGAGAGTCGAATTCTTCAAAGAAAATATTGTTTGTATCTCAATATTTCTGTAAGTAGTCAGATAATCGCCTTTCCTCGAAAAAAAAAAATATGACGTGAGCCGGGAAGGGTAAACACAGGGGGTCGTAGGGATATGATTTCGCTCCACTTTGCCGTGCATGTCCAGTCGGCACTGGCAGCAGCTAGCTCAGTGGCACTGTACTGCATGCGCAGTCCAACCCCGGCTGCAGGCCCACGGTAAATTAAACATAGCTAGCCACTTTCCTTACCTCTCTACGCTTTTTTCCCTCGGTTCTCTTCGAAGTCGATGCCCGAGGTATTTCTGTTTTATAACTCATGTGAGCAAATGGTCAGGATTGCATCTGGTTTCAGGAGTTTTCTCGGTTTATAACCGAGGGCCACAGCCTGCCGGTCCACGTAAAAACATCGCTTCACAAATTGTCCACGCACAGGTAGGTCACAACACGATTTCGAGATTTTGTAGGCCCAAAGTTTCTTATGTTCGGCATCGTTGTACCAATATTTCCCAGCCACACAGCTCACCTTTCACGATACTTTTGTTGGTCTGGGACGGAAAAAAGGATTTTCCTGGGAAATTTTCTGCACGATTCGAGCAAAACTACTGATGTAAGATAACCTGACCAGACGACGCTGAATGCGGTCGCCCCTGTAGTGTACTAGCAGGCCTGTGTAGAATCGTTTCTATCTACAAATATGTACACTCTGTACGTACTATATATAGAACATGCATGAGCGGCGACAGGTAGGGCTGCAGCTGTGCTTGAGACTGGAAAAGTGCGAAGGGCAAACCGCGTACGGGGTGCGTACGCGTATCTACCGTAGATCTATCATATTCTAGTTGTACCGTCCACACGTGCGAATATAATACACAATACATACACACACACACAAACACACACACACACACACACACAACGTAGAAACAATGTCAAATACCTAGTACGAGTCGGAGTAGCCACCGACGTCTTCATGCATCCGGGTAAACTAGGGAGCGTACGGATAACGAGCAGAACACGGCTGGGAAGAGTTGTGCATCGACGACGTATGACTCTCCGCCAAGACTTGCTCATTAGCATATTCACCATCCAGAGTCACACTTTTTCAACCAAAATGTACGAGCTTATTTGGTGATTTTAAAGTTTGTTTTTGGTGAAAGTAGTTCATTGGAGGTACCAACAACAACATATTTTTTTAAATTTCGTGAGGACTGTGTCCCTTTAAGGTGTTGAAAAGAAATTAGACAATTTAAGGATTTTTTTTCATTGGGTATACACCGTAAACTACAATTTCCACATTTGCAGTACTGTATGATAAAGCCATTTTCACACCCTATGTCATATTTTCTGTGTGATGCTACAGACACTCAAGATGAGGAGCTGGCAAACCTCCTTGTCGATCTCGTCCACGACGAGGACGACGATGTGGACTTGGCTCTTTCGGGCAGGAGGAGCATGCAGTCCTTGAGAGAACACCCTGGGCCGTCTGGAATTGGTGAGTACAGACAGCACTAATATACATCAAAAGGGATGAGGTGACAAATACATGAGCTATGTCTTTTTAGATTGGAATATGGCACACTGTATTCGGATGCTTATTTTGAGCAGATACACTCAGCCTACTGAAAGATATTGTAGTCAAGACATCATGAAATAGCGCTGATGCCAGTGTAAATGCATTTTGCTCATTCTTTAGAAAAATATACAGTGCACTGCCATTTTAACCCATTGAGGATGGGCTGATTTTGCTACAACACACATTTCCCATAGACACCTGCCTGAGTATACTCGGGACTCGTCCTCAAAGGGTTAATGAACTCGTTAATGACATAATTTCAATATAATGAAGTAAGAAGTCAGTACTCAAGATTATTTTCCATAATCATGTGTTTTATAAACTGTAGTCTTTTTTCTGCTACAACAAAAATTTCAATATAACAAAAGAAAACTGCTGGTCCCAAAGATTTCCTTGTAATGGGGGTGACCTGTGTACATAAATTATGTACTTTGTCACTTGGTTTCTTTGGCTAAGTAGGGCTACAGAGTCATCTTCTACTGGAGAACTGATATTAGGTAGGAGCCTGAGAGACCAACAAATCGAACCCTAAATGAGCAATCTTCCCCAAACAATGCGAAGAGTCGTGAGAACCAAAGATGTATTATCCCTGGCAGACAGTGTAAATCATAATCAAAGCAGCATTGATTTTGTGACCAATGCAACTATATCAAAGTCCTCATATCAAAAGCACTATGTTATTTGAGTTTGTTTTCATAACTTTATAAAGAAAAAAAATACCCAGGTTTGATTATTATTAACCCTTATCGTTTTCTGTAACTTGCTGATCTCATTGATGACAACTTTTCTTTTCATTATTAAAGTTCCTTGTCAAAAATACTTTACCACTATGAGTGATGTAAAAAGGGAAGGGCTGGGAATTATATGCTTGTACGTTTTTTTGTCAACTTGACTTGTCAAACTTCAAACTGAGCTGACTTGGCTACCTGAAAAGGCTTTCTTCAAGAAATTCCACTTTTGATGAAATACACATATGCACCGATCCGGCTTGGCAGCAGGATCCGCCATGACTCCGTTGTCCCACGCCTGTGGTGAATGCGTGTTAGATATCGCGGTGTGGCGTGACCGGCTCGCGGGACGTCGCAGTAATGTTGTACACAAATCGATCCCTAACCCCGGCGCAGGGCGCTGTAACCAGTAACAGCGCCCCGAAGACTTGTATGCAATTTAGTGAGGTAATCAAGTGCACTGCGATGCTTGCAATTCAGTAAACAACTCATCGTTCAAAACGACACTTGGATTCGCAACAAAAAGCCACATGTTGTATGTAATACCATATTGTTGAATATTGTAGGCTACTATGTATCACTCACCATTACCTCCGAAAACAAGATTAATCGTCATCATCTTTGAGACCATCTCCGCGAGATGCAAATCGCCATTTTGAACATATTAGTAAATAATCTGCGCATGTACGAATGAATATTCATTTCAGTTCTCAGCAAGCCATCCTGGTTTTTTTTTCCACACGCATACATTGTGTATTATAATATGTGCTACGTTTTATCCATACCCAATCGACAGCAAGACTGTTGGCGCTTGCACTGTGTAAGTTGTACTGCGATACAAAGTGCGGAAAGACCGAAACCTTGGATAAAATCTTTCACTGGGCTCTTAAAACAGATTGTATTTATATTGCTTTCAGCGGCTCTGATTGTAAGTATCTTATCTAACAGTACGGCTATGATTTTCAGTGTAAAACCCTGTATTTTGGTCTCTGGTCACCAAAATACTAAGCCATGTCAGGCGTTTCTTCGATAGCCATAGGGCTGCCATGCGACCCCGACTCGGTACAGGTTGGGGTCGCTGGTGCGGTTAATCAATCCCATGATCAGTGTACACAATTATTATTATTATTTTTTTTAATACTTTATCACAGAAATCTCTGACTCGGAAGAAGAAGACAGTCCCGAGCTGGAGGCTGAGGAGGAGAAAGAGATGTCACAGGCGTGGCTGGGTGTGGACAATGAGTGGGAGGATGAGGAGGATGAGGATGCTGCTGTTGCCGGTAGCGACGATGAGGATGGGAGGATGGGGAATGGGGAGACGCAAGCTGGAGAGGATGTTCAGTAAGTTGGAAGTGCAGAGATGCCACTCTATAGGTACTACCACCATCATTCTTGCCTCTGTGGTATCTGTTATATTACTTCTCTAATTTTTTTAATTGGAGGCAGTCATTGCATATTCACAACCACGCTAATTTCTTCCTCAGGGGTGTCATTAGGTTCTAGGCCAGTTACCCCCTGGACAATTACCCCAAACCCTTCCCCTGACCTTTACCCTAATCCTGAACCTAATCCTAACCCTCACCCAAACTTTAACTCCAAACCTAACCCTAACCTTAATCTTTACTCTAACCTTATCACAAACCAGTATTTAGCCGGTGGATAATTGTTCTCAGGGGGTAATTGCCCTGGGTCCTGTTTTATCAAAAGATAAAATCAATTTTGAATTTCCTTAACACACAGGCTGCCATAGACTTATGATTGAAATAAACTATATAATCAATTATACAACGTAACTCTTCATGAAACAGGGCCCTGATACGATGACGAGAGTGTTTCGTGACACTTCTTAACAACCTGACCTTGTTTTTCTGTGTTTTCAAATAGTATTCAGAATAATAATGCGGGATAATCATGAAAATACCTATGTTTGCAAATCTTGAGTTTCAGGGTTTTCATTTATGCATGAATAATATTTGTAGCTTCCTCAATCTAATTTCTTCTTTACATAATGTGATCAGATGGGTAGATGTAATTACATGTATCATCTGATTGTGCCAGGGAGAAACACCTCTGATGATGTGTCAGTAATGACCAAGGTAAAATGAATTAATATAGGTTGGTAAAACCTTTGCATGATATTCTGTATTTTTGTGTTCTGTGCTCACAGGCTAGAAAGGTTAATTGGGGACATTGAAGATGTCGGTGCTGGGAAATCTCAGAAGTCAACGGAGGAAGAAGATTACTTGCCCCAGCTGGATGGAAGCTCTGATGTACCACCAAAGGAAGGCAAGTCCACAAATGATGCTCCTTTCTTTCATGTTTGTCCGACCAATTTTTGACAGTCTCTTTTTGCTACCGACTGTACGTCAGACAGAGCACCCGTATCACTCTTTTTGTGTTTTACCTTCTTTTGTTTTGTTTGCTTTTTGTCACAATGATGCAGTCTTATCCTGCGATATTTGTTCTTCAATCCAGGTTATATTTTCACTTTTACTTTGATGATTGTAACGTGTAGGTATTTTTGCTGTAGATATTTGAGAAGAACCAAGAATTAGTTGGTTGTCCGATTCATTTAAGGAAAATGCGCACTTCTGAATCTGTTCTGGTGAAAAACCAAATTCCTTATATCACATTTAAAATCTACTTAATTCCTAGATATCTCCTGCTTATTATTGAATCAAAGAACTGAAAAATATCTAATGTATTTTTGCTCATTCACTTGCTTGAAATCAGTCTTGCATATTGAACTCAACAAGAAGACAACCTCAATGTGTGCAAAGACTTATGAATGGTCTGAGCAAAGAGATAGAGAAGTCAGGCAAATTTGAAATTTTGTTTGTATTTTGTCCCTTCTGTGAATACTGTGCAGACATTATTTTTTCTTTCCATTTGTTCTCGATTTTGCAGAACTTTCAAGTTGGCATGTACTCTTTGTACAGAATATATGAGCAGTGATCCATCAAATTAATCACATCAATCAAATTGCTAAAGTGCACTCCAATTGTAACGACACAGTTATAACAAAATTCTTGTTACAACAAAGTAAAATTTCAGGCCCTGAAAAATATCTATATATCCTTACGCGCTATACTGTTTGGCTATACCAATATTTTGATATCATGAAAGAAATCGACCATTCCCAAGAACTTTGTTGTAACAGAAGTGCACTGTATTGCAAAAACCGTGACTGTGAAATTTGTGTATCATTCATCTGTCCCATGTCCTCCTGACAAATTTGTTTCACACTTCACTTTTCAGATGGAAAGAAGTGTCAGACAAAGTCGCTGGTTGGCAGGGGAAGGCTTGGTGAGAAGAGTCCCAGGAGGGCACAGAATGGCTTCGTTCATACCAGACCACTAGCCTCTGACAAGATTGCCAGGACTCCCCTCAAGCATGTGGATGGTCCCTTGAGAGAAATTGGAGATGCCATCGAGGTCTTGACAGAGGGACCTTGCAATGGGGCGGTGTCCAAAGAATCGGCATCCAGGACCAAAGGCAGCAGGCAGAACAGCACTACAAGAAGTCCGAAGACCACGATGAATGGTAGTCACAGGGGTGTGTCAACCAACCTTGGAGAGTCTGGGAGGAGGCCCAGGCGATCGAGTGGTGTTAACTCAAAGTCTCCCAAGGGCAGGGGGAAGCAGTCCCCTAGTTTGAAGGGAAAGAGGAAGAAGATGGCAAAATTCTCAAAACGGGCCTCAACTCTTCAGATTACGATTCCTGTAGGAAAGGGAATGGGAGGAATTAAAAGTCCTCGAACCTTACAAAAGCAGGTAGACAAGCCATTCTTCACAGAAAAGATGGCCAGAAGTCCCCACAAAGAACTCACGGGCCCGCTAGAGAGATATGCCAATGCTATTGAGTACAATATAGCTCCCAGCTTTCAGTATGCCGAGGCAATAAAACCCAAAAAGCGTCTACCTCTGGCAACAACTGCTTCATCAAGGACGGCCTCTATGGATGGTGGAAGGTCGTCACCCGAAAATGTGAAGAGAGATTTGTTTAGGCACAATTCAGTGAACCAAAGCTGTGATGTTCACGAGCAAAGTGATTCTCCGAGTATGGCGAGGTCAAGGAGGAACAGTGCCAGGTCAGTTGAAGATGGTGTCAGCAAACCCAGGAGACGAAGTAGTCAAAGGGATGAGAGCACTGCTTTGAAAGGCACAAATGTTTCGGATAGTCCAGGAAGACTTCGGAGGAGCAAGTCTCTGACGGCATCTGACGTATCACCACAAGGAGAGCCTTCAGCTTCAGACAAGTCCGTGAAGTTTGCAAGGCAGAGTTCATTATCAGCTGAATCACCTGTAGCAAAGGCCTTGAGTGCAAGAAAACCATCTGATGATGACTTCAAGGTCATCCAATCTCCAGTGTCTTCAAGGAGAGGGTCAAAGTGTGGACAAGCAAATGTTAAGAAGAAACCAGCAACTGGAAAAGCTGCAAGGAAAATGTCGCAAGGTAAGAGATCGAGGAGAAGCTACTGCCAACATGAGGAGCAAAAGGAAGGAAGTGATCCCATGGAAAAACAGCTCAAAGCTCAAACCTCACCTCATTTTGCTGGCTGTGGCAGGAGTGGAAAGAAAAGCCCGAGGGGATCAGAAGCCAAAGATCGTGGAAAGCCGTTTGTGTCAGACAATATTATTCGCAGTCCTCACAAGCCCATGGAGGGACCCATAGCTGTTTACAATGATGCAATAGGATTTAAGATGGCCCCTAGATTTCAGTATGCAGAGTCTGTCAAACCAAAGCCCAAAGTGATCCTTTCTCCCATAGACATTTCAGCAATTGCATCAGTCAGCGTGTTGAAGAGCCCCAAGACCCGTGTAAGAAGTACGAGTACAGTTGCCAGCGGCTCAGCAGAGTCCAATACGTCCCCTGCCAAAGTTCCAGTGAGAAGAAGCTTGTCGGTGCCAAACAAAAATAATCCAAAACCCGGGAAAACCACAAGAGTCCGAACAAATACCAAGCGCTCATCTAAAGATTGCAAGTCAAGTCATGACCCTACTCTCATCATGGAGCAATCTTTTGTTTTCGATGCGGTTCCTCCTGCCAACTGTACACTGGGTAGAGGGCACATGGGCTCTAGGAGTCCAAAGGATTTGACAAAGTCAGAGCCCATAAAGGACATACTGAGCTCATCAAAGTTGGCCAGGAGCCCTCTCAAAAATGTGCATATTCCTGATCACCAAGTTAGTCCTTGCCATGACAAAGCAGCTGGGGAACTCTCAGAGTTCAAACACGGAAAGAAAAGAAGTGCCCAATCCCTAAGCAAGTCCAAAGCTCGCAAGAATATTCCTCAGTGGCTTGAAGCAGAATTCCCTGACAGAGCCAAAGTGAAAAGTGTTTCAACAAAGAGATCTAACAAAGTGGCAGGAGAGACTTCTGGTGGGACCAGGAATCAGAAAGAAGGAGTTGCACATGGGAGTGAGAAGGGGAGCAAGTCAAAAGTTAAACATGAGAAAGGGCTTGAAAAGAAAGGTAGGCAACAAGCACGAAGCAACGGAAAAACCAGCCAGAAGGATAAAGTGAGCAAAGCAGTCACAAACAAGAAGGGTAAGACTGAGGACAAAGTTGAGATTAAGCCCAAGAAAGGAAAAAAGCCATCTCCTCTGCAGTTTGATCCTGTCTCAATGCCTTACGTGAAGCTCAATGCATCCAATCTGGTTAAGCTCAAGCTGTGCAAGGAGTTGAATCCTCAGCTTGTTCTCAGAAAGTTGTGTCTGGATGAAGAGAGCTGGGGTGAGGTCATCAGGAACGCCCTGTACCGAGACCTTGATCGGCAGGTGAAGAGGAAGCTCAGTGAGGAGAATGATCAGACGGATGCCAAGAGGGCACGCATGGATGACACACCCCCAGGATTAAGAGGAGTTCAGAGGGTGTCTCCACGAAAAGAACAACTTAAATCTCGGATGGCGGCAAAAGAAGCCAAATACAAGGGGGCATTGCAGCCTTTCAGAAGATTTGATGTGCAACAGAAGAGGAGAACCAAAATTGTAGATGTGTTTGGTGGAGGTCCAGATAATAAAACTTGGAACTACGTTCCCCCAATTAAACCCCCTATCGAAGAAACAGCGCAGAATCCCATTATTGAAATCTGTGAGCCCGGCAAGGATGAGTCAAGAGATGTGATGTGGAGACTTGCCTGCTACTCCCCTCAACGTCCAGAACAGATAAGCTCTCCTCCAAGATGTTGGTCCCCACTTGGCAAAATTTCTGATGCAGAAGAGGAAGAGGTGGAGGAGGAACAGGAGCAGGAGGAGGATGACAAGAGGGAAGAAGAAGGCAAGCTAGCTGTTGAGACTATTCCTGAAGAGGATATTGAAGAGGATATTGAAGAAGAGGTGAAGGGAGAGATAATGGAAGAAGTGGCCACTGATTCCACCAAGAAGGAGGAGACTGCTGCTCCTGGCCCTATTTCAGATAATGAAATGGACATCATTGAGAGAAATCTGGGACAAATATCAGACTTCAGCGTGTATGAGAAGATGCTCCAGGTGACCTCCGATGGCAAGGCCAACCAGCAAGAACCAAAGTCGAGACACGAAGAGTTCACGTTGGAGCACTTTCCCGAAGATGTCTCTGGGATCGATGACCACTTGCATGGAAACTCAGATCTTGATGCAATATCCAATGAGTTTGCTAAACTGGATAAAACTGACCAGGTCCCTGGGAATCATGGCCACGTCATTGAGAGGTGTGGTAAGGAAAACCAGGAGCCGAACTTGCAAGGGCAGCTTAGGGAGCAGCCAAAGATTGCTCATGACTGGAGTCAAAGTGACACACACACCAGTGTGGACCTTCCTCCTCATCCTGTCCCTAGCAATGATGTACATCCACAGGGTCAGCACCAGCTCAATCACACAGGGATACCCCCAGTTCCTGGCAATGGTCCTCTTGTGGCGCAGAATGCTGTTCCTCAGGGGACATCTCACTCAAACACAAGTTCCCAGGTTGACAGTAATAGCTCACCTGGAATTGCTCCAGGACAGGGGAACCAGGCATACTTATCCGAGGTACAAATATCAAGATCTTCCTCATATGGCTCACACTCACAAGTCAAATCTCACTCTTACACAAATTCTCCAGAAGAAAGCAGCAACTCACCCCAAATTACACCAGGGCAAAAGGCCCAGTCTTACTTCTCTGATGTGCAGATTTCAGCACCTTCCTCCTACAGCTCACACTCTCCTCAGTACCAGAGAACAGACAGCAGCAACTCTGGCACATCTTCCAGCCAGTACCCTAGCCAGAGGCAAGATGCAGGATCTCAGGGAGCTCAGGAACCGACTTGTATACCAGAGACAGATTCTGAGCACAGCAGTGACTGCAGTCCACCTCAGGTCCAGTACAGCATGAACCACTCAACACCACCTTACCAGAATGACCCTGTTAAAGAATCTGTCATGCCAACTGGAACCAGCAGGCAGAATGAGTCACTGTACTACCACAGCAATCTGCAGGCCAGCCAAAGCATGTATGAAATGTCTAATCATTCCTTCAATCAGTCATCAGTCTATGGAGGGGAGAGACTAGTTGATCAGAGCCAAGGGTACAATCAGTCTGCCAACCATCTTCCGTATCCGTCCCCTGGAAGCAACCAGCGTCAGGGATATCCTCCCCCATACCCCTCCCCTCAACCCCCTTACCCCTCACCAAATCATCACCATCCTTCCACCCCGAATCAACACCACCCGCCAACTCCGAATCAGCACCACCCATCAACTCCAAATCAGCACCACCCATCCAACCATGAGCACCCTTCGCCATCTGGGCAGCCCCCCTACAGGGTGTCCTATCCACAGGCACCACACCCATACCCTGACAGTGGCACCACCGCCCCAGCAGCGAAACCAAAGATTTGGAGACCAGTTGCCATGCCTCCGACTGATTCCATGGTGCGGAGCAGTCTCCAGGAGTATGGCCTTCCAGAAGTTCACCATCAGTGTGCATACTGGGGAAATCCACAAGATCATGCAGGAAGGCAAAGGTATAACCAGGAAAATGAGTTCCTAATATCATGTGCTATTAAAGGATAAAGTTTGAAGTGTTTGTTTAATATGTTGTACTTACACGAATTTTGCATGGAATTAGAAGTACTTCTACAAGTATAATACTCGGTGTGTGTGATGTTCTCTGGGGTTGCAGCTAGGAAAACATGACTCTGTTCCCAGGCGTAGTCTCGGGGTTCAGAAATGAAATTCTCTTATATTGAAGTTTTATATAGCAGCTGCTTGATTCATACAATTAGGCCTTTATGTACATTTTTTTAATGTGTGTGTATATGTGGTTTTGTTTTGTTTGTTTTTTTGCAGGCATAGTCTGTTCTCAGTTTTCTGCAAAATGTCCTTTACGATAAGATATTCCAATCCAAAAGGATGCCAAGTCTCAAGAGAATATACTGTCGTATGTAATGTTCAGTACTCTCTGTGGCAACATCATACCTGTGGAGGAAAATAATGAAGAGCTTTCCTCTCTTTCACCTCAGGGAGGGACCCAGTCAAACCCATGTGCAGAGCATGCTCCCGTCCACCTTGCAGCATGCAGAAACCCCTTGTGGCAACATGGGCCTGTCCCACTGGCAAACAGTTGTCCAGTCACAGGGGGATACTCCCACCTCTCAGGGTTATTCCACTGTGCACCAGGGGTACAACAGGGATGCTGTGTGGATGCCGTCCAGATATCCCCCTCCAAGGGATGCAGTGACCAACTGGATGAATGAAAAGCAGCAGTGTGGGCAGAGGCACCACTTTGGTCATGAAGGGCCATCCTTGCCACAATACCAGCAACCTCAGCAACCTGATCAACACATTGTACAACCACCTCACCAGTCGCCAGGGCGGAGCATGCCACTTCTGCCATCTCATCACAATGGAAACTCACTGGGCGTTCCTACCAGCCCGTATCCTGCTACTCCCAGCCAATCAAATACAAACAGTAATCTGAGGTATGCTGGGGAGAAAGGGATCTGTGGAACTGCCCAGGTAGGCAGAGCTGGTGGCAGCAATGCGCTGCAACCGCTGCCGCACAGTGACCAGCGGGTCTTGCAGTGCCAGCAGGAGTTGGCATCGCCAATTCAGCGTGTGCTAAATCCTGCCCACCAGCCCTCGTATCAAGTGCAGCAACATCCAGGGGACACTCCCAATCAGCAGTCCATCCCCGCAACTCAACAGCTGCAGCCACCTGCCCTCAAGGGTCCAGGGCAGGACAATAGCCAGGGCACTGCATCGCCTCATAGCAGTGATGCAAACAGTCACCCAACAGCAGGACAGGTGAATTGCACCGAGCCAACAGCTGCTATACAATCTAACCCCAGCAGCAATCCCTCCACACCAACAACCGGACATCACTTAACCGCTCTGATGGCCGCTCCTCTTCAGGCAAGCGGGAGCACACCAAAGTCCAGCAGGCTGGCAGAGAGACCAGGGGATGGCAACACCCCTCCACTGTCGAGCACACCACTTCGTCCACTGACCAGTTTCCCACTGGCAGCCCCTCAGCCAGGCGTGACCCCAATAGCTTCGCAGAAACCTGGACCTTTTTCGGATGTGGCAAGACTGAAGAAAAATCCTAACCTTCCCAACACTCCAGCACAGGTAACAAAAAAAAAAAAATCTTCCCACTCCATGCTATAAAAGTCCAAAGATATTGGCGCAGCTCTAAAACTGAAATCCTGATCCTAAAGTGGTTGAATGTAATGTAAATCTTCCACTGTGGGATGTGCTTTCCATTCCTTCTCTTTATTTTCCTGCACTCTGTGTCATTTTATTCTTTGACAGAATGAAATTGATTTGTGCATTCAAAAGAAAGTAGAAATATGTATTCCACCACTTCCTTACTCTGTTCATCATGGTTAAAGTTCTTTGAGTAAAGTGTCGTTGTAGGGCTTGTGGTGAAAGGTGCAGCAAAGTTCAGGGAATAGTATTCTTGGGAATGTTACAAACTCATCCTTCTAAAAACTGACAAATACATGCATCTTGTGTAGGCTCGTGTTTTCCTATATGACTGTTCCAGCATTTGTTGTGATGCAAACATTTTGTTATTTTCTGTTTTCAGTGGGATAACATCACCTTGGGATGACTGTATTTTCACTTGTTAGTTGTTCTCTTTTGTACTTGCATTTCCTGGAATTATGTTGGTTTCAAAAAAGTAAGAATAAAAAAAAAACCAGCATAGATAAAGTCATATTGGGCTTATTTCAATGTAATATTTCTATTCAAAGAATTCAAAACATGTGCTTTATGTAAAATCTGAAAATTCCTATCTGTAGAAGATAGCAGGGAACCAAATTTTATGTCTGAATTGTCATCAGAAGTTACACAAATTCATTTTCCTGACTCCCATGTTTTCATCTCTCTCAGTCTTCACCCGTCACCCCTCTTCCGAAGAGGAAAGCACTCACCTCTCAGATCGAGGGCCCAACACCAAAGAACACGTACGGCTTCAAGGTCAGCCAGGGCAATGTCCAGGATGCAAAGGCCCTTCATGTGGTGAGTACAAGATGTCCAAGGTACAGTAGTCAGCACCATGGTAGCATTGCTTCAGTACACCAGCACTAGATGATATGTGTGGGACTGAGTGTGCTCTACCACATCTCCCTGAACATGTCCATGTCTGACCATAATATTATGAAAATCACACTGATTTTATTTGATTTTAAAGTGATATGATGACCATGATCATCAGCGCTTCTCTTGTGTCTCATTGATTAAAAAACAAAACAAAACGAGTATGATTGTGTGACTGACCTAAATTGTAGTTCAAGTTTGTATTAGGATTTGTCTCTTCCAAACAGTCTTGTTGTTATTTAAATTGTCTTCTTGTAAAGGGAGTAACAACTTTTACCACCATGTGTTTCGTGCAGTCTTTGGGCTTTGTGGATACTCCAGTGGGGATTGATTTGTCAGTTGCAAGTTTTGTGACACTCTAGCTTTGGCTCTGAAATGCTTCAAAGGAATGCTACAGTGAAATGCATGCAATGATAAAAACATGCTTGTTCAGCATACATTCCAATGATGAAGTGCCATGTTTATGTGTATTGTATTGCATGATTATCATTGCTGGTCTGTAACCTGTTGAGGACGAGTCCCAAGTATACTCGGGCAGGGGTCTATGGGAAATGTGTGTTGTAGCAAAATTAGCCTGTCCTCAACAGGTTCAGTAATATGGGATGAGTTGTATTGCAACAACATTTTATAGTAGCCAGCATCTGTTTTAACCTGGACTTGATTAAACACCAGGACCACACCCTTTTTGATCCCTAAATCTTCCATAAGGTACAACACGTGACCACTATGAGTCTCGAGATCCACACGCGCACCAGGAGGGACTACCACCCCGACCCTGACTTTGACCCCATCCGTGCCATCTTCTACTGCATCCACAAGGATGACCCCGGCGGTGGGAGCCCCCACAGCCCGGCCAAGGGTCATCACCACGGCAACCATCAAGGGGGCGACCAAAACGGGGACCACGGGGCCGGGGAAGATGGAAAGGGACAGGGACGCCACCAGGTCGGCATGATCATGGTAGACCTCTCCAGACCGGGGTCGAAGGTCAACAATCCAGGCACAGCAGCAGCGACGGGGAACCCGACGGACTCGACTGTTGTGACCCAGCGAGACTGGCTGGCAAGGTCAGGGGTGAGCGGGCTGGAGGTCACCTACGTTCAAGATGAGAAGGCCATGTTTGAGGAGTTTGTCAAGCTGGTCAGAAGGTTAGTTTCAAAAAAATGAGAGGGCTTAAAGTAAACACAAAACATTGGTACAATGCTCATGATCAATCAAGAGAACTCAGACACTGCTTCTTTTTAATCTCACTTCAAAATTTACATACAAGGTACATGGATGCAGAAATGAGCCACTTTTTCAAAATCTTGAAATTGCTGTTTCTTGAAATGTGTCCGTTGTTCCATACTCATCTTCATCTGCATATTTTTCTCAATTGCTATAATTATTTCTTTGTTTTTAGGTGCAGTTTCAGGGCAGCAAAGATTTGATTGATAAATAGATATGTGTAAATCTGTAGACCTCACAACCCGAGTATATCAATCATTTTGTGTGCGTGTGTGTGACTACTTCACAAGAATGACCTACTATCTACGAGAGAATTACAGTGAGTTCAGTTACGTGTCTGGGGTCTGACTCTCCCAGACACAGAACCGATGGCTGTAAGTCTCCTCCAGTGATCCAGCAGTGTTTATTAAAGATACTACTGTGAGTCAAGAAGAGGAAATGACTGTAAGAGGAAGATTGTGGAGCAATGTTTATGCTGTTTATTTTCTGGAGGATTTTTTATCTTTTCTTCTTCTTTTTTTTTTGTAGGCATGATCCTGATATTTTGGCAGGATTTGAAATCCAGCAGCTGTCCTGGGGTTACCTCTTCCAGCGAGCCGCTTTCCTGGAGGTTCAGCTCTGTCAGCAGATATCAAGATTACCAGGTATGATATCACTGTCTTAAAGGGATAGTGGGGCCTATGGTTTTGGTTCAGATTAGGCTTCAGGTTTCCAACATTTTTTTAATGATAATTCTTTGATATAATGAAAAACCTCTTATGAAATATGAAAAAGCATGTAAATCCAAGAGGAATTCAAATTTTTTTTTGATGAAAATTGGTTGTGTAATGGCTGAGATATCCAAAACAAAGTGATCCTAATAAAGGTGTTACCCATCTTTTATTAGGATTGCTTAATTCTTGGTTTTTGGATATCTCAGCCATTTCAAAACCGATTTTCATCAGATAAGCTTTGAATTCCTCTTCTGGAATTGTATACTCTGTAACACTTCATAAAGTTGCTTCTAAGTATCTCACAAAAAAATCAAAAGCTGAATCCTCACCTCATCCAGTACTACATATGTTTACCATCCCTTTAACCTCAATGATTGCAGCGAGAGTGTCATGTCCACCCCCAAACTGATGCCGCTATTTTCTGATTTACACCTTAAACAAAGGGGTATTGCGAGCACAGTTGCTGCAAAACAATTCATGTACTCCCGCCCAGATTGGTCCAACTTTTGTGATGTTGCAGTAGGACAGTGTCTTCTTCACCTCAATGACTGCAACAAGGGTGTCATGTCAACCCTCAAACTGGTGCCGCTATTTTCTGATACGCACTTGAAACAAAGGAGTTTCAAATCAGCCATTGCAAGCAAAAATCTCAGCAGAGCAATTCATCTGCTTGTTCCGCCCAGATTGGTCCAACTTTCATGATGTTGCATTAGAACTTGAATTACTGATTAATCCGTATGCATGCACTGGACTTGTATTATAAAATGGGCTTTAGAATCTCTGCAATCTGATTGGTCAATTGTCATGCATTGATTTTTACTGATCCACACTGAGCCATGCGTCCGGTAGAATCCGAACGCATGGCCATGCGTCCGGTAAAATCCAAATGCATGGCTCAAGTCTTGTACAGTGTTGTAGGTGTAGCGCACGCATGATGGGGAAAATGGTCGTATTTCATGAATTTACGGACCCATTTTATAATACAAATGATGCACAGGCCTATTTCGTAGATCAGTGAGAATTGGATGCTCTCTTTTAACTTTGGAACAGTCTAAAACCCACTCGCTGCACTCGTGGGTTTAAACAGTTTCAAAGTTAAACTCACGCATCCAATTCTCACCGATCCACTCTGTCCTGTGCATCATTTGTATACTGTCACTGCCTGGCTATTTGTATATATTTCATCTCCTATAGTGACCAGGGATGACATCTTATCGCACTTTGTATATAGTGAAAAAAGCGCTATAGAAATAACAAATCATTATTATTAATTGCAGGTATGATTTGAAAATAGCCATTAGTTCAATAATAGGATAAGGTGTGTGTATGGTTCTCAAGCCAAAATTTTGGTTTCAAGCTGTGTTTCCAATCTACAAACCTTTTATGTGATAATCAACCGATTGACCGTGGTGACTGGATGGGTCCTGTATATAGTCTATGGGAATTTCAGGGGCTTGGGGAAAATGTGTTCGACTAGAATTATCTGGTGAGTTATGTGGACAACACAATGGAAAGGACCAAAATCCAGCAATCTCAGCCACACCCAACCCCTTTTCTTCCCAAGGGGCCATTGCACCACCATCTACAACAGCCTCGTGCTGATGAAGGATGGTCTTGGTGCTCGAAAGTAGGCCCTATCCCTGTCGAGAGATACCAAACTTTTCATTGTGATCATGTGAACTCACAAATTTCATTGGTTCTCATGGCAGATGATCCTAGGGAGAGTCATTTTTCTGCCGACAAGGATGCGTATGGCGCCGATCACATGTCTGAGATAACCATCGCTGGGAGGATTGTTCTGAACCTGTGGAGGATTATCCGACACGAGGTGACCATTCAGAGCATGGACGCTTCTCTTTTCGAAATAGACTACGAATGATGTTGACAAAGATGATAATGATGATGGTGATGGTGATGGTGATGATGATGATGATGATGATAATGATAATGATAATGACAATGATGGTGGTGGTGATGATGATGATGATGATGCTGCTGCTGCTGATGATGATGATAGTCATGATGATGATGATGATCGTGATGATGATCGTGATGATGATGATGATGATGATGGTGATGGTGGTGATAATGCTGCTGCTGCTGATGATGCTGATGAAGATGATGCTGATAATGACAGTCGTGATCATGAGTTACAGTAAGATTTGTTGATACACTGTACGTACAGGGAGTAAAGATTTTTTAGTCATACTAGATCGATTTTGACAGTAATATTCACTGGGTAGTTCTTTTGTTTTACTTCAAGTTTCAATTGTTGGGGATAGCTTTTAATGAGAATTTTATTAGCCAAGGAGAGAGAAAAAAGAAAATCAAACACAAAACGTGACATGGGTCAAAATGTAGTGAATTGATATGGAGAGGAATTGGTAAACTTATTAACCCTTTTTCTACTGGAACCCAGTGAGCTTTATACAAAGTCTTTGGGATTATCCAGTTCTCATGAGGAAAGGGTTAATGTTTGCAGCTATGCAAAAGAAAGGCCAGAGATTCATTTCATGATCAGGTGTAGGGAGATTGGTTTTCCAACAGGTGGCTGTAGTAGATGGTATTTCCAGTAGAGGCGACTATTGCCTGCCACTTTACAGTTTTGAAATTGAATATGATGTGAATGAATACTGTGTTTTTGTTCCAAATAGTAGTCAAGCATCTCTGCAACACTGTCGGTGAATCTTGACATCTTCTCGTTTTAGGGTGTGGTATGCCAGAAATGTGTTTTTTTGTGTGCATCTGTTTTTGTTGTTGTTGTTGTTGTTTGTTTGTTTGTTTGTTTGTTTGTTTGTTTTTTAAAGTTATACCCTCAAACATTTCTTCACCTCTTACAGGTAAATCTCAACATCTACACATTTGAGAATGTGGCTTACCACGTACTGCACCAAAGACTTCCCCTCTACACATTCCGTGCTCTGACCGACTGGTTCGACCACAACACGGCTTGCTACAGGTATCTGCTTCAATTTTCTTGTGTGCTTGCAGTGCTATAGACATCATGATGTGTTATGCTTTTTGTTTTCACTTTTCATTTCTTGTTTGAAATAAAAACAACACTGAAACCTGCCCCTATCCAGATGTAGAATGTCCAACCTACAACTGCTACAGTATATACATCTTGAATATCTGTTTAATGCTAAGTACGTTAAAAAAACAATGATTAATGTTTTATGACAAATTTTGACAGTGCCATTGCTTTTTACTGGTGAACACAATCCAAAATTATATAACAATCAAGTATCTTAGAACACAATTCAGATAATTTCTTCTCAAAACGCTATCCCATATATGATGCAGTATTTGGTACCCTGGGGTACCCAGGGTACCAAATTTCGTTGAATTTTTTTTTTCCATCACTGTACTCTGGGTTACCAAAAATGTGCATTAAATGGTTTTTAGAATTATTATACTCACAAATGTTTTCTTGTTTGTGATTATGCAACAGTTAATGCATGCAAATAATAACTTTTTTCTCTCATTTACAAATTGTACATCCTGTTTGTAATCTTCACTATGTAAAAGTTGAAATGGAAGGAAAATCGGCATTGGGATCGTTATTGCCGTGCCGATTTATGTCAGTGCTGATGATGAGAAAAAAGTTGCCATGACAATATTGCACAAGTGTGTGATAATGGACATGAGATGGCACTACACAACGCTATACCCCGGGTTACAACGGTACCCCAGTGTACGGCGTGCCGAATCATATAACCAAAAGCAGTGTAAAGGCTTAAACTTTGTTCTGTGTGAAATACATCTCCATCTAACCACCAGGTGGAGAACAATCGAGTACTATGCAACCAGGGTCCGGGGGAACATGAGACTGATTCAGCAGCTTGACCTGATCGGAAGGACCAGTGAGCTGGCCAGGCTCTTTGGGATCGAATTCTATTCAGTACTCTCCAGGGGATCTCAGGTATGTCAACAGTTTTCACTTGCTCACAGGTCCAGTTTAGTTTGCAGGCACAAACTCTTGTTGACTCCTTAATGACTAACAAGGGTTTGTGCCTGCAAACTAAGTCTAGTTTGTGTTTTGTGTTCCAAACTTCTACATGCTTTACCTTTTTCGTAATTGCTGTATTTTGAAAACAAACATGTAAAACCTTGTTAGGTTTATAAAACCTCCCCCCCCCCTTACACCATGAGGTCCATTTTGAAGTGAGTATTGCAAATTTGTAAAGAGTGGCAAATCTATACCAATTTTCCTTTTTAGAAGTGCTCTGACTAAGCCAGTTTACTTCACATTTGTACACAGGCAGAACTTGGAGGCATTTCACGAAGCATTTTGTCAGATATATTTTATGACAAACTGTTATAAGCTACTGAAATCCTTGCATCTGATTGGCTGAGATCAGTTTTGTCTGACAAATTTGTTATCTCTCTGTCTGCAACAGTACCGAGTTGAGTCTATGATGCTCCGACAAGCCAAGTGCGCCAACTATATCGCTGTCTCGCCCAGCGTCCACCAGCGCTCGCGGTCCAAGGCGCCCGAATGCATCCCCCTGGTCATGGAGCCAGAGTCGCGCTTCTACGAGGACCCCGTCATCGTGCTGGACTTCCAGTCCCTCTACCCGTCCATGATGATCGCTTACAACTACTGCTTCTCGACCTGCCTCGGAAGGGTGGAGCACATAGCCCAGTGAGTTGGCAGTGAAGGGTTTAGCCTCATCCATCACCATGGGCCACCTGCTTTGTGTGCAAAGTTACTAGCATTTTGAGAAAGTAATCTTTGGTAGGCTAAGGTTGAATGATGGATATATGTGCATTGATTGTGTATGATGTGTGAAACAGTCACAAAATATCTTTGCAGCATGAGAAGATGTGCAAAATGGCAGACATACACTCATATGACTTTTTTATCCTGTCATGCCATGACAATGATTGAGTGGCAATGGTTGTCCTTGAGAACTCTGTGTGTCACAAACTTTGCTTATGACTCTCTGTTTTTATATTTCTAAGAGTATATTTATTGATGTAGCTCTGCTAGTTCGGTCAGGATGACAAACATATTCTTGCCATTAATCTTAGGAATTGCAGTTTACTCTGTGGTTAGAAATTTGTCATAAACTTGTTACTTCTCGTGAACATGAGACCATAATGCTTTTCAACCAATAGTGTAGTCTTGCTGTGTTTCTCATATCCCCCTTTTCCTATCTTTCATATTTATTTCCCTTTTGATTTTCTCCGTCTTGTGGAAGGAAGACAAATTCTAACACAAGGAAAGAAAAATGCCCCTGTCATGAAAAGGAAGTAGTATAACCTGTCTCTTTCAGAATTTCCTTGTCCTTGTACCATTCAATGATTTATAATGTCAAGTTGCCCATATGCATTCTTTTCATAGCCACCATCATAGTCTGGCTTACCCTTAAGATGGTGATCTCCTGCATTTCTTTGTACTAATTTGATTTAATTTTGATTGATTTACAATGATTTACATTTTAATTGTTTCTGTCTATTTGTATATTGTATTATTATTTTCCAATGAATGAGTGCACTTGAATGGACTATTTCTAATGTTATGTTTAATTTGTGAAATGCAGAAATCAAAATCAAATCAAATCAAAATTAAACCAACCTAAAACCCAAACCAAATCCAAAACCAAAAAGCAAAACTAAAACTCCGCAATGTAAATAATACTCCTCACTTTTGTGACTCTTTACTCTATCTCAGGGGAGGGGAATACACCCTGGGCTGCACCAGCCTCTCCTCTCCCCCCAGACAGCTGGAGCAGCTCCTCGCCTCCGATGGTCTCCACATCTCCCCCAACGGTATCGTCTTTGTCAAGCACAGCGTCAGGCATGGAGTCCTGCCAAGGTAAGAGGAGCCAGGATCAAAAGTGACTTCCAAAGATGCAGGAGCTTTAGATTCTCTTTTCTTTTCTTATTTTATTAGGTGACATCATGTTGAAGGGAATGTATAGTACTGGTTGATGTGGGGATTCATGTTTTGAACATTTCTAAGTGAGATAATGAGAAACTTCTTATGAAATATGAAAGAGCATGTAATTTTAAGAAGGATTCAACATTTATTTGATGAAAGTTGGTTTTCAAATGGCTGAGATATCCAAAACAGTGATAATAATAAAAGGCGACAGGCCACGCCTTTTATTAGGATCTCTTTGTTTCACCTTGTTTTTGGATATCTCAGCCATTTCAAAACCGATTTTCATCAAATAAAGTTTTGATACCCCTTAGAATTGCATGCTCTTTGACATCTCATAGAGCGCTTTTTGAATATCTCGCAAAACGTTAAAAGCTAAATCCTCACCTCAACCAGAACTGTACACACCCTTTAAGCTGAGTAACTGAAGTGCTCATTTCAAAATGTGATAAATCCACTTTTCGTCATTTTTCACTTTTTTTTCCCCTTTCCCACAGATTTATGCTTTGTCACCGTGCATGCAATCATTTACTTCAAGTTGAATAAATTTCAAATTAGAAATACAAAAATTTAAAGGCATTACAGGCTTAATTCACCTTTTGCAATGAAACAAAAATGCAGCATTAGTGCTTTAAAATAGTTCTTAAATGTGATTTAGGGATAGAAACAACCAATGTGAAAATTTGAACCAGTATAATCAATGCTAAGTATTGTTTAATATGCAAAATGTGCACAATAGTTATAATAAATTAATGTTTCCAGACTAAACCGTCTGCAGTTATGGTTTAATGAGAAAAATTGTAATATCTCCTCATATTTTAGGCTTTATTGCAAAAATTTCATATGGTAGGATGTTTTGTGATACAGCTGACCTACACATATGCATCAAAAGTGATATCTTGAAAATCTTTTAAATCTCTGCTCCCAAAAGTAAACAGGACCTTTAAGCTGAGTAATTGAAGTGCTCATTTCCAAATGTGATAAATCCTCTTTTCATCATTTCTCACTTTTTTTTTGTCCCCCACAGAGCTATACTTTGTCACCATGCACACATTTATTTTCTTCCAGTTGAATAAATTTCAAATTAGAAACCTGATAATTGAAGGGCATTAAAAGAAAAGAGTTTATGTCCAAATTGTGATGAATCTGTTTTTATTTTTTCTTTCCAGAACATGATGAATCCATATTCATTTTCAAAATAAGATTATGTACAAAATATGAAAATTGAAATCAATATTTAAAGAAAAAAGGAAAAAAGTTGTGGAATCTAGATTTCTTTTGAAGAGTCGTTTTGTGATCTCATGAGGCAGATGTATCTTGTGCTGCAATAAATCTTCATTAGGTAATTTGCAAATGTATGAGAAGTGAAAAACTCCTCTTTTTCTCTATTTTGTCTCAAATGGATTTAACATGTTTTTGACATAAACTCCTAAAATTTTAGTCCAGCTCACATCAAGTGAGTAATGTATTGTATTATTATTGTGATGTAACAGTCTGCTTATTGTGTTTCATTCCTCATGTGTGCTTGTGTGATTTAATAGGATGCTGGATCAGATTTTGAACACTCGCATCATGGTGAAGAAAGCTCTCAAAGATCACAAGGGAGATAAGGTAACCAGCCATCCTCTACTTCTCCTTTTAACCTTTAATATCTCACTCTTTCCTTATTTTATCCTCATTTGGGATGTTATTTTGTCCTTTTCTTATGTACCAATGATTCAAACTTGTATGTCTTTTTCATTTGTTTGCTGCTTATGCTGCTTTCATTTCCATTTCTTTCGTGTTGTCGTTACTGTTGTTTTATCACAATCTTTGTCTGGTCCGGAGGTGGTATCATAAACCCACAATTGAACCCACAATTGTCTGCTCATCTTTACCCAGTGTTTTGATTGATTCCACTTGTTCTACCTTTATGCATACATACATACATACCAGAAAACAGACATATAAACACACACTCTCTTTCTCTTTTTTCTCTACCTATCTCTCAACAGTTTGCTTTTATGGTAGTATTTTACTTGGAATGCTTTGGATATAAATAATGCCCCTTCTGATAGCATAATCCTTTCCATATATTTAAGAAAACAATCCTTCAATAGAAAAAAAAAAACACTTATCATCTATGCAGAGTAATCTACTCATATGCTTATAACGGTGCAAATTTATAGCCATGTAGTAAAGGGAGTACACCTCCGATGTCTGCTGTGGTGCTTTGACAAGTTTTGTAAAGACGCCATCATCCCATGGTGTTTGTTTCTGCGTGTGATATTTTTCCAGGTGCTGGAGAGGATGCTAGACAACAGGCAGCTAGGTCTGAAGCTGATTGCTAATGTGACATACGGCTACACGTCGGCAAACTTCTCTGGCAGGATGCCCTGCATTGAGGTGAGTCTTAGGGTGTGAGGCGACGTTGGGTGGTCCAGGTCTGTGCTTATGATCGTCCCATGCTATAGGTTGAATGATGATGTCATCATGCGTATTGCGGACACCACGAATGACAGTAATGTTTGCTCAATTAACCTGTTTTGCAAGTTAAATTGTGTTTCTCATTGTGTTAAATTTGTCTTTTGTTCTCATTGTTATAAGGAACAGCACATATGCATGAATTACAACTTGTCTTTTTTTTCCAATTTTTACTTTTGTGCCTCAGAAGAATAAAAGAATGTGTTCACTCTGGCATAAAATAATTATTTTTATTGACCAGCTGTGTTGATATCCAATTAAATTTCTTTTAACATGGTATATAAAACATTAATATTTAGCCAAATATTCTATGAGAAATATGAACTTGAAAAGTGCTTACTTTCTTTTTTTGCTGAGTGTATATTCCTGAAATATCAGATATCCATTCCAGAAAATCAGAGTCTCAAATGGTTGCAAGTCGCAAGTTTTCATTGGCTGGATGCTGAAAAGTTTGATGTCATCGACTTTGTATAGAGATGGAAATGATTTGTCAACCGTGTAAAGAGGCATAACATCATTCTGGTTGAAAAACATATGATTTCATATGTATTTGTGATCGATGAACCCCTACCCTCCCAGGTCGGTGACAGTGTAGTGAGGAAGGGTCGGGAGACACTGGAAAGGGCCATCAAAATGGTCAACACCACCCCTAAGTGGGGGGCTAGAGTGGTCTATGGTGACACAGACAGGTTAGTTCTTGGTCCATTTCTCTTACCTTCTCTTTTTTTCGTCATGTGCCATAGTAGTAAAGAGAGAAAAAGGATTACAAAATGATAGCAAGATAGATAGATAGATAGATAGATAGATAGATAGATAGATAGATAGATTGATTGATTGATTAAATGGATGGACAGAAGGTTACATTTATAGGGGAAATACATAATGTATAGATAGATAGGTAGGTGCTTTAGGTATGTAGATACATCAGTAGATAAATAGATAGATGGATATACAGCATTGATGAATATAGAAATTGATAAGTAGATGAATAAATGGATAGATAGAAGGCAGAAAATTGTTCTTGGTACAGATTTGAATAAGATGACATATGCATACATTTTAACAATTAGATGAGAACAAAAATGACTTTGCTTATTTGAGAGTGTAGTTAACACTAATGAAGAAAAAGCACCTATGCCTTAGCAAAAATTGTTAATTAGGGGCTTCACTTTCTCAGAAATGAATGCTATTGTATGGAGACAACTTGCATGTTCTGTAGAGTTGTTCATGCAGGATCCTTACACTTGATACTTTATCATCCTACTTCATTCTTGTCTTCCTCCTCCCAGCCTGTTTGTATTAGTGAAAGGTGTCACAAAGTCGAGAGCCTTCGAGATCGGCCGGGAGATTGTTGCCACGGTAACAGCTGAGAATCCCAAACCAGTGAAGCTCAAACTGGAAAAGGTAACTGCAATTTCCTTGTGCTCTTATTCTGTCTCATAGATAATTTGTGTCGGGTTTTTTTTTAGCTGTAAAGTACCTTTCTGCATCATAACAAGACAGAAAAATGTGCGTCATTTTTTTTTTCCAGATAGATCAGGTTAACTGAAGTGTTATACAATTTCCAGAAGCATTGGAATGAAATGAATAAGTTACTAGAACAGTGATTACTGTGACTGTTGCATGCATTGGTCTACATAAATGATGTCGAAAAGTGTTTTGCAGGAAGAGTATTACACAAGACTCCCCTGGTTTGACAGACCAACTCAAGCCGAATTTACCATTAACCCCTTCAGGACGCGTCCCGAGTATACTTGGGCAGGTGTCTATGGGAAATGTGTGTTGTAGCAAAATCAGTCTGTCAACAGGTTAAAGAGGGCTATGCATATGTTGTTCTCTGCCTAGACCTAATATGTCGTTGTGTTTTCTGGTAGAAATGACTGCTTAGATGAATTAGATTCATTGTATCTGCCTTTATTTTGGCTGGTGATTATCTGTTTTTGCCACATGTGTGCGCAGTTTGAGTGGGACTGATGGGGTGGTGATTGGCTTTTACTAGGCTGTAAAAATTAGACCAATTTGTCTGGGATTGAAATAAAATATGAGTGAGGTGGTTTTCCTATAGATTCTTTATACATGCTTGGCCTTTTTCTTTTTTTTTTTTGCTTTTTCAAATTTGTGTTCTACTTGTAGAAGGATTTGCTGAAAGTCATATTGAATTCAAAATTTGCTGCAGGTCACTTCAATTTCATTAAATCAATTTTATCAATTTGATAGGATAGAATCATATCAGGGCTAGATTCTCCCCCAATTACTTCACTGTCATTGTGATTGTCTGGTAGTCCTCTGCATGCCACTTATTGCTAGTCCATTAGAGGTGAAATAGGTGCACATTTGATCCAATGGCACAGGGAGGGTTAAGAATGACTCGGCAGAGATTTTTTTACTAGATTGACATTATAGAAATACTCTCCCTTCATTTATGGACGTAGCACAAAGCTCTAACCTACCCCCTCCCCCATTTCTGCTCTTCCTTTCACCCTTGTCAAAGGTGTACAAACCGTGTGTACTCCAGGCCAAGAAGAGGTACGTTGGCTACAAGTATGAGTCACCTGATCAGGCTGAGCCAGACTTTGATGCAAAGGGCATTGAGACAGTCCGTAGAGACTCCTGTCCAGCCGTTGCCAAGGTAAGCAGGATAAATGCCTTCTCCACTCAGATGTGTGCTGTTGCTGAATGCATACCACTGTTTCATCTCTCTTTTTTTTTTAATTACTCACAGAAGGTATTGAATATTATGTAAAATTATAAGAGATCATAGGCAAATTAGTAGAAAGTTTTTGATCTATTCAGCACATATGAGTCTCAAAGAAATAAATTTTTGATAGATGAATTCTGAAAGGCTCTAGGACATATGCATGTCAAATGAATTTGGATGGTGAGGAATCTTTTGGGTGTATGAACTGAATATAATGATAGTTGATATTGCTCCAAAGACATTTCATTGGATGTGGATTGCTTGTATTCGTGATAGCTTGTCTCATAAAACCTACGGAGGCTAAGGGTTACCAGCGATGTATGTATGAACATTTCAGGTAAAAAAAAAAAAGAATAAATACGAAAGGACAGGCCAAATATGCTTAGACCAGATAAGCTTTTGTCCTGCACGAAATGGATTTGAAAACTAATGGGAGGTTGAACCACTCTGCGCTCTACACCCTCTACAGATGTTGGAACGCTCCCTTAAGATCCTCTTTGAGACCAAGGACGTGTCAAAGGTCAAGCGATACGTTCAGCAGCAGTTCCAGAAGCTGAGCGAGGGTCGTATCGGTCTCCAGGATCTGATGTTTGCCAAGGAGTATAGGGGCCGTCAGTACTACCGGCCCGGTGCCTGTGTGCCTGCCCTGGAGATAGCCAAGTGAGTCATGCCAAAGCTTACTGTAAATGTCTTCATTTCCCCACGATTAGATGTGCACACTGAGCAGCTCAAAAGCATATTCACAGCCTCTTAAGTTTGTTCACCTTGCTCAATATTGCTTACTCATATATTTTCATACAATTCACATTTCACAAAGAAAATTCACAAAGAATGCAGAATTTTATTTGACATTTCCATGTATAGAAATAGATCGACTGCTTGATTGCCCTGAAATTTAAACATTTTAATGTACAAGAACTGTTTGTAGAGGGAACAGACTCGCTAAAACCAATGTCTGTTCTTCCCTTTCCAATTCAGGCGAAAGCTGTCCGTTGATCGTCGTTCCGAGCCCCGCGTCAGCGAGCGCGTCCCCTACGTCGTGGTGCACGGCAGCCCCGGCCTTCCCCTCATCCAGCTGGTCCGCACCCCTCAGGAGTACCTGAGGGACCCCTCCTACAACCTCAACACCCCCTACTACATCACCAGACAGATTGTCCCGGCCCTCAACCGTGTGTTTGGGATGATGGGCGTGGACACTCTAGGATGGTACCAGGAGCTGCCCAGGGTGATGCACGTCAACACCGCCCCCACTAAGGCCAAGTGCTCCGGCAATACCAGGAAGGTGAGAAAGCCCTGTGCCACACCCCTCGCTTTGCCACACCCTTCTCTGTGCCACGCCCCTCGTTGTGCTTCCACCCCCACATCCCTCTTGCTTGAGAGACATAGAATTTCCTGCACCCGCTCAGTATCATTTCATTAACATATTTGATAGAGTTGTGGTCCTGTTGTGATCCATCACTGACAAATGCTCAGGACCTCTGTGAAGACCATAGTTCTTTGAATGTGATATGCTCATTCCTAACGATACCAGACCTAGAAGATATGACAGAGATGTTTTAGATTTCATTTGGCTTGTGTATTGATTAAGTATCAATATAGAATTTTTTTTAAGATAACAAGACAGAATTCATATTCATTTGTCTTTGTTTTTATGCTGTCAGGGAACCATATCCCAGTATTTCTCCAGTCTGAACTGTGCTGGCTGCGATCGCCTGACCAAGTCCGGTCTGTGTGAGTCCTGCAAGGCAAGTCCCCAGACCACAGTGACCTCGCTGATGAGGAGAGTCCAGCAGTGGGACCGGGCCAGGGTGCAGATCAACAAGGTGGGTGTGTCCCTTTGTCCTTGGAGGAATTTAACTCTTTATGCACCACATTGTAAACCCCCTGTGTGCCACATTATTCTAAGACAGCAATGCAGGCATGCTTAACCCTAAAAAGACTGGGCTATTTTGGTAGCTCGAAAGACTGGGGGGGGGGGCCTAAAGGGCCCCCCCTTAAGATTTCGGCGGTGGATCGCGCGATCGCCGCGAAAATTTGCACAATGGTAGTGTGCGATGTAATCTACAAGATAGTATATTCACATTTTCCAAAATAGTCTTCTTTTATTTTATTTTGATTAATTATGCTAATTTATGCGAGAAATCAGACTCTTTGATCTAAATCAGTAAATAAAGCTCCAAAAGTGCTCATTTTTGGTCTAATTATTCTTTGTGGCATTCTTAGCAAATGCACTTGAAAAAAAATTCGGTATCAAAATTAATTTCTTATTTATTTTATTGTTTCATGAATTTCTTATGTATTTCCTTGTTTTTTTGACCTTTTGTTTTTGTTGTTTTTTTAAACAAAATTTGTGGCAGACACTTTTTGAAGCATAATACTCCTAAAACAAATTGATTTTAGCCATTGAGAGTAAAAATAAGCATATTTATATGAACCATGTGAAAAAACTGAATTTGCATTTACTTTGTACGCAAAATCACATTTTTGAGCCATTTTCGGCCTCACATGCATGTTCAAAATGTTATGTAACTTCAGAATCGTACCCCCGGGCGTCACAAATTTGGTGTCAAAATGTGCGGGAAACTTGAAAGAAAAAAGTCATAAAGCATCGCGGCGAGAGCATTGCGTGTTGCAGAGTAATCGCGCGAAATGTCGAGGGGGGGCCTTTTAGGCCCCCCCCAGTCTTTTTAGGGTTAACAGGCTTGTAGTGAGCAAAGTTGTAGAAAAAATGTCACGCTTTCCTTTGATGCGTATTTTATGACAAATCTATGATTATTTGTCTTTCAAATGAAGAGTAGCTACATTATTGTAGAAGCATGATTTCTGCACACAAATCAGTGATAGCAACTTAGAATGTACTAGAAGCTCAAGCAGGAAACACCGTTTGATAGCTCATTACCACATATAATGCCAGCTACATGTTACAGGAATGAAATTGCGAGAGACGCTTTAATTGTACTTTGACATTTGGTGATTTATGGATCGGTTTGGGCAGGTTTGTTCATTTGAGCATAATATGCAAACTCGGCATGCAGTCTGGCAGGCTAACATGGTACATCAAGAGTTTGTCCATTTGAGCATGATATGCGAACTTGGCATGCCATCGACTGAGTCGGGCATGTGAACATGGCACATGAAGAGTTAAAGGGTGGTTGACATGGTATCGCCTCTGGCTCTGTCAAAGAATATAGTGATTGTCATGGTGATGATGGTAGCGATTCATTTGATGCTTCCTTAGAAGATGATGAATGTGATGATAGGAACTATCTTAGTGATAGTGAAGTGGAAGAGGCGTGCAAGGAGAATGATTACCATGATGATAAAGATACAGGTGCTCAGTTGGATGGTTTTATTTACCCTGCTGCCATGCCGCTGGAGAAGATGATGATGACACCAGTGGTGATATGGTGATGATGATGAGGAGGAGGAGGAGGAAGAGGATGTGATGATATTTTGTGATGAAAGTGATGAATACAAAGATGGGCATAAGGCTGCAATTAACCCATTGAGGACGGGCTGATTTTGCTACAGCATGCATTTCCCTTGGACACTTGCCCGAGTATAGTAGGGACTCGTCCTCAACAGTTTAATGTTTATATATTTACCATCCTGATGAGTGCCACAAAAATATTTATGACAAGAATGATGCTACTGATGGTGTAAGACTGTGACAGATATGATATGAATGATCATAATGGTCAAGCATTTAGAAGTTTAAGTAGCGAAAATTAATTTGAAAAAAGCTATCACTGTAGCCCATTGAAGACTAGTACCTAGTATACTAGGGGCAGGTCTCTAGGGGAAATGCATGTTGTAGCAAAATCAGCACGTCCGTAGTAGGTTAAGGGGAATACAGTTGAGTAATTTTTGTCTGATATCTATACTTGACTGTCAGAATTGTAATCGTCTTTTTGTATCTCACTGTTGATGCCCCTTTTATTTGCAGGTGTGCTCTTCCTGTTGCGGTTTCCGTGACACCAAGCAGCACTGTGCCACCATGGACTGCCCCGTCAGGTTCGAGCTCGTCAAGGCCGAGCGCAAGATGGACCGGGTGGAGCACTTCATTTCCCTGGTCCAGTCCATGACGGCCCAGGCGGCTACGTAGGCATCTTCACCATCACCATCATCCATGCCATCGTCATGGCAACACAATCATCTCTAGTGTGCCAAATTCAGTTGAGTCCTCCAGTGTTTCTCCCCCTCCTTTCTTCTCTCTAACATCTCAAAGATTATTCCAAGTATTAGCGAGCTTTAGGTCTTAGGCGCAAATGCTAAGACGACGCCTCCTCCCGGGTTGGACAATGGAAACAACTGCCATGCGCAAGTGCAGAACACTAATTTTTTGTCTAATAATGTCGCAGATTTAAGCTCGCTGTTTTTGTCACGTGCAGGACTCTTGCGGAAAAAGTGAAATCAGTGCAGAGTCTTTAAGATTGCTGTGATGCAAGTGGATGACAACCCAGCGTGTCAAGCATTTTTTTTCAACAGCTTCAGTGCTGTTTGTGCTCTTGAGCCTTGACAGTTTGAATTAGATGTCAGACATTCATAATACAGAAATTTTAGCAACACAATGTACATTTTTGTATTGAAGAATTGCACAGTCGATGTAAAATTTTTTGTACAGGGTGGATCATGTGATTTTCATGTGGAAACTCAAGTGACATGAATCTTGTTTGATTTTTTTTAAAACTGTAAATAGTTTTTGTAATAACTGAGCACATTTGAATATAGTATGCTTGTGTAAAGAGTATGTTTGTGTTTGCATTGATGGAGAGTTTTGATAATCCATGTGGGAACATATCAAAACATCACCATTGGCCCATAACAGTTTCAACCAGATTGAAAATGTTGAGGTACAAGAAGTGGTATCTTCTTTAAATACTCAAATCAGTGGTTCGCCTTTGTGCATTTGTGCAGGTGTTACGATGGATTTGTGTTTTCCATGTAATGGTTTCAGTATTGCATAGGTTGAGATTAGTCAATTATGGTTGAATTTAATTACAGTGAAAAGGAGGCCATGGCTTTGCAGTAACAGTGAATAGTGTGAGAGATGGTAACTGCCTGAATTTGCTTTCTGGTTGAATTTGTGACCACGATAAAAGCAGTAAGTTGTCTTGCCTGACCAAATACTTAGTACTTTGCTTGCCAATCAGACAGTGATGGGCTGCTTTCTTTCTTTTCTTTCCTGTTTTCATGTCTGAAAAAATTTCATGGCATTCATCAAAGTTTGGGGGTTTTTTTCCTCTCCCAAGATGAAGTAAACATTAATTCCTTTTCCATGTGATATCAAATGATGGGTTGAAAACTCTGTACGAAAAGTAATACATGTCGGAAACAAAAGCACCTGATTGTACATCTCAATTGCAAATTAGGGAAAAATCAGGAGGCAGTAGGCAGTGTTGTGGTACTCCATACTGGACAAGTCATAGTGTGTTCTATTTTGTTTTGATTTATTTGATTTCTTGTGTATTGCTGTGAATGGAGACTTAAGTTCATACTGTTGCTTGCCATCAGTGGTGTGATTGTTCTTTTTTTTTCTCTCTCTCTCTTGAAAGATGGTAGACAAAATATTGTGATGATGTTGAAGAGCAGATCTGTGATGATACATAGTTGTTGGTGTGACCATGGTGAGTGGCACTCTAGTGAAGATGAGACATTACTGTTAAGTATATTTAGTCGGTTGAGAAAGATAAGGGTGCTATGGTGCCACTAACCATGGCATTAACACCCATATCTTTCTCAACGGACAATTTAGTAATCTGACTGTTGAAACATCTCAGAGATTTTAGTAAATGACAACAAACAAAAGAAAATGATATGAATGATTAAATGGTGTCAGGAAATGCTATATATTCAAGTGTGAACTCTCATACCTGCACATTTAGACATACCAAGTGACTAGGTGAGATAGTTTCAACTCATTGGCTGCTCGTCCTCATTTCCTTGATGTATTCCATACATTCTGACACATGAAGTGAATTGCTGGCTATGTTGCGGGATACATAGATGCACAACCCATTGAGCAATATATGTCGCTGATTGCTTTTTGTTGCTGCAACTCATCTTTTGCCAAGAAAAATTATATTTTGCAGTGGAGACTCGCGGCTCTCTTCTTCCATTTGGTGATCTCGGCAGGATACAAGTATTGTGCTATAATCAGAATCACTGCCTTCACCGCATAGGTTATGAGTTGACTGATCAGAAATACTACAAGCAAGAAAACAAGAGCGAGTGGCATACAATGTAGGCTCCCCTGGCTCTTCAGACCATAGCATGTGTGTGTTGATTATCTTCATCCAGTTACCATGGAGATGGAGTATGATTCATCCTCATCATCATCATCATCATCATCATCATCATCATCATCATCATCATACCAGTTTTTCTCCAGGTCTGTCCCTGATAATGGGGAGTGGCTGGAATTACCTCACATGTTTTCATAGCAATAGCTCTCATACCTTTTTTGAAATTCAATATTCACAAGAGAAGTTCTCTCCATTCTGGTATAAAATAATTGTTCAAGTGAGTAGAGGACTTGTACCAAAGGTCACAGATTACGAATTGTACATTATATGCGGCTAAATACTTCAGGTTTTGTGCCAAGTTGCCAAACAATTGTAAAAAATGCATGTATGCAATATCTTGTTACGAATTCATTACTTTGCAATACACTCATATGTGTTGTGTTTTACCTGGTATTGCTTTTTTAAAGACCACCGTCCAAAAGAATAATATGCATGCTGGTAGTCAGTGTGCGCATGCTGCATGGCTGATTTTCATATGATGTAACTCCCACATCATCCTTTTTTTTTTTTTTTTTTACGAATGGGTGCTTGTATATTATTTTGATTTCATAAATCATGACAAACAAAAAGGTGCTGTTACTAGCAGAAATATTCCTGAAAGTAATAGTCTTTGCAGTGCTGACATTTTCATTCATATTTTTGTCTGGTAAATGCTCAGATATAGAATGCCAATATTTTGCAGCACAATATTCAATGCTGAATGCCATATGGCAGATAAATATGATAAATTTTTACTGTAGTTGATATTCAGTTGGTTTGTTTACCAAAGATCATGCTCGAATGAATTGACATCATTAAGAAATTATTCAATAGTTGAAACTAAAGGGAAGTTGGGTATGAGATCAAGTCTTCACATCTCAAAGACTGGTGAATTCTTTCGTTATGAGAGCCTTGTTAGAGAATTACTGGATTGCAAGTTGAATTCTTTTATCATGAGATCATTTAGAGAGAGAAGTGATTACTAGTTGGTATTTTTGTTTCATTCATATCCACGAAAGAAGATGAACTTTATTGGTGTTTTATAATTTTGTTGTCTTGATACATTTTGTGTTCTAGAAAGAGCATAACTGGTGATTCAGTGTTAGGTTTGTGGGTTTATAGTAAAGGAAGGGAAGAATCAGCACGACTTATCATACCACAAATCTCTTGTCAAAGTTATAAACCGACCGCCGCAAAATGATAGTAGAGCATACTGTGTGGAGATGGGAAAAGAGCAGCCGTTCCTTTGCACACAATGCTAGGTTACCGATTAGGACTTCTTCCTCGATTTCATTTGTGTTCCATTGTTTTTTATTGTCTGCCTATTCTTTCACGATCAGAGCGCTTCTTCATTTCTTCATTATTTCTCAGAAAAGAGAGTACACATAGTGTGAACCTATAAATTTAAGAAGGATATTAAATCCTTGACGTTGCAGCAATAAACTCCTTTCCATTGCACTCTTCAAGGTTGCTTTCATTGCAAAATACAAGGATAGCAAAGAAAAACTACATTCTTGCCAAAATCAGCAAAACTGTAGTAGAGTATTCTTTGTCTCTCAGATATTTTCTTGTAGTTTGAAAGTTTTGATTTTTTTTTTCATTTCCTATTTTCAGTATTTTTCTCTTCCTGATGAAGTCTATGTTGAGTTTTGGATTTATTCTTCAGTCTTGTGACTTCTGTCGTGCAAAGTTGTTTGGTTTAGTCTTTTTTTTCTGTGCCTATAACGATACCAATTACAGTGGACTCCCGTTATAACGAAGTCCTTGGGACCGGCAGTTTTCTTTCGTTATACACCTATCAAAATTTCGTTATAACCGAACAAATAAACAATAAAAAACATAGAGCGGATAATGTTAGGGCCTGAATTTTTGTTTCGTCGTAACCGGAATTTCGTTATAACTGTGTTCGTTATAATGGGAGTGCACTGTACCACATGGGAATATACTTCTATTCTGATTTACTGGCATGTGCGACAGTCATGACTGTTTCTCGTATGTTACTGACAAAGTGTAAGGACTATATTATGTTGCTGTTGTGCATGCATACATTTGCTCCATCTGCCCATGTTGGTGCAAGGTTTTGCACCAGTCACCTGTTCAAATGTCCTGGTGTTGCTGAGTTTTGCTCATCGTTCTGTGAGGTTTATTATTCCTAGATGACATTAAGTGTAGGCACCTCCTCCTGCCGCTATGAGAAATATACAGTACCATTTTTCTGCGTGTATATTCAGTGTCACTGCACTTTGTCATAAGTTATCCAATGTTGTGTGCAAGACGGGGCAGACTGAACAATTTTGTGCGTCTTCTATGTCTTATATGTGGAACTACACAACTTAACACTACTACCATGGATTATTTTTTGAAGATGTTTCAGTGTTGTTGTTGTTGTCTGTGGACTCTTTCCTTCTATGGACTATCTGTATACACTGGTGTTTATGCAACAATTTTTGTGAGATGAATTAGGCCTGTGAATTTTGTCTCAGAAAAACCAACAAACAATTGTTACATATCATGAGCAGACCGAACATACAAATTTTGTATCATGACGATCGGATGCGGAGGTGTAAATATGTAATATATTTTTCCATGTTGTGGGATGGTAGAAGGGCCTCAAGAAGGGTTGTTGCCAATTTGAGGATGATGGAAAGGATTTCAGAGAGAGATGTGGCGACGCTTTGACGTTATCAGGGCACTCAATTCTGATCGTGCGTACCTCTTTTTAGCCCCCCTTTAGCCCCCCGTGCCCTGGCTTCTAAGAGTTAATGGTCACAGCACTGTATTCAGCATGTCAGTACACCTGTCACTTGATAGAGCGTTAGATATGTGCCCATAGAGAGAACAATACAAGGTCAGCATGTTGAAGATGATGAGTCTGTACTGAGAGTGAACATTTGACCAAATGTTACATTTTTGAAACAATCTGTTACTCCCTACCACATATGCACATACTATAAAAATGATATTGGTAACAATGTTTTGTGTTTTGATTTGGTTTTTGTAAGGTTTTTGTTTGAAGTCTCTCTCTGGGCAAGTAAGCATGCAGCAATTGTTCAGAGAGAAATGTGTTTGAATGTTGAGTAGTGAAACCAGTGATATTATCTCTGAATCAAATTGTGTGTGCTCTTAAAAGGCTTTGAGGCTCCAGTTTAGGTGGTTGCAGAAGCCAGCTGGGGTGTTTTGTAAAAGAAAAATGCACATCTCTCCATCCACTTGTTTGAGAAAGATAAACATGTAAAAAAAAAAAGATGTAAAGTGTAAAAGCACGTTGATATGATATACACACTTAGTGAATGTTTGTGGTCAGTTGCTATGGCAACAAGGGATTAGAAAAAAAAAGGAAATGACTGCATCATGACATAATATGGGATGTCATCAATATCATGTTTAGTAGACCATGTGTATATTTCAAAGTCATTTGCTCGATAATGACAGGTGAACAATTTATAAGTGAGTCAATACACATACTTTGTAGGAGGTGCACAACTCTCTAAAAATTGCCATGTTTATATTTATACATATGTATATGGTAGTACCGTTGGTTTTGTTAGTGGGTTTGTATCATTTCTGTGTACTTGTGATCATGTTATTGAAGAATAATGAATGATTATTCTTCGGCCATCATCGTGTCACCTCGGAGACCAATGTGTATCATGCCACCCCTTTTTATTTCGATAATGCACGTATGCAAACCATGAATAGTGATACAGCTGTAATGTTTAATGCTACCGTAACTATGACTACAAGGAGATGTACATCATGTTGTTGCCGATGTAGTACTGACACCTGAATTACCTCACTCCTGTGTAATTATCCCATGACAGTATATCCGCATAGGAACTGTCCATTGTCTTTACGGTGGCATCGGTGCCACATTCGGTAGCAAATGATTGGCATTTGGCCAAATTGATGTACTTACTGTATGCATTTATGGGCAGTCAGTTCGTGTGGCTGATTTTAAAGCGACTTGGTGTGCGTGAATTACGTCATCCTTTGCACAAAGACCCTCTACAGACGATGGTGGAAAACATGAGGGAGACGATCCATCAGCTTCATGGCAAGTTACTGCTACAGCAACTCATGTACACAATACACAATGGAAGTAGACCAAACTGATACAACGACTCTGAGTTTGAGTTAGAATTATGATATCGTTTGATAATACCGAAACGGAATTAATGTTGCCAAAGTATTATCCGTACAATGTAACATGTTGGTAAACGTACTCCAATTCTTTTCTTTGTTCATTCACCAAAACCTGTTACGGCCGACTTTGATAATGGTGCAATATGAAGACATAGCTTGGACAGAAGTAATCTGCTATTCCCAAAATTCGATGAATCCCGCATCAGAGTTATCACTTGTTAAAAGCATGTTGATTCTACTTTTTTTTCTTCTTTTTTTTTTTGTGGTCATATAATGGTTTTGAGTAGGGTTTTCTTTCTGTATGTATAACTGTGAATGTACAGTATGGTGTATTTGGAATGTAGCAAAATATGATTGTGCTATTCAGTAGCTTGTATTTTATTTGAATGGCCTAATCGTTCTCTCTGAATAGTATTTGTGTAAATATCATTTGAAATTGGGAGTTCTGTGAAATTTGAAGTAGGATACTAGTATCTATTTTGTTTTGTTTTGTTTTATTTTGTTTAACTTTATGTGTTGCTATAGTGTAGAACCAGTCTATGCCACACGATGGATTCTTGTACATGTGTACATGTGTTTTGAACTCACCACCAAATTCACGTTTTACCCAGGTACTCATATGACCATATTAAATAACGCTTTATTATTGTCTTTTGTACAATACAGCCGGTCACAAAAGTAGTTCATAAGCAAACAAGGAGAAAGAGAGAGAGAGAGAGAGGGGGAGAGAATCGCTCATTTGCTATTAAAGCAATCACATTCTGAATGCCCGAATTGTACAGTCATGATGACCTTAAACTTTTACCTGACTTTTTCTTCTTTTTTTCTTTATTCAAATAGAACATCATCAAATTCATTTTTCGTGCCAACGTGTAGAATGAAAATGTATTACTTGTTGTACGTTTTTGTTTTTGTTTTCTAAAAGCTGTAACAGTTTTGTATAACATGGAAAGTTAGTGAGCTATTCAAATGTTTGACCAATGTGTTCATGTGTTTTCTGTTGAATTCTTGTAAAGTGGTTAATAATTCACACACCTGTATTTCGAGTGACAAAATCCCACGCATTATTAAGGCAAACACAGCGGGATTACATGGGCGGGATTCTTCTGAACGAAGATGGTTGTTGTTGTCGTTGTGGTTCTTGTATTGTGCTGTCATCCATTAAGTTTTTACGTCACAATGTGTCTCGATGGTTGTGTAGATAATGTTTGGCTGAAATAAAAGCTGCCTTGGATCTGCCAACTCAACTTTTTGATAAAGAGCTTCAGCGTTAATCATTTTCGAGTTCTTCTTCTTCCTTGCCAACGGTCTCTAGTTCGGCTAGACATACACGTGTATTCCATCACTGGCCACGAAATCGGGGGAGGGAGTCAGCTCCCGTCCCCGGCCAGCCCCTCCAGCCTCTAAGCCCGCCCACACACACACACACACACACTCACGCAACACTCACGCAACACTCACGCACGGACACCTGTATGAAAAACTTAGTCATTATAATGAACAAAAAAAAAAATTCCGGGAGATTCCCCTCGACTGCAAAACCAGTAACACTGAGGCGCCCCTAACTCCCCCCCCCCCCCCCACCTCTTGCCCCTTTGTCCTCTCCTTATGGAAAAGTGCCCCCCCCCCAAAAAAAAAAAAAAACAACAACAACAACAACAAAACAAAAAAACACAAAAACACAAAAAAGCACAAAAAACACAAAAAACACAAAACCCCCCCAAAAAACCCACAAAAAACACAAAAAACCCACAAAAAACACAAAAACACAAAAACTCCAAAAACAAACAAAAACAAAACAAAACCGGAAAAAGTTTCGTGCCTCCTGTGTTTCAAACCATACATGAGTATGACGATCGTGATAACAAATATCGAGAATTAAAATGATTTTACGAATACACACGGTGTCAGATCAAATGAAAAACCCACCGAACAGTATCAAACACAGCTTTACTCTGATGTGTAGATGTACACAAGATGACAGAAGTTTACCTGCATCTGCAGAAATGTCCTATTGGATACAGAAAGCCTCGACCAAATCATTGTCCAAAGCGGTTTATGCACACACGCGATTCAAGCACACATCAGCATTAATTTTTATCAAGAAATCACACAATGCTGCGTACGTGTCCACACGGTCTGAATTGAAGACACACAGTCATAAGCTAATATGGAACAGCAATCACAAGATTGGTACGGCATGACTTTTATTAGTACATGCCTCCGTGATGAATTGATAAAACAGCAAAGCCGACTTTTATAGCCAGAGGAATACCGGTCAAGTAAACACCTATAAACTAATGATTATGCATTTTGCCATTTATGGAAGAACGCACAAACATGTACAAGAACCTATTGGTGTGAACCAGATTAAATGTGAACCAGATTAAAGGAAGCTCTTAAAATCTGACCCCGTCAAAGATAGTTGTGAACCCATGAGATGCTAACATGCCCTTCTGCACCTAATTTGACATTGTGTTTGGTGTCCGTGTGTGCGCGTGTGCTTACAATAAATACAAATATTGATCAGTCCATGTAACCACAGTGCTGTTGAACAAAGACGACTTGCTTTCAAAAGAGAATGAATCCCAATTTCCTGCTTGAGTGATCAATGCAGCAATATCAGTAGAACAAATCAATGAAGTTTGAAGAAAATCGGACAATCCTTTCAAAATCTATGAGTTTTTTTAAATTCCGGTGCCGCCATTGCTGGATTAGAAGACTACAACGTTTTGTGTGTTTGTGTCGCCACGCATGGACAGAATTTTATAAAGAAAATGTAGGCCTAAAGTAATTCAACTATTTTTTTTCCATTTTTCTAGCATAATGAAAAAGCACTCGACTTACCTCTTCCAGAAAACACGGGGAATTATATCGGCCTAAACATATGTCAGTATCAAGAGGAGCTAGGGAATATTTACTTTTCAAGAAAAATGAAGCTTGTGAAAATCTCCTTTATATTTTCTTTTTAACGGGTATGAGAGGAGCTAGAAGAACACACAAGGCAATTATAAGCTTACATTACAGAAGGGACATAGGCGAACCACTGAGTGAGCGTCAGCCTTTCCCTTTGCACATTTCACTGAAAAAAACAAGAGACCCGCGGGTCACGCGCTCACCTGAGTATCGCAATTTCACCTTCCATGCATTCTTGCACACTCTTACCTGAGAACATTGGAAACTTAGGTCTGCATATGGATCCCCCCCCCCCAACTCGGGGGGGGGGGGGTGCAGGCATGCAGCCCTGGATCTGCAATGAACAAACTTGGAACTAAAGTCATCAATGTACAAACTCATGGTATTAACTTTGCTTTATCATTTCTGGTTCTAGAGCAGAAGATTTTAAATATTCCTTAATGTGTGTGTGTGTGGGGGGGGGGGGTGGGGGGTGGGCCCCCCTAGAGGCCCCCCAAGAGGGACAAGGTGCCCATTTGAAGGAATTGAGATTCTATCCCCCTAGGGATGCTTCCTGCTAAGTTTGGTCAAAATTCATCATGAGGTTTTCAAGAAGAAGATGAACATGTACAATTCAGGCTCCATTACAACTGTAGGACTTCTCCCGATCCCTCTCCTGGGTCCCAAGGGGGGAGGGGGGGGGGGGGCACCCCTGATTTCGCCAACCCCATGAACAGACTTGAAACTACAGTCATCAATGTACTAACTCATAGTATCATCTAAGCCCTATCACTTCTGGTTCTAGAGAAGATTTTCAAAGGTTCCTTAATTTTAGGGGGTTTGGGCCCCCTGGGGACCCCCCAGGTGGGCCATGGTGCCCATTTGAACAAATTGAGATCCTATTCCCCAGGGTTCCCGTGCTACCTACCAAGTTTGGTGAAAATCAGACATGGCGATCTCAAAGTGAAGATGAAATTGTACAATTTAGGCCCCATTAGGACCCCTCCCCACCCCCCCCCCTCCCCTGGGTCCCAAGGGGGGCACCCCTGATTCCCCCATGAACAAACTTGAAACTACAGTCATCAATGTACTTACTCATAGTATCAACTAAGCCCTATCACTTCTGGTTCTAGAGAAGAAGATTTTTAAAGATTCCTTAATTTTAGGGTGTTTGGGCCCCCTGGGGCCCCCCAGGTGGGCCATGGTGCCCATTTGTACAAATTGAGATCCTATCCCCCTAGGGATGCTACCTGCCAAGTTTGGTGAAAATCGGTCAAGGGGTTCTCAAGAAGAAGATGAAAATGTAAAAAGTTTACGCACGACGGACGACGCACGACGGACGACGCACGACGGACGCCGGACGAAGAGCGATCACAATAGCTCACTTGAGCCTTCAGCTCAGGTGAGCTAAAAAAACAGGTGATGAAGTTCTCTTTGTGACAGATCAAGAAAAAATTTCACTCTTCCAATCCATGTAAGATAATGACTGATGAAAACGAGCAATATGAACGCCTTGTATATATATATTATATGTATGTATATATATATATATATATATATATATGTATATATATATATATATATATATATATATATATATATATATGTATATATATATATATATGTATAATAGAGAGAGAGAGAGAGAGAGAGAGAGAGAGATACATATTGTCCAAGACACAGGTGTACACATTTTCTGCAATGAGGCTTTGTTGGTAGGCCAAGCTTTGGCTCTGGGGGTCTAGTTTCATCTTCGTGAATAGAATGATTACAATTGGTATTGATTTCATCCATATTAACTTTATAACAAAGTTTCACTTTGAACTTTTTTTTTCTACCAAAATCTTACCTAAAATAAAGAAAGACATACAACCTCAGGTGACTAAGATAATGTTACTGTTAATGTAGATTATAGAATTAGTATTGATAGCAATAAATAATACTAATGATAATTTTCATTATAAAACAAAAACAGGGATACTCCCACTTCTATTACCACCAAATATCTGCAAGATCTAAAGCATGGATTTTGGTGGTCGTTTTCACAAATTTGAATACAACTTGATGTCGGATTGTCAGTCAAATACACTGTACTCAGAGCCTGTCAGCATTATTTAGCTGTTCATTCAGGTGCTTTTTTTTATTAAAATGCCATACTTCTGTCGAAAAAGGAAACATTCATACCATTCAAAATCGAATAACTGGAGAAAAATTAAAGTCTTGGAGAGCGCCTTTTCGAGCTCTCTTATTGATGGTATATATCAGGCATCTGAGAAGTTGTTCAATTTCGCATTGATATCATTCATCTGTGGTACTTCCCCAACTCTGAAACATACACGATTGAAATGGAAATCGAGGGTAACGTATCCTGTCATTCAATGGTACTGAATTCTTTAGTTTTTAGCTGGTATATGAGGCCCTCCGCCCCAGAGAACTAAGGAAAGATAGTTTGCATTTCCATCGACGCATCTTTTCCACTGCAACAATCGAAAGCGTTTAGTCTATACATGTACTGGTACTGCGTATCTCTCTTACACTATTTACACTATGTATTGCATTGTATGTGCGATAACATATTTTATTCCGAAACTAACATCAGATGAGAAAGGATGTATGACAGTTAAAAAACATTTTCTGCCATCAGAAAACCCCTTGTGAAGATAGGTTACACGGGCACGCAATATACTATGTCTGTAAATACATGTAAATGCCTTTTTGAACACGAAAGAATATAGAATATATAGACAATTGCATCCGCCTACCAAAACCCATAAGCAACGGATGAAAAATAACTTTAGAAACACTGATTAAGCCCAATGGAGACGAATACATTAAAAAGCAGGCATGGTGCTAATTCGACATCTAATATGCTACACTGGATGCTCAAAAACGAACGCGAATGCTTCGTCGACCGGACAACGGTATCTTTCAATCACGTAAGCGTCTCTCACGTAATTGGATATCGACTTGTCGATCATGGTGAATATTTTGAAAATATGAATGGGAAAATTGTCCATGATTTGTATTTCTATACTACTCTGATTGATTGTAAATGGAATTTAGAATACAAAACTGCTGTGTATGGAAGTAAAAACAGCCCTACAAGAGAAACATATCGGAATCAATAATGGACTCAATAAGATGGAAGTTGATTATGTTTTAAGTAGTTATTTCAATAAGAAGTGGCAAAAAAGATTGGAAGGGAAACACAGTCCCATTTAAAAGAAGTACAGAAATATGTATGTGGAAAATATGAATGCAGATTAAAAAACAGGAAAGAACAAATCTTTATTGATCATGTCCGTGTGGGTAATATTGGACTGAATTATGATAAGTGGAAAGTAAATTTGCATGAAACAGGCAACTGCTCCCATAATGCCCGGAAAAGGAAAATTTATAGCAGAAATTTATAGAGAATCTAGAAGTATGACAAGTTTGATATCTAAGAAGCTAGTTAACAAAACTGGATATCTTTTAGACGATGTAACTTTACCCCCAAACTGTTTTTGAGATTGAAAAAACATCCAATTTCCATGACCACGTAGCTCCGTTCGCTACAAGAAACATCGGATTTGAGCGACGTCACCTAATGTGTGAGCTGATTTGCCGTACGGCTAAATGAGACCCGCTCTGGCAAAACCCGAAATTTCTCGGCAAATGTGATTTCGCGCTATACAGTCCAAAAAAGGTCAAAAAATGACCTACCTCAGGGACCAAATTGACATTTTGGTATCACATTGTAGGGGAAATTGTCTATTTTCTGATTGATATCAATAACATTTCGAAATACAACCTACAAAATGTGGAATTTTGAAGAGAAAAGTGGGATGTCAATCTCAAATGTTGGCCAAAATCTTACGTCTATATGTAAAGACCAAATCGCCTTCGCTTACGGCGATAATGACTGTTCTTTTGGCGATCGTGTTATAGATATTCTGCGTTCAACCATGACACATTTGGTACCTACAGAAAGCTCTACCTCTAATTATTCCAAATATGGTCATGGCATGATGTCATGCTACTCACTTTCATTCATAAATTCGTCTGAAACATGCGTAAGTTTATGCAAATCGTCTCCCAGTCGCGTAAACAGCCTTGTTGCTTACCAAGACAAGTGATCGAAATACGTGTTTACGATTGGTCAACTGCGCCGAGGACCCCCTTGTTTACAAGCAACCTACGTGTTATACTATGGGGATCGCTGCAGCAGCGGTGCATGCTTGCATGCAACACGTGTATGGTGACTGCTGCTCAGCACGGAAATGTTGCAGTTTCCCGCTTTGTTACTCTCTAAAAAAATTCGAGTGAAAATATTCACTCTTAAAAGAGTGAATACAAAAAAAGAGTGATTTTAGAGTGAAATTGGAGTGAATTTTGAGTGAAAATGTTCATTTTCACTCGTTTTAGAGTGACCTCAGGGATCACTCCAAAATCTTCGAGTGATCCCAGAGGTCACTCCAAAATGAGTGAAAATAAACATTTTCACTCCAATTTCATTCCAATTTCACTCTAAATTCACTCTGCTGGTACTGTTGTGCGTACACCTGATCACGGCAATCGCGAATCGAGCTGATTACGGTAGGTTTTGTGCTTTTCAAACGTCGTATTTCCGTAAATCTATGGGTGTAAAATGATTTCCAATCAATTACAGCTCTTTGACTTAGTTATCATCCTTGATGAGTATGTAAGATTACCTCAGCTATACGCAATTCCCCCACAATGATCGATTTGTTGTGTCAATAATATGGATGATATTTGTATTTTCGAAGGAAAAGAGCAGGCCCCCTTTGATAACAGAAATTAGAGAAAGAATGTTAGAAAGTCGAGAAGAAGAAAGGAAATTAGCAATGAAACGAGGTACGCTGGCCTTGCACAGCAGGAAATGGAATCAATTGATGACACGGTGATACTTACGCCACATCTTTTGCTACCTTTTTGTGCTTTTTGTTGTGTGTTTGGTGAACAGTTTCGGTGTTTGTGGGCGTGTGTGTGTGTGTATGTGTGTGTGTGTGTGCGCGCGCGCGCAAATATGTGTGTATATCTGTGTTGGAGTGAGGTATACCTGGAGTATGCCTATAATTTAGAGGGGGAAGTGTTGATGAGGTATACGGGTGAGCGATGAAGGGGTAATGTTTATAGGGTTGAATATGTACAGACATTGATCATGATTTGTAAAGTTTCTGTATAAGTATGTGTGTACATAGGTAATGTAGGCGTTTTGTTGACCCCTGATACATAGGTATACTTTATGCAGACTTTTGTTTGACCCCTTAACAATATTGATTTCATTATCTCATAATCACTGCTGTGACGAGTATACGGACGAAGTCAATGTGTATATTTTGTAATGTGTACTGTACATACATTTTGGTTGTGCTGACCCATTCGGCATTATCAAAAATTGATCTTATAATTATTGCGGGGATGATTATATTTGTGAAGTAGTTACTGTGTATTGTATAGTAGAACAATCAGAAATTGACACAATGACAGTCCTAAAAATTATTTTGTAATATTTTGATATATGTTTGAAGTGTCACGCAGCAAGCAACACAACTAAATATTGAATTGTAATCAATGATGGATGATGAAATCGAACTAAAATATTGTTTGAAACAAAAAAATAATAATAATAACAGCAAATTGTGGCTGTACGAAGGAACAGCTGATCACGCAATCGTGAATCTTGAGCTGACGATAGCTTTTGTGCTTTTAAAACTTTGTTTTTCCGTAAATTTATGGGTGTAAAATATGATTCCAATGAACACAAACAAACAAACAAACAATTTCACGACGTGAATATATAGTTCTGGCGGACGATTTATTCTAGATCGACAACAAATTACACACTAATTTCCTGAAAAGTGCACACAGTTTGCCTACAGATACGTAAATCCCACTGGATTGCATACACACGTGGTGACGTCACAGATTTGGCACTATTGGTAGCCGTATCGAACTTTTTCCAGTGCTCAAATTTGGTAAAAATAAAAATTCTTTTATTCAAAGCAGAGGCAACTTTATTGCATGACTTATGTCAGAAATTAATCAAGATAACATTAAATGATGGAAAACAGTCAATTTATGACATTATTTCCTATAAATTTCTTCTTTAAGTCATTTTTTATATGATTGTCCGAAATATTTGATACAGAGAGCCATGTTGATCGCAGACATTGGAGGCAAAGATCAACGGGATATAAGAAAAGTATTATCCACAGAAAATGTTGACCATTTGAGGGCATTAATTTTATATGTGAAGAGAACAAGAAGGTTTTCCAAAAGACTTATAATATAAGTCTTATAGAGTTATGCAGATAATTATCTTTTAAGTTTTGTTTAATTTAGATTTGAACACTGCTCAACCGGATGTTTGCGTATTATACATAATGTAAAATCTTGAATTATTTGTAAACATATTATGTTTATTTATTGGAAAGTACATATGAAATAATTATCTTTAATGTTTATACATCGCATTCGGGAGTCTGCTTGTGCACCATTATAATTACATGCGTTGGGCAGAGGGTCCTGAGTGCGGCAAATGAGGGATCTAGGTCTGTGTGCGCGACCGAGAAGCCTGCTCAATGTAACGAGCCGGGCTGATCAGAGTTTGCTATCAACATGCACCAGAACTTATTTGCTCCAACCGTATAACAGCAGACACATAGCGCGCATAAAAATAATTGTAAAAAGTTAATTTCTTTTTGGAGAAATTAATCATATATAAAATAATCATATTATAAAGATAAAGGTGTTAATATTCATATCTGAATGACGCACCTTAAATACAAAATTAACAACAACAACAACAACAAAAAGTGTGCCCATTATGAATGCAGTGACTGGCTGACTTACCAATCCACCGCAAAAGTCTCTTTCAATATCAACAGTCACATGGATAATACTACAAGCAAAGAGTTCGATAGTCCTTGGTTACAATCGAACAGTTCAAAGAAGGCAGGCATTATTTTTCATTCTTCATTATTCTTCATGCTTAATATCTGCCAGGCCCACCTTCCTTTAGCAAGCCCCGCCCACCACTTTAGTCGACGCAATGAAGATGAATTTCGCCCAGCGAAAGTGAAGGTCAATGAAGATGAATTTTCAAGCAACGTGGTTTATTACGTACGACTCGGCGGATCGTTCTGAAAGGCTTCGTTGTCGATTCCGTTGTGGTATTCTTCCATTGGTATCTCAATTACTTCCGTGTCCTTTCTGTCACGTGACTGGAAAGCCGTAGGCCTTACCTTCTCATCATATTCCCTCCTTGAAACGACACAAAATAACAGGGAATTGATGTTTGTAATGGGACCAATACGCTATTAAAGGACTAGTAATACAGCAGCGAGACAGTACGTTACTCAAGAACAACACAACCCGTCTTTATCATCATCTAAGATTGTTATTGTTGTTTGTTCGAGTTGCGGATTTTTTAAAAGGATAGTAATTCCTAGATTTGGCAATGATTCAGATTTAAATTGGCAACACATGCTCGGAGATTAATGTGTTATTGGTTTTTTTTTCTCTCTCTCCCAAGCTTAACAATTTTTCTAAATCATTTACTGATATTGCGGCATTTTTTTGTTGAATACATGTATATTCAGTTACATCTAATGTTTTCCCAATATGATTCGTGCAGTGAGGTTTAAATTTGCCGATTTAAAGACAACAAGGTGATCATTTCTGCAACAGGATTTCTCTCTGCTTTAACTCGACGGTTAAAACTTTGCAAAACATTTCTTTAATGAATGGTTGTCAGCGACTTACGTTCCGAATAGCTCGCCCTCCTCGATGGTCTCCGGTAGTTCCTTGCCCTTCGTCTCGGGTAAAAGCAAGGACAGGAAGCCCGCTAAGACAGTGGAGACACCGAAGACGATTTGAGGGGCGGGTGTGTAGTAATCCCCTAGGATTAGGATCAGAGGGGACATGATCGCCCCCACGCGAGCCATCATGGAACATAAGCCCATTCCAACGCTCCTATTGCGGAAGAAGATGAAACAAGTCATAACCGAATAACCGAATGGTGATGAACGTCTTGTTTTGGCAATGGTTTCATATGACATTTGCTCCTGTGACAACACTGCTCCCATGAAATATCTGTACACTAAGCCAAACACAGAGTTTAGGCCTACCCACAAACATAACCCTAATCCTAATCTTAATCCTCACGTCAAGTTAAACCCAAAACCCATCACAACCCTAACTCGAAACCTAAGTCTTCGGAGAAAAGAAGACCAGAGCAATTGTAGCAGGAGCAAATGTCGCGTCACCGTTGACAACATCTTCAGTGACCGCTTGTCCTCCAAAAAGGGTAGGCCTATGCCGTCCTTATTACTCCAGTATCATGAGACATTTGGGTTTAAAAAGGAGTAGGAGGAACCAAACTTGGATATGGAATGACGTCATGGATGGTACAGCTTGTCCTCGAGTACGAGCACCAAGCAAGATTGGAAGTCGGTATGTCAAGTTCTTTTTGAGGGGTGATGAGCCTTACACCACAGTGTTCCCATCGAAGAATAACCACAGGGAATCAAAAGTTATATAAGGTACCGTGTTAGTTTTGGTTTTGTTTCGTTTGTATATTCCGTCACGCTTTTTTTGTTTTGGTTCAGTTTGCTTCAAAAGTCGTAGGTTTGTAGCTGGAGCGCGAAAAATGGCACTACACTTAAATTGTGGTTTCATCAGATTGTAAGTCTACTCGAATCTATTGGATGCATTTGTACCCCCTGTGAACAATAGATTTATACTTTTTTTTAACGAGATTGTTATAAGTCGGCATCACACAGAGTTAACTAAGGGTACAAACGGAAAGTTAAAGAAGATTACTGTAGTACAACGCAAAGTCGATCAAAGCAATCACATTGTCTTACCTCACAGGAGTTGGGAAGCATTCTGCAGAGTAGACGTAAACGATTCCAACAGCCCCTGACACGGCGCACTTTCCAATCATTACAACAACTACGTTCCATACTCCACGTGCTGGAAAACGATGAACAAGAATGATGAAAACAAAATGATGATGATGAGGAGGAGGAGGAGGAGGAGGAAAAGGGAAAATGGGAAAAATTAAGATCATGTAGGTGAAAGTTAGGTTGAGCGAAGTTTGTCTGAAAATTACTGCAAATGATTAGCGTGAGATAACAACAAAACAGTGCCTAATTTGACACAAATGGGTAAACCTACTGTATTACTAAAAAACTGCCCTAGCACAATTGAATAAACCTGCAAGAAATTTGAACGTAAACAAATGAACTATAACAACAAAAAATAAATAAAAAAGCAACAAACGAACCAGCTTACACGTGTGCAAGCTGCGTGAGGGCCCATTTTACGTACGTATGAAGATGTTGACGAGACACGCTATGCCGCCAATGAGGACGAAGGAAGCTAGGCTGGGTCGCCGGCCGAAGATCTGGATAGCGATGATGGCCAACACGTAGCCGGGAATTTCCGCGGCGCCAGAAACAAAGAAGCTGATGTAAGCATTCACACCCAGGTCACTGCTGCCGTACGTCAATCCGTAGTACACCATAGTAACCACCATCCTGTTTCGCAACGTGTGAGAATTATTTCTCGATTACCACTCAAGACAAACTTCGTTATACTTGTTCACGATTCCCATCGTGCGCATTAAATTTCTCAGACCTGCACAGCCACATGGCTATGAATTGATAAAATTGTTTATCACATGGGTAATCTCACTATCATTGATTGCTTTTTAATATCTTGGTTCCTCCGTGTTATCATAAGGACATTGTCGCATTGTCGATTTGTATGCTTTGTGTCACTACCACACAAACAGGACATGGTGGTTCTAGCATACCTTGCCCGTTTACATCGACGCTGATAGGCCTACATTGGATGGTATCGACATTTATTGTTTATATTTTTATTCAGAATCTGAGGTAAGGTGAACAATAGACGTCAAGCACCTTTCACGGTGCACTTTAGTGGCAACAAACAACAACTCGTCATCAAGTGGATGAACATATTCGTCTCCTCGGCATTAAAGGACAAGTTCACCTTAATATGGATTGAGTGAGTGCAGTAATATTGATAGAACATATTAGTGAAAGTTTGAGAAACATCAGACCTTTCTGTCTGAAGTTATGCATTGTTGAAGTCTCAGCCTAGTGCTGCTATCGCTGGATGAAAAGACTACTACAGCTCGTGATGTCACACAGTCACATGTGTAGAACGGGGTGCTGTTCGTTATTCCGAAGGTTCGCTATTCCGAAGGTTCGTTGTTCCGAAGGGTCGTTAATCCGAAACACGCAAATTCCTTATACCTAGAGGTTCGTTAATCCGAAAATGAAAATTGGTTCGTTAATCCGAAAATTTGTGGCGTTATTCCGAAGGTTCGTTATTCCGAAGATCGGTTAATCAAAAAATAAAATTCGGAACAATGAACCTTCGGAATAACGAATCTTAGGAATAAAGAGCCTTCGGAATAACGAACCTTCGGAATAACGATCTGTAACCGTAGAACGATGTAAAGAAAATAATCTTATGAAGAAAATTTAACATATTTAAACTTTGCTCGCATAATAAATGAGCACTTCACCTGCCTCTTTCAGAAGGCAGGAGGAATAATATATCATTTGATATACGTCAATAACAAGTCAAGGATATGTGTGCTTTATCAAAAAGAAAAAGAATATTTTATGTCTTTTATATCGTTGCATGTGACATCAAAAACTGCAGAAGTCTTCTCATCCAGCAGCTAATGACTGCGCAGGAACTTTAAAAAAATTATAACTTTTGAACGGATTGTCCGATTTTCCTTAAACTTTCACTGATATGGTCTTCTAATATTGCTGCATTCACTTAATTCACACGTAGCTCCTATATGACGATGAGCTTGACCTTTAACACAGATAATTTACATATTCTGAAATCGACAACCAAAAAAGTAAGTTTTAGTAACTTTCCTTTTGATAACTATGAAAGATATAAACAACATCAACGATGCGAATAAGCACGAAAGATATCAGTGATTCATTCGATGCTTATTTCATACGTCGATGTAGGGTACTTTGTCAATTAGATACAGTGAAAAAAAAAGAACGTGATGCAAAAATTTAATTACTTTGAACAACGTCGTAGTAGATGGCAAAAGTGAAATCCAAACTTTGTAATAATTACGGATTTTAGAGACAAGTTTGGAGGCAAAAAAAAATATTAAAAGAGAGTAATCATGATTCAAGTTGTTAACATTATTAACATTCTATTTTACATAATTAATGTTTACACTACCACTAATAGTCCATATACAGTCACACCTGTCTATAGCGGCCACCCAAGGGAGACGGGAAAATGGCCGTTATAGACAGGTGGCCGCTATAGACAGGTAATCCAACTTTGTGTGCATTGCTTACATGTACACGTGTCATCGTTGTATCCTTACACGTACATGCAATGTAAATGTACGTCTGTACTTATGTGTTAGACAGGTGGCCGCTATACACAGAGTCTTTAACACTGCTTTTCTCTCGGGGGATTTTTTCAGTGGCCGCTATAGACAGGTTGCCGCTAAGGCAGGCTTGACTGTATGTTGACAAGTAATAGATGAATGCATTTCTAATCTCATGCAGTTATTCAATGCATTGACCAAGGTCAGCGATGAAAAACTGACCAGTTGTAGACGAAGTTGATCGTCCGGCGGCGCAGGATCGGTGTCCGGAACAAGTCTAGGACCGACGGTTTGGAGTCTGACCTTGTGGCCTCCTGAACAACAATAACAACAACAAGAACAACGATTGGTCAGATGACCAATGCACTTCACACTGGCTTGGTCTCTTTTCTGTTTTTGTTTGTTTGGGTCTTTTTTTTGTCCGAGTTTGCGTAGGTACTGTAATCGATCCCCATACCATGTGTTCATTTTAATTCCCTTAACTTTACAAATTCTCACGTAAAAGTAAAACTTCATTTGTTCGATAATGAAGATTATCACCCTTTCGTCATATTTCTATGTTGTTGTTGCTTTTTCTTAAAGTGTATGATACTTTTTATATGAAAAAAAGCATACTCTGAAATCATTTCTCGTAAGGAAGGTCCTCCTGTTAAAGCAGTCGAGCAGAACTCTGATCATGTCACAATTATTATGTAAGAATTATTTATAGCATGCCGACATATTTCGCCGGTTCTCAAAACTTCTCCATAGTGGGATTCGATTGATATCTTAGGGTGACGCACTCTGGCTTGCTAGAGAAGCTCAAGCTCTGTGGAAGACTTATACTCTGGAAAGTTCTACACAAACAGACGTTGGAAGCACCCCTTCACTGACTGGTGGACTAAGACTTGGGTAAAGCCCGAGAACAGGTCGTTTTTTCTTCTCTCGTTTTGTTTTTCACGTGTAAATCCACACTGCGTTCTGGAACTCACACTCAGATGTGCACTCAGTTCAATTCAGTTCAATTTATCTCAAACAAAAAACCAAACAGTATATATGGAATTAGATAAATCATTGTTCCATAAAAATACACAAATTACATATGAATGATTGATTTTTTCGCACTCATTGCTAATAGGCCTACCCCAAGTCATCTCAGTAATCGTGTTTATCAGCGATACAACAAAGCACTCGAATAAGGTGGAGGGGAAGAAAAAAGAACGAATAGAGAAGAGGTATATACGTATGTAAAAAGGATGAAGAAAAGTAGGAAGTATTCAATAGTGGTGCGACATACTGCGGTAGCATGAGGCGGCTAGGAAATCTATGTTCTGGTTACTATAGCAACCAATGTGCCACGTCATTACTTGTTCCTTCAGCTCCGCTTCGGTGAACACCGGATCTGGTAGTTTGGTCCTGTTAATTTTGGCCACGTGCTGAATAACCTCTTCCGCCTTTTTTGACTTTCCCTGTGAAACGAGCCATCTTGCTGATTCAGGGATGAATCTACAGTAAAGAACGTTCCAAATATACATCAAGGACATGTAATGTAGGCCTTCGTAGAAGATATAGGTAGAGATATAGATAGATATAATGATAAATACGCATACACACACACACACACACACACATACATGCAAGCATGGGTACACGAGTATAGGTAGAGGATATCGACTGAATTAGATAATATGACTATAAGATGCAGACATTCTGTAGAAACAGAAGAATATGTGGAGGTAAGGATTTTACAATTTCTTTAATTGGATAACCAAATCGTCTTGTATTACTTCACCTAAGGAATACAGCATTTCTTTTTCTTCTGATATTAGTGCATTAGGTATAACGTTTGAATACAAAATGAAAAAAAAATCCTACAAAAATGAGTCTTTCGAATATCATGCAAAGAAATGATGATCAATTATTATTATTAATTCAATTATTATTCATGACATTTACTACTTTTCATTACCATCATTTCCATCTGTGGTGCATTCACAATGATTCATAATGGCTTTGCCATATTCGGATTAAAGGTATTGTTTACCATATTGGGAGCAGTGATTGGATGTGATTTTGTGATTTGAAATGTCGAGTTATCACATTTGATGCATAATATGTGTAGGTCAGTTGTATAACAAAACATCCTACCATATAACAAATCGCAATAAATCCGAAAATATGAAAGGAGGAGATATCACTATTTTTCTCAATAAACCATAACTGTAGACCGTTTGTTCTAGAAACAATTTTATTGTAACTATACTGTTCACATTTCGTTTATTTAACAACACTTCACATTGATTATACTGATTAACCCTTTTACACTTAATAGTTGTTTCTATCCTTAACTCACATTTTAGAACTATTTTTATTTTTGAAACATAAATAAAAATAATTGAAATAAATTAAAAAAACATTGATTATACTGATTAGCATTTTTTTTTTACGTTGGTTGTTTTTATCCCTAACTCACATTTTAGAACTATTTTGAAGCACTTAACCTGGGTTTTTGTTTCATCTGCAAATGGTAAATAATGCCTTGAATATCTTCGACTTACGGGACGAATATAAAGAATGTGTAGAGAGGTGCCGAGACGACAATCTGCAGTGTTTTCCAATACCGCACAAAAAAGGCCAGGAGAGCAAGACTCATGAACCCGAAAGCGTAGAAAATTCGAATGGAAATTCCGGTCACCGTCCGCCATTTTGGTCCTACAAATTCTACAACTTTGAAGGGAAAAGAAACAAACAACAACCCGCAACGTTTCATTTGATTTGATTCCATTCCTTCTTCAACGTAACTTTTGTTTAGAGTGTATCTAATAATTTTGCTATTAAAAAGGTAAAGAATGAGGGTTAGAAAGGTACTCAGAAACATTATAGAATGCCTGTTCATCTATTAGCTTTTCATAACAGTATAGTGGATGCTTTGATCGGCGTTTCTCTAGAAAATATGTTTTCTTCTTCACAGTCATCCAAACGGTAGACGTTTATGTTCAGAAATGGAACTGGAGATGTATTTTGTATCACGTAAATTTTTCTTCGGTCTGCCTTTTCAACTGTAAGTAATAACATGAAAATTGTCGGGAACGGAGTTGACTGGAACAAGGGAAATATAATTGGACTTTATACATTGTAGAATTGAGAACGAGATTAACTTTTCTTGAAAGAAAAGCCAGAAAACATAAAGCAATGCGCTATCTTCACAGATTGGCTGTGGATAAACCCACCAAGTGAGATGGGGGGGGGGGGGGGGGGGGAGCTCACAGTTTTTTGTGTTTGCTATCTAATGAACATTCACTGGGAGCGATTCCCGTAAGTGTGGTAGCATCGTCGTATTAAACTTTTACTACATTTCGTGCATACCTATGATGAAGCCAATCAGTAGCACAGCCCTGTTTCCAGCCGCTTGGATGAATTTGAAGACCAAGTAGGCCCAATAATTTGGAGAAAAGGCAACGAGTACTCCAAAAGTTGCCTGGATAAAGATGGCCATGAACAGCGACGGACGGCGCCCAATTCTGTATTCAAAATTAATTGGTAAACATATTTTTTCACACACTACGTATATTTATCACCCTTAAATTTCCATTAGTCATGTCTAAAAAGAAAAGGAAAAAAATTTCAATTCTTCCACTTTAAAAACATTAAGATAAATATATTGTTATTCATATAGATTCATAAATCCACGTTCATGCTACTCTATTTTCACTCGATTTTGATCAAACTTTCACTGTTGTGCTTGTAAATTTGCTCATTCTTTTCAGTGTAACTTTTAACTGACCAGGAATTGTCCGTTTGAAATATATTTCAGTTTATTTTAGCCATGCTATATTTCATTGACATGTATTCTTAGGGCGCAAAAACAGATAAACGCAACTTCCTTAGCCCGGAAGGTCCCACTTGAATGGTAATTCCGTAAATGTCCCATCCTGTTTGTAGAAATATTTTTACTTATACTAATTATTGTTGCCATTGCAAAGTCTGCTCTGTTTTCTCGTAATATGATTATCCGTACATACACTGTGTATCATGCTCATCAACACTTGTACCGCTTTCAAATTGTTCAACAATTTGAATTGAGAAATATATACTTTTTATAATACAGGGCCGCGCCATGGAGGGGGGGGGGGGGGCTTTTTTGCAGAAGATATAGGGTCTGAATTTTTTGGGCCCTCACTTTTTTATTCAGGAAATATTGGGGTCCTGACTTTGTGTGTGTGTCTGTTTTTTATTTGTTTCGCTTTGTTCTTTTGTTTGTTTTGTTTTGTTTTGTTGTGTTGTGTTTTTGTTTTTGTTTTCTGTTTGTCAGGCGATTTTGGTAGAGAAGTGCCAGCAAAACGTCCGCTCTATCCTGAAAACAAATCGACGTCCCTGTTCCAAATAAGTCGGTCCCCCATTTTGAAAAACGTAGCACCGGCCCTGATAATGTATTACTTTTTGTTTGACGGAAATAAAGTATAACTGAATTGAAAAAAAGTGAACTGAAGTTAACTGAACGATATTGTTTACTCATACATTGGGGGTTCATAATTGTATCTTGCACTACATCAGTGCCACTAGTAGCATTTTTTTTTTTACATTCAAGTGATCTAAACTGCATACCTATCTGCAAGATATCCGAAGAACATTGATCCAAATAAGTAGCCGCCGTACAAGACGGACTGAGCGTAGTCAGGGTAGTTCTTCTTATCACAAACAAGATCCCACTGCAATCAAAGATAAATGTAAGCTTGAGATATTATAAACATTTCCGAACACTAGGTCACAGAGCTAGGTCAAGGCATTCTTAGACCTCGACATTACAGGCAGAATGTATAGTTAGGATGATAAACTTTCGATTGTCAACTTCTTCATTTCTGGACTGTAAACCACATTAATAATGTGAATTTTACTCAACTTTGACATCTGCGACAAATCAGGCTAAAGTCGGTATATGTATGTATACAGGGCTCGACACTATAATATTTTGTCTGGTGGCTTGTTTGAGAAAGTAAATCGTTCAAATCTGAAATTTAGGTGGCCCGAAAAAGATGTATGTAGTGGTCCGAAAAAAAAGAGTAACAATCCATTTTGAATCTTAGTTGTCCAGTCGGGCCACCTAAAGATAAATTTGGTACCCCGGCATGATATCGAGGCCTGTATAAATATAACTCTGGATTCAGCTTTAAGGAGACACTGCATGCTTTACTACACTAAGGAGACACTAGACGTTAAGGAGACAATTTGTGTGTCATTGTAACGTTTCAACTATGTTTTATCCCATTCAATCCATGCTTTACTGCTGTCAATTTTCAATACACATTTTCCATACTGTGTCTCCCTAAAGCTGGATACAGAGGTATATATATATATATATATATACATATACATATATATAATCTTATTCTATATGTATGTAACGCTATTTCCAGCCATAAGGGGAAATGCGGAATAAATGATAGTTTGGGGGAATTTTGACAAAAAGCATGAAAATATTCAGGAAAAAATGAAAAAATATTGCCCTTTTTGACAGATTATGCATTAATATGGGCTCAATACAGAATTGAACAGACAAGAGCACAAAATGCATGTTAAACCACTAAATTATGTATGTTAATGAGAAAATACTCGTTTTTAGAAAAGCAGATATACCTAAATTCCCCCAATGACCCGTTTTCTATGCACATCCAATATATACATCCATTTTTTGTGCATCCCTGCCAATCTCCCCTAAATTGTATTGATGGTACAGTCCTCAATCTATACACACTATGCCATCTGTGCCCTACTGTGGAGTAGTCCTGAGGCCCCAGATCAGTGATAAGGCTTTGAAAAACATTGTCAAAACCTTAAGGGGAATCAAAAATTTCCCGTTTGGAACGAATTCCCTTTAAGATACCTCGTTTTCAGACGTATATTCTCCCTATGGACGCTTGTATACTTAAACACACACACACACACACACACACACACACACACACATATATATATATATATATATATATATATATATATCCTCACGCGGGATGAGGGTGTAAAAATGACAAGCACGACTTCTCTAAACTTTACCCTGTTAGTCTCACGACCTCGGTTTCAAATGTACATAGTACTTCACATAGTCATCATTATAAAATTTTTATTGAGGACAACATAAACAAGAAAGTCTGATACCCTCATTTAAATTGTTTTATAGCATCGTACTCTCTCTCTCTCTCTCTTTCTCTCTCTCTCTCTCTCTCTCTCTCACACACACACACACACACAACGTCGTTTGATATTTCCCCAATTTTTCTTTATGATATTTCTAAATCCGTATGTAAGTTCATGACGCAATGTTATTTCTTGACTAACACGGAGCAAACCACAGGGTTATTTAACACTAACTTTTACCAAAATCATCCCATCAAATTTCATATTTTGGTGACCCGAAAACTACGGAAGAAAAAAAAGAATTAAAATGCAACAATTTCATAAGACATTAAAGCAATTATGACATATCATATTCATTTGAAAATTGGCAGGTAACACAAAGGGCTTCAAATGCAAACTACAACTGTAGAGAGTAGGACAGAAAAAACATTACGAAAATGAAATGATTTGATAAAACATAAAACCAGTTATAAACCATGATAATTGTGTTAATACTGACAGGCATGAGAAAAGGCTTCTTTACTAAATACTCTGGCTAAGTTCACTAAATCTAACATAATGATTATATTCTTTCGAGGCATAAGCAAGATTTTTTTTTTCTATGGCACAAAATAGTCATTTTCAGGAAGTTGATGTTATTTAACAAAGTGGTGCACCCACTTATATTTTTAGATAAAAGAATTTGGTAGTGAAATTTGACAGTGAGTAAAAAAAACAAAAACGAGTGCATGTGTGTGTGTGACCATCCGCAAACAAAGAATCTGAATGATCATAGCAAAGTTTACACTTTACATCCATCACGATCGATGACTTGATTTCACTCGTGTCATACAGCCATCCATCTTGGCATGGGAGCGGGCTCCTCGTTCCGTTTTGGGAGCCATCGTAGGACGGATAAAACTTGTCACCTGACATCAAACAGAAGGAATCACGTGGCATCTTAAACATGAGGAAAGATTAAAGCGGATGTCCTATGACAGTACAGTAACTACAAAAAGTAATGTATGCTAACATAGCATGCTTAATTCAATGTTGCAAATGTATGCCTACAGGGGCGGATCCAGGAATTCAGTAAAAAAAGGGGGGATATTTCTAGTGCTACTTCCGGGTTTCATTTATTTTTTTCTTTTAATTTCTTTTGTTTCAACAAAAAAATAAAGGAGGGGCGCTCGCCCGGTTCGCCCCCTCTGAATCCGCCACTGGTCTATATTTTGCATAAGTGGCATGTTTATGTTATCAGAGGTAGCCATGGAATTTGAAACAAAGAGCGATGCAGTTCACCCAAAATTTTATGCCACGCATAGTATTCATGATCCATCGACATAGCCAGCTCTAAGTCACCGTGATTGTGAGAAATGAAACATGACTTACAAGTGTCATTGGAAATGACAATGAGGGCAATTAGTCATTCCACTACACGTCGTCGTTTTTCATGTGTTTGATGTTACATCTGCAAAACTGTACCAAACAAACATTTATCGTCGTTGCAGCTTTCTCATGCATGATCGTGTGAGCACGTAAATCATGTACAATCACATGATCACGTGATCACATCAGCACATGACGTCGGGGCTTACTCCCAAGCTGTTCGCTGGGAAGACCTTTCTTCGTGCAAGTATCCGCTATCTTGATATCACAGTTTGCTTAGTTATTACGCTTGGGATTTTAGGTCAATTGGGGTCCATAAAATTCAAAAGGATGACTCATTGCCCATAAACATTCTCAAAGGTTAATTAATAGATTACCCCTTGTGTTTTCCATTGTGTAGATTCTCCTGAACTATTAGCATACATTGTTACCCTATCCACATAGCAAATCTGGATGCATTGTTTCAATATTTGTTTGAAATGCGTATTCTCTTGGTTGTACTGGACACGGCCTGATATCTATTAGCTATTGTTAAATAAAGTGCTGCATTTTCTTTGATCAATGTTTGGTTGTTTGTGTTTTTACCCCTCTCGGCACTCCTTGGCATATAACTTGCTGAAATTCAAATGACACTTTCGCTTCGAAGATGATTATGAAAAGTCCTACAAACTTTAAAAAGAAAATATGAATCACCTGTAACGTTGTACATACTGCACTCGTCGTAAACTGCTTCCCCGTCCTCATAAGTGGCCGGGATGCTGCTGTCTTTCTTCGCCTGTTCGCAGGCCGAGTCGGTCAGATTCCACTCCCTACAGTTCTCGTCCTCCCAGTATGAAACCTTAATTCAGGAAATTAACATTCAGCAACTCCATAAATACAGTAATCCTGCAGAAAACTAGTCGACTATCTTAATTCATTTATCCTTTTTGTCAGATTTGATTTTTTTTAAATAGTGTGCAGTTGGTGTATAGGGCCTATATGTTAAAGTATCGTTTTAAGCATGGTCAACAACAGTCACATGTAAGACTTGAATTTCTGGTTAAAGAGTTTTCGAAGAATGCTATTAGATATATTTCAATATCTGTACTCAAGAACAATGTAGTACATTATACAATAGATATTTGGGATGGCGAGGATTGACAATGCTCGAATGACTACTATCTTTCTGAATAAAAGCTTTTTACCTAAACTTAAAGACTTTCAAATGAACCAAATTCCCATCTGCAGTCATCACATTTTTTAAAGAAATTCTTCTCGGACAATACAACGCATATGATATTTAACCCATGACGGATTCATGCATTTGGAAAACATTCTGTCGACATAGTCTAAACTTTCCACAATTCCAGAACACACACTCCCTCAAAAGACAAACAAACAAGCAAATCAAATAAGGCACCAACTGACGTTTACCGTCATCCTTTTGACATTTATTTATCGCGAGAATACTCACCACTTTTTTATCTTTTTTCCCCATTTCTGTTACTCTCCTGAAGTTTCCTCGGATAACTTTCTATCTTCCTTGGATAACGTTTAATTTTTCTCTCAGTCACATAATATATGTTTATTGTAGAACATGATATTCCTCCAGTGTTATTTTTTGTTTTGTTTTGTTTTGTTTTGTTTGTTTGTTTGTTTGTTTGCTTGCTTTTTTCGGGGGGGGGGGGTCACAATTTTATTGTATATAGATCCAAACTACTAAACACTGCATACTGCATACCATCGCCTCTCTTCTCTCAACTTTTTCCTATTCAGGTATCCCCTTAATTCTTTGTCCTCGTTTCTGTCTTATTATATTCCCCTTGTGTTGTCCTCCTCGGCTAAATGATATTGAAACTGCTCTGAAGTTGTAATCTGAGTGTATTTGTTTGGTTCCTTTGGTTCCAGTTTAGAAATAAGGGAGGATTTTGAAAACATCACAAAATAACGCAAAAGAAAACATGAAAATTTTCAAGAGGCCGTTATCTCAGTCAAATGAATTACTTTACGATAACAGTTTCCTCCACCTGTTACGTGTGATAGAAACGTGTTATATCTATTTCTTTTGAGTACCTTTGTTCATATCATAATGTGATAATAATTGATATTATCTGAGTGATTCCATTTGTACATGTAGATAAATTAAACCAGCTAAAGCTGAAACTGAAATGAGCATTGCCTATTCTCATCATTCAATTTGTCTCTCCTCTGTGATTATATTAATCTGATTTCGTATATACATGCAAAAAGAAAAGTATCAGAAACAAAACCGCACCATCTTCCGGAACAAAATCGAATTTCCGGGGTCACAAGACAAGGGACCCACAAGTCATACAACCCACGAGTTCGACATTGAAAACAGGTCCATGAGTCATACAGCTCACGAGTCATACAACCCATGAGTTCGACACTAAATAAGTAAAAACAGCCCACGAGCTCGACAGGTACAACACGGGACTTAATGTGTCGGTCTAATGCTTAGTGTCAAACTCATGGGCTAAATTACTCGTGAGCTGTATAACTCTTGGACTGTATAACTCATGGGCTGTATGACTCGTGAGCTGTACAACTCATGAATTGTGAATTCGTGGGCTGTATGACTCATGTGTGTCGGTCTTGTGACGTTCCCCCGAATTTCCAGAGCAGCTCACCTTGCACCAGTGATCCGTTGGTTCGCCGACAAAGACTTGGATCATGGAGTGGAAAGCTGTGGGGGCGGCCAGGAGGGCGACCAGTAGACAGACGCGGTGCTGGAAGGGGCCGAATGACCCCACTTTCTCTAGAAGGTCATCGAACCTCATCTTGTTGTTGTTCTTATTGTTGTTTTTATTTCTCTCCTCACGTCACCACTATTTGCGGTCCGTCCAGACGATCTCAAAAGTGATACGATTTGCATAGTATTGTCATGGTTATTGAAATGCGTGTTTCTTAGATAGCACGAGAAAAAGCTCGTAGCCCCAACCACGACAACGGACACCTCTTGCACTTTTTAGGTGATCCTAGTAGTCTCTCGGATCACCTTCTGTATCTTTTTAATTTGATATTGCTCCGTATATATCTGTATATACATTTATATATATATATATATATATATATATATATATATATATATATATATTAATGTATAATACACTTTCAAACCTCACTTTCGGATCACCAAATCTACATAAGGCGCTGTAATCGCGAAAAGATATGACTCCAATACAGACAGGGTTACCCGTTGACATAGGCGTACCCAGGATTTTTTAGAGGGGGGTGTTCAGTGGCGTACCGTGGGTCAAGACATGGGGGGAGGGCACCTCATGGAAGCAACATCAGAATTGCATAACTGTACAATTAAATGCGAGCGAGCGGAGCGAGCGAGCTTGAAAATTTTGACATTTTACAGTCCCCAAACTGCCGTTTGTAGCTACATATAATAATATATGTAATAATTATATATATATATATATATATATATTTATTTATTTATTTATTTATTTCCTTTGGAAATTAAGGGGGTAGTACCGGGTGCAACTGCTGGCAGTTGCTGGCAGTAACATCAGGAGAATGGCATAACAATTAAATGCGAGCGAGCGAAGCGAGCGAGCTTAAAAATTTTGACATTTTACAGTCCCCAAACTGCCGTTTGTAGCTATATTTTTTCGCTTTAGAAATTAAGGGGAGGGGGCGCATCGGGCGCAACTGCTGGCAATTACTGACAGCAACATCAGGAGAATTGCATAACGATTAAATGCGAGCGAGCTTGAAAATTTTGACATTTTACAGTCCCCAAACTGCCGTTTGTAGCTATGTTTTTTCGCTTTAGAAATTAAGGGGAGGGGGTGCACCGGGCGTAACTGCTGGCAATTAATGACAGCAACATCAGGAGAATTGCATAACGATTAAATGCGAGCGAGCGAAGCGAGCGAGCTTGAAAATTTTGACATTTTACAGTCACCAAACTGCCGTTTGTAGCTATATTTTTTCGCTTTAGAAATTAAGGGGAGGGGGCGCACCGGGCGCAACTGCTGGCAATTACTGACAGCAACATCAGGAGAATTGCATAACGATTAAATGCGAGCGAGCGAAGCGAGCGAGCTTGAAAATTTTGACATTTTACAGTCCCAAAACTGCCGTTTGTAGCTATATTTTTTCGCTTTGGAAATTCGGGGGGGGGGGGCGCATCGGGCGCAACTGCTGCTGGCAATTACTGGCAGTAACATCAGGAGAATGGCATATAACGGTTAAAGGGAAGATAAACCCCAAGAACAATGTGGATTGAGTGAAAACAGCAACATTAGTAGAACACATCAGTGAAAGTTTAAGGAAAATCGGACAATCGATGCAAAAGTTATGAATTTTTAAAGTTTTGGTGTTGGAACCGCTGGATGAGGAGACTACTAGAGGTTATGACGTATGAGTGGACAACAATACCAAGAAAATATAAAGAAAATACTACAAAAATCCATTTTTCATGAAAATTGCAAATTCCATCAACTTGATATTGACATATGTTAAGGGTAGCAATTATTCCCCCTGCTTTCTGAAAGCGGTTGGTCCACTGCTCTTTCATAATTCTAGAAAAGTGAATTTTTGTTGAATTTCCTTTATATTTTCTTTGTATTGTTGTCCACTCATACGTCATATCCTCTAGTAGTCTCCTCATCCAGCGGTTCCAACACCAAAACTTTAAAAATTCGTAACTTTTGCATCGATTGTCCGATTTTCCTCAAACTTTCACTGATGTGTTCTACTAATGTTGCTGCTTTCACTCAATCCACATTGCTCTTTGGGTTTACCTTCCCTTTAAATGCGAGCGAGCGAAGCGAGCGAGCTTGAAAATTTTGTCATTTTACCGTCCATAATTGTCGTTTGTAGCTACATGTATATATATATTTTTTCGCATTGGAGGGAGGGGGCGCCCGGTGCGCCCCCTGGATCCGCCACTGGTAGTCAAGGATGTCAGTTTATGTTCATGATTAGGGGAGGTATGACCAGCGAGGGGGCGTCGAAGTGACCAAGCGGGAGAAGAATGTCCAAAATCTGCACTTTATATAGAGCATCCCCTAATTTGTTTGTGTTTGTGAGTGTGTGTGTTTCAAATAGATGGAAAAGTTATGAAATAGCCAAGGTCAAATCTTATTATTGGCAATGCAAGGCATTTTAATATAGACTAGTATGTAAAGCAACACTGCAAAATCAATGATCAAGCTTTGATAGCAAATGTGTACAACCTATCAAACATCACATTGCGCAACATTGCAGCGACTCTTTTTGCCATTCCGATATTCTGAGTGCACTGCGCACATCCTGCTTGTATTCAAAATGCCAACCAGGAATCACGCTGAATCACAATCTTTTGTCGTCTCCGGGCTGTTTGAACAATGTTATACCTCTTAAATTATATGGTTAAAAGAAATCTTAGAAAAATATATTTTTTTCTTGATCATCCTTTCATGTCGATTTTAAAAGCAGTTTACTAACCCTTGAATTACCATTTTCGTAGGTTTTTTTCCTTTTCCCCCTTTTTTTTTCTTTTTTTCTTTTTTTTTTTTACCAGCGGATTGGGGGGGGGGGGCACGTGCCCCCCATGCCCCCCGTAGTTACGCCACTGTCAGTGGCGTATCTAGGGAAAACGGCGCCCGGGGCAAGCGCGAAAATTGCGCCCCTAATTTCTGAAAAAGTGTTCAACCTCAACCCCATCCCGGTAGGGACTTTAAAGAAGTCCTCATGATATGCTAATTTTTGAAGCACTTAGAAGGGGTCTTTTTAGGGTGATTTAAATGTAATAGATATTGAAGAATTTTGGCGAGTGAGTGCAGCGAGCGAGCCGAAAATTTTTGTATTTCAGCTTACAAAACATGGAATTCTTGTCATTTTTGGTTATTAAATCTTCGAATGACAATTCTAATCAAGATATAGTGACGGTCTTATAGATAACGATTTATACCAACAGTGTTCAACCCCAATCCCATCCCGATAGGGACTTAAAAAAAGTCCACTTGATATGCTTTTTCGAGCACTTAAAAGGTTTTTTTTTGAGGGTGATATAAAATCTGATAAATTTTGATACATTTTGGCGAGCGAGCGCAGCGAGCGAGCCGACAATTTTTGTATTTCACCTTACAAAACATGGAATTCTTGTCATTTTTTGGTTATTAAATCTTACAAATTTAATCAAGATATTATAGTGACGGCTTCATAGATAACGATTTATGCCAACAAACTAAGGACTTGGAAAAATACTCTAAATTACTACGAGTGAGTGAGCCAAAATTTTTATATTTCCACGTCATCATTACGTTTTGTTCTTCTTATCTTTTTTTTTTTGGGATAAATCTTGGCAAGCGGGCGCGGCGAGCGAGCCGAAAAATTTTATATTTCAGCGTTACAAAACATGGAATTCATGTTTTGTTTTTATCTTGTTTGATTTGGTTTTCTGCCCCCCCCCCCCCCCCCCCATTCTCCTTCCCCCCGTCCGGGCGAGGGTTTTTTCTTCTTCTTCTTCTTCTTCTTCTTCTTCTTCTTTTTCTTCGTCGGTTTTTTTTTTCTTCTTCTTCTTTTTTCTCGTTTTTTTTTTCACGTGCCCCTCTTGCCCCCCCCCCCAGATACGCCACTGTTGGTAGTTGATACTACTAACTTAGCATGCAATGTGCTTATAATAGGCTGCAGCGCAGCATGCATTGTACACACATAATATTATGCATCATACACAATTTACGGTACACCGCGTACGGTATAACACCGGTAAAGCGGGGTTCCCATTATCACGATTGGCGCCACGATTGAAATCGTGGTCTTAATCGTGCAGCAAGCGTGATGGTCTTATCAGATTGTATCAGATCTTAAGGTCAATCGTGGCAATCGCGTTAATCGTAGGAAAATTTTGGACGGTTCAAAAATTTTCTACGATTAACACGATTAGTTTTTGATCGTGATCATCGCATCAGTTCGTCTAGGATCGTATCCAAACGCAACAAATCTTTTCTAATCGTGCTTCTTAATCGTGTCGATCGGGATCGGCTTTTTCACTTCACTTCCGCTTAAAATAATTATTATTATTTGCCCATTTGCTCTTATTTTACTCATAAATTGATTTATTTTGTATTCTGATAGGTGGTAGCCTGCATCTTTAGATTATTATTTCCAAATGGTAAATTGTATGACGGTGTGGGGTTTAATTGTCGTAATTTTTAAGGTACATTATCAAAATAATTTTTTTATGATTTCATAAAATGAAAGTTGTATTACAGATTTTTAGATATTTTCATACATTATGTTAATGATGTTTTCATCAATGAGTTGCTATTACCATTATACAGACACACAAAACGGGATATGGGATAACTTTTGTAACGAAAACAAAAAATGAGCAAAAATAAAATGGCAATTGTATGTCTGCACGTATTGACTAACGTCAGTACAAAGATGAGAATAATTTAATGAATCATGCTTGAATGGGTACATATCAAAGGCAAATGGTTAATTTTTAAAAGTATATTACAAAGTATTTTTTTTTGGAGGGTGCAGTATCGTGCTGTTTGTGTATTGTACATAGTAATTAAGAGTTGTTGTTTCATCAGCCATCGTTTGACCCCTTTACATCTATTTTGACAATTTTCAATGTCTTTTTTTTTGTATGTTTGGTAGAGCACAATTTTAGAGGAAAATGGTTATTTTCAACTCTCATTATTACTGCAAATGTAAAATTGACCATTGTCGTGGATGTGAGATCACTCGTATGATTATGACAATGAAGATCACTCTTATTATTTTTCACAGTTAGTTATTCAATAAGTGTAGCAATATACCCCTGCGAAATAATTTTGCGTAAAACCTCCTTTTTGTTAAAAAGTGACATCATTTTGATTAGGGAGTCACTTTTCTGTTGTGTGTGTGTATCAGTTATGTTAAACATTGTTAAGTAAAACACTAACTCAAGTCGAATAAACCAAACTTTTAATAACCCATGAGATAACGACATTTTGAAATAAAAAGGCATATGATACATACACTTTGCGAATATGAAATCGAATACATAAGCAATACTATCCATTCGGCCAACTTTCTTATATCGAGCGTATATAACACGTAATACTATAATACATAACATTCAAAATGATCCCATCCTCTTTCTTATCTTCCATTTCATCATATAATCATTTTCTTCATGTATTGGAGAGAAAGGTCATTTTGTCTTGCTGGGTTTTTTTTTTTCTGGGGAAGAGGGGCAATCATCTGATCTTATGTATTTGGGTTCGTTATTTCATTTTTTTGTGAGGGGGGGGGGAGGATGAGCATATCGTTTTAATAATCTATTAATTTCTTTACGTTTAATATTAGACGAGGGAATATCTGAGGTTATGGCTGGCCTGGGTGCTGCTTTCTCTCTGATAACATAATCGTCATTAGCAATACTGCAAAGGTTACGTTGTCATCATCGTCAACCTGTCAAGCCTTGCCATCATCAATGGTTGTGGATAAAATTAATAGGCCTAATCACTCTGCATAATTTAAGGGAAACAATGAAATCCATCGTCAGCCGGACTATAATATTCCCATTCGGGTCCAATCGCGCCTTAAATGGGGGTCGACTCTGATCCCGATCGTAAAAGATATCGTATCTTATCTCAGCAGGCCGTATTGGTTCGCGGTATTCGTATTGGAACGTATCAGTACGTTGCTGCACGTACCAGATCGGGGATCCTGATCGTAATGGTCATATTAGATCGGTACCAATCGTGAACTCAATCAGGACAATCCTGTCGGATCGTATTTGAACGGCAGACCAGATCGTGACAGATCGTATCGCTTGAAATAGACCAATCGTGACCATATCGCATCCAAGCGTACCAACACGTATTGACTCGCATAACCTCGTATCCAAACGTGAAATTTCAGACGAGTTCAATAGATTTTCCACGATCAGTTACGAATGTCCAATCGTGGCGTTCGCAATGGATCGCACGATAGTGGGAACCCCGCTTTTACGGTGAACATTATGCGCAATGTATCTTCGCGATTCGGCCAGAAAGCAAAGCAGGGATCGGGAATGTCTACTGTTTGCGCGTCAGTTTCGCGCGCGGTGCAGTAATGTACTATTAACACGTACTGTACACGAGTTCTTTAGTGCGTATAATATTATGTAACTCCATAATGTATCATCATCCACACAAACATTATAAGAGAGAGAGAAAGTGAACGCAAAAGAAAGGAAAGGCGGAATTCAAAACGGAAATAAAAGCGGTAAAGACAGCTTTTGTTTCATTTGTCAACATCTAAACATTGCTGAAGAGGGGTGTTGAATAGCTCAAACACCTCCCTTTTGCCCAAGGGAGGTGTTTGAACACCTCAAACACCCCCATTTTGGCAAAGGGGGGTGTTTGAACACCCAAAACACCCCCCCTCGGTACGCCCTTGCCCGTTGATGATACGATGATTCCAAGAGAAGAAGCCCCCCCCCCCCCTCACTACCACAAACAACTGCTACTTTTATATAGTTCGTAAATTGCCTTTTTTTTCAGCGTTATCCCTGCATGCGTTCTCTACATTTTCAAGCTTGTAACTACTTAAGGCCGATCTTTACAGAGATTGTTTGTATAAATCAAAATGTCACATCGTCAACCGTGGATGAAAGACGACATGACATAAATTTTTACCAAAAGAGGAAACATCTGCTACTATCTCTTCCCCCTTGACAACTGCATCAATACCGACGTGATGTAAAAATAAATACCTACACTCGCGTTAATTTGTAATATTTTCGATCTTCTTTATGCACCCTTTATTGAACATATAGGATATGACTTACAAACGTTATATTTGCTATTCAATTATAGCAATCATGTCAAATAACTTGTAATGGGAAATACAAATTCCACTGAGATATATCATGGGTGTGTAAGTCTTTTCCTGTCGACAATCAGGTATTATTCATGTCAGATGATATAATTATTCCACGTTTTAATCGACAGAAATTTATCATATATATTGTTTGTCTGACAACCACTGATTGATTGTTTTGTTTGTTTCCTTCTGTTTAAATTTACATACATCATTTTTGTCACAGAAGAAAGTGAGATTTATGTTCATATATCATTTCACCGTGAAAAAAAAAAGAAATAGATTTGAACTGAACTGAACTGAACCTCTGATAGTCGAGTTACCCTCATCAAAAACTCGAGAAGTATTGAAAACAATCTGTCAGATATAACTTTGAGATAGGATAATAATTATTGGCAGTGACTGTTCGTCACTGATTACACGTACTGGGAAATTTACAGCAAACAATGCAGAAAATGAATGCAGAAAATAATCTGTTGCCCCTAAATATGGGGTTACAGCTCTTTATTCCGAAGGTTCGTTATTCCGAAGGCTCTTTAATCTGAAGATTCGTCATTCCGAAGGTTCATTGTTCCGTATTTCATTTTCGGATTAACGAATCTTCGGAATAACGAACCTTAGGAATAACGCCACAAATGCTAGGATTAACGAACCCTTTTATCTTCGGATTAACGAACCTATAGGTATGGAGAATTTGTGTGGTTCGGATTAACGACCCTTCGGAATAACGAACCTTAGGAATAGCGAACATTCGGAATAACGAACAGCACCCAAATATGGGTCAAAATATTGAGTTGACTAATTGATCAGCATACACTGATGTCGGTCACATGGTGACCTGTCAGTCATCATCTGACCGAAAATTTTTATGTCTTGCTTATATATAGTCACTATGATTTTCTACCTTGAATAAACAGGGGCAAGTACAATGGGATATCAATTGTAGGTCAAAGTAGTGATTATCATACACTGACGATTTTTTTTTTCAGTGATGATAATCTGAATTGAATTGGATTGATATAAGTAGCTGCTAAGGAACTAGAAAATAAATGCTCGTAAGCAAGCAACTACGGAATCATTGACTTTAAGTCGTCAAAAGGCACAAGATGACATGATTATAGTAGTAATAATAATAATAATAATAATAATAATAATAATGATAATAATAATAATAATAATAATAATAATAATAACAATAATGATATAAATGATAATAAACTGATAATGATAATATTGGTAATAATAATCATGATAATAATAATCATGATAATAATAGGATCCTAAGTGCACTTACTAAATTCTTTTCAAGTTCAAGTTGATTTGTTTCATTTCCAACAAACAAAGAATTAGAAATACAATGAAACACTCGTATACGCAGATGTCAGGAAATCAGTACCACAATGCGATGAACAGAATAACATCGTAAAAGAGATACAGGTAAATTATCAACAGAGATACAAATGACTGTTACGTCACTGTGGTCAATGCATAAACAATATTGCTGGAAATGGAGAGCAGAGCTTGTAGAATGCAGTCAACTCATAGAGAAAAAAATATATGATTGCAAAAAAAACCAATAAATTTCCCTAAGAGATAGTGAAAAGTAAAAGACAGGCAGAGTAATACACACATACATGCACACATACGGACGCACATTAACAAACACAAGGCGGCTCTCTTGTAAGGAAAGATTGATGAGAGGATAGAAAGATACAGTAGTGAAGAAGGTCCATGTAGTACTAAGTAAGTCTGAGGTGGAGGGGGGGGGGGGGAGAGAGAGGGAAATGGTGGGTCATAACCAGGGCACTGGAGGCACAGAAGCACGGGCTCGCTGATGAACAAAGAGAAGTGAGATTAACGAAGCAACAACAATTTTGAAAATCAAAAGTAGAAAAAAAAAAAGAATCAATTAAAAGTGCTGCATACGAAGTTTTTAAAAATTCTTTAACTTTAAAGTAAATGTATTAAAACTTCAAGCTTCTTTTATATTCTCATCAAGAGAATTCCAGAATTTTGGTCCAGAAAAGGAGAATAAAGATTTTGCAAAAACCGTCCTAGTCAAAGGCAAATGATATTCATGGGATTGACGGGTTGGATATGCATGAACAGTTTCATTCTTTAAAAACATGGAATCAAACATAAGGGAGAGAGAATGGTTGGTGAGTTTATACATGAATTGTCCTAATTGCAAACGATAGAGATCATAAATTTTCACAATATTATTTTCGTAAAATAAATTATTAGTATGACTTCTCCACGATTCATGACAAGTGAAACGAAGAGCTTTTTTCTGTAATAATAATATTCTTTCTGTATAAGTAGAAAAAGTGTTTCCCCATGCGAGTATCCCATAATTTAAGTAAGGTAGTATCAAAGTAGAATATAACATAAAACGTACATTTTTTTGGAAGATAAACTTAACTTTGTTTATAATACCTATATTCCTTGAAATAACACGACATATAGAATCGATATGCAAACCCCAGGTAAGTTTATTGTCCAGAATCAAACCTAAAAATTTGATGGAAGAGACTTCGTCTATGACCGTGTCTTCCAGGAAAATATTTTTCGGTAAATTTTCCAGCGAATTACTGAACAGCATGCATTTACTTTTTTGCAAATTTATTGATAATTTGTTCGCTCTTATCCACTGACATAACTTCATTAATTCACTTTCAAAGTATAAATTAATCGATCAGAATCAGATAAAAACACATTAGTATCATCCGCAAATAATAAAAAAAGAGGATGTTTGAAGAAGTTGACATATCATTGACATGGAGAATAAACAAAAGGGGACCTAGTAAGCTTCCTTGAGGAACACCACAGTTAACATTTTGCGTAGTCGATGCATGACCGTTGAGAAGTACAAATTGTTTTCGATTAGTATAGGTAACTCCTGAACCACTCCAAGGCCTTTCCTCTGATACCATGTGATAATTTGTGAAGTGGTATGTTGTGGTCTGTGGTATCAAAGGCCTTGGAGAGGTCCAGGAAGACTCCAATAGTATGATGAAATGTATCTATCTCTTTTGAAACCCTATCAAGGAAGGTAAGGATTGCATGAGATGTGCAATGCTTTTGCCGAAATCCGAATAGATAATTAGAAATAATTTCATGGGTGTCTAAGAACTTCAAAAGCCTGGTGTAAACAACCCTTTCTAATATTTTCGAAACAGAGGCTAGCAGGGATATTGGTCTATAATTGGAGACATCTTCCCTTTCCCCTTTTTTATGGACAGGAATTACTTTGGAGACTTTCATCACCTCAGGGACAACACCATTACTTATTGACAAATTAAATACATGTACAAGTGGATCAACAATATAATCAATAATACTTTTTAAAAGGACATTATCAATGCTGTCATATCCAGAACTTTTTTTATTTTCTAAATTCTGAACTATATCTAATAATTCATTTCTATGCAAAGGTATGAAAAACAATGAGCTAGGATTGGGGACTTCTAAATAATCTTGAAAATTCAGATGAGTATGTGGAATATTTTGGGCAAGATTACTTCCTATTTGTGAAAAATACTGATTAAAAATATCAACTATTGAGGAAACATCATCAACAAATAAATCACCATGTTTGACTGATGTAATACGGGGTTTGTCCTTAGTTTTGTTGATAGCCATATTGATAACTTTCCAAGTATTTTGAATATCTTATCTGATTAGTGAAATATTTCCGTTTCTCATAACGTAATATTTGTGTGAGAACGTATTTATATGAAGTGTATTCATCATGAGATTGCTGGGCACGTTTAATTTTGTCAGCATAATACAAATTATTCTTTCGATTGATTGACCGTAGTAATTAGACTTAGATACCCATCGAAGTATAGGGGATCTTTTATAATTTCTAGATTCCTTTGTAACAACAGGAACATGCTTATCCATAACCGAAATTAAAGCACTTATAAATAAATCATAAGCCTCATTTGTATTTTCAGTATTATATACAAAAGACCAATCCACATTACCAAGGTCATTTTGCAACCTCTCTATATTTCCAGGTGTCACCATCCGGAAAGTTGACCCCGGGTTGTTTATGGTATTTTTTTTTTCTGAAGGGGTATGTCAGTGAAAATAGGGTAATGGTCTGATAAATCTGAAAGAATGATACCAGAGACCGGTAAGGGATTAATATTACAAAATATGTTATTAATAAGTGTTGCCGAGTGATTGGTACTCGAGTTGGTTTGGTTCAAGGGGTAAAAAAGATGAAGACATCATAATCTAAAGAAAAGATTGAGCAGTATTCATTGTTTGAAACTTAGATAAATCTATATTGAAATCTCCCATAAAATAACAGTCTTTATTATGAAATATTGGATTATGGAATGAAAATTACAAATAATCCAAAAAATCTTGGGTGTTAGAATTAGGAGGTATATACATTATAAATGCAAGTGTGTTTTTGGCATGGGCGACCTTGATTTCAACACATAATGACTCAACGACTTCGTTCATACAAATTAAATCTTTGTGTATAACGTAATCAAGGTTTTGTTTAACGTATAAACAAACATCTCCACCCATTCTATCGCGTCTACTATTTTCTATAGCCTGGAAGAGAATATGCGGAAGCACAGTCCTGAGTAATCCATGTTTCACTAGGACCTATTATAAAAAAAAGATATATTATGAGTATTGTCCAGAAAACAATAAAAATTATCTAAATTCTCGTTCAAGCTCTTTATGTTCAAATGCAATAATGAAAAACAATCAGTGAGTCCGGTTAAAGATTTGAACTGATTCATAGTATAGCATTTGGAACTTGAATATTGTTCATAATTATCCTCATTAAATTCTACATCTGTTTCATAAGAATCGAAATCTGCTAAACAGCAGGATACTCATCATTTTGGGGGTCATTAAATGTATATGATACTGGATCTTGATGAAACATTTCAAAAAATTCGTCGTTATTTAGTGAACTGAAAGCGAAGTTTTCAATTCGCATCATCTAAAATATAAAGGATGAATGGCAAGATCGAACTCGAGTTTCAGCGAGAACCATGCATGCAGAGTGCGTTCGAGTGCACAAGGCGATGACCCAAAGAACAGAAGAAAAGGGATAACGGAAGAATGCGAGCAACGCTGCGAAAAGAATGAAGCAGGAATAGTAGAAGGGGGAGAGGGAAGCAAGAGAAGACAAGGTGCTAGGGTTACAAGAGAGAAGAGTACCAACAATAAACAAGGGCAACGCAAAGACAAGAACAAAAAAAATAAAGCTTATTATACACATATAGCTCTTATTCATGAGTAGTGAACAACATGCAAAAAAGAGAGCCCTTCCCACCCCCATCAAAGTTTGCCGAACCCAAACTATAAGTTCAATAAAAATCAAATTATTCGTCAACTCAGAGTTAAAACAAGAATTCTCCTAACAAAGGAGAAGGGGCGAATTAAACCAATCCTCGAAAAAAAAAAAACAGCAGTCAAACATCCATTACATTGTAATATAATAGAATCTGGAAATACATCATCTTAACAATTCTTTTCAAACAAATTTTCCATATCATTAATCATAATTATACCTACATTTCATCACAGAATCAAATTGACGCTACTCCATCAGGTGGAGAGCCTGAAATAAGAGCCGAAGCTAAGTGACACCTCATGACCACACCCATTTTTACTTACGTAAAAACACTATATATATATATATATATATATATATATAATACATGCTATTACTCATAGTACTTAAACCAGCAATTCAGCGAATCATCAGGCAACATCAAGCCACCCAGCTGAGGGATGACACAGGAGTAAGAAATTGCAGAAGAGGAAAAAGAAAAGGAGAAAAAAAACAGCAGCCCTAGTGACAGAAAGTGACGCCATTGACCATGGGCATGACATGATATGAAACAAGGCCTCCAGTTTCGTTACCCTATTTTCAAAAGAAAAAAGGAAAAATAAAACCAAATTCGTGGCGTGCCATGGCATCTTATACAAAAGCATTAGAGTCAATGCAATTCAAAATCAATTTGTTGAGAGAAAAGAGGGAGAATAAATAACACCCGGTATAAAGATATGACACCATTCCAATTGAACACGGGATTACATAACGCAACACTGCTACATCCATTCTCCAAGATTTGTATTACAACATACGTGCCATAGTTGGTTATACCATGGACCTACTACACATATGGACCATGAACGGAGGTCTTTCTTTGATCCAATGTTCACCACCGCCACCTGATTATGTGCATCTTAATGAGTACATTCAGACGTTTGGACAATGACGATTGTGTAATCGTGCATCATCACTGACAAAAGAACCCGGTTTCCCTCATTTCGGTCCTATTTGGCTGAGGTGCCTTTTCAGACTCGACTGCTTTGAATAAACACCAATGATGGGGAGCACCGAACCTGAAACAAGGCCAAATTTTGCGTCACAAAATTGGTAATTACTGAAGCGGCCACTTGCGGCCATGCATGTAACATCCCTGAATGGCAAGACAAGCATGTCGTCTATTGTCACTGCCCATGTTTACTCTGAAACAATGTGCGACTTAATTGGGGAAAAATAGATTACAAATCACAGTCAATCTGCTTTATGCTAGCTGCTTTTTCTTGTAAAGTATTTGCATTTCGCAAATGAAATTGCTTTAGCGATGATTTCGCTTTATACACTACAACTGCACATGCATTTTTCTTGATTTAAGAGAGTTATTAGCTTCTGCGCATGTAGTTTTTAGATTTGTCAAAGCGCCGTCTTGTTTTTTATCCAGGCTGGCTGTCGGTGGACAACACTGGATCAATGCAGGAAAGCATGTTCAAAATGTTTTTGTGACGCTTTTGACAGAAACAGGTGCACGAATTAATTAACGAGCGATGAATGTCCATGCGTTGTAGGTCCATGGTTATACACTACATTAACAGTTCACTGAACTGATAGGCGATGTCACGCCACCTATTCAGAGTATGAACAAAAAGAAAAAAAAATCTCATGTGACAAGTAATCGTTGCGCAGACCATGGTCATAGCCCGGTGCGAAAGAACCATTCAGATTGTCAGCTATTTCTTCATGAAAAGGAAGAGAGGGAGAACGAGAGAAAGAAAGTACGAACATAGCACGCTACATTGTGAATATCGTCTTGAAAAAAAAAAGGCAACGAAATGAACAAACATAGAGGTATTTGGGTTATTATGCATGATACATTGCTTGGCAAAAGAAGAAAAGAAGAAAAGATCATCTGTCAAATACGACTTGCTTTCAAGTAGAATTAGCACATTCTAACAACAAATAATGCCTATGCAAATCAGATACGTTGTGCTGGGAGTGAAAATAACACCTATAGCTACAGACAGAGCAAAACAGGATCAATCAGAGCGATACCCCCCTCCATCAGACTCGGGATTACATAACGTGTTAGTTGAGTCAAACCTATTGAGTTGTCTACTTCCTCACCCCAAATGGTGTAAAGCGTGCCTCCCTGGGGATAATGACTAAATGGGATCACCTGTTGTGCTTGTACAAAATTAGACTGGTTACAATGAAAGAAAGAGAGAGAGAGAGAAAAAAGAAAACAACGAAGAAAAGCGAACAAGCAGAAGAAAGACCCAAGAAATAAACAGGTGCAGGGGCATGCTTCATCACATACCTCATTACATACAAGGTGTGGGAAAGTGACGCATTGCTTCACACGTAAAAATCAATCAAATCCAAATTGCAGAAGTTTGTATGTATATAAAAAAAAATCAACTCCGTGGTTTTATCGTCAACAATAAAGATGTAAGAGTTTAATTGCGAGTACGTTAGTGTCAAAATTGAAGAAAATTGAAAAGGTAAAGGAGTTGAGGTCAAGAGCGCGGGGTCATTCGACTCCAACCAATTCGGAGGACTAAACAAATTAAAACCCCATTAAAAAAAAAACAAACAAAAAAAAAACAAAAAAAAAAAAAACATGTAGTGCTGTCAAGCGTCATGTACTTATCACTGTCAATTCATACCAAACCAGATTTTCAAAGTGAAGTAAGTTTCGGTAAGCTATTTGAAAGTGCATCACCTATGTCAACAAATCGACAAATGGTTCGCGTTTACGCCGATTAAATTCGTCTCAAAAAAAAAAAGAAGAGAGAATGAAAAGAAAGTAAAAAGAAAAGTATTGAACAGTTGTGCTATATACGGGATCATGCACATGCATTGCTTAAAGGGATAGTACAGTTTTGGTGGAGATGAGAATTGGGCTTTTAACTTTTTGCGTGATACCAATAAAACACTTATGATATAGTACAGAAAATATCATTTTAAGATGAATTCAAAGTTTATTTGATGAAAATCGGGTTTGGAATGGCTGAAACATCCAAAAACAAAGTAAAACAAAGCGATCGTAATAAAGTGTGGGTCCCACATTTTATTAGAATCGCTCTTTTTTGGATATCTAAGCCATTTCAAAACCAATTTTCATCAAATAAATGTTGAATTCCTCATAGAATTACATGCTCTTTCATATTTCATAAGAGGTTTCTCATCATCTCACCAAAAAATTTTAGAAACCTGAAATTAGGTCTCAACCGAAACTATACGATCCCTTTAATCCTTGCAAGGATTATCAACAACAACCACAACGCATAACATATAACTGAGTTGTGGTATTCATCCAATTCAGGGATTACATAGAAAACGTGCTCGTGCAAAAGTCAGAATAAGAAGTTCTCGAATAAGAAGTATTCCGACATGGCTGGTACTAATATAGCTAATCGAAGTCCATTTACATTAGTGTGAAGATTCCTACTGGGTATTGAACATCTCTGCATGTGATCGTAGAGGAACGTTATGGATAGAAAAGCAAAACATAGAATAAACTAAACAAAATATATAATGAAATATATTTCAATTCAATTCAAAGTGTCTCTCTCAGTGGTAGTAATCATTTCTATGAGTGAAAATTCACAACTTTTCGGGTAATATCAATCTGAATGAAAAATAGGTATATAGAAGAGGAAGTTACAAGAGTCATGAATAAATTGCACTGGTGTAGAAATATTAAACATTTCAAAGACGAAATTTGCACCATTTCAACAACAAAAACCCCAAAAACAAACATGAAACAAATAACACACACACATACACGCACACAACACTAACGACGTGCATACAAATTCAGCACATACACACACACCCACACACACACACACACACACACACACACACACACACACACACACACACACACACACACACACACAAAAGAGCGCAAACATAAAATCAATCAAGATCACACACCAACAAAATTGTATTTCCTTTTACGTTCTAGATTAACATGAAATTGTTTTGTCGATTTGCCTGGATAACTTATTTAAATGTCTTATTTATTACAACATTATCTCCATCAAGATTTTGTTGTATCAGCCGCAATTCATGAATTAAGTTGATGAGTTACCTGGATATGCGTAGACGTCAGATGAAGGGAGACTATTACAAGATAGGATAGTAGACGATAGTGCGAAATCTAAACCTTCAGCGTCGACCTTCAAATTGCAAAAAGAAGCATCGTCTGTGCGGCACGATCGTCGAAAGAAACAGGAAACGCCGTCAGCATATTTCTTGAGTGTGTGTGTGTGTGTGTGTGTGCGCGCGAGCGCGCGTGTGTGTGTACGGGCGCAAGAGAGAGTTTTTTTTTTTGCCCCCCTTTGTATTCAAGCGTTTCGTTTCCTTTTTTTTCACTTCTTATTGCGGGGGGGGGGGGAGGGAGGGAATTTCAACGTCTATCGTCTCAGCTCTGTTTTTACTTGTATAACACATCAGTTTGTAATGTTGAAATCAAAATGTCGTCAGAGTGAACTGTTCACGAGAATAAAGCTGTTTCGATCAGTCTTTGTCTGATATATCTCTCCTTTTATTAAATCGTCACATGGGCTATTTTTCTGCTTTTTTATGTGTGTATATGGTGGTATTGGATTTCTCGTATTTTGGCGTCAAAATTACATGGTGAATTGCAAATGAGAACGGGAGGAATGACATAGATATGCCAAAGATGTACGTACACTGCACAGAGTATAGAATAGAAAGAGATAGACAGATAGATGGTGCGAGTTCAGGTTGAATCAGCAGGTTTTCTAAAGTTAGCGTGCTTTGTACGATAGATGGCGTACTGGTTCCCAGCCACTTGACAACCATTGGTAATCATTTCTTTTGAAGATATACTTTATGGGCAGGTTGACAGATAACCATCAAGTTTACGAAACAAAAACAAAAAAATAATGTCAGATCATTTCGATTGAAAAGGATGTAAATTGGTAATACCGTGCGTCTCTAAAGTCTACCTGCAGGCGAAAATATTGCCTAAAAGTACGCCTAGACGTAAATACAAAAAAAAAAGACAAAAACCTGTCTACAAAATATTTACATGCATGCCCTCAAGTTGGACTAAAAACAACAACAACAACAACAACAACAACAACAAAGAACAAACAAACAAGCAAACAAACCTGACAACGCTCTCTCATCACTGGAATAAGAACACGCACGCAGTCATTTTGCAATACGAACCTTATTTTATTGTTTACTTGTTTCTCCTTTCACCGCAAAGAAAAGGTTGATGAGATGACACGGAAAGCATATTTTTCAGTTACCGTAAAGGGAGAGTGACAGCCGGAGCTACATGCTTGAAAGATCGTTGTACGTCTATTTTATTTCCTGCTATGGCGAAGGTGGAATATGCCAAAAATGGACACGATTATAATTATAATGATACTGAAGAAGAAAAAATGTGAGCAACAGGTTGTACTAGACGTATTGAAAATCATGAAAGAAATCAATAACGATTACAACATTCAAATATGATTATACCGTAAACCACGTGTTATACATCCATGTTAAAAACCATGGAGAACTGATTATATGAATATACATGGATTTTGTAAGTCCATTTCGTAAATAAACTCCCAATGAATTAAGGAAAGGTAGAGAGAGAAGCTTAGATTAATCATAGTCTATATGCATAACGTGACATGGTGACTATGTAAAACGGTGTCGGTTATACCACTTGCTCATTGCTGTCAAACGCACATGGCATCTGCTTGTAACTTCAAAATCCGCCAAGATTTAGAATCAGCTTTTAACAATGATAGAGTTTGGGTGTCAAACTGCTTTTTATTTTATTTTATTTTATTTTTTTTGCACAGTCACTTTACTTTCTAAACTTCAAAATGTGACCACACTGTGATTAGCGCACAATTATAAACCGGTCGGTACCTTTTAACAATGTCTGCATATAATTTACAAAAATTATGTATATCAAAACAACGCCAATCAGGGTGAAAGCGATGTGATCAATCATTGTGATTTAAAGGAAAAGTTCACCTTCATAGACATGTGGGGTACGTAAATGCAGAAATACCAGAAGAACACATCAGTGAGAGTTTGAGAAAAATCGGACAATCCATTCAAAAGTTATGAATTTTTGAAGTTTCTGCTCACTCAAGGCTGGATGAGAAGACTACTATAGCTTGTGATGTCATATGCAAGGGCGTACCGAGGGGGGGGGGGGGGGGGTGTTTTGGGTGTTCAAACACCCCCCTTTGCCAAAATGGGGGTGTTTGAGGTGTTCAAACACCTCCCTTGGGCAAAAGGGAGGTGTTTGAGCTATTCAACACCCCTCTTCAGCAATGTTTAGATGTTGACAAATGAAACAAAAGCTGTCTTTACCGCTTTTATTTCCGTTTTGAATTCCGCCTTTCCTTTCTTTTGCGTTCACTTTCTCTCTCTCTTATAATGTTTGTGTGGATGATGATACATTATGGAGTTACATAATATTATACGCACTAAAGAACTCGTGTACAGTACGTGTTAATAGTACATTACTGCACCGCGCGCGAAACTGACGCGCAAACAGTAGACATTCCCGATCCCTGCTTTGCTTTCTGGCCGAATCGCGAAGATACATTGCGCATAATGTTCACCGTAAAAGCGGGGTTCCCACTATCGTGCGATCCATTGCGAACGCCACGATTGGACATTCGTAACTGATCGTGGAAAATCTATTGAACTCGTCTGAAATTTCACGTTTGGATACGAGGTTATGCGAGTCAATACGTGTTGGTACGCTTGGATGCGATATGGTCACGATTGGTCTATTTCAAGCGATACGATCTGTCACGATCTGGTCTGCCGTTCAAATACGATCCGACAGGATTGTCCTGATTGAGTTCACGATTGGTACCGATCTAATATGACCATTACGATCAGGATCCCCGATCTGGTACGTGCAGCAACGTACTGATACGTTCCAATACGAATACCGCGAACCAATACGGCCTGCTGAGATAAGATACGATATCTTTTACGATCGGGATCAGAGTCGACCCCCATTTAAGGCGCGATTGGACCCGAATGGGAATATTATAGTCCGGCTGACGATGGATTTCATTGTTTCCCTTAAATTATGCAGAGTGATTAGGCCTATTAATTTTATCCACAACCATTGATGATGGCAAGGCTTGACAGGTTGACGATGATGACAACGTAACCTTTGCAGTATTGCTAATGACGATTATGTTATCAGAGAGAAAGCAGCACCCAGGCCAGCCATAACCTCAGATATTCCCTCGTCTAATATTAAACGTAAAGAAATTAATAGATTATTAAAACGATATGCTCATCCTCCCCCCCCCCCTCACAAAAAAATGAAATAACGAACCCAAATACATAAGATCAGATGATTGCCCCTCTTCCCCAGAAAAAAAAAAACCCAGCAAGACAAAATGACCTTTCTCTCCAATACATGAAGAAAATGATTATATGATGAAATGGAAGATAAGAAAGAGGATGGGATCATTTTGAATGTTATGTATTATAGTATTACGTGTTATATACGCTCGATATAAGAAAGTTGGCCGAATGGATAGTATTGCTTATGTATTCGATTTCATATTCGCAAAGTGTATGTATCATATGCCTTTTTATTTCAAAATGTCGTTATCTCATGGGTTATTAAAAGTTTGGTTTATTCGACTTGAGTTAGTGTTTTACTTAACAATGTTTAACATAACTGATACACACACACAACAGAAAAGTGACTCCCTAATCAAAATGATGTCACTTTTTAACAAAAAGGAGGTTTTACGCAAAATTATTTCGCAGGGGTATATTGCTACACTTATTGAATAACTAACTGTGAAAAATAATAAGAGTGATCTTCATTGTCATAATCATACGAGTGATCTCACATCCACGACAATGGTCAATTTTACATTTGCAGTAATAATGAGAGTTGAAAATAACCATTTTCCTCTAAAATTGTGCTCTACCAAACATACAAAAAAAAAAGACATTGAAAATTGTCAAAATAGATGTAAAGGGGTCAAACGATGGCTGATGAAACAACAACTCTTAATTACTATGTACAATACACAAACAGCACGATACTGCACCCTCCAAAAAAAAATACTTTGTAATATACTTTTAAAAATTAACCATTTGCCTTTGATATGTACCCATTCAAGCATGATTCATTAAATTATTCTCATCTTTGTACTGACGTTAGTCAATACGTGCAGACATACAATTGCCATTTTATTTTTGCTCATTTTTTGTTTTCGTTACAAAAGTTATCCCATATCCCGTTTTGTGTGTCTGTATAATGGTAATAGCAACTCATTGATGAAAACATCATTAACATAATGTATGAAAATATCTAAAAATCTGTAATACAACTTTCATTTTATGAAATCATAAAAAAATTATTTTGATAATGTACCTTAAAAATTACGACAATTAAACCCCACACCGTCATACAATTTACCATTTGGAAATAATAATCTAAAGATGCAGGCTACCACCTATCAGAATACAAAATAAATCAATTTATGAGTAAAATAAGAGCAAATGGGCAAATAATAATAATTATTTTAAGCGGAAGTGAAGTGAAAAAGCCGATCCCGATCGACACGATTAAGAAGCACGATTAGAAAAGATTTGTTGCGTTTGGATACGATCCTAGACGAACTGATGCGATGATCACGATCAAAAACTAATCGTGTTAATCGTAGAAAATATTTGAACCGTCCAAAATTTTCCTACGATTAACGCGATTGCCACGATTGACCTTAAGATCTGATACAATCTGATAAGACCATCACGCTTGCTGCACGATTAAGACCACGATTTCAATCGTGGCGCCAATCGTGATAATGGGAACCCCGCTTTACCGGTGTTATACCGTACGCGGTGTACCGTAAATTGTGTATGATGCATAATATTATGTGTGTACAATGCATGCTGCGCTGCAGCCTATTATAAGCACATTGCATGCTAAGTTAGTAGTATCAACTACCAACAGTGGCGTATCTGGGGGGGGGGGGGCAAGAGGGGCACGTGAAAAAAAAAACGAGAAAAAAGAAGAAGAAGAAAAAAAAAACCGACGAAGAAAAAGAAGAAGAAGAAGAAGAAGAAGAAGAAGAAGAAAAAACCCTCGCCCGGACGGGGGGAAGGAGAATGGGGGGGGGGGGGGGGGGGGGCAGAAAACCAAATCAAACAAGATAAAAACAAAACATGAATTCCATGTTTTGTAACGCTGAAATATAAAATTTTTCGGCTCGCTCGCCGCGCCCGCTTGCCAAGATTTATCCCAAAAAAAAAAAGATAAGAAGAACAAAACGTAATGATGACGTGGAAATATAAAAATTTTGGCTCACTCACTCGTAGTAATTTAGAGTATTTTTCCAAGTCCTTAGTTTGTTGGCATAAATCGTTATCTATGAAGCCGTCACTATAATATCTTGATTAAATTTGTAAGATTTAATAACCAAAAAATGACAAGAATTCCATGTTTTGTAAGGTGAAATACAAAAATTGTCGGCTCGCTCGCTGCGCTCGCTCGCCAAAATGTATCAAAATTTATCAGATTTTATATCACCCTCAAAAAAAAACCTTTTAAGTGCTCGAAAAAGCATATCAAGTGGACTTTTTTTAAGTCCCTATCGGGATGGGATTGGGGTTGAACACTGTTGGTATAAATCGTTATCTATAAGACCGTCACTATATCTTGATTAGAATTGTCATTCGAAGATTTAATAACCAAAAATGACAAGAATTCCATGTTTTGTAAGCTGAAATACAAAAATTTTCGGCTCGCTCGCTGCACTCACTCGCCAAAATTCTTCAATATCTATTACATTTAAATCACCCTAAAAAGACCCCTTCTAAGTGCTTCAAAAATTAGCATATCATGAGGACTTCTTTAAAGTCCCTACCGGGATGGGGTTGAGGTTGAACACTTTTTCAGAAATTAGGGGCGCAATTTTCGCGCTTGCCCCGGGCGCCGTTTTCCCTAGATACGCCACTGACAGTGGCGTAACTACGGGGGGCATGGGGGGCACGTGCCCCCCCCCCCCCCAATCCGCTGGTAAAAAAAAAAAAGAAAAAAAGAAAAAAAAAGGGGGAAAAGGAAAAAAACCTACGAAAATGGTAATTCAAGGGTTAGTAAACTGCTTTTAAAATCGACATGAAAGGATGATCAAGAAAAAAATATATTTTTCTAAGATTTCTTTTAACCATATAATTTAAGAGGTATAACATTGTTCAAACAGCCCGGAGACGACAAAAGATTGTGATTCAGCGTGATTCCTGGTTGGCATTTTGAATACAAGCAGGATGTGCGCAGTGCACTCAGAATATCGGAATGGCAAAAAGAGTCGCTGCAATGTTGCGCAATGTGATGTTTGATAGGTTGTACACATTTGCTATCAAAGCTTGATCATTGATTTTGCAGTGTTGCTTTACATACTAGTCTATATTAAAATGCCTTGCATTGCCAATAATAAGATTTGACCTTGGCTATTTCATAACTTTTCCATCTATTTGAAACACACACACTCACAAACACAAACAAATTAGGGGATGCTCTATATAAAGTGCAGATTTTGGACATTCTTCTCCCGCTTGGTCACTTCGACGCCCCCTCGCTGGTCATACCTCCCCTAATCATGAACATAAACTGACATCCTTGACTACCAGTGGCGGATCCAGGGGGCGCACCGGGCGCCCCCTCCCTCCAATGCGAAAAAATATATATATACATGTAGCTACAAACGACAATTATGGACGGTAAAATGACAAAATTTTCAAGCTCGCTCGCTTCGCTCGCTCGCATTTAAAGGGAAGGTAAACCCAAAGAGCAATGTGGATTGAGTGAAAGCAGCAACATTAGTAGAACACATCAGTGAAAGTTTGAGGAAAATCGGACAATCGATGCAAAAGTTACGAATTTTTAAAGTTTTGGTGTTGGAACCGCTGGATGAGGAGACTACTAGAGGATATGACGTATGAGTGGACAACAATACAAAGAAAATATAAAGGAAATTCAACAAAAATTCACTTTTCTAGAATTATGAAAGAGCAGTGGACCAACCGCTTTCAGAAAGCAGGGGGAATAATTGCTACCCTTAACATATGTCAATATCAAGTTGATGGAATTTGCAATTTTCATGAAAAATGGATTTTTGTAGTATTTTCTTTATATTTTCTTGGTATTGTTGTCCACTCATACGTCATAACCTCTAGTAGTCTCCTCATCCAGCGGTTCCAACACCAAAACTTTAAAAATTCATAACTTTTGCATCGATTGTCCGATTTTCCTTAAACTTTCACTGATGTGTTCTACTAATGTTGCTGTTTTCACTCAATCCACATTGTTCTTGGGGTTTATCTTCCCTTTAACCGTTATATGCCATTCTCCTGATGTTACTGCCAGTAATTGCCAGCAGCAGTTGCGCCCGATGCGCCCCCCCCCCCCGAATTTCCAAAGCGAAAAAATATAGCTACAAACGGCAGTTTTGGGACTGTAAAATGTCAAAATTTTCAAGCTCGCTCGCTTCGCTCGCTCGCATTTAATCGTTATGCAATTCTCCTGATGTTGCTGTCAGTAATTGCCAGCAGTTGCGCCCGGTGCGCCCCCTCCCCTTAATTTCTAAAGCGAAAAAATATAGCTACAAACGGCAGTTTGGTGACTGTAAAATGTCAAAATTTTCAAGCTCGCTCGCTTCGCTCGCTCGCATTTAATCGTTATGCAATTCTCCTGATGTTGCTGTCATTAATTGCCAGCAGTTACGCCCGGTGCACCCCCTCCCCTTAATTTCTAAAGCGAAAAAACATAGCTACAAACGGCAGTTTGGGGACTGTAAAATGTCAAAATTTTCAAGCTCGCTCGCATTTAATCGTTATGCAATTCTCCTGATGTTGCTGTCAGTAATTGCCAGCAGTTGCGCCCGATGCGCCCCCTCCCCTTAATTTCTAAAGCGAAAAAATATAGCTACAAACGGCAGTTTGGGGACTGTAAAATGTCAAAATTTTTAAGCTCGCTCGCTTCGCTCGCTCGCATTTAATTGTTATGCCATTCTCCTGATGTTACTGCCAGCAACTGCCAGCAGTTGCACCCGGTACTACCCCCTTAATTTCCAAAGGAAATAAATAAATAAATAAATAAATATATATATATATATATATATATATATATAATTATTACATATATTATTATATGTAGCTACAAACGGCAGTTTGGGGACTGTAAAATGTCAAAATTTTCAAGCTCGCTCGCTCCGCTCGCTCGCATTTAATTGTACAGTTATGCAATTCTGATGTTGCTTCCATGAGGTGCCCTCCCCCCATGTCTTGACCCACGGTACGCCACTGAACACCCCCCTCTAAAAAATCCTGGGTACGCCTATGGTCATATGTGTACAACAATACAAAGAAAGTATAAAGAAAATTCAACATATTTTCACTTTTCTCGCATAACAAAAGAGCATTCGACTTCTCTCCTCCAGAAGGCAAGGGGAATAATATTACCCTTAACATAATTATGTCAGTAACAAGTCGAAGAAATGTGCACTTTATTCAAAAAGTAAAGTTTTGTAAAATTCTCTTTTTATTTTCCTTGTATCGTTCTACGCGTGTGACATCATACACAGAAGTAGCCTTCTCATTCAGCAGTGATTGCGCAGATACTTTAAAAATTCATAACTTTGAACGAATTGTCGGATTTTCCTCAAACTTTCACTGATGTGTTCTTTACTAATATTGTTGCATTCACTCAATCCACATATGAAGGCGGACTTGTCCTTTAACGTTGACTAAGCAAATTGAATGTCTTATCAAAGACTGTATGACTGTAACCTGCATTTACTGCGGAGAGCTAGGTCTTTTATTGAACAGCCAACAACATTCTGGCTTTATCAGGCTTCAATCTAAAGTCATTGCCAATCAGAAATTAGACCAGTTAATTTTTTATACTTTTTCTGTATTTCAATGCATTCCTATCTTTTTACAGGGCAATTTCGCATTTTCATTTTTTTTTCAATTCTTTTGTTAAGTTTCAGTGATTTAAGCTACGCTATAATAGATTACATTGTACATTGAACGTACAAACTGTTGAATAACTTTGTTCTTACACATTAGGTTTTTGAATGTTCTATATGTTTGTTTGTTATGAAACAATAAAGTAGTCCAAAGATGGGTAAGTTGCTCCGCCAAGATGCCAGAGGTGGTCAACACACTGAGAGAAGTGTACAGGTTCCAAGGTCGTTCGTCGTCCGAAGAGGGCGTAAATCCGTTTCAGCTACATCCTTCCTTACGACTACCGGATGCCTGTAAATGTGAACGGTAAATGGAAACGTACGACGATTTCAGTCCGTCCCAGGGGAAATACTTCTTCGGTATATAGACAATAATAGATTTTATCAATATATCTGCGAAAGATGTATAACAACGTTGTGAATTTACATACATGAAAACACGTGCTGTCTTAATTAAATAACAACAAACGTCTAAGTTTAAATTGATTTGCCCAAAGTGCATTGAACAGAGAATCAATTACAATGAAAACAACTCGATGCATAAAAAAAAAACAAATCATGAATTTTAATAATTACACAGCTCCCGCTGCATGCTATAAGGATTACATCCAGTTGACTGGCTGTCGGGTGGAAGCCCGGTGCATGGTCTAATGGAAAGGACACCTATCCGGTTATCAAGAAGTCGTAGGTTCGAATCCTGCCTGGGTATTTATGCCCATGATGTTTTGATCATGGCTACCACTAAACACTGATTAATTGGATGCTTATTTACATAATAGATTTAGGGCAATCTGTCGATCAGTTACAACAACAACAACTCCACGCATAAAATTAACTAATTTGAACATTTGCAACTGTTGCGGAGGAATCAGTGAGATTCGGTTCACTTTTGTTACATTTTTGTTTGGTTATTTGTACACTGTAAAAACATCGGTGTTAGATTTAACACCACGGGTATTAAATCTAACACCGGTCAAACTTCAATAAAGGACCACACCCACAGGTGTTGAAAATGCACTGTGGTGGTGTTGAAAAGTGTTCACCTGACACTTCGTGGTGCTAATTTGACACTGTACCTGGTGTTATTTTGACACTGTACTGGTGTTAATTAAAAAATGACACCACATGGTGTTGATTTGATATTTGTTGGTGTTAATATCAATGGTTTAACACCCGTCCAGCTTCAATAAAAGACCACACCAGCTGGTGTTACTGTGGTGTAAATCTATTTTCACATTTTTTCAAAAATCTAGTATTTTAATGTAAAATTCTTGATCGTCTTGTTTAAATTAAAAATCAACAAGAAGTGCAGTTACTAAGAAACTCTTCAAAAAACAGTTTAAGATTTGGAAATGACACCAGGAGGTGTTAATTTAACACCATAAATAAGCACCAAAAATTTAACACCAGCTCGGTGTTCACTATTTAGCACCGGACTTTTTGCAGTGTATGTCTTGTAAATGCTAGATGCTGCTGTTGATTTGGGTTTTTTTTCTCTTAGTCGATTGACTATTTCCATGTTTTTAATCTTTGTTTTTATTTGCTTCCCACGCCCTCTATTTAAACTTCTTTTCGGGTGTCACTGAGACACAGATGGTGATTGTTTATCCGATCGTTGTTACCAAGCTGTTATTGAGAAGATACAATTGCGAAATACATATATCAAAGAGTGTTGATTTCTCAAGGTATCGTATTTTTCGACTCGGCAGGTCATTTCATCAAGGTCGTCCCACGAGCTCGACACCCACGAGTAAAACTGCCCACGAGTTCGACATCGAAAATGGTTCATGACTGATACAGCCACGTGTCATAGAGCCCATGAGCTAGATAAATACCACGTGAAACAGGCCCACTACCAAAACAATATAAAGTACACTGCATAACAGACTAACAAGATAGACTCAAGGCAAATAATAGGCCAGTTCAGAGTTAGCTCATGCATCGGCGCATTGGTACGAATTACCTTTTTTTCAGTCGGGTATGAGGCACTTCAATAGTTTTCAGAGTGACATAATGCATAAGTTTTACGGAGCAATCTATGGGATTCATCAATCATGTTCAAACAAGGAATGAACTTGAGTAGACCAGATGACCGGAATGATCCGTCAATTAACACTTCGGAGAGCATCCATTTCATTATTTTGCATTGAATACAATTACTCACAGTCTCTTTATCTTGAAATTGCAAAATACCACTTTTGCTGTCAGGTGGATGCACATGAATAACCATTACATCACAGATGCTCATCCAAGTGAATTTAAAAATCAACATGCCTGCTGGTAGAATGACCTTTTTCTGCTTATGCACAAAGTGGAACTCCAAACTGGCTCAATAGCCCAATGAGTTCACTGGTCTCTATGGATCCCACGGTGGTGAATGAACTACTCGCTTCGCAAGTTGTCATCGGTTTATAGATGGCGCTATTTATCCTTTCGAGCTCGTGGCTCATGAAATGACGTGCTCGTGGCCCCTCTTCAATAACAAGTTCTTGGACTGTTTGACCATGATGAAAAATATCAGCAAGCACCAACTGAAACCAATACACAAACATTCACAGATATTTCAAGAGCAAATCAATCATTTAGAAAGATGAATGAAATCTAATGAACCATGTATTATACCATATACAATGACTCTTGAGCTACAATGTATATAATTTGAGGGATGTATGTCTCGTGGGCTGTATGACTCGTGGACAGTATGACTCGTGGGCTGTATGACTAGTGGGTGTCGAGCTCGTGGTGTGCATCCTTTTTTTGGAGGGGGGGGGGGGGGGGGGGGGGGAGGGGGTAAAGATATTATTGCTGTCTCAGTTTGAGGTTTGCAAGCGCCAGACGTGCACGCGATGTATCTTCATACTTACACCGAGCATGAACTGCGAGGTACTTCTGCGTGCCAGGACATGGGTCGCCAAACATTCTCTTTGAAGCGGATACCCGGCAAGAGTTCTTTCCCTGGCAGATCGACTTTACTTTGCTGAGGGTGCGGACTGAAGATCTGCACGAAGAGCTCTTCGTCACTTGTGCACACCAATCCTTTCTCCGGCGTTCGTAAACAGCGGTCCGAATCTGCAGCTTTCGTCCTGCTGGGCAGCGAATATTGAGGACTCTATTCTGACAGGCATATCTCTTCAGCGGCGTTCCGGGAGGCACGCACGTGTACCTAACGGCTAGGTACTTCGACGTTCCGCTGCAGGGGTCTCCACCGAAGAAGCTGTTGGTTGCCGGAACGGTGCACCTCGATTTACCTTCGCAAGCATTGGAGACAACGGACTTCGCGTTGACTATGGTGTTACAGTTGGTCATGTCCCTGGATGTGCCCCCACAGAGCTTTCTGCTAAGTCTTCCGTAATTGGCGTAGAGAATATCGATATTAAATGGGCCCTCTCGTGTGGGATTACAGCGCAGATTGAGGTTCTTACCGTGACAAACGTGGGCAACTGTGATCAAATGATTAAAAGTGATCAGACAGTGCGTCAAACTTTGCTCAGAATTGAGAGATAAAACAAAACAGCAAGTACACTCATGTAATTCTATTACGCAATCGCTGATTACACTCAAGTTATTGCAAAAACAACAAAATGCACACTCACGTAATGTCTAATTTTATAGAAAACTTTCACATTAGTGGCAAAAATATAAATAGAAATGTTGAAATACTTTTATTTTGTTATTATAGATCAAGGTGGATATTTTTTCTTACTCGAAGCACAAAACAATAGATACAAGTATTACAATGCAAATGTTTAAGAGCGAAATGTTAAGCCATAGTGTCCGCATTTAAAATTGTTCACAGGGGGTCATCCCATTTGTCTGACACTCACGAGTCATACACACTGAGTTCTGTGGTCATACAGCCCACGAGTTCGACATTGATAACAGGCCCACGAGTCATACAGCTCACGAGTCATACAGCCCACGTGTTTGACACTAGGTATAAACAGCCCAAGAGTTCGACAGCTACAACACTGGGCTTAATTTGTCGGTCTCGTGGGCCTTATTGGCTTAGTGTCGAACTAATGGGCTGTATTACTAGTGAGCGGTATAACCATGAAGCTACTTGTAGCTTCATGGTATAGCTCACGGCTGTATGACTTGTGAGCTGTATGACTCGTGGACTGTATGACTCGTGAACTGTATGACTCGTGGGTGTCGGTCTCGTGACGTGCACCCTTTCACAGGGTATTTAGAGTTGGCATTCAGATGTTCGACACTGCAGAACACATCCCTTGGCGTCACCGGTAATCCGAAACAAAATAGGCTGGGGGGGGGGGGAGGAGGAGGTGTAGGGAGGGCGGACGGGGAGGAAGGGAGGTATATAATACTCCCCTAGAAATAAAAAATGTCTACCACTTGCTAATTGTAGGACTTCCATAAAATTGTAAATTGACTCCCAGTGTTCATGTTACTCATTTTATATCGACATTCATGATTGAAAGCCCATCAAAATCACCGCTTTCCCACTGAAGTATTCATAAATCTTCACTGCCCATTTCCTATACTTTGACTTCAAATTAATAAGAATGAGTATGTGTCCTCGCTTCGAAAGAGATTGCATTCGCTAAATTATCGATCAGAAATACGATTTTGATATCTATATTATTGTTTGAACCAGTTGAGGAGTTGAAGAGTGATGGTGTCGACCATGTCAACAATAATTAAAGACTATTCCTGAAGGTCGTACTGTGCTCCACTTCAATTTGTCAACTCGAAAATGGAGTGAAACCGCATTATAAATCTCGTTGAACTTTCATATCAAATATTGATATCAATTGGCGGCCTCTTCAAGTACACATGTCTATTGTGAGAGATACACACAGGCAGCGGTATTGGTTTCACTTACGCCTTGACCTTTGACATGTAACCTCCCTGCAAATGCCGATAAAGAGGGAGACCAACAACAGCTTCCCCCTCATCCTGGTACGATTTCTAGAAGAAGAAGAAGAAGAAGAAGAAGAAGAAGAAGAAGAAGAAGAAGAAAACACTTAAATGATCATGACTACTTTCAAAAGACAAAATCAGACATGTAAAAACAAAATCACACGTGTGATTAAATGATGAAAGGAACGTATTGGTTTTGTTTGAATTAGGTTAGATTGATCATGGCATTAGCATGGCATGTGAAATCATCTTGCATTCACCTTTCGGTTAATGAAGTACAAATGTAATAAGTGGTAGTTACAGTTGTAATTTAATATCGACGTCAAGGTTAAGTCATGCTCTCTCCTATCTCCTTTCGTTGACGAAAGACTTACCATTATGACGTAGACCTTTCGGAATCTATGACATGCGCAGTTCAGTTCTCAAAGTTTAAAGGACAAGTTCAGCCAAACATATACGTGCATGAAATGAATGCAGCAATATTAGCAGAACGTATGGTTGCACAGTCCATCATTTTTTTTTTGGCTTACCTTTCCAAGTTCTAATGGTCACTTTAAAGGTAGCAGATGTAAGCGATAGTGCTGTTAGAATTTTCATTATTGGCTCCCAGCAGAATTTGGTGTTGTATAGGTTAACCCCAAATATACATGCGGATTGAGTGAATGCAACAATATTAGTAGAACACATCAGTGGAAGTTTGAAGAAGTTCGGGCAATCGGTTGAAAAGTCATGATTTCTTTTTAAATTTGGTGACGAAACCACTGGATCATAAGACTACTACAGATCATGACATCACATATGGACTACCATAATAAAGAAAGTATAAAGACAATTTCACAAAATATAATTTCATATGAAAAGTACACATTCCCTGAACTTGTTGCTGACATAAATTATGTCAAGGGTAATATTATTCCCCCTGCCGCAAGAGGTAAGTCTTGTGCTCTTTCGTTATGCTAGAAAAGTGATATTGTATTTTCTTTACATTTTCTTTATAATTATGGTAGTCCAAATGTGATGTCATGATCCGTAGGAGTCTCCTGATCCAGCTGTGTCGTAACCAAAAGTAAAAAAAAAAAAAAATGATAATCATAACTTTTGAACGGATTGCCCGATTTGCCTCAAACTTTCACTGATGTATTCTACGACTATTGCTCCATTCACTCAATCCACATGTATTTTGGGAGTTAGTAAATGTTGATAGTAAATATCTGCATTAATTCTTAAGCACATTTTAACATCATCCCAGACAAAAATAAAATATAGTGGGGAAATTTTGCACCAAAATGTTGGAAGTGAAGGGGCGAGGAACCATCTCTTCTCCGCAAGAAGATTACAAAATTCAAGTCTGTGCTTGTCGACCAAATTATCTGATTCCTGGGGAATATTCTACATACTAATCTGTCATGGATTAGAACGTACTTCTCCCGAGTCAAAAACATTGACCTGATGATACAAACAAAAATCTTGAAAATGAATAAACGTGCACTTACCTTATGGTTGGGAGATCTCACTTGGACTTAGGTAAGGAGAGAGAATAGTAAAAATTCGAAAGAACTGTGAATATTTATAGCAATGAAGAATATTGCTAGAGGTCGCATACCACTAACTGGATCAGATCACATTAGCTGAAAATCGGTCACCATGCTTTTTTATTCGTGGATGATATATTCATATGAGAGGAAACAAAATCAAAGCATGAAGGTTGTAGCGCACTAAATGAATGTACCTAATTCACTATAATCTTTTCTCTCACTAAATATAATGAAAAAGAGAAACATAATCATCGTTTTAAGGTCGCACCTCAGAACAGCTTAAATTCGCCCACCGTGTAGTTCTTTCGGCGAATGGTACCTGACAAAGAAGATTGTCTTAAAATCTCCAAGGCCGACTTTTAGTTCTTGATACATTTCTCCGAGAGGACAGAGATGATATCTTTAAAAGATCACAATGTTGCCTAAAAAAAGAAAAGGTTGTTTGTGTGATCATTGTTGAACTGTCTTCTGGATGGAGACGCTGCTGCTATTTTGTACGGACATTCATGGAATTACAGGTTCAGAAGGTTGAGAGTATTTAAGCCAAGGAAAAGAGACTGAGACTATGTACTTAACATGTCTATGTTTGCTCATTGTGTGCTACCAGACTGTCAAACGTATTTGTCTATTTGTTTATCTGTTTTACTCTTTGGATTAATGTGTTTTGGGACTTTTGTTGTGATTAAATGTGTCGAGATTATTAGTAACCTTTAAAGGAATGAAAGGAGTGAAATTCCACTGGTCGTAAAGATAAAATGGTAGGAATTTATAGTCTTCTGTTACATTTTCATAAAGTTGGTATTTCCAAGGAGATAAGAGAGTTTCTCGTACCTCCTCGGCATCACACTTTGCATATGTTCGGCAAGCCTTTCTGTAGCTATCAATTTATATCATTTTATTTTAAATCGAAATAAATTAAAGGGATGGTACAGTATTGGTGGATGGAGATGAGAATTAAGCTTTTAACTTTTGAGAGATACCAAGAAAACGCTTATGAAATAGTACAGAGCATACCATTTTAAGAGGAATTCAAAATTGATTTGATGAAAATCGGGTTTGGAATGACTGAAACATCGAAAAACAAAGTAGAACAAAGCGATCGTAATAAAAGGTGGGTCCTACAGTCTATTAGAATCGCCCTGTTTTGGATATCTCAGCCATTTCAAAACCAATTTTCATCAAATAAATCAACAATAAATCATGGAATTACATGCTCTTTCATATTTCATAAGAGGTTTCTCATTATCTCACAAAAAAATGTTAGAAACCTGAAGTCAGGTCTCAACCAAAACTATAAGATCCCTTTAAGAATCAAATCAATATGATTTATATTTCCAGAGGGACATTACTGATGACGATACATTTTACACAGTCCGGGGAGTTGGAAGGAGAGGGGTAGGGATATCGACACTTTTCTTTGCTGTTATCGTTGGCGGTATCTCATAAAGGAAAGGTTACATTGTTTGAGAATTTTTTTTACTCATTCTAATGTATTCTGGGTTACTTTTCCAATCCACGATGGTTCGTTCCATGCAGATACAAAGTTAATGTTGTCGTTGTTGCTTTAGATATCTTTTCATTAAGAAAGTAACTGAAACGGAGCAAGAAAAGAAAAAAAAAAGCCTTGAATTAGCAAGGAAAGAGAAGAAATGCATGATAACCTCAACTATCCTTGGGTAATGCATTTTCATATCAGGGTTCGTTATTCCGAAGGTTCGTTAATCTGACAATGAAATAGGGTCCGTAACGAACCTTCAGAATAACGAGCTGTGTTTCATATTCGGGTTAATGAACCTTCGGAATAACGAACCTTATTTCATTTTCGGATTAATGAATCTTCCGAAAAACAAACCTTATCACATTTTGGGATTAAAGAACCTTCGGAATAACGAACCTTCGGAATAACGAACCATCGGACTAAAGAACCTTCGGAATAACGAACCTTCGGAATAACGAACTGTAACCGTCCCAATGTAATGTAGGTATGTACTAGTTGCTTTCATGGAACGGCTTGTTGTTGCAAAGAAAAAAATAGCTGCAACTTAAACGTCTGGCGGACAGTTCTGCATGTCACTAAAATCGTTATTCCTTTACTTGTGGATTAAAAAGCTTCTATTCGCAGTGGCGGATCCAGACGGGGAAGCACCAGGTGCGAGCCCTCCTTAACTTCTTTGTTAAAGCAAAGGACATAGCACTTCTCAAGCAATTCTCTCCTTTATTGAAAAAGTAGCCAAAGCAGTAGATAGGGCTCATCACACAGTGGGTGTCTTCCTGGACCTCTCCAAGGCCTTCGATACCATTGATCATAAAATATTACTTCATAAATTATGTCACTATGGTATACGTGGCAAGGCCTTGGAGTGGTTCAGGAGTTACCTCTCTGATCGTAAACAGTATGTTTTTCTATCTGGTCAAAACTCCTGCAACCAATCTGTCACCTGTGGTGTACCTCAGGGTAGTTTACTGGGACCTCTTTTATTTATTTTGTATATAAATGATATAACAAATGCTTCTAATATTTTATCTTTTGTACTTTTTGCTGATGACTCTAATGTTTTTCTTTCTCATTCAGATCCTCATATTTTGGTGGATTTGTTAAATTCTGAATTAAAGAGATTGTTATGTTGGATAAGGTCAAATAAGTTGTCTATAAATCTTCTTAAAACTAAATGTATATTATTTAGTAATACTTTAAATAATCTTCCTAATAATATAAAAATAGATGATATAGTTATAGACGAAGTTGCATCAATGAAGTTTTTAGGTTTGGTTATTGACAATAAACTTTCATGGAAGTCACATATTGATAGTATTTGTCACACAATATCTCGAAATATTGGTGTTATTAATAGAGTTAAATATTATTTTTCTATTCCCACCCTTTTAATGTTATATTCAGCTTTGATTTTACCTTATTTGAATTATGGCATCATAGCTTGGGGGAACACACATCCATCATATCTCGACAGACTGTCCCGTCTCCAGAAAAAAGCTCTTCGAATAATTTGTCATGTTTCTTGGAGAGCCCACACCGATGTTTTATTTTCTGAAAACAAAATTTTAAAGATAACTGATATTTATTATTATTGTCTTGGCCAATTTATGTATAAACTTTCTAATAATTTGTTGCCGTCTGTCTTCACAAGCATGTTTGCGAGAAACCGCTCGTTCCATAAATATCCAACTCGTCACTCAGATGAATTCCATCTGCCTTTAACTAGAACAGTGTTTACACATTCTATATTTACATTTGCTGGACCTAAATATTGGAACAACCTTTCTAACAGTTTGAGGACATCTCCAAGTTTAAGTTCCTTTAAGAGTAATCTGAAGAAAAATATTTTGAACAGTTATAAGAATTGTTGATTCTTTATTGGTTGCAAAGAAGTGTAAAATCCAACCTTATATTCTATTGGAATTACAGCTAAGCGGCTCCATCCATCCACTACCTCTCGTGTCCTTCTATTTTTTTTTTTGTCTCTTATCTTCACACCACGCATTAAGCTGCTTTCTCCCCCCCTCTCTCTCATACACACACACACACACTCACACACACACACACACACACACACACACATACTATTTTGTTTCTCTCCTCTCTTTTCCGGCATGACAGCGACTTAGTGTAGTGTAGGGATTTGTTCAGGGTTTTTGTTTCGGATAAGTTAGGTTATAGGTCTTTTTGTCTTAGTTTCTTTGTTTCATCCATTTTCAATGCTTATCAGTCTATCGATCATATAATTTCTTGTATTACGTGTGGGGGGAATGCAGCCTACAAGCTCAGCTTTTTAGCATTCCTCCCCATTTCCAACATTTTCCTATACCTACAAGTTTTCTGTAAATTTATCCTTTACTTTGTATGATGAAATTTATGCACTGTATTCAATTTTTGTAATATATTTATATGTTTTTGTTGGAAATGAAAAATAAATGAATGAATGAATGAATGAATGAAAAGAAATAAAAAGAAAAATGGGGGCACGTGCATGCGCTCCCTTTAAAAAGGCCCCCCTCCCCCTTTATGGAATTCCTGGATCCGCCCCTGTACTCGTGTCACACAATGCATACGCTTTCCATACCCAGCAGTCCTTCCTTGAGCAAAATTCAGTACCCTGTAAAACTGCACTATGCACTTAATCTTTAGTAGACTCTGTATTCATATTGTTGCAAAACTGGAGACGTCAACCTCGAAATGCGATACCTTCATATTGTACCAGCAGAATTACTTTCGCCTGGGTCTTACGTATCTGTAAAATGTAGCAAACTTTTAAGATGGTTGAAATTATATGCAAAATTCTTTTTCTGTCATCTCATGCTGTAATGCAGAGGAGAATCACTTTGATTTTATATATGCAAAATACATACTGATGTGAAAACTAGTAGACATGACAAACAATAATTACTCTAACCAGATTGTACATTGTAATTGATTATATCAAAAGTAATCTTAATAAAGTATTTATATCTTAAACTTGTTTTGTCCAAAAGTTCAAAATGGAAGAGATGTGCTGAGCACTTGTTATGGTATATGGATACAAGTATAAACGAATATGATAGGTTTACAACAGAAAATCATAAATCACAAAGGTAATGCATATAATCAGGTAACAGCATGCAGTCGAAAACCTTTAATTTCAATTCGATTTCAACCACATTTCTCTTGACATTATTGATGATACGCACACACATATTATAGCCATTATCCTTGATTGAATCAAGCTCACAATTATTAACAATACTTGCAAAAATTTACCTGATATTTTAACTATATAATTTCAAACTTTCACGTGTTTTAGGGGAAAAAAATCAGTTGTCTTGAATGATCTGACTGAATTTGAAGAGTTGATGAGCATACATATGAAGTTATCTTTTTTTCTGTAAACGGAAAAGAATTATGATTGTAACATTCTGGTATTTCAATAGATGTATTTACAGATTAAGTGACAGTGATAAGATTCCTCTTTATGTGAATTTAGAAATAATGGTCTAGAATAAGTATTTAAATCATATTCATGCACTGTATCGAAACAGTGACCTCTTTCTTTCATCTTTGTAATGATACGTTTGCTTGTAGCGAATTCTTAAATGTTTACCTTTGACAAGATTACGTTAAGCCAGCAGCCAGTATAGATTCCATTCACTGGGCGTAAAAATAAAAAAACAAACAAAACAAAAGCAAACAGGGAACCAACAAACAATAACATCACAATTCTTACGTATGACGCTACATTTAAGGGGTGATACAGTTTCGGTTGAGATGGGGTTTGAGGTTTCCAACATTTTTTGATGATTTTTATTTTAGACGATGAGAAACCTCTTATGAAATATGAAAGAGCATATTTCATTTTCATTTTTTTCATTTCAATTTTATTTTCATATTTCTCACATATATCACAATAAAGTATATAAATACGAAAATTATACAAAACATAATTTAGATGAGACTTCATCAGAATGTACAGAAGTTTGATTTGGTATAAACACGAGGTCTGTATGCATGCGAATTTAAACTGTGGTCATAATGCGAAAAAAATATGATGGGGCCTGCGTAAAAGCATTAGCTTGTACAGCCGCAGGTCCCGTGAGTAATCAGATTAGGGGGAGTTTAAAGTACGGATGTTTTTTAAGACCAACTATATCTGGGGAAACCGATTAAAACAAACAAAACAAAAAATCCAATTAAATATATGTCACTAAATAAAAATACAGAAAACAGAAAGCAGAAAGGTCACATGTTGCAGCAGTGAACAACAACTGCAGAGATTCAAGGAGTGTGTTGCAGAGTATAGAAAATGGCGTAACTGTATGTCATAAATACATAAGTAGAAGGTGGGATAATGAGATTTGTCGTGAATGTAAACAATACCGAAAGCTCGGAGTAACATTCCAGCATGGGTCCTAAAACCAAGCATTCCGTGTGACCATAGTAACCGACAGCTGTCACGCGCGAGAATTTCGATAACCGAGTGGAACAATAGGTGCATGAACAGCGCAACAGGCAGACTGTTCAAAAATAGTGTTCATGGTTAGGATCCCGCCGGACTAAGGTGGGATAGACAAGGGGTAACATGTAAAGAGCAACAAGAACTATACACTATGCATGCCGTACAATGTAGCTGCTAAGAAGATATTGCTTCAGTTTTCGTTTGAATGAGGTTACAGTGGTGCAACTTACAAGTTCCATAGGGAGTTCGTTCCAATATTTGGGTCCAGCGAACATAATGGTTTTTTTCGCGAAAATTGTTCGGGTACGTGGAAGGTGATATGCGTAACGTTGACGAGTTGGATAATCATGAACTGTATAATTTCTTGTAAACATTTGGGAAAATACGTCTGGTAATTGGCCAGTTGAAAATTGAAACATAAACAGGCCGACGTTGTAATAAAATAACTCAGGAATTTTCAAAATTTTATTACTAACGAAAAGTTCGTTCGTGTGGGATAAATATCCAGTGTGGTTAACAATTCTAACAGCTCGTTTTTGTACAAGAAATAACGAATCGATAAGGTTTTTAGAAGCATTTCCCCACGCCAGAATCCCATAGTTGAGATAGGGAGATATCAAAGTTGAATGTATGCTCTGTAGAATATTACTTGGAAAATAATAGCTAAGTTTGTTAAGAACCCCGGTATTTCTAGCAATAATTCTGCTTACATAATTAACATGGGTTCTCCAAGATAAATCACTATCGATATGAAGACCCAAAAATTTTGTATTGTTGACCTGTGACAGATCAATGTTGCTTATCTTGACAGAGAGAGGTAACACAGGTAGCGAATTACTGAATAACATATACTGAGTTTTATCAATGTTTAAGGATAATTTGTTCGCAAAAATCCAAGATTGGACAGAAACAAGTTCTTTATTTATTATGTTTATAAGCGCATCAGGATTTTGATGAGAGAAGAACAAATTTGTATCATCTGCAAAGCAAACGAAGGAGAGAATCGTAGAGGAGTTCTGGATATCATTAATATATAGAATAAAGAGAAGTGGGCCTAACAAGGAACCCTGTGGAACACCACAAGAAATCAGTTTTGGTTGGGAATCGTGACCGTGAATACTTACAAATTGTTTTCTATTCGTTAAATAATCAGTGAACCATTCTAGCGCCCTTCCCCGAATTCCGTAATGATTTAACTTATAAAGTAAAATGTCATGGTCTATTGTATCAAACGCCTTGGAGAAGTCAAGGAAAACACCGACAGTGTGAGAAACATCATCTATAGCATGAGCTATCTTATCGATAAACTTGAGTAATGCGTGAGTTGTACTATGTTTTTTCCGAAATCCAAATTGAGATTCAGTAAATATTTTAGCCTGAAGAAAAAAAATTAAGGGTGCGTTTGTACACAAGTCTTTCGAGTATCTTTGAAAAAGAAGTTAAAAGAGAAATGGGGCGATAATTATTGACAAGGTCTTTTCGCCCTTTTTTAAAAATGGGAACAACTCTGGCTACTTTCATTTTTTGAGGAACTTTACCAGTAGATAAAGATTGATTGAAAATATAAGTAAGAGGCGAAATTATTTCATGAATCACATTTCATGAATCACATTTCATGAATCACATTTCATGAATCACATATAATTCTATAAGGAATGGAAAGTTTATATGATGAAAATTAATGTTGAAATGGCTGACATAGCCAAATTAAATTTTAAAACTTAATTAAAAGGAAAGGCCCACCTTCTATTAGGACCAGTCAGGATCGCTTTGTTTTGCTTTGTTTGTTTTTTTTATATCACAGCCATTTTAAATCCGATTTTCAGCAAATAGATTTTGAATTCCTCTCAGAATTGCGTGCTCTTTTTCACCATAAAGTGGTTTCTAAGTATCTCATAAAAGGTTAAAAGCTGAATTCTCACCTCGACCAATACCATACCATCCCTTTAAGCTCAAGAGCACTCATTCTCTATGTAAGAGGTGAACTGTGCAGCTATAATGATCCTTCGTCATGTGCTCATTTTCTTTGTGTTGATGGCAGTGCTATGCTTCATTAAAGGCAGTCAAAGACTTGAAAGGTCATCCAAACTTTTCCCGTGTACTTGGATGAGGAAAGGGAGAACCTAAGGGTCGTTTTACCCCAAGCGTCCGTCCAGCAATGTCCAAATAACTATGTATATGAAACCAAAATTAATCTGCATGAGCCTTGTTTAACCTATTATCAGAGTTATCATGTTGCATGGTGTTTTCTTTTTTTTTTTGTGAGTGAAATTTTTTTGGCAAGGAAATAATGCCCAAACTTCCAGAAGAAAAAAAAAAGAATCCACATTTGATATTCCTACTTTGTAGTAGGCTTACATTAGAAGCACACAGCGCCTTTCAAATCTGATGAAAATAATTTTCATCAGATTTGATACAATCTATTTGATGCAATTATTGCGCTCATTGGCCAAATACACCAACCAACATGTGTGGACAATAATAGAGGAAAGTCCTGAACGGAACACACACGTAGGTATACATAGACGTTTAAAGAATGGTTTGTTGACGAGGTACACGATCCAAAACCCTCGTATCATCTCCACATTTTAAGAATATATTCCATTTCGTTCTTTCTCTGAATATTTTCGGCAGATGGCACTGATCTAGGTTTCAGACAAGATCAGATGTTCCCCTCGACGTATCGTCATCAATTTTGTCCAATACGCCCCTATGTTGTGTTACGTGGCGCGTGTTGTTCAATAAAATTATATGTCCATGACCTCTTATACCATATAACAATATAGGGGTAGTATCAACATTGGAATGCTGTGACATGTACTTAATACAGATCTTACCCATGCTACGTCGCGATATTCCTTTGATCATTCCATAATGGGACTTTGCGCTTCGAAGCACAATGAGGTAAAGTTCTCATTTTGTTTTAATTTTATGTCGTACCATTTTTCTGAAAGTGAAAGTTTAACCTTCTGCATCTACAATTTGTATATTCGTCGTGTATTGAGCTAAAACATTTATTGTCGAGTGTTATCGTTGGCTAGACTGTAATTGATACTAAACCAAATTTCAGTTGCCTGTGAAGTGATCACCCACATACCTGAAGATGTGATAATCTTACAAGGAACAATACGTCGATTATTGAAAGGGCATATTGCACAACTTATGTTTCATCTGCTTTCTTGTTTATTTTAGACAATTTACTCGCATTTAAGGATTATTTTACAACGTCATTGCGGTTCTTCCAGCCAACTCTCTCCACGGCTTCATTTCGTGAACATTTTGGTAGAATGATCCTGACTATAAATTTGTTGCGATTAAGTAGATATGAAATGAAAATCAGTAAACAAGCAGTGTGTGACGACACAGCAGCTGGAAGTGTCAAAATATGGCGTGGGAATGGTGTGGGCAGACAAGAAAAAGACATGTCAAATAATGATTACAAATATGCCAGACTTTTGCTGTTGCCTGCAGCTTGCAGACTAATGTCAGTCACTATTCATAATGAGTGTAATGCACAAAAGCTGTTATGCGCTATGTAACCGCCAAGAAATGGTAGTGACGTAGACATGGTTGCAGAGGTATTCATCTTGCAACACCCAGTATAAGAAGATTGAACGACATCAATGATGATAGTGATATAATCAATTGTAATAACGGCAATAATAGCAAACAAAAACAGAAGTTATAGTTATGACGATGTGATACTGATGGTAACGTTGACAGCGGCAACAATAGAAATTCAGATATTATGCAGGTATATCTGAATGACAACATTGTTACAGTAGAGTCTCAGTAATAGTGGTTACAGTAGTAGAAGTTTGGTTTATAATATGCGCAGGCGTATATATTGAAAAGATGATTGATGGTCAGATAAATTCTGATAGAGCATGTTTCATAACATCGTGAAACATAAAGGCAGCAATCGGGAAAGCAAGTAACTAAAGCAATCGTGTATCTACAAAATTGAACGATGGTTTCAACATGTTCAAAATATTTAATACATTGATATCCAGAAATTAGAAAACTTGAAGTAGAGAAATGGAAGATAGACTGCCGTCAAACATTATGACACAAGTAGAGCGGCAGGCTAGCCGGTTGCACTTGACTTGGACAAGCATTGTGTTAAGTTATTATTGATAATTCTTTAAGACCCCGTAAACCTACGCACTGCACGAACATTATCACCTTCTTGAGGTACGCATTCCTCGTCAATAAATTCAAAGTCGAAATGCGAATTTCGGTAAAATGACACACCCTATAAAAGCCGACAAAGATTCATTTCCCGCTTCCTCAAGGCTGCGGCAAACTACATAGTGTTACTAACATAACATTATTGACTTTAAATTATTCATTCTTAAATTGCAATGTGTGTTTTCTGTCCCGTAGTGTCTGTCTCGGTTTGAGTTATACTGTTGTAATTAAGAAAGTCTAAGTTTCTGCATCGATTTCTTGAGTGTCCACAATGATAGAAATAGTGTTTTTTAATGGACCCTCATTTTTTTAAAACATAGCTGCAATAAGTTTTAGCTTTTGGTTATAGTAACCACGAATTTCCTTCTTGCAGTCAACTCATGTGTATTTTCAATTATTCGTAATGTATTTACATCATGTTCTGTAGAAGAAAAATGAAACTAAGTTGAATTGAACTGAATTCAAATGCATTGCATGGAATTTGTATCGCCACTATTATTTTGACAGACCATAATTGGTTTTACACGAATGAACTCAATGTATGGAAAAAGTACTTCACCTCCTTAAAACTCTTCACTCATTATGTCAGAGGTTTTATCACTTAATCCTCTTTTATCTCATCTTAATTCTCATAAAGGGATGGTTGAGGTCAGGATTCAGCTTTTAAATTTTTGCAAGATACCAAGAAACCACTTTACGAAATGTTCAAGAGCATATGATAATTCTAAGAGGAACTGAACGTTTATTTGATGAAAATTAGTTTTGAAATGGCTGAGATATCCAAAAACAAAGTAAAACAAAGCAATCCTAATAAAAGGTGGCTAATAAAAGGTGGGTCCCACTTTTATTAGGATCGCTTTTTTTTTTAGATATCTCAGCCATTTCAAAACCGATTTTCATCAAGTAAACTTTCGATTCCCCTTAGAATTATGCTATTTTGTATTTATAAGAGGTTTCTCATTATCTCAAAACATCATCATAAAAAAAAACGTTGAAAACCTGACGCCCCATGTCAATCGAAGCTGTACTATCCCTTTAATACCTCCTTCGTCTTTTTTTTCACTTCATCTTCCTCGGCATCTTCTCCTTCTCCCTCATCCTGCCACCTCAGATCGACTACTCGTCGTTCAGGCTTTCCTCTCACGGCAGAGAACTCAAACCGCGGTACGACGTTGTCGTCGTTGGGTCGGGATACGGGGGTTCCGTGGCCGCCTGCCGGGCGAGCCGGGCGGGCAAGTCCGTGTGCGTCCTGGAACGTGGCAAGGAGTGGCTCCCGGGGGAGTTCCCGGAAACAGATCTAAAGTCTCTGAGAGAAGTTCAGGTTACGGCCAGCGGTCATCATCAATTGCTTGGTAAATACTGTTTGCGTGTGCGCACATTGTGTTTGTGGTTAATTCTTACTATTGAAAATAAAAATATAGGTTTTTCAACGCCAATTTCGCACTTTTGTCAGTCCAATTCCTGATTGCTGCATTCAATTTAGCAAAATTTAGCGTAGATGACATGTTCGGTATTTCAATTTTATGATCTCTTCATTCAAATTCATTTTGGAGCATTCAAATTACCTATAACCTCATTCTAATTAACAATATTCAACTGAAATGCGTAAAACAAGCACCATTTCGTTATTCGTTCATTCAGTTTAGAATGATATAGTCACGTGATCACGTATATGCTGCGTTCATTCATTCAAATTCAGTTTTGGGCATCCAATCTAACATCTTTTGCAATCAATTTAGCACACATTTTTATGCTTTGGTTCTTTCTTATTTTTTTCCAATATAGTTATTGTTTTGTAAGCAACATTACATGTCATATTTTCGTATTCATTTGAGAGATTTGGCAACAGTTTTTTTTTAGTGTGCTTATTCATGGCTCGACACTAACTTTTTTGTTTGGTGGCCCGATGGGGCCACCAAAATCCTAAATTTCATATTTTTGGTGGCCCGAGAGAAAAATTTGGTGTCCCGAAAAAAAAACCAATAAAAAACATTAAAAGTCCTCTTTTTTTTAATGAGTCAAATATTTAAGATTTATGATAGTAAGAATTAGAAGTTGGACATGTCTACTCATACATAAACTTCAACAAACTTGCAACACTCACTCTCAGGCATTCAATCAGTCCTTTTCATCCATCCTTTGAACAAATTTAATTGCTAATTTCCGGCGCAAAAAGTTACGAATTTATTCACATACTTTTCAAAAAATTTTGGTGGCCCGACTTTCATTTTTGGTGGCCCCGGGCCACCGGGCCACCGTTAGTGTTGAGCCCTGTCTTATTGAGTCTCGCAGTCCGAAGATCTTACAACTTATCTGGCCGTTGAGCATTTTATTCCGAGTGTGTCGGCCAGTTCTCGGAAGTCATGGTTATGATCATCAAAATGTTCCTATAATTCTTTTTCTGTCTTCTTGAGAAATACGTCTGTATCTAACTTGTGCCGTCATAACTGTAAGAAGATGAAGTTAATATGTAGTACTGGTACATGTAGGCCTATGATAACATGTATGAAAGAAAAGGGCGTTACAGAACAACAAACTCGAGTTATATAAGGTTAAAAAAATGATACTTTCACTGCTTAACAGTGTCTGGATGAAACTAAAAGTCACATAGAAATACATGTTTAAATGTTCCCACCTTTTCAAAAACAAGAAATAACATGACGTTAATTTGAATGAAAATGTTTGGAATTTGATTGCGAAATTTAATGACTGAAATACCCTTTTTGGAGAGTGGTGGCGAATTTGAATGAACGTATAGTACCAGCCAATTTGAAATTTGAATTACATTTTTACGAATTCAAAAGCCACATGTTCAAATTTCATTGATCGAAATACTAAATAATTGAACGCACAAGTTGCAATTTTGAAAGATAGACTGTGCGATAACGAGGTTTTTGCTAAATTGAATGAACCTTCTATCAAACGGACTGACAAAAGTGCAAAATTGGCCGGGAAAACCTATATATGCAATCAAATTGGTTAGCGGTCACGCTTTTATAGCTGTCACCTGTCCACAGCGGCCACCTTTTTTCGTCTCTCCCGGGAGGCCGCCGAAGATATGTTTAACGGTATATACATACATATCAGTTTCATATATATATATATATATATATTAATATTATGTATACCTATGTAAGATTATAAGAAAATATAATTTATGCATGTTTGTATACATACATAGGGCCTATATATTTTATTCATTAATGTAGGTAAAATTTACATTGATTGCAATCGTATTACAACGTCTCTGAAGTAATGCAAAGGGGCATTGTGACTATTAGTGGATGGCATTCTTGGCGGGGTTCTCGAGCTTGAATCTCTTCCATTGGCTACCCCATGTTCCTCTCAAAAGAGGTGTTAAAGGAGACCTCCGGATGATTTTCAGATTTTTACATTTGAACAACTATAAATTAGTTATACTGAGGACAGAGTTTCAGAATTTGTGATAATTGGGATGAGGGATAAGAATATTTTCAAAATTTAGAACAAATTGCAATGAACAAGAATGATGACATGGCACAGTCACCATAAGAATGCATGAGTTGGGGCTCAAGGAAGCTGAACAAAAGAAGAAGGCATGCATAGATTATACACAGGTGAACTCGCCAGCAAGCGGTATATTGTAATGAAATTACACTGCTACATTTCTGAAATATGTGAACCTCCTATGTCATCATCCTTGTTCAGTGTAATTTGTCTGAGGTTTTTCAAAGTATTGTTTCTCTGCTCAAGAACCACAATAAATGCCACAAATCTATGCATGGATTTGTTGATTTATGTAATACATGATGTTAAATTATGAAAATCGTCTGGAATGTCCCTTTAAAAGTGGTACCTGGCAACGCTATACTATAATAGGGTACTATGGTATGATAATATTACCCTAGTGGGGGCGCTGTGGCATAGTAGATAAGACTAGCAACTCCCGATCGGAGGACCGAATTCAATTCCTTCCCAGCGCTTACGTTCTTGGACAAGATGTTTTATCCTACCACGTCCCTCTCGACCCATGTGTATAAATGGGTACCTGGCAACGCTAGGGTAATTATAATTGCAGGACCCTCTGGTATAGAGGAGAGCAATACTGAAAAGAACTAACCTGCTGGATAACAAAGACTGTATGTTACCATGTTACTCAAATGTTGCTACAGGGGTTGCGTTTTAATGCCTAACACCCTGCAGAATTGATTTTTGTATCTTCACTTCAAAGTCGTCTTTCTAAAGTATATGTTCGAGTGATGGTCCGCTTTCTGTTGTATGTTTTTGGACATACATAAAGGAAGACAAATTGCATATCCCTGTAAAGCTTGCATAGAGTCTGGTGGTCCGGATATGTGACCCTGCACCACAAAACAAACAAAAAGACGCCAGACATGAACTTTTAGTTGAGACCATATTCTGAAAGAGCAGACTTTAAGCTTTAAAACGATGTATAACTCAAATCGCATTGACTCTATTAACCTATCTAAATATTGGAAAAAAGCACAAACTCAGGAAAAGAGTGAACTGAGAAAAGAGGCTCTAAAGTAGTGTCTATTCAAGCGCTTAATCTTTACCAAGCCGTGCTGGCTGTGCGATGAATGGGACAAAAAACAGGGAGTAAACCACAGGAGTAACAACAATGAAAGGATTATCAGATAAAACTGAAATTGAGCAGGCCTAATTAACACATTCTGTCCATAATTAATGCCAACTTTCAAAGCAGTAGCATTATCCTTTCAAAAGTTATTACAGTTGAAAGTGAAGAGTGTGTATAAGGTTTTTCAGAAATGAAAAGGGGACTCTAAAGACACACCTAATCACACTATTGTACCAAAAATGTTCGAGATAAACTGCTAAAAACACACTTTCCTGCCCGTTTTATGATCCCAAATGTTAGCATAATGTAAAAGAAGATTTGCTCTTTCAGAAATATGAAAAAGTCATGATCGGCTAGGTTGACCCATTTCACTTATTTTCAGTCCTCACGCAAAATCAGCGTGTGCGACTTTTTGTTCGTTTTGTGATGCACGGTCACATATGATATATATATATATATATATATATATAAGTAACAAAGCTGCAACAAAGTTCATGCTGTATTCACCAACGGTTTATTTCTTCACACAAATTTTCGGGCGTCTCGCCGCCCTTTCTCAAGTGTTGACACTGAGAGAACAATAACAAAATTAAGCCATAACAATATATTGCAACCGTGTTACCAAGGATGCGCGCTTTAACGCATCAATGCTAGGCATCCTAACACCCAGCGCGCATCCTGGCAACAGTGCAATGTTACGTCATAATGAAATTACAATGAGTATAAAGCATACATGAAAAAACTTGGCACGACTGATACAGAAGTAATTCCTCTGAATACGCAGCTGCGGTGGTAATGTAAAAGCAGTGCATTATTTCTTTCAAAATTCAACATACACATAAATTAACTTTAATTCTAGTGTATAGATAATCTTTACATAATCTGAAATTATCATGATTAATATAAACATTCGATTTTTTAAAATCAAACTGAATCGTCACACTGATGGTTATGCAGAATATGTGCAAGCAGTTTACCATTCCTTTCAAACTTCAGCATACACATACATTAACTTCCAAATTCTGTTGAGTAGATAGTCTTTAAATAATCTGAGACTATAGCATGAATATGAAATACGTGAAAAATCATATTTTTCTTCTTTTGATTAAATAGATACGTCACAATACGTCTCGGAGTGGAAAAAAGACTGGTTCCAAGAAATGGTTAAAAGGAGCGTCAGCATTATATCACTCAAGCAATATAATGATAAGATCTATTGCAGCGGGGTAAACGGGAGAACATACAACAGTAAGCGGCGCACCTACTTGTAAAAAGTGTAGTTCGTGAGCCATGATAGATCTATGTTCATGCCCTGTCCCTGGAAGCTTCGTGTGCGGATGATTGTTTTTAGTTCTTTCACGTGTCTTTCTTCAAATGCTTCCATGTCCTTGTATAAAATGCAACATTGCAGATCTGTTAGTGTGTGATTTGTTTTGTTGAAGTGTTGTGCGACTGGATGTTGTGTTTGACTTCTAATAATTGTGCTTTTGTGATTGTTGAAACGTTGTCGAAAGTTTGTTGTTTCTCCGATGTAGACAGCCAGGGGACATTGCTTGCATGTAAGGCTGTATACTACATTCTTGCTGTTGCAGTCCCCTGACGTCGGATGGAACGTGTGGCCGGAGCCAAGTGTGATATCTGTATCTGTGATTAGGTGAGCGCATATTTCACATCGTTTGTTTCCACATTTGTGATTTCCAGTAGGATTGATTGTTCTGTTGACTCGAGATCGTGTAAGCAAACTTTTCAGGTTGCGTGGCTGTCGTTGTGCATGTAAGGGACGTGCTGTTAACTCGGGAGCTACCGAATGGACTTGTTTGAGAGTAGGCCATTCTTTCCTCACTTCCTTCATGAACTGTTGTGATGTGGGATGATATGTTGTTACAAAGACTTTGCGTGTGTGTGAGTCTTTGGGTTTCAGATTATCATGATGTAGTAAGGATGAGCGTCTTTTTGCTATCGCGCGGTCCCTACCTGCTTGCACAATGTCTAACGGGTACCCCGCTGCAACAAATTTTTGCCCCAGCTTCAAAGACGCATCCAGAAATTCCTTGTGATCAGAAATGATTCGTCTGTAGCGGAGCATTGACTGTACACAATTGACCTCTTAATATGATTAGGATGGAAGCTGTTGTACTTAAGATACGTCTGTCTGTCTGTAGGTTTGTGGTAAACAGACGTGTTCAGCTTCCCTCCTTCTTTGCGGATAGTCACATCAAGAAAGTGTACTTCTGACCTAGAGCTGTCCATAGTAAATTTGATGTCGGGATGAACCATGTTGAGCTTGGAGTGGAACTTCGACAGCTGTTCGTCAGAATGGGGCCAAATGAGAAAAATGTCGTCAATGTAGCGGACGAACATGCTAGGTTTTAGAGTTTCTTTCGAGAGGAATTCTTCCTCGAGTACGGCCATAAAAATACTGGCATATGCTGGCGCAAATTTTGTACCCATGGCAGTACCCTGAGTTTGTAGAAAGCATTCATCATCAAATGTGAAGTAATTGTGTTTCAAGATGAACTGGGCAAAACGACAAATGTCTTCTATGGGCATGTCAGAAGAAGGGTCGTGTTTGGTCAAAAATCTACGCAATGCATTAACCCCATCGGAGTGAGGAATGTTCGTGTACAGACTGACGACATCCAAAGTGACTAGAGAGCAATTTGGAGGAAGCTGAATGTTGTCGAGTCTATTAAGAAAATCATTGGTATCTTTTACATAGCTCTCGATGTTATGTAAGACCCCTTGTAGATACTTGTCAATGAAAGCTGACATCGGTTCAGTAAGTGAACCTACACTGGAAACAATTGGCCGTCCAGGCGGAATGATCTTATGTTCTCTCGATAACTCAGTAATTTCGGAAGTTTCCAAATCGTCAGCATTTTTGTCAGTGGCATTTGCTACCATCGTCGGAAGTTTATGGATCTTAGGTAATGTGTAAAATCTACTAGTTACCGGCTTACTTGGTACAAGTTGTTTCGCTTCTCTCTTATCGATGTGTTTCAGGTTATTACAAAGAGTCTCAGCTTCCTTCGTGAACAAGCTCGTAGGGTCACTGTCAAGCTTCTTGTAGAATCTAGTGTCGGACAGTTGTCTTTCCGCCTCGGTGATGTAGTCCGCTGTATCCTGGATGGTGACGGCTCCCCCTTTGTCAGCAGGCTTAATCGTGATGTCAGCGTTGTCACGCAGGGATCGGATGGCGTCTTGCTGCTTCCGTGATATGTTCGATGAGGGTTCCCGTTCAGTCTCCTTCAGCAGCTTGTCGAGGTGTCTCTCCACATTGCTCACAAACGAGTCGATGAAGGGGTTTCTTCCGCTGGGGACAGCAGGGCGTCGCTTTTGATAGACTGGTTTCCTCGTCGGCCTAGGTTGCGACGCTTCTTCTTCCTCTGCCACTGCCTCTGATTCTGGGCACCTGTTTGCCGCGCGGAGTTCGGTTCGGCGGATTTTTTATGTGAACTGGAAAGTGTCGGCACACAGTTGCACTTTATCGAGTCGCCTATTAGGGCAGAAAGACATACCGAGACGAAGTACGCTCTCCTCCCCTTCAGACAAAGTGTAACTCGATAAGTTAACTATAGGCCTATTATTCCTCTCACTGTCACTAGCAGGAGATCTAGTACCTGTACCAGCAAGGAATGTTGACTCACCGCGTAGTTTCTCCAGCTTTTTTTTGCTTTATACTCATTGTAATTTCATTATGACGTAACATTGCACTGTTGCCAGGATGCGCGCTGGGTGTTAGGATGCCTAGCATTGATGCGTTAAAGCGCGCATCCTTGGTAACACGGTTGCAATATATTGTTATGGCTTAATTTTGTTATTGTTCTCTCAGTATCAACACTTGAGAAAGGGCGGCGAGACGCTCGAAAATTTGTGTGAAGAAATAAACCGTTGGTGAATACAGCATGAACTTTGTTGCAGCTTTGTTACTTATATATATATATATATATATATATATATACATGTATATATATATATACATGTATATATATATATATATATATATACATGTATATATATATAATATCGATAAACAAACATACTATTATTTACTCCATGCATACATTTATAGACGAACTCCGCACTAGTGTTTGTTATAAACTTTGGTGATTTGATACTTATTACCACTTTGTTTCCTTGCATTGAGGTCATTCTACCGGTCTATACGACCTCGTCGTCGGACACGATGTCGCCGTTCTTCAAGGTAGCGGGCTAGGAGGAACGTCCCTGATCAATGCCAATGTCGCTCTCGATGCCGACCCGAGAGTCTTCGATGATGAGGTAACGAGGAAAAGGGAATAGAGATTTACAGTTATTGTGAATGAGAATAACTGTCACAGCTTCGTAAGCAATCTCTGTTTTTGGTCTGTATTATGATGCCGTTGTGTGTGTGTGTGTGTGTGTGTGTGTGTGTGTGTTTAAATGAATATATGATGTGTGTCTTTTTAGATACTGATTATATAATGTTTCTATAAACAATCAGCTTCATAATACTAATCGTTATGATGTATGACTTCATTTCACTTGGAAAAGATCATGCTCTGTATACAATTGTTCGCTTTTTTGCGTACACAAGGTTGCGTCACTATTAGTTGAATCCATTTTTAAATCTTCAGGACACAAAAACAAAATGGAACTATTAATTTGCAGCTAGCCTTTTCTGCTTTGAAATGAAATTAAAGATATGTTTGTTGCTTGTTATTTTCTGACTGATCAGGTGTGGCCGAAAGCCCTCCGAGACGATCTCGACAACATCAACGGTCAGGATCGGACGCGATTCCTCGATATGATGAGGCCGGCATCGTACCCGGACGACTTTCCATCCCTGACCAAGCTGGACGTCATGAGGGATGCAGTCGATTACCTGGTCAAAGACATAGAGGATCTGGGAACCGACGATGTGTTCTCAAAGTAGGTGATTCTTCTTTAGTTATAATGGCTTGCCGTAGCAGATGTAACCAAGACGGTCTTTAAAAAATTGTTTCGTTGTAATTCTTGCTTGGGGTGGCGTCTTACTATCCAGAAATGTACACAAGATGGCAACACGAATGTGGAATTTAGGCCCCAAACTTGTTTAAAAACCAATCAAGAGCCCAAGAAAATGCAATGCCTATACAAAAGGTCACCAGATGACACCCGAACAACTCAAGAAGTCTACAAAAAAGATGAATCCTCATAATAAAATAAACATTAAAATGAACTAAGTTCTTTGGGTTAACCTTTTGGCTTGCCAAAAGATTTGACACCGCTTACGAAGTTGCTGCGGGCGGAGAGCCTGAGAAACTCCATCGGGGGTCTTCCGATAGCTTAACATGCTAAGATGCCCTCACGAATGACGGCAAGCGTATGCGATCAGAGCCGAATTTTGCGTTTTCCCTCATCTTGTAAGCATCTTTGCTCAATTTGGGGACAGTGTGACGCCTGCATGGAAGAATGTACGTACGAAGCTAATGATCACGTAATTTTGCAAAATTCATCTTGAAATTCATCCCATTGCTATCTGTCCAACTGACTCGGGTAAGCCTGCAGATCCCAAGAAATCAAAGCTCCCTTGCAGTATTTTTGTTAAGCCATTTAACAATTTGGCTTAATATCGAAAAGAAGAAATAATTCTCAAAACTCGCTTCTCATCACATAGACCGCCGCTGTACGTGAACTTCAATGACATGGAGGAGAACCATGTGGGCGTACCGCAGCCAGCTTGTGTCGGGTGCGGCAATTGTTGCAGTGGGTGCAACACGGGAGCGAAGAACACCCTCAACTTAAACTACCTTCAGGACGCCAAGGCCAATGGAGCAGAATTTTACACCAAGGTATGAAAGAGTAACTCAAGGACATGAGAGGAAGTGAAAATGCTCAATTTACAAAAGTCGTGTTTTTTTTTTTAATAATCGACATATTTTTTTTTCTAGTTTAAATCGGCTGTAACTTTAGATTAGCTAATATCTTAGCTTGTTTCAGGTGGGAATAAATGTTTGCTGAGGAATTGAGGTCGACTTATGCCATTAATTTTTAGTAAATACAATAGACTTGTTCGATTTGGATGCTGTTTCTTTGTTTTTTTTTTTCTATTTCAACCGTAACTGAGAGGCCTAGTATGCCGAACAATAATTGATTTATGCACTGACATAGCAATGCGCCTGACTTATTGCAACGCCCATTGAATCATTTCTTCTTCTCCTTCCTTTTGGATACCCCCCCCCCCCCCCAGTTCTGGCCGACATAAGTTACAGTGCATTAATATTGAATAGGTCTATCAAACATGAATAATAAGATACAACTGTCTGGCGCTTATGTGCCTTGCACCTGTTTTTAATCGGAAATTGATAAATCTCCATTTATACAGATGCTTGTGCATTCCGTAAGCCGTGACAAAGAAAAAGAAGAGTGGGTGATTCACATCTCTTCGGACTACCTTGGCCAAAAGACCACGAATACTGTCCGAGCTGGTACAGTCATCCTTGGTGCAGGTGCCCTCGGATCAACCAATATCCTCCTCAACTCGGCGGCAGCGGGACTGAGCGTCTCCTCCAAACTCGGGCAGCGTTTTTCGACGAACGGCGACACGATAAATATGGCCCACAACGGCGAGCGATACACCAATGGTGTCGGAAAGCGGCCGAAGAAAGTCGATCCCGTGCACGCCGCCAAACCGAAGAATCCAGGGCCGGGCCCCTGCATAGCTGGAATAATTGACATGCGCCGAAAGGAGTTTGATCTCGAGAAGGGTTACGTTCTGGAAGACGGGACGCCGCCGTCTTGCGTTGAACTGATGTACAGGTAATCCCCTTCCCCCCAAACACACACACACACACACACACACACACACACACACGAACAAACAAACTCGTCGATCTCAGTCAACAGATTCAAAAAGGGCTCAATTAATGTCCAGATGCAAGGGAAATACAAGCTCTGTTATTTCAATTCAATTCAATTCAATTCTATGTCTTCATTCCCTTGTCAATGAAATGACATAAAATGTCAAAATACTATCAACATCGATCATATTTTTCAAAGGTATAAGAAATTACATTTAATGAAACGCATTAGAAAACGTATAAAGTTAAAGTAATGTCACTGACTATGTACACACACACACACACCCACACAAAACACTTTTAGCAAAATTTCAGTAATGTAGCCTAATTGGAATGAAGGGGACAGTTTTCACAAGCAATGCTTGGCTATAGGAAAATGTTCCTAGGTATACATATACATTCCAACTCGATAATTATTGTTTAATCATTGTTTGTGATCAGGTTTCTGTTGATGGTCGGATGTGTTGATACGGGCATTGACACCACGCCCCATGAGAACGACTGGCGAGAGCTGGGCCGGATGCTGACTGGACGGGCCTATCATAACTCCCTGGCCCTGCTCTCCATGAGTCAAGATAATTCCCGTGGTCGTCTCGTTCTCGACGAGAAGAGTGGTAGGGCGATCGTCGACTACCCCGACGTCGGAAACGAGGATAACTTCCAGATCGTGATGGATGGAGCGAAGAAAGTGTGCAGGGGTATGAAGGCAGAGCTGATCCCGAATCCTTTCTGGCGCGGAGTCGTCTCCCACTTCCGACACGCCCACGGGATCATTACCGTCCACCCGCTGGGCGGATGCGGCATGGGCGAGAGTGGGGACAGAGGGGTCGTCAACCATATGGGACAGGTATTCGTCGGGGATACGGCGGAAACTCACAAGGGCCTATTTGTCGTCGACGGATCCGTGATGCCGCGGTGCATTGGCGTCAACCCGTCTGTGACCATTGGTACCCTCGCCGAGAGGACCATGAGGTTGCTTGCTCTGGAAAACGACTGGACGACATCTCCCTTTCCAGCAGCAGACAACATCCTGTTGTGAACAATTTTTTGTCCGACACTTTCTCCGTTTCGCTGTGTTTATCACTCTATTGTGTCCTTTTTTTTATTCTCTTTCTCTTTCAGTCTGGCATTCTGTGTCCTCTTCTGATTTATTTTTTGGCGAAAATTTACAATATAATTGATTCAACAGAGACTCTCGACGTTGTGCAGCTATACAGACAATCAAGTAAATAAAACTCCGTCATTTTCATTTCAAGTACATTTATAAGGCACGAATATTTCGCAATCTATAAAGTATAAGCCACATTTACCCATGTGAGGCAATTGGTGGGAATCCGCGCGTAATTTTAATTGTGGCAGCCGTAGTGAAGGATGATTAATATAATGAAGTATCAGTACAACAGGTAAAGTGTACAAACAAGTCATAAGCTTAAACATATGCTCTCTGGAAGCAGGTGTTTGGCTCAAGCGAAAGGAAGAGCGCATTGTTGTTGCGATCATATTACTTTATGAAGATTTCTAAGGGGGAGGGGACTTTAAAAAAAGAGAGAAAGCTTAAAGCCACGGAGTGCATGATGTATATACCTGAGCTAACATGAAATGTTCCTTTAAAAATCTTTTCACGCTTTGTGTTTCCTATATATAGTAGCCGGACATTTATGTTGTCATGTTTTATAAGTTACCACGCATATACGTAATAAAAGGTAATGTTAACTTAAGTGTCTTTGGTAATTGATATAATGCAGGCAATGAAAATAGATGGTGAAGCAAAAATAACGAAGACCTCCGTGAGAAAAAAAAACGGAAATAAGAGAGAGAGAGAGAGAGAGAGAGAGAGGGACGAGAGAAGGACAACTGATATATAGGGTGACAAACCTTTACGTTTTTATGCGTTCTTTTTTTTCTCCCACTGCAAGACAATTAGTGAGGTATTAACAGGCTGTAAAAAGCACCTTCTTATATGCACTATGAAGATTTTTTTTAAAATCATTTCTTGTTAAGACAATAGGAATTATAAGAATAAATCACATAATTATCTACGCGAATTGTCAATTTTGGTATTTGATTGCGAAATTCATGAAAGTAGCGAAATGTTTTGACGGATATATTATGCAGTAATGTACACTGCTCGTGTTCCCCATCAACTATATTAATCAGTAAGTTTACAATGCATGAAATAGGCTGTACATTGTTTCGAATTGTTTCATGTGTTACAATTTACAATGCATTCCCTTATCTATCATAAAATGCCTCGATCTTTGACACCAGTCCAAAGCTATTTAATCGGCTTTTGCATATTGGACAATAATTAAAACCATAATCACACCAAAAATAACACCGAAACCCCTAAACAACCAGGTAAACAATTTTGGTAATGAAAACATAAATGTAAGAGTTTATATCAGGTTCAACATGGCACTTGTGTCTAATAGGTCGTTTTCATTAAGATTAGTATTCAAATTCATGGAATTTTCATTCCCGGGAAGACATGAGCTATTCCATTAAAGGGGATGGCTAGTAACTGATCAGTGGGAATCAGTGTGAATGCTGGGGGAGGATTGTTCCAGTCCTTGTGGGATTCATTTAAGAGTACATTATACATGTATATTTATTTTTTTGTGAAAATCATTTGCTTAAGAATGGTCTCATATTCAAGTAATGTGCAGTTTAATTTTTCCAGGTTAGCATGCCTGTACAGTGACGGGGCATTCGTTAACATTAAAGTACACGTTACTCGAATATGAGACCATTCTGGAGCAAATAATTTTCACACAACAAAAGATATGTAATGTAGTATTAAATGAATCCCACAAGGATTGGAACAATCATCCCCCAGCATTCCCACTGATCAGTTACTAGCTATCCCCTTTAATTCTGAAATGAAAGTTAATTGCTGGAATCCAGTTTGCACATATTACCTGTTGCTATGTCGGACAAGCCTCGGACAAGCTTTCAGATTTTTTAGAACTATACCTTTGTTTTAAAGGTATGCATAAAATGTGAATAATATGTTACGAAAATGGCCTATTAGTACAATCACCAAACACTCTGCCAAAGACGTATAAGCCAGTTCGTATATAGTTCTACTTTGCGCATGAGCAGAACAAGGTCATTCGTACCAAGACGCATGATGGTTTTTTAAATTCACGGAGATAAACATCTGTCATATAACGATTATTCATGCAATCCTTGTAAATGATCCTTGCCAGTACATGTACATCCACCTGGCAGCGAAACTGGTATTTGGTAATACGAATAAAAACATGTTTTGATGCATTCAATACAAAACACAAAATGGATGCTTCCCCCGAGGGTTGTTTGACGGACCATTTTGGTCACCCAGTCTCTCTAGCTATGTATATGATCATTTTTGTTTGATAAACACGAATTCCATTATTGTTACGCCGGGCAAACTTACCGGAATACCGGTATGCATTATGTTGCTTTGAAAGTACCTAACCAATTGAGAAAAAAGAAAGGTCATTTGTACCAACGTGCACATGAGCTAAATTACGAACTGGCTTATTTCAAGAGTATACATGCATGCTTTAGAACACGCCCTAAAAAGGCAAGCTGTGTCCAGTCCTATTTGTCCTGGAAATGTTTTCACAGCTAAATGGGATGCAATCCATTTCATACATAAGGATTTTTGTTTGTCGTATCAATAATGATACTAGTACTGTGTATAGCCATCTTTTTTTAGAATTGGTATGAATTAAAATTCAACTACAACTCCATGAAATGAATTATTGTTGGCGTTTTGTCATTCATTATCCGTCTCCCTGCTTTTTGATGAAAAAAAAAAAACTGTTTGCTCAGAGCGCTGTTATACAACAAAAACAATAAACATTAAAGGAGACCTCCGGATGATTTTCAGATTTTTACATTTGAACAACTATAGATTAGTTATACCGAGGACTGAGTTTCAGAATTTATGATTATTGGGATGAAGAATAAGAATATTTTCAAAATTTATAACAAATTGCAGTGAACAAGGATGATGACATGGCAGGGTCACCATAAGAATGCATGAGTTGGGGCTCAAGGAAGCAGAACAAAAGAAGAAGGCATGCATAGATTATACGCAGGTGAATTCGCAAACAAGCGGTATTGTAGTGGAATTGCACTGCTACATTTCTGAAATAATTATATGAGCCTGCTATGTCATCATCCTTGTTTAGTACGTGTAATTTGTTTAAGGCTTTTAAAGTATTGTTTCTCTGCTCAAGAACCACAATAAATTCCACAAATTTATTCAGGGAGCTGTTGATTTATGTACTACATGATGTAAAATTATGAAAATCATCTGGAATGCCCCTTTAATCATGATGGGAACAATTTTATTGCATAGAGTTTCCCTTTGAAAGTTTTTTTCTGTATCACATGACAAAATTATAGTAGTAGAGTGCACGTTCCAGGTAGGGGATCCAGCATTGTTGGATTGAGCATTCGACAGCCTTCGTGTTTGCTCGTGGGATTTGAAGTAACGTTTTGTCGTTCTTTAAGCAGAGATGATACCTGGATACTGCTGGGTATAGATGGTAAGATAGGTGGGAGAAGTATTGTGAAGCAGTATCCGTCACGCACTTGTAAACCAAAAACGGCCAGTTTATATTGTCAATTTGCTCTTTGTTTTGATATAGGAAGCCAGTGTAATTCCTTCGGAAAACTGTATTAAAATGAGAACTATGATAATTTTCGCAGTAAGCCATTTCGCAGGTCATGAATACAGCGGTAGCTCATGTGTAGGCCTATATACGTTAGTACAAACAGTGAGGTGCTACAGGAGGAGATCTAGAGAAGAAACAATTAAGAATGTCTCCTTATGCTCCGTTTCGCGGAGAAGTTATGCACTCTATCGCAGGTGTTCATGAATTGCTTCGACCAGACAGCACTTCTGTTTAAGTATGCATCATTCCTAAATTACAACATACCTATAGCCAGCAGCATTTCGCTGTCCCCTTCGATATTTTAGGCTGCGATTGTTTAGTGTGCAAAGAATACAGGACACGCGAAGAAAATTAAAATTGTAGGCATTTTTATCTAACTGCATTATATTGTATTGTGCAACTGCATTGGCCTACACGTACTTAAATCGAAAGATTTAACATTTTAGTGCTAAACCTGACGACCAATGTTATGCGCAAATGTGCAGAAGATGGTTGTTTACAATAATGTATGTTATCATTATTATTATTTCTGTTTTGTTTATTTTTAGATAATAATGAATGCTCCTGAGTCCGGGGGTTTTAAAAACACGGAGATTTGAAGAAAAACTTCGAGTAGTTGATCCGACAAAATTACCATTTTTGTTGTTTATTTGTCAGTTAGCATAGATGGATCCGACTTTTTGGGCAAACCACTGTAACTTATGACGGCCATAATACTGGGGGGGGGGGGGGGGGTCCAAAGAAGAACGAACACTTTCAATGGGTTATGCATTGAGGCAGGTGCGTTCCTATGTTAGTGCATCATTTATTACATGTATTAAATAGACATGTACTTGAAGCCTCCAATTAGAATTACCATTAAAAAAAACCCCAGTAAACCGAAGGTCTAATATAGAAAGCGCTTCATTCGTTTTCAACGCGACATCACATTACAAGTATACATGTCTGATTACAAGTGACTATCTTATCATAATCAAGATACATTAGGATATTACTAAAGGTTTCGCCAACCGGAAATAATGGAATACATGTTCAAACAAAGAATAAAATTGCGTGGACCGGCTATATAGGGGACCAGAATGGTCCGTCAATCGACACTTGATAATTATTGGAAAACATCCATTTCGCTGTTAAACATTGAATGAATCCATTCACAACTTTTTTTTTTTTTTTTAAATGCTAATATAGGAGGTCCTGGAATATTAACATAATACCGGACTATAGCCTGTCCGGTGGATGTGCTGGCAACACCGTGGAGGACTTTCACTCGCATAGCCCGGTTAAAATGTATTTTATGCATGCTTTGCTCTAAAAAGTTGCCCTTCACAATCACTTATGTCCTACCTATAGCATGAAGTAGCTTCATGAATGCCTATAACAACAACTGTGTGAATTCCTGGAGCAGGTGAATGAAATGCTCCATGACTGTTGAAAAAGAAACGTCCATAAATCGTAACATGAGGCTGTAAAACATCACAGAAACGGTCCATTGCCGCGCGGGGCTCTTATGCCACGTAAACAAGCATGAGAAAGTAAATTTCGTTTGGTATTAGGCTGCGTTCACATAGAAGTATTCGGTATTCGCTATTCGGTATTCGCTATTCGCTATTCGGGCACCGAGTACACCATCACCCGCACCGTCAACTCACCATCCCATGCAGTGAGGATTTCTTCCTCCTACATCCCAGCAAATCTTATTAACAATTTCTAAACTGCATCAGAATGTCAGTCTAAATGCTATTTTTGCTAAAGGGCAAATCCAGACCAAAATTGTCATTATTTCATAAACGAGAGACGGTATACGCTGCAAGAAAATCGAACAAGCTCGATTCCCACTTTGCTATACTATTCGCAGCTATTCGGTACTTTCGAATAGTGCCCTCCTATGTGAACCGGTGTGAGGAAATCCTATCGTTCGATTCAAGCTATTCGCGTGCCCTCGAAAACGAGCCCCGAATACCCGAATCATATGTGAACGCAGCCTATCAAACTCTCCATCCCAGATCCTTGGGCCTTAAAGAGGTGATTATAGCTTGAGTTGAGATGATGGGTATTCAGCTTTTGCGAGATGAGTACAAAGCCATCAGTATGAAATATTAATGAGCATACAATTCTAAGAGGGATTCCCAGTTTATTTGATTAAAATCAGTTTTGAAACAGGGCCGGCGCAGTGTTTTCAAAAGTGTGGGGGCCCACTTCCGGGTTTCATGAGCTAACAAGCAAAAAACAAAACAAAACAAAACAAAACAAAACAAAAACAGGCTCATCTCTTCTCCCCGTCCACTTCCGGGTTTCTTCAGCTGACGAGCAAAAAAAAAAAAAGGTCTTCAGAGAAAAAACATAACCTTACCGCCGCCATACTCCAAGATCTCTATCTATTGCTATTTTAGTGCCACTTACGTACTTCCGGGTTAAAAAAAAAAAGTGTGGGGGCCCAAAGTGATGACACCTTATGTATTCCTTTGTATGGTGCACAAAAAGTGTGGGTGCCCGAGCCCCCACGGCCCCTACGGCTGCGCCGGCCATGTGAAATGGCTGAGATATCCAAAAACAGAGTAAAACAAGATGATGATAATAAAAGATGAGTCCCACTCTTTATCATGGTTGCTTAATTTTAGATATCTCAGTCATTTCACAACCGATTTTCATCAAATGATTTTTTATTTCCTTCTATTAAGTTCTAAAATTGCATGTTCTTTCACATTCCATAAGAGTTTTCTCATTGCCTAAAAAAACCCAGAAATTAAAAAAAAAAGTTGGAAACATGAAGCCAACCAAAACCAAAATCTCCCTTTAAATAATATACATTTTTCGTAACGATTACTTTAGCGCATGCGCGTTGAAGAAATGCAACATGTGTCTATCGCAATGGCTGGAGAAGACGAGGGCAAGCGACACAGAAAGCCAGATTTTACCACGGTGGACTACTGGGACAGTCGCTTTCAGGATGAAGAAACGTATGACTGGTTGGTGAAATACAGTCAAATAAGACATTTGATAGCGAAATATGTGTCCAAAGGAGACAGAATACTTATGCTCGGTAAGTCTAAAACGTCATCGCGAAAGCTGCACGCGGGTAACGGCACGGCACGGCAACCCTCGGCATACTAGCCCGAGAGTTGCGGCATGCGGAGGACCGTGCTGTGCAAAGGCCATAATGTTTTGATTCAGGGCCGAGTTGTGCGGCTGGTTTTAAGTCGGCATTAGCATTGCTTAATTCCACCCGGCATCCCATATAAAAAACTCTTACTAGTGTATCAACATGATCAGTATCACCTGGAACCAATGCTTTGACTTTGTGACAAGTCTAAATGATATTAAAAATGTAACACGATGGAATGCCTATCATTTGTATGTGATTTTGCTCGGCTGTGTGCGCACCATGTACTAGTAATAATAGTAGTATTGTAGACTGGACAACGCTACGTGCACTTTGTACGGTGCAAGAAACGGATTGTGCAAACTCGGCAATTTTATGTGTCTCCATGCCCATGGAGGCATGGTAAGTATGGGCATCTGGATTTTAGAATGAGAGTGAATGCAAAGGAGCTCTTGTCCTTTTCTTCTTTTTTTCACAACATTTGGACAAGAAACTAATTTTTTATTTATTTTTTATTCATTTTCCATTTATTTTATATTTTACTTGGCCTTTCCACTTTAGAACAACAACAACAACAAAAGTCTGACGTGTCATGACATCTAGATCTGTACACTGCTTTAATAGTGCTGGACCCAGTTCCAAAGTGAGAAAACAGTTCTGTACGTTGTAGAGCTAGAATGGTCTAGGCCAGCCTGACTGGTTTAGAATGACTAAATTCTTGTCAAGGCCTCCACAAGACCACACCATTCTTTTCCTCTGCGATAAACACAGGTTGCGGTAACAGTGAGCTGAGTGCAGAGATGTACAGGGATGGCTACCAGAATATCGTTAATGTTGATTTCTCATCTGTGTGTATCGACAACATGAGAGAGAAACACAAGGACTACGCCGGAATGGAATGGCTGGTGATGGACATTACGGATCTCAAGTAAGTCTTTGCAGATGTTCATCCCTCATTTCAAGATTCTCCGCACAGTAGCTAAGTTTCTTATTTGGGGTTAGGACCTCTATCAATTCATGTAGACCCAGTATAGTGATATTACATGATTAATGTTCTTCCCCATCAGTTCAGGTTTCATCACATAAGTACTTTCAACAAGTAACAGAACTACAATTTACAAATTTAAAGATTTCAACTTGTGTATCTAGAATCCAAGCTTATCAGCCACACCACACAGCAGGGATGCCAAGTTCAAAAAAGAATTTATGAGTGAGATTTTCATGACTCGGCATCTCAGCATGCGAATGTGTGTGCGAGTGAGGGTGTGGGAGGGTTTTTTTTCCCCTGTGGCCCGAGTCCCACGGTAAGGAGCTTTTTCAATTTTTAGCTCTTAATGGTGCGATCAGGTGCATACTTACAAGATGTAGGTGACTATAAGACAAAAGGGAAATATGCCGTCATTTGCACTATCACTTTAATCTTTTGAGCTATGCTCATCATATTATAGGCCCAAGTTGCAGACTTCGCCTGATGCGTGAGAAAAATGGGTGCCATGCGTGAGATCGTGAGATGGCCCCTAAATGCTTGAGTCTCACGCAGAATGCGTCAGACTTGGTAGCTCTGACACAGACACCTTGTCCCTTCTATTGCAAGGAAAAATGGGGGAAGTTCTTTAGACACATCTGATTCTGAAAATCTTAAAAAGGGCTATCAAATTTAATTTTTGAGTGAAAATTTCTTGTCATTGTTTGAGGCAACAACACACACACTTTACACAAACAAACAAAAAAATACAGAAAGAATGGAAATAGGAGAAAACAGATTAAATATCGTTCAGTAACGGTTTAATGCAGACAACTTTCCATCAGTTGTAGAGATCAGACAATAGGAGGTTCAAGAAGTCCACAGGAGTGGACGAAAGCTAGCCAGCAAGTCAATAAAGGTTGGTAGAAGCCTGCATTGGTGTGAACTGGCTTATTTGGGAATTGCAATTGCTGAGCAAACATGGGCTACTAGCCAATTAAAATACATGACATTCAACAGTGACATATTTTGAAGGTTTTGAAGCCAGACTCCAGCAGAAGTCACATGTCATCAAATAAATGTCGTCCTTGTCTGTAACCCCCACATGACTCTTCTAGGTTTTCCGACTCCAGTTTTAACGTTGTCATAGAGAAGGGAACCCTAGATGCACTGGTCGCCAATGAAAAGGATCCCTGGTACATGTCAGATGAAGGACTGCGCACAATGGAGACGACACTCGCAAAGGTAATTTGGGAGGACAGTGAAATTTGATATGACATTCATTCAGTGAGTGTGAAAAACCCATGGTTTATAGTCTTTGATGGGTTTTTACTGTCACTAATAAAGTTAAATAGCCAGTTGACTGTTATTCATGTCTGCAGCTAAACAGTCAAAATATTGCTCCCTGTAACACAAAGATGGATGGTCAATCCTGTCTATAGCGGCCACCCAAGGGAGTAAGAAAAAGTGGCTGTTTAACATGGTCTTTAACATGACTTTTCTATTGGGAGGAATTGAGTTTCTTGACCATATGTGGCAGGTGGCTGCTATAGGCAGGTGGTCGCTATGGCGGGTTTGACTGTATTATGGACAGATATAAACTTGAAGTCGGCTCAATAAATGTCTTCGACTGAACTTTAAGTTGGCTATCAATGAGTGTGTCTGCGAGTGCATTGAGAACTAACTTGAAGTTTTCTTGCCCAACTTTCAATAGGCAATTTTCATAACAGATTTAAATTTTATGCATACCTTTTAATCAGAGGTTGTTCTTGACAACCTGAAAGCTTGTTCAAGTCTTTTCCGACATAGCAGTAAATAATACGTAAACTGGATTCAATTTCATATAAGAATGGCAAGTCAAAATGGAACAGCTTGTCTCTGTGTTCCCGGGAATGAAACATCCGTAAATTTGAATACATTATGAAAATGGCTTATTACACTCCAAGCACCCAGGTAGGTACCTGCAAAAAATATGATATCAAATTATCTTCAGTACTAGTATAAATTTAAAACTAAAAGATTGCACAATTTTTTAATAAACTACTTTTCTGACAAAAATGAAATCACATTTTTTATTAGATTGAATTCTGAACATCTGATCCTCACAATTTTTTGTGGACACAAACTTTCTTTTTAGATATCTTTTTATGAAAGGGGAAGTCTATACCATCATTAACTTATAAAGGTTAAAAACAATTGTCACTCATTGTGGTCAATCTACAAACAAATGTACAGAGAATGCTAAATCATGATAGATGATATATCAGTGTAAACTGCTTTTAAGCATATTATGACAGATTGATTGTTGATATTTCGATGTGTCTGACTTTTTGGTAAATTTACAGAAACTGCTCAACTTGTCATTTATCAGTTTATTGCAGTCATTCAAAGCAATTTTCTCCACACTCTATGGAGGATTTTTACTAATTGCCTTTTGATTGATTAGTGATCGATTTTGGTTTGTGACCTCATACTTAATACTCAGTAGTACATTGTGTTTCTAACTTTCTTTTCACATTTTCTCCTTGGACTCTTTTGAATGGATTTCCCCACCACTTAAGGTGAGCCAGGTGTTGAAGCCTACCGGCCGTTTCATCTCCATCACCTTTTCCCAGCCGCACTTCCGTCGACCGCTCTTTGCAAAGAGCAGCCTCAACTGGAGTATCGAGCTGACCCTCCTCGGGGAGCACTTCCACTTCTTCTTCTTCGCCATGCTGAAGGGACAGCCCCTGGACCCCAAGGACACGGCCCTGGAGAAGGCGACGCTCGCGAAGAGGGAGGAGCACGAGATGGGTCGCCATGACGATGCACAGATGCAGCGTCTGGCCCAAGATGAAGATGAGGATGCCTTCCTGTTCAAAGTTTTGCTCTGACCAATGCTTCCTCCGCCACTGACTCACATTTCCATCTACCTCCCATACCAGCAGAAGGTGTGAAGTTGTTTTCCCTCTCTGGTCGCCTTGGAAACACCATTCCAGACATGTTCTCCAGTCATAAGTATATTTCATCCATGTCTTTCTGTGTGCTTTGTAATGTATGGAAGTAATGAGCGATTCAGCGATTCATGAGGTGTGTTTAATAGACCAGTTCGTAATTCCACTTTGCGCATGAGCAGAAAAAGGTCATTTGTACCAACAGGCATTTTGGTTTATTAATTCACCGACATAAGTATCTGTGATGTGATCATTATTCATGTGATCCTTGTTTAAATAGTGCTTGCCAGCGCATCCACCTGATAGCAAGCCTGGTATTTAGCATTGTCAAAAGAAAAAGGTTGTTATTGCATTCCATACGAAATAATGAATTAGATGCCTGCTTAAGAGTCAACTGGTATGACGGACTATTCTGGTCACCTGTTCTAAACACAAGTTCATGCTTTGTTTGAACACAAATTCCACAAATTGGTATGTCGGGCAAGCTTATGAATTATACCGCTTTAAAATGAGTGAAGTGCCTAACCAACTGAGAAAAAAGAAAGGTCATTTGCACCAAGGTGTACATGAGCTAATTACGAACAGGCTTATAGGGTGAGTGTTGGCAAGAGGGAAGTGGTTGTATGGTGTAGAGCTGTACTATGACCATGTCTTATACTGGAGCCAGAAGCAATTTGTTTTTATTTGTTTTGTTTTATTACATCTTGTGCAATAGCCAAAGAATGTGACTAAACGTTTATACATTTTTACATTTATATCTTTTTTAAGTAGAGGGATAGTGAAGTTTTGGTGATGAAGGCAAATATTGCCTTGTGTTGATTGTTTTTAAGATTCACAATTCCATGAATCTTGTTTCACAATATAAAGACTTTTTACAGAAATGTGCTAAAAGCTAGTATGTTTTAAGCTTTGTTTAGAAAGGACAGTGTATAAAAACCTATATATAAACCTGCATTCCTATGATATGTTAATGTGTGTGATTTGAAATCATGTCATACAATTAATCCCTGGTAGTTTTTTGGTGAAGATGACTTTTTATTTTTATTGCCTGTCATACAGTATATTTTATAGTGTTTCCATTTACATGAATACTGCAGCCGACTCATTCTGAATTTAACAACTCATGAAAATGTTGTCTCCTGTAGCATAAATGCCCTTTATACCATCACTATAAAGGTGTTAAATCTTTGTACCCAAAATGGATAATGCAAACTGGTAAATTTTTCTCACTCTAAAACTATAATTCTTACATGCAAAAACAATTTGTGTCATTTTGTTTTGCTAATCCTTGGGCAATATTTTGTACAGGGCAGTCCTATTGTAATGAGGTCATCTGGTCCAGTTGATTACCTTGTTATATCCAGAGCCTTGTTTTATGCGTAATGTTGAAACACTTTTTAAATGTACACAGTATGAACATCAGCTGCTTTGCGACATAAAGGTGTATCTTTATAGTGCAAATTTGTTGATAATTGAGTTTGAAAGTTTACTCTTTGTTTATTCAGTTTATGGTTGCATAAAGCATGCCTCGGTGGAGCTGGCGCAATATGACAAAAGGGTGTACCGTGACATAAGCTTGGGCAGTGCTTACTGCAGTTATGTTGTGAATTTTATGGTTTACACAGGAAAGTAGTAATTAATAGGTTCTACCAACCTTTAAAAAAAATGAAAACTAGGCGTAGCTTAAAAAGATCTCTCATTTCCATTTATAGCATTGAGGAATGCCATGAATTTGTTCATAGGCAATTCATATTCTAAATGGAAACTGAACTTAAATTTATGAATAGGACTCTTGACTCCAAATCATGTTCTAGCCTTGCATACAATGTACAATGAAGACTTGATGTTATTTGTAGCCTTGGCCTATGCCTAGTCTGCTACCCTAGCACTAGGCCCTGACGTCTTTAGACTGAGAGACCTATTCCTAGTTGAGGGGCCTTGTGTTACGTGTGTGGTAAGTTATGCGGTCTGCAACATACCATGCAGTTAACAAGACCCCTAACATCTCGCATTCAAAGCAAAAATGAATCAGAAAGATATTTAGAGTGCGGAAGATATGTTCATTGCCAACTATAAAAAGGGAATAATCCGGTTAATTAGCATAATCGCAAGAAATATTACAAAAGAAATTTAATGCAAATAAGAAGTGTACGGGGTCTTGAAAATTATATGGAAACAATATGAAAATTCCACATTGGTGGACTAAAAGTAGCAAACCTTTCAAATCTTACAAGTTACAGTAACTAAAAACTGGGCAAATCTATACAAAGTCCCTATGGCCGGCGAAGGTTTCTAGTCTGGCTGTTGATTGCCTCAACGCACTTATCCCAAATCTTCTTCACCGGCTCTCCTCCCGCTGGACAAATCAAGAAGACTCCGCGTTCGATAGCCGCAATGCGTTCCTGATCCATTGCCAGATTTTTCCTACCTCGCACGTTTCTGTCAATCCTCTCCTCAAACAGAAACAGAAGATTCACGAGCCGTCTGGCTATGTTCTTGTGGGAGGAAGCAAAATAATGGCAGCATTTGTTCAATCACAACCTGCTTAATCTGAAGCACTTGCTTCCCATCCACAAAGACGTACTCCAGACGACTCTGAATCTCTGCCCTGCTTGTGGCCATGGGGGTCCTCCCTCTGTTCTCCAGCTCGCGTCTCTTCCAGGCTCGCAGATCTTGAACTTCGGCCTCAAGTGCCCTTAACGTTGAGACAAGTGAAGCCAAGAAGGGGGCTGATGGCTGGACGGCGGGGGCTGGTGGCTGGATGGCGGGAGCCGTTGGCTATACGATGGGCGCTGGTGGCTGGACGGCGGGGGGCGGTGGCTGGACGACAGGGGCCGGTGGCTGGATGGCGGGGGCCGGTGGCTGAATGACGGGAGCTGGTGGCTGGGAGGTTCCTGGATTGGAGGACTGTAGGGCAAGCTCTCTCTGGATCGCAGCAATACTGGATCTTGCCTTGTCTAGTAGCTCACGTCTGTGCTCTGTGCCATACATGATGGTCTGGGCTGGGGGCTGAAGACCTTGTGTCTGGTTGGGACGTCCACCACCAATAAGAGAAGCTTTCTGTAAATTCAAAGACAAAATAAAATATTGTTACTTGTTTGCCAGGCTGTATTGTACTGAGGTTGTATGAGTAATACATGAGCAGTGCTTGCTGCTGCACTTTTGATTTTGTTTTTTGCATTTGCATTGTGTGAGCTCCAGCACTACTTTAGGGGCTAGCTGGAGCCATGTCTATGCAGTCGATGGACAAAGTTTCCTCTTAGAGCTTCCATCAATGGCTGACTGAATTGGCCAAGCTGTTACCTTCTTGGTTGCTGCAGTCAACACAGGAGCAAAGCTTGGTACAAGGCAAGCTATGAGCAATGCGCGAGTATTGCTTGCTGCCGCATTTTGATTTGCACTATGTATGGTCCAACATTTCCTTGGGGGCTGGAACCACATGTCTGTCCGCAGTCAATGGAGAGTGCTCCATCTTCCAGCTTCCAATCATGGTTCACTGGAGTGGGGCGTTGTCATAAAGCTTCTCAGAGACCTTCTCCAGATCTTTGCCTGATAGTTGGCACAGTGGATATGTTTGGTCAAAGAGACCTTATTAGGAGGCATTGCAGACTCCCAGTGCCTTTGTCTGGGTTGTTAAATGATTAAATCGAGCATCATTGGCTGATACTTTGTTCTGCACTATATGCTTCTGAAGGCAGTCTTGATTTGGTGACATTATGGATTCTTGTGCCTTTGTTTGTTGTCTGAATCAAATTTCTGATGCCCTTTCTGCATATTTCTGCTGGATGATTGTTTGTATTTTTTCACACATTTCATGAATATGATCCATGACCCAGAGGAATAAAAGCATTAATTATTAAGCACTTTTTCAGCAAACAGATCAGAACACTGAATCATTTTATGGTTAGGAGTGGGAGTATCAAATGAATGTTATGAACAGAAGTAAGCATTAGATTAATGAATGTATAATACACATAATAATGCACTCAATATTTCCGTGTAAACATCATATGCCCTGTATTTTGAAGTCTGACGGGTCATGATGAACTGGATGGCTGAAAGCTGTACATTCACACCTATTGTAAAACAAGAAAAATCAAATTTATGTGAGTAATGTATGCATGATATTTAGACCAACTGCAGTTTGATGTTGCCTTTTTTCCTCTTTGACAAAAATGTATGTCCCATTGTGGTTGTCGATTTTTTATATTAACGTCTATGCAATTATTTTCCAATTAGACTTTTAATTAAAATATGTAATGTGTCCACTCGTAATACTAGGTTCAGACTCTGCCCTTCAGAAAGACTTATGGTAGAACTGTTTTATGTTGTTTGCTGATGTTACAGTCAATAATGCACAAGCTGCATTCTCTTAATACTCCTTGAGGCTGTCAATGAGTTATTGCTTTGTTGGCTTGACGCGTCCCCGAATGAACTCCTTCATGTGTCCCCAAAGTTGCTTGATGGGGTTGATGTCTCGGCTCTCTGCTTGTGTCCTCCACCAGTTCACGTTGTTTCGCTGCATAAACTGATGAGCGTAGACGCTGGAATGTTTCGGATCATTATCCATCATCAGTTGACATCCCTGTGGATACGGATGAAAGGTACCCAGTAGGCTCTGAGGATGGTGTCAGTGAAGAACTCCTTCCTCATGATGCCATCGAAGATAAAAAGTTTCGTGGCACCCCGTCTCAAAATTCCGGCCCACACATGCACCTTCGCAGGATGCTTGTGTTTTCCGACTTTCCCCTTCTGTGCGCTGCGTCTTCGGTAGTTTTGAGTTTATTTGAGTTTATTCATTTATAGCAACAACATATGCACACAAAAATGTGAACACAAAATATGGTACACTTTTGTGTTAACATCAACATTAATATACATAGTCCACATAACAGTCTGAAAAAAAATCTAAGTAACCTATCAAATACATAATGAATAAATGATTAAGTACTAGTAGTCTAAAACTATTCATCAAAGAAGAGCTTCATTAAACATACAATTGATGGTAATAATACATTTAGTTCGAAACCATTTCTCCAATTTGCGCTGTTCGTGGGCAAAAAGTATGCAATTACAGTTGTACAAACGACAAAAATTCAGCATCAAACATTTCATTCATTTTTCATCAATTCAGAAATGTTAATCCCCCAGGAATACAAGACAATCAATGGATGATTTTTGAATGCTCCTTTTTATTTCTAGAAACATTTCAAAACGCAGAGTCCATTTTTACATGTTAAAGCCACATATCAGAAACGTTACAAGAGGTACGTAGCATCTTAAAAAATCATTGATTTTCTGCTTAATATTTCTTGCATTGAAATGGCAATGTTTATGTAAAACTGCAAGCTAAAACATAAACAATCATCATGGAAACATTTTGGAGTCAGCCTTGATCTAATCTGTAATAAAAATTATCATGATTTATAAAGTGATTGCTAAATAAAAATCAAGAACATATACATATTTCGGCTTAAAATATGTTACCCTAATTTAACTTTTCACCTGCATTTGCATTATAATATCAGTCTCATTGATTCTGTATGAAACATTATGAATAAGTATCACACTTCTCAATAATAGCAAATGCCAGGTAACATCTCTGCCAGATTAAATACATTTTGGCTTGTAAGAAGAACGGTATGTGGTAATGTATCTGACGCATCAAAAGTTCCGTTGGCGTACACTGTACGTTGCAGACTCAACCCCAATTGTACTAATAAATTCATGTTAACTTGTAAGAACATCACAATGTGACTCTTTTCATTAAAACACTGTACTTCTAAACGTAAAGAATGATCTCATCCTGGATAGAAGATCTTCAATAAAATTTTGAGATTGATGTGAAATAAGAGAACCAAACAAACCCAATCCACAATACTTTTTTTTTCTTTTTTTACTGATATAGTTCCAAAACACACAGGAGACGGTGAAAATAAAGTTAGAAAAGATTTCTAGCAAATAATACACATGAATTCAATTTTCCTTCATTCCTGTCTGTATTAAATAAGGTCTCAAGAATCGATAAACGATGGTAAAGTATCTGACAAAGCATTTATCTTCATGGACACATTAAACTACCGATTTACATCAAACCCTTATCACTCAAACATGTGATTCAAAAAACCTGATGCAAAACATAAGATATAAACTCCTATAGTCATTTTATTTTTCAGAGCTTAAACATGGAACGAAGGAAGCGCTCTTGACTTTGTCTGTTTGCAAGATAATCAAATTCCACTTTAAACGAAATACTTAAAACCTAATTCTACTGTGAATTTTGGTGTAGTTCGGCAGTGTCATGTATTAATGCATGTGATTTGTTGTATTGCTCTGCGATGGATAGAGCTACGGAGTAGTATGAGGTAGTAATTTAAAGCTTAGGAAGTAGGTGTCAACATGACGTCACTAAAAAAGGTAAAGAAAACAAGGCGAGAACATGCAAATGATGTAATGAATATTTATTAGGTATGCATAGAAACAAGAAAATACTTTCCCAATTTATAAAAAATGGCATACGTAGATACCTTAAGTTAATGATAATGAATACCTAAAGTTAAAAAAGTTTTTTTTTTGGCTGTATTTGGCAGGAACAATATTTCTGCTACACATTTCAATAATGAATGTGAACAAGAAGTTTATCATTACTTCAAAAAAATAATATTTACAAAATAGTGCATTTTTACAAATTTACTGTTAGTCAAAATGCACACTGGTCACATGCTGTTCATGTCAGTAAAAATTTCTATGTGAGGATTTATCAGATAAGATATGAGCTAATGTGGGACATATGGAACACGCAAAGATGCACTTGATACCATTTCAGCATATGATTTTGATCATTAGAGAGAATAAAAGAAACGAAATATGCATATTTTACTATTCGTGATTAACTAGCTGCGAAACCAGCTACTGAAAATGGGCACTGTGCCCCATTACACATGTACATGTATATTATCTTTTAATAAAATAGAGGCACAAAATTTAGTAATAGTAATCGTTAATTTACTATCATACATGAACTATCTCAATATTTTTGAGAATATAAGTATCATAAAATACATTCTATTGACTGTATGTAACTAGCTAGCCTAATACTATTACCTTTCTAGTCTTAAATCCAATAAAAATGAGAAAGTGGAAATTAATAGTTTTTTGTTTTTGTTTTTTGTTTTTTAAGTAGAACTCTAGACACTAAAGTGAAAATCATAGAAAATGAGACAAAACAATTTGAGTAGGCCTACCATTATACTATATATTCACTAAGTGAGTAAGACGTGATTACCAGGAAATTCAAATTAAAAAAAAAATCCCATACATGTGGTACTCACCCGCTGCTAGGGAGAAACTAAATCCTGTGGCCAGACCGGCCAATGTGTTGAGGGCGGCAGTTTTCCTGCTGGAGACTGTAGGATTGCTCTCTACCAAGAAAGTGGGTGTCTCAAATTTTGGGAATGAGGACATACCTGACACATCTTCCTCCACTAAGAAGTGGGAGAGAAGAAGTTCATCTTCGTCAAGTTCAGTGGGCGGGGGCCCTCCACCAGTCTTCTGTTTATCCCGTCGTCTTCTCGCCATTTTCATTTTGTCTTCTGACTTCATTGGAGAAAACCTCTTCCTTAAAGGTCCAGTTTACCTTAAGGAGGAGTGATTTTAAAAATGTTCAAGATGTCACATTTGAAGCATATGTGTAGATCTGTTGTATCACAAAACATACTACCATATAAAATTTTCGCAATAAAGCCTAAAATATAAGGTGATATCAGTATTTTTCTCCATTAACCGTAACTGTAGATGGTTTAGTGTGGAAGCATTCTTATTATAACTATTGTTCACATTTTGTGTATTAAATAATACTTAACATCGATTATACGGATTTGAATTTTTACAGTGGTTGTTTCTATCCCTAACTCGCATTTTAGAACTATTTAAAATCACTAATGCTTTGTTTCTGTTTCATCTGCAAGTGGTAAATTATGCCTTTAATATGTATTTTGTCCGGATGTTTCCATTGACAAGGCTTACAGCAGTTGCTATCACAGTCCACGCCCTTTCTTTCATTTGGGCTATCAAGACGGGAGATGGCAACCCATCCGTGATGTCTTTTGGATGAATTCAACTAAAGATATTAATTTCTAAGGGACAAAATATCTGTTTTGGGGTACTCTTTACGATTTGGGGCTGTGTACCACAGGCAAATGTGTTATTTTGCAAGAGATGCTTTAGCAGTTCTTTATATTCTTGATAAAAAAGTGTCATAAAATACATTCTATGGACTGTATGTAACTAGCTAGCCTAAAGCTATTACCTTTCTAGTCTTAAATCCATTGAAAGTGAGAAAGTGGACATTAGTATTCTTTTAAGTAGAACTCTTAGACACTAAAGTGAAAATCCAATCATAGACAATGAGACAAAACAATTTGAGTAAGCCTACCATTATATTACTAGTATGACATGATTGCCGGAAAAATACAAATTAAACAAAATCTCATACATGTACTCACCCCCTGCGAGGGAGAAACTAAATCCTGTGGCCAGACCGGCCAATGTGTTGAGGGCGGCAGTTTTCCCGCTGGAGACTGTAGGATTGCTCTCTACCAAGAAAGTGGGTGTCTCAAATTTTGGGGATGAGGACACACCTGACACAACTTCCTCCACTAAGAAGTGGGAGAGAAGAAGTTCATCTTCGTCAAGTTCAGGGGGCGGGGGCCCTCCACCAGTCTTCTGTTTATCCCATCGCCTTCTCGCCATTTTCATTTTGACTTCTGACTTCATTGAAGAAAACCTCTTTCTTAATTTATCTGTTGTCCAGATGTTTCCATTGACAAGTCTTACAGCAGTTGCTATCACAGTCCATGCCCTTTCTTTCATTTGGACTATCAAGACGGGAGATGGCAACCCATCTGTGATGTCTTTCGGATGAATTAAACTAAAGATATTCATTTCTAGTGTTGGGACAAAATATCTGTTTTGGGTACTCTTTACGATTTGGGGCTGTGTACCACAGGCAAATGTGTTATTTTGCAAGAGATGCTTTAGCAGTTCTTTATATTCTTGATAAAAAGTGTCATAAAATGCATTCTATGGACTGTATGTAACTAGCTAGCCTAAAGCTATTACCTTTCTAGTCTTAAATCCAATTAAAACGAGAAAGTGGACATTAGTATTTGGGCAATTCCGTAAATGTGACAACCTCAGGGTGAAATTTCAAAACTCATAGGCTAAACCTAAATTGCACCTCATTTGAAAGCTGAGACAATGAATTGTCCAAATTTGTGACTTTCAATTAGGTATGACGAAGGTCAAGGTCATCATGCCTCAGTTTATTGAGACATTTCAGATAATTGTATTTTATTAAACACAAGGTATACCTGACATTTTTTCTGTATTTCCAGAACTGACTTCATGGAATTGTTTCTTTGTTTATGGTAAAAGTAGACTGGCGTAGACTGGATGTCGAAAGCTGGCTGCTCGAGGTAGCGCCTCAAGTCATCTTCCGCTCTCTGCCTGATCGAGACATCCGCTCGAGCTTCTTCCTCATCAATGGTTCCTGCGGCCAAAATCCCTTCCATCATTTCGTCTCACAGGTGAAACTTCATGGATGCGGTCATTGTCACCTCTCACTTCTGGAGGTATCTCCTCATCTGAGGAGCTGAGGAGGTCGGCAACGTTGACTTCGCCTCGGCCGTCACTTGGCTCATCCTCTACGTCCACGCCGTATTCTTGCGTTTCGTCATCATCCCCTTCTGTAGCGTCCTGTCTTCCATTTGCCGCTGCATCTTCCCGCCCGGTATCCCTTTTGATTAGGGCAATACGTTCCGTGGCATCCAATACTGCCTGCACCGTTCGATCTCTCATCTCGCGGGGAATGAATTTCTTCTTGTAGCTACAACAATGAAATGTAAAATGAGAGAGGAAACTATAAATACCGAAATTCAGCTATTACAAGTACAGTCAACCTCGCGTAAGTCGACATAATCGGAACTGAGAAAAACATGTCGACTTACGCGTAAGTTGACATTTTGTCGACTTATAAATGAAAACTAATTTCCCCTATACAGAGTGAGATCACGATGCAGATCGCTACCCAAATCTTACTGCTTTTGCCGCCGAAACATACCTACTGACATTAAGAACAATAATACATTATGTTTTAGTTGATGCATAAATCTCGCGTGGATTATTAACGACAACGCACAATTCCCAAATCTCTACAGAGATTTTGAGAGAGCGGGATCGAAAACCTGGGCCCGTTTCTTGACACTGTACGTTTTAAATTTGATATGAAAAATCAAACTCATATTCCCCGAATTGCATGCAACTTTGCGATTTAAATTCAAATGCGTTGATGCGAATATATGTGTGTGAATTTGTATGATTCTGTCAAGATAACTTTTCAGTGCCGACTGAGTTGAAATATGATGTGTGATTTTCCTTGCCTAAGTCGCCATATTTGTTTTGCTTAAATTTCTATTGCCATACTCTGAAAATGAATTGTTCTCGCGCTCCGATTCGCAACAAAGCATTTATCTTCATTGACACAAACTACCGATTTACATCAAACCCTTATCGCTCAAACATGTGATTCAAAAAACCTGATGCAAAACGTTTAAATGACATAAACTCCTATATCATTTTATTTTTCAGAGCTTAAACATGGAACAAAGGAAGCGCTCTTGACTTTGTGTATTTGCAAGATAATCAAAATCCACTTAAACGAAATACTAAAACTAATTCTACTGTGAATTTTGGTGTAGTTTGGCAGTGTCATGTATTAATGCATGTGATTTGTTGTATTGCTCTGCGATGGATAGAGCTACGGAGTAGTATGAGGTAGTAATTTAAAGCTTAGGAAGTAGGTGTCAACATGACGTCACTAAAAAAGTAAAGAAAACAAGGCGAGAGCATGCAAACGATGTAATGAATATTTATTAGGTTTGTATAGAAACAAGAAAATACTTTCCCAGCTGCTCCTGCCGGTGTTTCCACGTCTTGTACTTTTGGCCCTCCCTTGGGCCGACAAATTTCTTCCTGCCAGCAGATGCGGTCGTGCTGGCAGGCCTGCCGGCAGGATAGGCATAGAGCCACTGGCATTACTGGTAGGCTCTTGTTGGTCGGCTCCACGGTTGGTGGGGGCCAGAAAGAGAGGTGGGGGTTCAGTCTGGATGGAGGATAAGATAGGGCTTCCCAGCAGGTATGCTAACCCCACCTCCATGTCTAGGTCACTGCCCCAGGCACCCTCCCGGGCAGGATTGGCCTCCCCCTCTTTGTATTGTGATCAGGCAATGCAAGCTTTGTTAGGCAACGGAGATCAGCTGATGAGGCTGAGCATAGATGGAATTCTGAAAAGAAACAACATCGTCCTCCAAACAAAACGCCTCTGATAAGCATTTCTTTGCTGTCTGGAAGTCGTCATTTTCGGAATCAAAGAGGCTATGCCAAAAATCAAGAGGGGTATCCCCCAGATGCTGGGGTAGAATTTGCGCAAATTTAGCCTCGTCGTTGCCATAAGCAGTGCGTGCTGAAACCTCAAATTGCTGACACCACTGAGTAAAGTCAGAGCGAAAATCCCCAGCAAATTGAGGAGGAAATATGCAGGAGATGAAGGAGAATGAAGAATGAGATCGAGAAGAAGATGGCATGTCAGAATTGGAGGTCATAGTGACAAACAGTGCACTTGATAAAATGAATGCAGAAAAACAATTTAATGAATAACGAAATCAAAAATTCACAACGCACCCAGTCAGCACCAAAGACAGAGAGCAAAAGGAAAAAAAAATCAGTGTAGGAAAATGCAATATTTGTATAATGCAGAATGGTAACAGCAATAACAGCATTGTTTCTCAGGAGAGTCAGAGCCTAGAGTAGAGGTGCCAGGGGAAATCAAATGAAATGTCACTTTTCAACTCAGCATTGTTTCTCACGAGAGTCAGAGCCTAGAGGTACCAGGAGAAATCAAATGAAATGTCATTCAACAGAACTCGGCATTCTTAGGACATCGGACAGGTGCTGGAGAATTAGAATGAATCAGTCTCTGAATCAGAGGACTCTTCTGCTGAACCATCACGTTCTAACCCCAGAAGAACAAGAGAGTTTTCAAGTTCAGCTCTCTCTGCACAATAGTCATCTTCTTGAGCAGCTTCATCCACTACAGACTCTACTCCAATGTTGGTCACAGGATTCTGAAAGATACCACAGTCCCTGTTACGAATTTCTGGTCCGTCGGTCTGCACCTGCAAGAAATTAATGAATAATGCTATTTTGGGGTTAGTGCCACTGTAGAAGCCAAAGGCCTGGCCATGTAAACCAGCAGTACAAATATCATGTCTTTTATTAATTAATGATTCTTGAAAATTTATTAGGTACAGTGTGTAGATGACACTCCTGGTGCTTACATTTTTTTCATTTACTTTTTACGCAGCTGTTTTTGTAAAAGACTTGAATATCACAAGTATGATAGAAAAAATGTAGCTCATATAATTAATGTGTTCTCTGAGACCATCCTTTTTGATATTCAAACAAAGCTTACTTTATAGTTAATACAACTATTAAGGCGAGAGATCTTGACAATTTCACCTTAAAGGACAAGTTCACCTTCATAAACATAAGGATTGAGAGAATGTAGCAATATTAGTATAACACATCATTGAAAGTTTGAAGAAAATCGGACAATCCGTTCAAAAGTTATGAATTTTTGAAGTTTTTGTGCAGTAACCGCTGGATGAGAAGACTACTGCAGTGTATGAATAACTTAGATGTCACATGCGTACAACAATATAAGGAAAATATAAAGAGAATTTCACAAAATTTCATCTTTTGAAAAAAGTACACATTCCCTTGACTCGTTACCGACATATGTTATGGGTAATATTATTCCCCCTGCCTTTAGAAAGAGGCAAGTCAAGTGCGAAAAAAGTGAAAATATGTTGACATTTCTTTACATTTTCTTTATACTGTTGTACGCATAATAACTCACAAGCTGTAGTAGTCTCCTCATCCAGTGATTCCAACACAAAAATTTTAAAAATTCATAACTTTTGCATTGATTGTCCAATTTTCCTCAAACTTTCACTGATGCGTTCTACGAATATAGCTGCATTCTCTCAATCCTTATGTTTATGAAGGTGAACTTGTCCTTTAAAGGAGAAGTCCAGGCCAAGAATAAATAATTTAATCAGAAAGAGAAAAAAATCTAAACAAAATGGTGCAAAAATGATGAAAATCAGCCCAGAAGTAAAGATGACATATGATATTTTGAAATTTGCCCATGTGTTCGGAAAACATTTCTTGACTAGTCCTTATGAATATTAAATAGGGTGAGGTTATGATTTCATACCCTAACAAATTTCTACACATTTGATTACAGGAATATACTTTTACCTGCATCTGCCCAAAAATGACATTTTTTCACATTTTCATGTATGATATGTGTGAAAAATTGTGAGGGTATGACATCATCACTTCTGTCAGATGAATATTCATTATAGGTACTGGTCAAGAAGTGGTTTCAAAAAATTTTGGAAAATTCAAAAACGTCCTCTTTTCTTATCCATTTTTAAATGATTTCTGTACCAATTTTGTAAGGAAAATTTCCCTTTTTAAAAAATGGAATGGTGACAATTTTGGTCTGGATTTGCCCTTAACTGTATAAATCATCCTCCCTATATATGTGATTATCATGCACATGACATACACATGTACGGTAAGCTGGGGGGGGGGGGCATTGGACAGTTAAAAACACAGAGAGATTCTTTCACTTGCTTTTTAGCTCACCTGAGCCGAAGGCTCAAGTGAGCTATTGCGATCGCTCTTCGTCCGGTGTCTGTTGTCCGTCGTGCGTTGTCCGTTGTGCACAAACTTTTTACATTTTCATCTTCTTCTTGAGAACCCCTTGACCAATTTTCATCAAACTTGGCAGGTACTATCCCTAGGGGGTTAGGATCTTAATTTGTTGAAGTGGGCACCATACCCTACCTGGGGGGCCTCCAGAGGGTCCCAAACCCCCAAGATTAAGGAATTTTAAAAAATCTTCTTCTCTAGAACCAGAAGTGATAGAGCTAAGTTAATACTATGAATAAGTACATTGATGACTGTAGTTTCAAGTTTGTTCATGGCGGAATCAGGGGTGCCCCCCTTGGAACCCAAGGGAGGGGTCCTAATGGGGCCCAAATTGTACATTTTCATCTTTTTCTTGAAAATGCCATTATGAATTTTCACCAAAGTTGGCAGAGAGCATCCCTACGGGATAGAATCTCTTTCCCATCAAATGGGCACCATGCCCCACCTGGGGGCCCCCAGGGGGCCTAAATTTGGACCGGATTTGTAAATTTTCATCTTTTCTTGAAAACCCTATCACAAATTTTCACCAAACTAGGTAGGTAGCATCCCTAGGTGGATAGACTCTCAATTCCATCAAATGGGCACCATGCCCCATCGGGAGGCAGGGGGCCTAAATTTGAACCAAAATTGTAAATTTTTATCTTTTTCTTGAAAACCCTATCTCAAATTTTCACCAAACTTGGCAGGTAGCATCCTTAAAGGGAAAGAATCTCCATTCCATCAAATGGGCACCATGCTCCACCTGGGGGTCCCAGGTGTCTCCCCCCTCCCCCTCCTGTATGGAATCTTTACAGATTTTCTCTGGAACCAGACGTGATTGAGCTAAGTTGATACAATGAGTCAATATATTGATGACTGTTGTTTCAAGTTTGTTCATGGGAAAATCAGGGGTGTCCTACCCCACCCCCTTGGGACCCAAGGAAGCGGGATGGGAAGGGGGGTCCAAATGCGGGCCTAAATTTTCATCTTGCTGAAAACAACATAATGGATTTTCACCAAACTTGGCAAGTAGCATTCCCATGGGGATGAGATTTCTTATCCCTTCCCCCCCCTTTTTTTTTGGGGGGGGGGGGGGGGGGAGTAGAGGTTGAAGCATTTGCCAACAATTTTGAGGGGGAGGTGGAGGATCAAGAGGGATCGAGTTTTTGTCCACTAACTCTCCGTTGAAAAGGTCATCATCCTTCAGTTTTGAGAATACATTCATCCAATATTGGGCACACTGCTTTCTCAGAATATTCCACCATGCTTCTATGCGCTGGTTCGTGATGCTTCTACCATACATAAAGCTTTTCTGATCTGCTAAACTATCCTCACTGATCATTTCGTCTGAGAAAAGTCCGCAGGTCCCTAACAACCCCATTTTCAGTTCCTCCATCTGCACGTACTCGTCGCGGGCAGCCTTCCACGTTCAACACTGCCTTGATGAAGTATCCTGCAATTAAGTGCGGGTCACTACTGGTATGATGGGCTTGCAACCATATCATTTTCCTTGAGAATCCGTCAATACAACCATTAATGCACACTCCATATGGCCTAAGTTTATCATAAGAATCCACATGCCATGTGAAATTAGGTCCTTTTTCACGATATTGTCGCCTCTGGAGTCGTCTTCGACGTCGTTTGTTAACTGATTCTGGATCTAGAATTTGCAGCAAGAGCAAAAGCATACGTTATTTGCAGATACACGTAATCCATTTCTCAAACACTTTGTACACATCCACGCAGCTGTGTCCATTCGTTTACAGCAGAGCTGCTGTAAACGTACATATTCATAAGATGAGCGGACGTAGGGGAAAACCTTGCTTTGCTGACTGCCTATTTTTAAAATTACAAGTGGAAATAAAATGTGTGGATCTATGGTATCTTGGACTCTGGACATCTCGGCTCCATCGCAGAAAGCCATCAGCAGTGGCCTTGATATTGGCTCCAACACAGTCCCTTACATAGGGTACAAAAAGTTCCTGAAGTGTGCCATAATAGAGAATTTGTAGTAGCTCCCAGGCTTTGTGGTGGTCCGAGCCAGCTTTGGCGTATTTTTGTGCATTTTCTGAACAAAAACCCATGCACTTTGCCAGATCCTTATTCATGCATACTTCCCAATTTAAGGCAAAAAAGGATCTAACCATGTTCATCTCAACATGTCCATGTCCTATTCTTAATACTTCCCAATCAAATTCATAAACTGGGGGTAATTCAGTTGGTGGTATGTCCTTGTAGATTTGATGTTCAGCACAGTGAGTTTCATAGGCCGTCCTTGTGAATACCCGTACTGCTTTCCTGCAGTGCTGACACGTAAACGTTTCCTTTAACACTTGCTGCGCAAAAAAGAAAGGCAGTCCATCACAGGTGATTGTTAACCACTCCCTCTCTCCTCCTGGAACATTTTTCTTTATGCCAACTTGCTTGCCGATTTCTTGGAAGACCTTTAGCACGCTTGCGTATGAATTAGGGTTGACAAAAACTGGCTCCCCTACATGCACTTTGACTCTACTACAATCATTCCCTTGAGAATCAGATGTATCTTCATAAGTATATTAAATATTTCAATTTTGTATGCGACTCCTTTGGTTAGAGTTTGAGGTTGTGGTTGGGTAGAGGTTTTTGGCTGATCTTGCAGTAACTCACTCTGAGTTTGTGCTTTTAGGGTGGTAGAGCATGACAGGCATACACGTTTTGTCCTTACATTGTTTGTACCACAATTGGCACAGACTTTCCATTGTTTGGCAAGTTTTTTTCCGTCAATTTTATCATCTACATGGTCTTGAATTTGTTCATGTTTTTGGATCTGTTGCTCTTGCACAGTACTGATTGCTTCTTGCAATGATTTGTAAACCTGCTGGTAACGTGTTGAGTCCACCGCTTTATTGAACTCACTGTTCTTGTCTAAAATGACATTTATTTGTTGTGCTATGTTTTCGCTGGATTGCCAATGCCCTGGTTTTAAGTCTTCAGATGACTGGAGTTTCCCATCAGAATCAACACTAGCAATGCATGTTGATGTAATGACACTGGCCTTACGCTTTGCAATTACTGTCTTTCCTGGAAATACTGCTTTTTTGGAATTGTGTTGTGTTAATTTTGGGATTTTGCAAATGTTGTCATATATGATAACAACATGTCTAGAAAGAGCTAGAGTACAGTCAACTCCGCGTAAGTCGATTTTCACGGGACCGCGCGAAATGCGTTGACTTAGGCGATATTCGGCTTACGCGTACGTCGAAAATTCGACATACACTATATACATTGTACATGGTATACATTAAAACATGGGCTGGCAGCACAGCCGCGCCAACAGCTGCAGCTGCTACTGTTTAAAACAGTACACATAAATTTCTTTTTTTTTTGCCATGCACAGTATTCGAACTGTATTGACTGAATTCTCCCTTCTGTCATTACTTTTAGTAAAGCAAAAACTAGTTACAATTAAATACTGATTAATTACTATAGATTCCTAGCTGGCGCTTACGAGTAACTCTCGCTTACGAGTAAATCTCGCTTACGAGTAACTCTCTCATGTGTGATCTCACTATAAGCTTCGAACACATAAATGCATCATTGTCAACGCACTCATCACATGCACATTACAACCAAAGAGTTGGTGCACACATGCATTATCATGACTGCCGAAGAAAGCACAACATGCTTGCAAGCACGAACATGATATCTTTTGCTCACAGTTGTATACATATAGTGTACAATGTAGTAAATGCCCGGGCTTGCGATGGGAAACCAAAACATTGTCTCTGTTACTAGCAATCGCTCAATTGTGTAGTAACTGCATGCATATCTAGCTAAGAATCGATGGGAAAGAGACGAAAGATAGGAATCCTTGAGCGCGTGACGGCAAGTCTAGACTTTCGTAAACAGCATCGACTTAGATGGAGTAATTTTAATGCTTTTTATAGGAAACGGACCAGAGAATTTGATCGACGATAATTTGACTTACAGAATTCGACTTATGCAGAGTTTTAATACACGCAAGTCTATGTAGAGAAATTGGGACTTTTTAAAATCATCGAGATAGGCGATTATTTGAGTTATGCAACATCGACTTTAATGAGGAGTTGACTGTATTTATAAAGAGAGACTGGCATGATGTAGATGTTGTCCTAGAAGGTTAGATACATGAAGACTAGACCTACATTGAATTTAAACTTAAAGATATAATTCTTGCAATGAAAACCTGTCCTTGTGAGCAGCAAAATATTTCTACAAACCTCAAGAAAATTACAGCCTTTAGCCTTTTTTAGGCTTTAGATCTACTACTAGTATTGTTGTAGTAACGGTAGTAACGGTACTTACCACTGTAGCGTTCTTCCCTAGTTTGAGGTGCCGAGGTATTAAAGGGAATAAACGCTATCAGAATAACTGCTATATATGCCCTAATTCACGCTACAATAAAACACCAATGGCAAATAGGCTCAGCATCTACTTACCTTTCTGAGCAGCTGCTCCCGTTTTACCCAGTGGTACCCGTAGTGCTGTATTGTAGTCCGTGGTCGCCGTTAGCGTCCAAGGACCGGGACACGGGACAGTCAAGGTATTGGAAGGTCCTTCTCCGTAGTCTGTCCTGGGTCCATCTGTCTCTCTGTCCCAAGGTTACCCTCCATGTTTGTTGGAGGTTGTGCTATAGTGTATTGGCTTGTATACTCTTGGTGGCAGATATATTATGGCCGACCGTATATGATATATACTCCTGGTGGCAGATATATTTTCGCCGACCATATATGATATATGAAGAGCTCAGTTGCAAAAGGTACTACATCCATTTTCCATCAAAATCCACTTTTTGGTCGTGATGTACTCATTTTTAGGACCTCTTTACACTTACATACTAACGAAAAGCTGAATTTCCAACCAGAAAGTGTTAAAAAATTACATTCAAAAATCAGTTCGGTTGCAAAAGGTACTACATATCCATTTTAGTTGGGTTGCAAAAGATACTACATCCACTCCAATGACATCATCGGGAAATTGACCAATCAGAGAGCAGCATTGGCTTTACCCTCTACCATTGTCTAAAGAAGTTGGCTTTTGGTTTTTTGCCTTTCTGTTCAAATCACCACGCAAATCTGACCAATATCTTGAAAAACTCATCACATTTCTATCAAGCAATGTAGGAAAATGAAGGAGAACTCATTGACAAAACAAACCATCCTTCCTAGGAGAGGGATCATGAATTAAAAGCAGTCGACAAGAGCAAAGGAGAAACTGGAGAAATTACGCGACTCTCATGTAGTCCCACATACTGCATCTACTGCCAGTTACCTGTACCATGCGTTACTGCTAGGGTGTTGGGTTTGAGCCATAAATTGTCCCCAGAATAAAGTACAGACACTTTGTAGGTATGGTCTATTTCTTACATAAATAGCTTAACAGCTAATAAGTGTTTGACAACTAGTCTGAAAGCAAAGTTACTTTGTTAGATGTATACAATGGCATAAAATTCTGACATCCCTACCAACAGTGCTTTGCCTGTGGGTATGCTGTGCTATTCTATACGTGCATGATGTCAAGTACCAGGCCCCAGGGCTTGAAAGTACATAGTGACATACAGCTCTGAACACTAGATTTATATTCATTCATGTAAATGACACCTTTTACTTATACAATGTCACAAACTAAAGGTAATACCAAATGTGCGTTTAGTATAGGTGGTCATATTACTCATCGACGGTCTTGATTTCTATCAGCTATTAGATTATCAGATTCATCTTAGAGAACATACAAGAATGAAATTCATGTAATTAATTTAATTACAGTGTTGAGAAAATACAGCACATTCAGATGCTGCTTTTCACCTTTTCCCTTAGAAGTTTCATTGAAAAAAAAATGAAGAAAAGATAATGAATACAGTATTCTTGAGACACGTGAAGGGAGAATTCACAGAGAGAAAAATAGCCAAAAATGTAATACATAGAGGAAAAAGATAAGAAATCATGAGATAAAGCTCATGAGAGAAAAACAAAAGGAGAAAAGGGAAGAGAGAAATCACCTGGTGAGATATTGTGACCCCTCCCCATCTATAACCGTTCACGCATAATGGACCCCCCCCCCCCCCATGCTTATGACCAATGACAGTCATTCATTCAAAATATTAGTCAGCAAGGGAGAAGTGGGGCGTTTGCGATGCACATTGGTTTGTTATTCTTGATGCTAAATAGGGCAGGGCATTGTCAATTACCTAGGCCCCCTTGACGTCGTATCCCATCCCCATCAACACCATTGCTGAAAAAATAAATCCGCGAAACATGACATAACATCACACTGAATATATCTATGGCATGCGAAATTTCGGTTTCAAAAGGTACTACATCCACTTTCGGTTGCAAAAGGTACTATATCCACAAAAATAAAAAAATGTTTAATTCATGAAAAATAAATGAATGGACCTGGATTTTCTTAGAGAGTGGTTTTAGTGTTGCATCATCTAGCAGTATAATAGGGGGAAATATCATTCCAGTCTGAGCTTCCTAAATATGATAATTAAAAAATCATGTTTTTCTCAGAACTTGAAATTATGGATGTAGTACCTTTTGAAACCGAACTCTTCAATTATCTATGTATATATATATATATATGCAGGGCTCGACACTAACGGTGGCCCGGTGGCCGGGGGCCACCAAAAATGAAATTCAGGCCACCAAATTTCAAAAAAGGGCAAATTTGGTGGCCCGCCTCGGGCCACCAAAATATTTTGAAAAGTATGTCAATAAATTCATAACTTTTGCGCCGGAAATTAGCAGTTAAATTTGTTCAAAGGATGGATGAAAAGGACTGAATGAATGCCTGAGAGTGAGTGTTGCAAGTTTGTTGAAGTTTATTTATGAGTAGATATGTCCAACTTCTAATTCTTACTATCATAAATCTTAAATATTTGACTCATTAAAAAAAAAGGACTTTTAATGTTTTTTATTGTTGTTTTTTCGGAACACCAAATTTTTCTCTCGGGTCACCAAAAATTTGAAATTTAGGATTTTGGTGGCCCCATCGGGCCACCAAACAAAAAAGTTAGTGTCGAGCCATGATATATGTATTTATATGTATTCACACACACACACACACACACACACACACAAGCATGAATTCCTTTCAAGATTGTCTTCCAAAAAAAAAAAACAAAAAACAGGAAGTTAAGTAGAACAGAGTTAATTTTCCTGATTTTTTACAATTTATTTGACATTTATCAAGGTCAAAGTTGATTGCTGAGAATCAACCACGGTACAGTGATATACCATTTGCTTGAAGTACATGTACCATTATCATACCTAATACGGTGGCTATAATCACAGGCAGTACATGCGTCAGGAACATATTATGCAAATGATAGGCAAGACCACCAGTGTCGCAAATTTGTGACAACTATTGTAATCACAGTTAAGCAAATGCATACATCTATAATGGACATGCAAAAGGGCAACAACATAAAATTCATGAATAATGAACACTGTCTGGCAAGAATATCTAAGGCAATACATCAGTATAGTGCACAATTTCACTTGCCCTTGATAGCTTCAAGCGTGATTCAAAAAGAAAATCCTAATGAGTGTAAAAACGCACTATGGTATAGTATTGTTGTGTGGTGCGCTGCAACCAAAATGCTGCTGTGATGGTTCGTATAAATTCGGTCGCGACGCCTCGCACAACATATTGAATTAGATAAATATATTCTTAACTCACTTCTATAAAGTGAGGTAAGGTAGCTTACCTTGCTTGGTACCTGTGTTATCGCAGGACCACAGAAGAGACAGGTAGGCCGGATATGCCGCGCGGGTGCCAGGTACGTGGTGCTTCCTGGCTTGTATGTTGTGTCGCTATGTCGCTGTTTTCCGTTGTCGCTCGCTGTTTCTGGTTTCTTGTTCCTTTCCTTGTTCCTTGTCTCTCCTCGTAGTATGTGCCACGTCCCCTTTTTATACTGTGGTAGGCGGACGGGTTGCCCATGCTGGGCTAGAGGGTGGAGATACCCGTAGCCGTAAGCCCATTCAGTTGCCCGTAACCCTATCCCTTGGGGGTGTACAACTGTATGTGTGTGTGTGTGTGTGTCACGGGTCACTGCCCGTGCAGCATAATTGCCGGTTTCGAGCCAGGCATATGCCGCACGGGCGAACATATAAATATATTCTTATGTTGCCTTATGCAACAGTATGAAAACATGTTGTGTTGATCCGCATGCACTATGGCAATATAAATCTACGAATTATGGACACTGAAAAGAACACCAAAGGCATTCCTGGCAACAGTATTAAAGGCAATACATTTGTATATGTAAGATTTCACTTGTACTTGTTAGCTCAGCATGATTCAAAATTAAATCCTTGGTAAGGAGTTTAACAAAACCTATCTAAACGACTGTAGTGTTGCCACTGACACTGCCCCACCAGTACTGTGACTCTAGCTAGACAAGAATAAATCTACGTGTAAAGTTTACACCTAAGCTCAAATTTACATAAATAGATAGTACTTTTTTTCATGTACAAAGCTGTTTGCCCCATCACACAACGTACAGAGTGGTTATAGCCCCAGGGCCTAAATTACTTGATCTTTTTTATTTTCGTAGTTGGTGGTAAACAGATATGTCGACGGCAAACACAAAATCCAGTGTCTGGGACTACCTTTGCTACTGCGCTCACAAGAAATCCAACATACGACCAATCCACCTAATTGTAATGTTACTTGGGGAATTAATTTACTTGTTATTCTCATATCATGGCTTGGTGTCAAACTTACCTGTGAAATGTTTTTCCACATCCTTTTGTCAAGTGATTTGTGCAGTTTACAGCCGCACATGGTCTCGGAACGTCAGAAAAACACGGTACAACATGCAGTTACTGTATGTGGATAGCGTCTGCTGGGATTTGCACGCAAAAAAGTGTTGCTAAGTAAAATGGCGGACGTCATGTGACAATGAGTCAAGCGACGGCGACAAAACGGGTGGCGAGTGATTCTTTGTGTAAGAGTTCTGTGGGTGGAATGGGTTAGTGGGGACTGACCACTTTCCCAATAAACCAGTGCGTCCTGCGTCATAATGCACTGCAAGGACGTTTACTGAGAGAAGTGAGTGGGGAGAAGGACATAATTTGGGGTCTTACATTCGTCCGGCATTTCAAAAAGAAACGTCCTCGTTTCATATAAAAATAAGAACAAAGATTATTCGTAAAAATTGCAAGTGAATGTACAAATTGTTATCTCGAAAGTGTATACTTCGAAACACATTTAACATTCATGCATTAACTTAACAAAAATGAGCAAAATCGGCAAACTGAGTGAAAATGGTGATTAAAATGATTGACTGACTGATACTGGATACATAGTTAGACATAGAAGCATGATACAAGTACAAATCATGATAGTGTAATCGACTGATTACAGTAAACAAAATGACGTAAAAGACAAGGATTAAACATAAAATATCAATGTAATTCAAGGACATGTAAAGTTATCGTATTAACTGTCGACTGTGTAACATTATGATCATACTATAAGGACTTAACCTGTTGTATTAAAAACTTTGAAATCGGTGAATTCAGCTTTCACCTAATCAGGAAATGCTAATTAAAACAAAATTAACCATCACATAAAGTCAGCAGGCATCAAAAGACATAACATATAAACAGAATCAATTTCTATTAAGATAAACATATCCTATAACTAGGCATCAGCATTAGAATTATATCATTGTATTGTAGTACCGTAATACAGTCATTATCCATGTGTAATTATCTTAGTAAAGGGGAATACCATAAAAATCTGGTCTCTTGATTAACCTACCACTACGAGTGTGGGTGTGAGGGTCATGATTCCGGGCATGGGCATCATGGGACCGTGGAAGAGGAGGAGGAGGAGGAGGAGGAGATGGAGCTTCAGCAGTCGGTTGAGAAGACGAGTAGGTAGGAAGTGGAAACACAGGTATGTGAAAAACAACTTGTTCCTCAGATGTAGGTGGAGAGGGCGGGTTGGGAGTGAAAGGGGGCGCGGGTTGTGATGTGGGCTCCAGATAGGGTTTGAGGCGGTTGTAGTGGAGAACTTTAGGGGAGAGCTGGGATTAGACAAATCTGATAGGTGGTATAGAATGCCATTGTCATCTTTTCGCATTACGCGAAAGGGGCCTTTCCATTTCGCAGAGAGCTTCTCACGAGCTGGAACAGTTACAAGCACTTTGTCTCCTACTTCGTATGGGGTGAAACGTGTGGTTCTGTCGTAATGCGCCTTTTGTGATTGTCGCGCTCATTCTGTCTTTGCGTCGGCATGTTCAAATGCTGACTGCAAACGGTGGAGGAGGGTTGTTGCGTAATCATCTGGTGTGTGTGATGTTGCAACAGGGTCAGATGAGGTCAAGACTAAGAGAGGGGTGGAAACTTCACGTCCGTGGACAAGAAAGAAGGTGGTGAAACCAGTATAGTGGAATTACGTGTAGTGTTGTATGCAAATTGATGCTGGCTGAGGACAAGGTCCCAGTCAGTAAAGGCGGAGGAAAGGCGTTTACCAAGTTCAAGTTTGAGGGTGCGGTTATGTCTTTCGACTAAACCATCTGACTGAGGGTGGTAGGGGGTGGTGTGTGTTTTGGAAATTCCAAGTTTTGCACTCAATCTAGTCATCAGATTCGACTCAAATTGTCGACCTTGGTCGGAATGAATGGAGTCAGGAATGCCATGTTGACAAAGCAGCGGTGTAATTTTGGGTCTTACAATAGTTAGTAAACCACAATACAAGGCCTTCCCACGTATGCTGTAGTGGCATAATTTGGCAAGTGATTCATGATCGTTAGCGTCACAAGATTTTGGGAAGTCTAGAAAATACCTACAGTGTTTGAAATGTATCAAGGGCATGCTATTGCATAACTTTTTCAATGAAGGTATGTGTACCACATGTGTAGTATTAGGATTTTTTTCCCTAAAATCAAAATGAAAGTTTGAAAATTATATCACTACTCTTTCAAGAGATTTTACAGCACAAATGTATACTACTGTTGCAAACGTTTTTAGAAATCAAAGTTGACAAAGATATGGATGTATAATTATTAACATCATCCTTCTTCAGTAGGAATTCCACCACCAGTTTGTACTTGAGGGCTTGATGGAAGTTGTCCTCAAATCTGACTTCGGCCAACTTCTCTGGATCACAGAAGTTCATTACTCCTCCGGTGAGTTCGACAGGCATTCTTGGCATCCTCCCTGGGGTCAATGATGTTTTATCCCCAGGGTTTTTGATAGCGTTGATGCGGAGTCAGTCCAGATGGAAGTGGGTATCATATTTTTCATATTTTCTGAAAGAGCAGGTCTTCTTTTACATTATGCTAAAATTTGGTATCATAAAACGGGTAGGAAAGCGTGTGTTTTTAGCAGTTTATCTCGAGCATTTTTTGGTAAAATAGTGTGATTAGGTGTGTCTTTAGAATCCCTTTTTCATTTCTGATAACCCTTGTCCACACTCTTCACTTTCAACTCTAATAACTTTTGAAAAGATAGTGCTACTGCTTTGAAAGTTGGCATTAATTATGGACAGGATGTGTTAATGAGGCATGCTTAATTTCAGTTTAATCTAGTAATCACTTCATTGTTGTTACTCTGGTGGTTTACTTCCTGTTTTTTGTCCCATTCATCGCACAGCCAGCACGGTTTGGTAAAGATTAAGCGCTTGAATAGACACAATGTACTTCAGAGCCTCTTTTCTCTGTTCACACTTTTCCTGAGTTTGTGCTTTCTTTCCAATATTTAGATAGGTTAGGAGAGTCAATTTGATTTGAGTTATACATAAAGTCTGCTCTTTCAGAATATGGTCTTAACTAAAAATTCTTGTCTGGCGACTTTTTGTTTGTTTTGAGGTGCAGGGTCACATATATGCCAGAGGTGCCGGAGGAGTCGATGCTCTTTAGGGTGATGGGGCCCTCCTTTGCCCTGCTGCAATGTGCCTCGGCAACCCCAGCACTCTTTGCACCCATTGCATTCACTGCATGGGGCTTGGGTGGGGGGTTGGGCTGTCTTCTGGGCCTTCACCCCCAGCTGCTGGTGCAGCTTTCTGGGAAGCCAGCCCACGAAGAAAGGCCCCAATGAGTCAAGGCAGTCAGTGTGTTTAAAAGGGAGAAGACTCTTGCCTAGTTTTCCTGGGCAATCATCGCCTCCATCTCCATAAACACATCAGCCCGGCTGATGTGCTGGCCTGCCAAGCACCATTGACATAGGCCACCAGGTCATCTAGACTGGCTTCTTTGCCAATCAGATATCTGACAATCAGCCCAAGCCCCTCCACCCGCCGACACACCGCCTCCGACCACATTGGGCTGAGGTGGTCTTTATGGGGGCAGAAGTAGTCCGGCAGATGGTAGTAAACAGTCCCCGCAATTTTTGCGAAACATGCCCACACCCCGCCATTGGACATTTCTGTCCCCCTTCTGTGGCACGTTTGTTGTTTCGAGGGTGCTAGGAGAATGTCCTGGGCTTGTCTTGCCCTTCCATGTCTGACACCCTCTGCCACCCCTGGTGGGGTTTCCCTGGTATACTGTGAGCCTGGAAGCCCACAGTGGCCTGCTCTCGTTGCCTCACACGCTCCTGCTGGCGTTTCCACGTCTTGTACCTTTTTGCCCTCCCTTGGGCCGACAAATCTCTTCCTGCCAGCTGATGTTGGTCGTGTTGGCAGGCCTGCCAGCAAGATAGGAATGGAGCCGCCGGCATTACCGGTAGGCTCTTGTTGGTTGGCTGCAGGGTTGGTGGGGGCCGGAAAGAAAGGTGGGGATTCAGTCTGGATGGAGGATTGGATGGGACTTCCCAGCAGGTCGGTTAACCCCACCTCCATGTCTAGGTCACTGCCCCGGGCACCTTCCCGGGCAGGATTGGCCTCCCCTCTTTGTGTTGTGATCAGGCAATGCAAGCTTCGTTAGGCGGCGGAGATCAGCTGATGAGGCTGAGCATAGATGGAATTCTGAAAAGAAACAACATCGTCCTCTTTCACACAACGCCTCTGATAAGCATTTCTTTGCTGTCTGGAAGTCATTCTTTTCGGAATCAGAGAGGCTATACCAAAAATCAAAAGGGGTATCCCCCAGACGCTGAGGCAGAACTTGCGCAAATTTAGTCTCGTCGTTGCCATAAGCAGTGTGCGATGAAACCTCAAATCACGGACACCACTGAGTAAAGTTTAGAGCGACCATCCCCAGCAAACTGAGGAGGGAAGATGCAAGAAATGAAGGAGGATGAAGAATGAGACCGAGAAGAAGATGGCATGTCGGAAGTGGAGGTCATAGTGATAAGCGGTGCACTTGATAAAATGAATGCAGAAAAACAGCTCGGTATCCTCTATTGTTTGCTTAAAGAAACAGTAGAGATCACTACATTGTCTATGGGAGCGACAGAAGGTGATTAAAAAATTCTTTCCATGTTCTTCCCCTTTGCCTTCAGTTCATCTCAAAGACTTCAAAATATCTTTGGAGATTCAGTGTCACCTACATGCACGACCAAGTATGCAATGTTACTCTTGTCTGGAGAATCTCAGGTGATGAATAGATGCGATAGCTTTTGCATTGCTGATGATCCCTGATACCTATTCCCTCCAATCCGCACAAGCGAAGCACCTCTTTCTCATGGATGGAACCCATTTTTCCCATTTTTTTTTTCATGAAAATTAAATGTTAAGTCTTCTGGAGTAACTATTTCAAAAAGTTGTCACCGTCAGTAACATTTTGGGCAACTGTGCTTCCTACGATTGCATCAGTAGTTTCTCTGCTAAAATAATTGTGGGAGTATTTGTTATGATTATTTAGAGAAACTTCCTGATCTGTGATTTTGTCAGTCATATCATCGATATCTGCGGCTGTTTTAATCATTTTGATCTTTGCAAGTGTTATCAATTTTTTCACTTTCTTCATCTGTTTCTGTTACAGCATTTTTTTTTTTTTGGTAACTGATTCCTTCTTTATGATGTATTTCAAATTTCTTGACTACTCTTAAAATCCTTTCTATTCTTCACAAATTTATTTCCTTTGACTTTTGTCCTAGTCATGGGTCTTTGTTTGCTGACTGAATGTTTTAAGACAGGTCTTCCAAATTGTTTTCCTCTATGATGTTTTTGCACAGTTCTGTTGGGTTGGTTTTCTCCTTTCTTTGCTGTGTTTTGTTCGTCCATAACATCCTTTCATACTTAAATTGTGTGAAACTTTCTTTGATTATATTTGATATTACTTTCTTCCTGACTGTCATTTTTGGCAGAAGGTACATCGAAAACTCTACGGCCATTATGGCATGTGCCTATTCCACACATTAAAGTTATTCTGTGTTTTCTTTTCATGGATGATGGTATTTGGACACATTTGTAATGATACCATTCTTCACACTCCATGCACTGAATCCATTGCAAAGAGTCGTTGTAAGGTGTCTTACGCATGCAATGTGTGGCAACCTTTTCTTTCAAAGGTGTTTTTGTGCTTGTGGTTGAGCTTTTCTTTCTCATGAACTTTAAAAAGAAAGACTTCGCAGAGTCCCTGATCTTTGGCACAAGGAAGACAAGTAGTAGTAAAGGATTTAAAAGAAGATGTTCTATGATATCATTTCGACTGCATAGGTTATCAACGTGGCATGTATTGAACGTGTTGTACTGGTTGACTTCCGATTGTGTGCAAAAGTGATCATGTACCTGGTACTACCTGATATTTTTCTTGCTCTTCTTTCTGTTACATGATGCTTGATACGCTCCTCTATTAACACTACATTGCATATAGATTCGTTCATACTTACAGTAAATGAAAATGAGCAATCCTTAAAAGTGCATTGTCCTTTACTCCTAAACCTGTTCCCAAGACACATCATGATCGCTGAATTTGATTATGCACTTTTCATTTACATCACTGATGATCCCTGATATGTATTCACTTCAATCAGGACAAGCGAAGTTCATCTTTCTCACAGATTGGAGCCCATTTTTCCCACTTTGTTTCATTAAAATTAAATGTTAAGTCTTCTCTGAGTAACTATTTCAAAAAGTTGTCACTAATGTGTTGGGCAACTGTGCCTCCTAGAAGTGCATTGATAGTTTCTCTGCTGAAATAATTGTCGTGGGATTATTTGGAGAAACCTTCTGATCTGTGATTCTGCCAGTCATATCATTGATATTTCTTGCTGTTTTATTAATTTGATCTTCGCAAGTGTCATCAATTTGTTCACTTTCTTCATCTTCTTGTGTTACAGCATTGTTTTTCAATAGCTGATCTCTCCTTCATGATGTAGTACAAATTTCTTGACTACTCTTATTAAAATCCTTTCTATTCTTCACAAATTTATTTCCTTTGACTTTTGTCCTAGTCATGGGTCTTTGTTTGCTGACTGAATGTTTTAAGACAGGTCTTCCAAATCGTTTTCCTCTATGATGTTTTTGCACAGTTCTGTTGGGTTGGTTTTCCCCTTTCTTTGCTGTGTTTTGTTTGTCTATAACATCCTTTCATACTTAAATTGTGTGAAACTTTCTTTGATTATATTTTATATCACTTTCTTCCTGACTGTCATTTTTGGCATTGATAAGGTACATCGAAAACTCTACGGCCATTGTGGCATGTGCCTATTCCACACATGAAAGTTATTCTGTGTTTGCTTTTTATGGATGATGGTATTTGGACACATATGTAATGATGCCATTCTTCACACTCCATACACTGAATACATTGCAAAGAGTCGTTGTAAGGTGTCTTACGCATGCAATGTGTGGTAACCTTTTCTTTCAAAGGTATTTTTGTGCTTGTGGTTGAGCTTTTCTTTCTCATGAACTTTAAAAAGAGAGACCTTGCAGAGTCTCTGATCTTTGCCCATCTTATCTGCAAGGAAGACAAGTAGTAGTAAAGGATTTAAAAGAAGATGTTCTATGATATCATTTTGACTGAATAGGTTATCAACGTGGCATGTATTGAGCGTGTTGTACTGGTTGACTTCCGATTGTGTGCAAAAGTGATCATGTACCTGGTACTACCTGATATTTTTCTTGCTCTTCTTTCTGTTACATGATGCTTGATATGCCCCTCTAACACTACATTGCATACTTGAGATTCATTCATACTTCAATGAAAATGAGCAATCCTTGATTCGTTCATACTTAAATGAAAATGAGCAATCCTTAAAAGTTAATTGCCCTTTAAACCTAAACCTGTTCCCAAGACACATCATGATCGCTGAATTTGATTACGCACATCTCATTTACATCACTGATGAGCCCTTATATGTATTCACTTCAATTGGGACTAGCAAAGTTCATCTTTCTCACAGATTGGAGCCCATTTTTCCCACTTTGTTTCATCAAACTTAAATGTAAAGTCTTCTCTGAGTAACTATTTCAAAAAGTTGTCAGTAATGTATTGGGCAACTGTGCCTCCTACAAGTGCATTGATAGTTTCTCTGCTGAAATAATTGTCGTGGGATTATTTGGAGAAACCTTCTGATCTGTGATTCTGCCAGTCATATCATTGATATTTCCTGCTGTTTTATTAATTTGATCTTTGCAAGTGTCATCAATTTGTTCACTTTCTTCATCATCTTCTTCTGTTACAGCATTGTTTTTCAATAACTGATCTCATCCTTCATGATGTTGTACAAATTTCTTGACTACTCTTATTAAAATCCTTTCTATTCTTCACAAATTTATTTCCTTTGACTTTTGTCCTAGTCATGGGTCTTTGTTTGCTGACTGATTGGCATTGATAAGGTACATCGAAAACTCTATGGCCATTATGGCATGTGCCTATTCCACTCATTAAAGTTATTCTGTGTTTTCTTTTCATGGATGATGGTATTTGGACACATTTGTAATGATACCATTCTTCACACTCCATACACTGAATCCATTGCAAAGAGTCGTTATAAGGTGTCTTACGCATGCAATATGTGGTGACCTTTTCTTTCAAAGGTATTTTTGTGCTTGCGGCTGAGCTTTTCTTTCTCATGAACTTTATACGTTTATACTTACACTATTAAACTGAAAATGAGCAATCCTTAAAAGTGCATTGTCCTTTACACCTAAACCTGTTCCCAAGACACATCATGATCGCTGAATTTGATTACGCACATTCCATTTGCATCACTGATGAGCCCTGACATGTATTCACTTCAATTGGGACAAGAGAAGTGCATCTTTCTCACAGATGGAGCCCATTTTCCCACTTTGTTTCATCAAATTTAAATGTAAAGTCTTCTCTGAGGAACTATTTCAAAAAGTTGTCAGGAATGTATTGGGCAACTGTGCCTCCTACAAGTGCATTGATAGTTTCTCTGCTAAAATACAATTGTCGTGGGATTATTTGGAGGAACCTCCTACTCTGTGATTCTGCCAGTCATATCATTGATATTTCTTGCTGTTGTATTAATTTGATCTTCGCAAGTGTCATCAATTTGTTCACTTTCTTCATCTTCTTCTGTTACAGCATTGGTTTTCAATAAATGATCTCATCCTTCATGATGTAGTACAAATTTCTTGACTACTCTTATTAAAATCCTTTCTGTTCTTCACAAATTTATTTCCTTTGACTTTTGTCCTAGTCATGGGTCTTTGTTTGCTGACTGAATGTTTTAAGACAGGTCTTCCAAATTGTTTTCCTCTATGATGTTTTTGCACAGTTCTGTTGGGTTGGTTTTCTCCTTTCTTTGCTGTGTTTTGTTCGTCCATAACATCCTTTCATACTTAAATTGTGTGAAACTTTCTTTGATTATATTTGATATCACTTTCTTCCTGACTGTCATTTTTGGCAGAAGGTACATCGAAAACTCTACGGCCATTATGGCATGTGCCTATTCCACACATTAAAGTTATTCTGTGTTTTCTTTTCATGGATGATGGTATTTGGACACATTTGTAATGATACCATTCTTCACACTCCATGCACTGAATCCATTGCAAAGAGTCGTTGTAAGGTGTCTTACGCATGCAATGTGTGGCAACCTTTTCTTTCAAAGGTGTTTTTGTGCTTGTGGTTGAGCTTTTCTTTCTCATGAACTTTAAAAAGAAAGACTTCGCAGAGTCCCTGATCTTTGGCGCAAGGAAGACAAGTAGTAGTAAAGGATTTGAAAGAAGATGTTCTATGATATCATTTCGACTGCGTAGGTTATGAACGTGGCATGTATTGAACGTGTTGTACTGGTTGACTTCCGATTGTGTGCAAAAGTGATCATGTACCTGGTACTACCTGATATTTTTCTTGCTCTTCTTTCTGTTACATGATGCTTGATACGCTCCTCTATTAACACTACATTGCATATAGATTCGTTCATACTTACAGTAAACTGAAAATGAGCAATCCTTAAAAGTGCATTGTCCTTTACACCTAAACCTGTTCCCAAGACACATCATGATCGCTGAATTTGATTACGCACATTTCATTTACATCACTGATGAGCCCTGATATGTATTCACTTCAATTGGGACAAGCGAAGTGCATCTTTCTCACAGATGGCGCCCATTTTTCCCACTTTGTTTCATCGAACTTAAATGTAAAGTCTTCTCTGAGTAACTATTTCAAAAAGTTGTCAGTAATGTATTGGGCAACCTTGCCTCCTACAAGTGCATTGATAGTTTCTCTGCTGGAATAATTGTCGTGGGATTATTTGGAGAAACCTTCTGATCTGTGATTCTGCCAGTTATATCATTGATATTTCTTGCTGTTGTATTAATTTGATCTTCGCAAGTGTCATCAATTTGTTCACTTTCTTCATCTTCTTCTTCTGTTACAGCATTGGTTTTCAATAACTGATCTCTCCTTCATGATGTAGTACAAATTTCTTGACTACTCTTATTAAAATCCTTTCTATTCTTCACAAATTTATTTCCTTTGACTTTTTTCCTCGTCATGGGTCTTTGTTTGCTGACTGAATGTTTTAAGACAGGTCTTCCAAATTGTTTTCCTCTATGATGTTTTTGCACAGTTCTGTTGGGTTGGTTTTCTTCTTTCTTTTGCTGTGTTTTGTATGTCTATAACATCCTTTCATACTTAAATTGTGTGAAACTTTCTTTGATTACATTTTATATCACTTTCTTCCTGACTGTCATTTTTGGCATAAGGTACATCGAAAACTCTACAGCAATTGTGGCATGTGCCTATTCCACACATTAAAGTTATTCTGTGTTTGCTTTTTATGAATGATGGTATTTGGACACATTTGTGATGATACCATTCTTCACACTCCATGCACTGAATCCATTGCAAAGAGTCGTTGTAAGGTGTCTTACGCATGCAATATGTGGTAACCTTTTCTTTCAAAGGTGTTTTTGTGCTTGTGGTTGAGCTTTTCTTTCTCATGAACTTTAAAAAGAAAGACCTCGCAGAGTCTCTGATCTTTGGCCCATGTTATATACCTGCAAGGAAGACAAGTATTAGTAAAGGATTTAAAAGAAGATGTTCTATGATATCATTTCGACTGCATAGGTTATCAACATGGCATGTATTGAACGTGTTGTACTGGTTGACTTCAGATTGTGTGCAAAAGTGATCATGTACCTGGTACTACCTGATATTTTTCTTGCTCTTCTTTCTGTTACATGATGCTTGATACGCTCCTCTATTAACACTACATTGCATATAGATTCGTTCATACTTACAGTAAATGAAAATGAGCAATCCTTAAAAGTGCATTGTCCTTTACACCTAAACCTGTTCCCAAGACACATCATGATCGCTGAATTTGATTACGCACATTTCATTTACATCACTGATGAGCCCTGATATGTATTCACTTCAATTGGGACAAGCGAAGTGCATCTTTCTCACAGATGGCGCCCATTTTTCCCACTTTGTTTCATCGAACTTAAATGTAAAGTCTTCTCTGAGTAACTATTTCAAAAAGTTGTCAGTAATGTATTGGGCAACTGTGCCTCCTACAAGTGCATTGATAGTTTCTCTGCTAAAATACAATTGTCGTGGGATTATTTGTAGAAACCTCCTACTCTGTGATTCTGCCAGTCATATCATTGATATTTCTTGCTGTTGTATTAATTTGATCTTCGCAAGTGTCATCAATTTGTTCACTTTCTTCATCTTCTTGTGTTACAGCATTGTTTTTCAATAACTGATCTCTCCTTCATGATGTAGTACAAATTTCTTGACTACTCTTATTAAAATCCTTTCTATTCTTCACAAATTTATTTCCTTTGACTTTTGTCCTAGTCATGGGTCTTTGTTTGCTGACTGAATGTTGTAAGACAGGTCTTCCAAATCGTTTTCCTCTATGATGTTTTTGCACAGTTCTGTTGGGTTGGTTTTCCCCTTTCTTTGCTCTGTTTTGTTTGTCCATAACATCCTTTCATACTTAAATTGTGTGAAACTTTCTTTGATTATATTTTATATCACTTTCTTCCTGACTGTCATTTTTGGCATTGATAAGGTACATCGAAAACTCTACGGCCATTGTGGCATGTGCCTATTCCACACATTAAAGTTATTCTGTGTTTGCTTATTATGGATGATGGTATTTGGACACATTTGTAATGATACCATTCTTCACACTCCATGCACTGAATCCATTGCAAAGAGTTGTTGTAAGGTGTCTTACGCATGCAATATGTGGTAACCTTTTCTTTCAAAGGTGTTTTTGTGCTTGTGGTTGAGCTTTTCTTTCTCATGAACTTTAAAAAGAAAGACCTCGCAGAGTCTCTGATCTTTGGCCCATGTTACCTGCAAGGAAGACAAGTATTAGTAAAGGATTTAAAAGAAGATGTTCTATAATATCTCTTTGACAGCGTAAGTTGTCAACGTGGCATGTTTTGAACGTGTTGTACTGGTTGACTTCCTACTGTGTGTAAAAGTGATCATGTACCTGATACTACCTGATATTTTCTTGCTCTACTTTCTGTTACATGATACTTGATAAGGCCCTCTAATACTTGTACATTGCATACTTCAGATTCGTTCATACTTACACTATTAAAATGAAAATGAGCAATCCTTAAAAGTTCATTGTCCTTTACACCTAAACCTGTTCCCAAGACACATCATAATTGCTGAATTTGATTATGCACATTTCATTTGCATCACTGATGAGCCCTGACATTATTCACTTCAATTGGGACAAGTGAAGTGCATCTTTCTCACAGATGGAGCCCATTTTTCCCACTTTGTTTCATCAAAATTAAATGTAAAGTCTTCTCTGAGTAACTGTTTCAAAAAGTTGTCAGTAATGTATTGCGCAACTGTGCCTCCTACAAGTGCATTGATAGTTCCTCTGCTGGAATAATTGTCTTGGGATTATTTGGAGAAACCTCCTCATCTGTGATTCTGCCAGTCATATCATTGATATTTCTTGCTGTTGTATTAATTTGATCTTCGCAAGTGTCATCAATTTGTTCACTTTCTTCATCTTCTTCTTTTACAGCATTGTTTTTCAATAACTGATCTCTCCTTCATGATGTAGTACAAATTTCTTGACTACTCTTATTAAAATCCTTTCTATTCTTCACATATTTATTTCCTTTTACTTTTTTTCCTAGTCATGGGTCTTTGTTTGCTGACTGAATGTTTTAAGACAGGTCTTCCAAATCGTTTTCCTCTGTGATGTTTTTGCACAGTTCTGTTGGGTTGGTTTTCCCCTTTCTTTGCTGTGTTTTGTTTGTCTATAACATCCTTTCATACTTAAATTGTGTGAAACTTTCTTTGATTATATTTTATATCACTTTCTTCCTGACTGTCATTTTTGGCATAAGGTACATTGAAAACTCTATGGCCATTGTGGCATGTGCCTATTCCACACATTAAAGTTATTCTGTGTTTGCTTTTTATGAATGATGGTATTTGGACACATTTGTAATGATACCATTCTTCACACTCCATGCACTGAATCCATTACAAAGAGTCGTTGTAAGGTGTCTTACGCATGCAACATGTGGTAGCCTTTTCTTTCAAAGGTGTTTTTGTGCTTGTGGTTGTGTTTCTTTCTCATGAACTTTAAAAAGAAAGACCTCGCAGAGTCCCTGACCTTTGGCCCATGTTACCTGCAAGGAAGACAAGTATTAGTAAAGGATTTAAAAGAAGATGTTCTATATCTCTTTGACAGTGTAAGTTGTCAACGTGGCATGTACAATGTATTGAACATGTTGTGCTAGTTGACTTCCTACTGTGTGCAAAAGTGATCATGTACCTGGTACTACCTGATATGGCCCATGTTACCTGCACAACTTTTACAGTCAGTCAGGAAGGGGGATTATTTACATCAAACACTAGATGGTGTATATGTCACAATTTTGAAAGATGATCACTTGTTGATTCTCAGACTGTGGTAAAATTATGACACTTACATTTAATGCTCTCTTAGAATGAAGAGTGAAAATGTTCACTCATTCAGATTCATTTTTGTGAGAAACAAGTACAGAGAACGTGGAAGTGAAATTAAGACCATCTGAATGCTTTTGGTCTGGTGTTCCTTGTACTGGTTATATTGCTTCCTATTGTGCACAAAAGTGATCATGTACTGGGACCTGGTCCTTTTTTTTTTTATGCCTCCGCCACAAAGTGGTGCCGGAGGCATTATGTTTTCAGGTTGTCCGTCCGTCCGTCCGTCCGTCCTTCCGTCCGTCCGTCCGTCCGTCCGTCCGTCCGTCCGTCTTTCCGTCTGTCCGTAATGAATTTTGTGGACAAGGTAACTATCAAAAGCTGTTGAGGTATCCTAATGAAACTTGGCATTTATGTGTATTAGGGGGTGAAGTTGTGCCTATCAACTTTTGGGTGCACGTGCTCAAGTTCAAAGGTCAAAAGGTCAAGGTCAAATACATAAAATTTCACTATTTCCACCATATCTATGCAATGCCTGAAGATATTTTCTTGAAACTTAGTGTATACATGTATTACCCAATTTAGATTCTCTGGTGAAAGTTTGGGTCATGAGGTCAAAGGTCAAAAGGTCAAGTAAAAGTATTAAAACTTCTTTTTTTTCTCTGTAAATTGGAAAATTGTTCAAGGTATCTTCATGGAACATAGTATATGTACTGACTGGCAGTGATTATCTAGAGAATGTAGGGTTCATGGGGTCAAAGGTCAGGGGTCAAAGGTCAAGTGCAACACTTCAAAATTTTACTATTTCCCTCATGTTCATGCAATGCCAGCAGGATTAGTATTTTTTTTTACACTTGGTGTATGCATGTGTAACCTAATAGAAATTCTCTCGAGAGTTTTTTTTTTTCTTTTTTTTTATTGCCTCAAAGGTCAAAAGGTCAAAGATCAAGTGAAAGTGCTGAACTAACTTTTTCCTCCATATCTCGGAAGTGGCTCAATTTATCGTGAAACTTACTGCATATCTATGCATGTTCTACCTGAAAGTGATTATCTTATGAATTTTAGGGTCTAAGGCCAGATGAACATGGTAACAATTTACTATTCAGTACAGAAATTGCACTTTTTCTCCATACCGGTACCATGAAAATTACTCAATGCATAAATGTATGAATGGGTCAAAGTCAAGTTAAAGTCCTTAAATCCCCAAATACATGCTCTCCTATTCATCCAATTAAACCAAGTTCAAGGAAGGTGAACATTCAACACATTTCTGACAAACTTGTCATTTCAATATTTTGCCAGTTTTGTGAAAATGTAATCACACATTGTCCACATGTACTATCTAGACCTATTAGGAGAATCATGCATTATGGCGGAGGCATACCAGTCGCCATAGCGACATTTCTAGTTTGCTCTTCTTTCTGTTACATGGTGCTTGATGTGCCCCTCTAACACTACTCTGCATACTTTGAAGTCGTTCATACTTATAGTAAATGGAAAAGAGCAATCCTTAAAAGTTACAGGTGGTGAACAAAGGCCTCCTACCGATATTTGTCGGCAGTGAAATTCGTTGCTTTCTTCGGGTGGATCCTCGCTGCCAGTTTGTATTTGGCTTGATGGAAATCACCCTCAAATCTGACTTTGGTAATCTTCTCCAGGTCACAAAAGTTGATTACTCTGCCAGCGAGTTGGACAGTGTCCCAGCGTCCTCTTGTCGGTCTTTCGCAATGTCAGTAGTTCTCCACACCTTGCGCCTTGCACCTTGCGCCCCAGTGTCCTCTGCACCTTGTGCCTCTCCACTTAGTATTACAATTTGGTGTACATCCGAGTATGTCAATTAGTACATGACATAACAGGGGGGACCGATTCAATCAAATTAATACACATCCTTACAATATAACCGTAATATTCTGATAAATTAATATTCACATGTAATATAATCGGAATATCTAAATTAATATTCACATATATATATATATATTTACCAGAATATCTAAATTCCCCCACCCCCTGGACATGAGGGGGGGGGGGGGGGGGGGGTGGTAACCAATTGAAAAAAAAAATATTCAACTTTAACCCATTTTAGCATCCACCCCAGAGCCTGTGAGAAGGGGGGGGGGGGCAATTTAACAAATTAATATACAGAATGTACACACTAGTAGTTATGTACATATGTATGATGTACTGTATGCATGGCTGTTTTAATGTGTATGTACACAGGTTGACCAGATTCATGGAGAACATTCTATATGGTATAGATATAGTACATACAGGCTGACCAGATCAGTGGAGAATTTTCTAGGTGGTATACAATGTAGCTATACAGTACATGCATGTAACAGGAAATACATTATAGCTCACTCAATCTAGAATGATTTCACCCATTCTCCAGAATGTTCTGGGAAGTGCTTACATGTTTGGCTGAGTGAGGCACTGTCCCTGTAGCCCAATGTGATTGGTAGTTATTCTTGGTAATGATGTTTTGTACATAGTTAGGCAGTGAGTCATCCAGGTTTCCTGGAACTTGGACTAGCTAGTAGGTTGGAGAGAGTTATAGAATGTGCTAGAAGGGGGTGAATGGATAGTATATAAGCCAGAGAAATTCTGCAGTAGGCAGAGTACCCAACACCTCTGCTCTGAGAGTTACGTCACTTCTGGCTCTGAAGCGACTTGTTATAGTCAGTCCTGTGTTACCTGCTGACCTGTTATGTTTGTGGAGATACTTGGCCTGGGAGACATTTTGCCTGCAGAGAATTAATGTGCCTTCATTGGACTCCATATTTTAATGTCAACGGACATTGCTATGGCAAAGCTGTGATGGGTTGGATTCTTAGCTGAACGTTATTAAGTGAATCATCATTCAACGCATCAACTGGACGTGATCGTCACAACGTTTGGACTCTGCACGTTTCGCCGTGGACATATTTCGTGGATTTTACCCCGGATCTATACCGTGGACTATCATAACCTGCGCCTCTGGAGTTACGTCGAAGGAATCATTCATCGGTGCATCACGGATCATTCATTTGTGCATCAAGCATCGTATTTGGACATTTCCAGGGATATTGCGTGTAATGTGTACGTAAGTGATTCCATTACTGACTTATATCTGTTTCTCGTGATCATTATTGTATTGATGTGACGCCGATTACCAGTCTGTACCCACAATATCACCGTTAATAAACCGCCTGAACATCAGTTGATTGTTTCTTTTGTGCGATCATTCTCAGAGTGATTTTGGTCGTAACAAAATTGGGGGCTTGTGTCCGAGAAGTGAATGTAAGCCAAAATTTAGAATTTGGAACGTTCCGGAACTTAGAATATTGGTACAGACATAATACCAGTTGAATTGATTGTTCAATTGTATATTGTGTGTATTACAGTGTGACAATATCAATCAGTACAATGGATGTTCAGGCATTTGTTCAGAGGACAGATTTGTCCCTCAAAGATTTGCAAAGGTTACGCAAATGTGATTTGACTGCTATTGCACAGCATTTAAATGTAGATGTTCCACAAGGTGCAAGAAAGGCAGAGATTCTTGACTTAGTAGCTGGTCACATGGAGCTCAAAGAAGAAATTGACACTCCAGATCAAGCTCAAATTTCTGATCAGACACGGCTTGAGCTTGCTAAATTGGAAATGAAGGAGAGAGAAAGAGCAAGGGAATTGGAAATGGAGAAAGAGAAGATGAGATTAGAAATTGAAAGAGAAATTGAAATGAAGAAACTTGAGCAACAATTGAAATTGCGTGAGATGGAATTGGCTCATGCACAGACTGTAAGAACTCAGGACAGGGCTCCCTCTGAATTTGATTTGGCCAAGAACATTCGATTGGTGCCAAAGTTTGAAGAAAACAGAGTTGATGCATATTTTGTGTCATTTGAGAAGGTGGCTAATAGTTTGAATTGGCCACAGGAATTTTGGCCCTTGCTCCTTCAAAGTGTGTTTGTCGGCAAAGCAGCTGATGTGTACTCATCTCTCTCTGAAGAGCAATCACGTGACTATGCTACAGTCAAGAAAGCAGTGTTGAATGCTTATGAGTTGGTGCCAGAGGCGTACAGACACAAGTTCAGAAATTCGTACCGAAAACCAGGCCAGACACATGTGGAGTTTGCTCGTGAAAAAGAAATGATGTTTGATAGGTGGTACAGATCCCTGAAAGTGGATCAGGACTTTGATAACCTACGTGAGGTAGTTCTCTTGGAAGAATTCAAAAAGAGTGTTGCTTTCAGTGTGAGGTCGCATTTGGATGATCACAAAGTGACAAGTTTGCATAAAGCAGCCTTGATGGCTGATGAGTATGAGCTGACCCACAGAAATGACAACAGACCACCTTTCAGGAATTTCTCTGGAAATAAGAGAGACAAAAATCAGTCGAGCAATCCAAAGAATGCTGGTCCTGAAAAAGGCACAAGTTCTGAAACTTCATCGGCACCAAAACCTCAATCTGACAAAGGGTCCAGTACAAGTGCAAATGTCATCAAATGTTTTCACTGTAACAAGACAGGGCACGTAAAGTCACAGTGTTGGAAGTTGCAAAACAAAACAAAGAAGGACTTGGGATTTGTCATGTCAAAAAGTGTCCTACCCGAAAACAGTGTCCCGTTCAGTGAAACACAGGCCATTGAAAGTCAGTCTCCCAAATTCAAAGATAGGCTGAAGCAGGTGGATGAGAGCTATCGTAGCTTTTTGTTTGATGGTGAGGTGACCCCATGTACTTCTGGTGAGGCAGGTAAGCCAGTGGTCATCCTGCGGGATACGGGGGCCTCTCAGTCATTGATGGTGGATGGTGGTATGACTTTTCCACCAGATAGTGCAGTGAATGCAAAAGTCTTGATTCAGACTGTTGATGGCAGTTATATGTCAGTGCCACTGTATAGAGTGGATTTGAAGTGTGACCTAGTTTCTGGTCCTGTTACTGTTGGAGTTGTTCCTGAGTTGCCCATGGCAGGCATTGACTTCTTGTTGGGGAATGACTTGGCTGGGGACAAGGTGGTTGCATCTCCAGTTGTTTCGGAGAAACCAGTGGTGGTTGCTGAAACTGAGCAGTTACAGGAGGAGTTTCCTGGGATTTTCCCAGATTGTGTTGTGACTAGGTCTCAGGCTCGTAGAGCTGTTCAAGATGATGCGGATTCTGTTGATGTGGAGGAGAATTCCGGTGTTTGGTTGGCAGAAACCTTTTTCAAGGATTTGAATGATGGGGTTGCTGTATTAGGCTCCGAGGCTAACAGTGATGGGCTGTTTAGCAAGTCTTCCTTGGTTGAAGCACAGCAGGCAGACTCTGAGTTGAAAGGCTTGTCTCAGACGGCGTGTTCTGAGGCTGAGGCTGAAAAGGTCCCTGAGTGCTATTATGTCAAAGATGGCATTTTGATGAGGAAGTGGAGACCTCCCCTTAGGCCAGCTGATGAGGATTGGACGGTGGTCCGTCAAGTTGTTGTCCCTCCTAGTTACCGCGGTGAGATCTTGAGGATTGCTCACGAGTTACCTGTTGGCGGCCATTTAGGCGTCAGAAAGACAAAGGATCGGATCATGAGGCATTTCTATTGGCCAGGGTTGAATGTGGATGTGGCTGAGTTTTGCAAGACTTGTCACACATGTCAGGTGGCTGGTAAACCACAGCATTCAGTGAAACCGGCGCCATTGATTCCGATTCCTGCGTTTGAAGAACCATTCAGTCGGGTTTTAGTCGACTGTGTTGGACCTTTGCCTAGGACTAGGTCGGGTCACAAGTACCTCTTGACAATCATGGACATGTCTACACGGTTTCCAGAGGCTATCCCATTGCAAAATATCACTGCTAAGACTGTGATAGATGCTCTAGTGCAGTTTTTCACTAGGTATGGGTTGCCCAAGGAAGTGCAGTCTGACCAAGGGTCAAATTTCATGTCAGGCATATTTCAAGAGGTGATGTATCGTTTGGGTGTGAAGCAGCTGAAGTCGTCAGCTTATCATCCCCAGTCCCAAGGTGCATTGGAGCGCTACCACCAGACCCTAAAGACAATGATTAGGGCATTTTGTGAGGAGTATCCCGAGGATTGGGATAAGGGCATCCCTTTCCTGCTGTTTGCAACGAGGGACTCCCCAAATGAGTCGACGGGTTTCAGCCCATTTGAGTTGGTGTACGGTCATGAAGTTAGGGGCCCACTGAAGCTCATCAAAGAGAAATTCATGACGGAGGATGATGAGGTCCACCTACTTGACTACGTGTCAAAGTTTCGTGAAAGGCTTTCAAAGGCTTGTGAGGTAGCTAGGGAACACTTGAAAGTGTCACAAGACTCTATGAAGAGAAAGGCAGACAAAAATGCCAAAGCCCGAACTTTCAACCCAGGTGACAAAGTTCTTGTACTGCTGCCCATACAAGGTGAACCACTGAAAGCCAAGTTCAGTGGCCCATACAGTGTCAAAAAGAAACTCAATGATGTGAACTATGTGATCAGTACGCCAGACAGACGAAAAGATCAGAGGGTGTGTCACATAAACATGCTGAAAGAGTACTATGAGAGAAAGGCTAGTCAGCCGGTAGGCGTAGCTCAGGTGGTAGTAGAAGAAGTAGATGAAGAGGGAGAAGCTCAAGATGAGAATGGAAGTGAGCCCTCTAGTGCCAGATTGTCTAACTCAGAGATGTTAGGGAAAGTAGATGAGGCACTGAACTACCTACCTGAAAATCAGAGGAAAGATGTGACTAGTCTGTTACATGAGTACAAAGAACTGTGTAAAGACAAACCAGGCTGCACCCCTCTGGCTGTACATGATGTTGATGTAGGAGATGCTGACCCTATCAAGCAAAACCCTTACAGGTTAAACCCGAGCAAACTGCAAAAAGTAAGGGAAGAGGTTCAATACATGCTAGACAATGACATAATAGAACCTAGTAAAAGCAGTTGGAGCTCCCCAATCGTCATGGTGCCCAAACCGGATGGGTCTCAAAGATTCTGTATAGATTACAGAAAGGTGAATGCCGTGACGAAAACAGACTCTTTCCCCATTCCCCGATTAGAAGATTGCATTGACAGGGTCGGAAATTCTGCATATGTCAGTAAAATAGACCTTCTAAAGGGATACTGGCAGGTGCCCTTGACCGACAAAGCCAGAGAGATTTCTGCCTTTGCTACACCAGATGGCTTGTTCCAATATAAAGTAATGCCATTCGGCATGAAAAATGCTCCAGCCACCTTCCAACGGCTGACAAACCAAATCATTGCCGGACTTGACCACTGTGTAGTATACATTGATGACATCCTTGTGTATAGTGACACGTGGGAAGAGCACATTACACACTTGCGGCAACTTTTTGATCGACTCAAGGAGGCTGGATTGGTGATTAATCTGGCAAAGAGTGAATTTGCAAAGGCCAAAGTGGTGTATCTCGGGCATGTAGTCGGTCAGGGACAAGTATTGCCAAGAGAAGCTAAGGTAGAGGCTATACTAGGCTTTCCCATCCCCCAATCCAAGAAGGAGTTGCTCAGATTTCTGGGCATGGCTGGTTTCTACAGGAAATTTGTACCAAATTTCAGCACTGTAGTCACCCCCCTAACAAACCTGCTGAAGGGCAAGGCAAAGTACACCTGGACTGATGAGTGTCAAAGAGCCTTCGAGAAACTAAAGGCAGTCCTTGCTAATGAGCCTGTTTTGGCAGCTCCTGACTTCGCAAAGCCATTCAAGGTGGCAATAGATGCTAGCGATGTAGGAGTGGGAGCGGTTTTGCTCCAAGAAGATGAAGAAGGCACTGAACGACCAGTTAGCTACTTCTCCAAAAAATTGAACACATACCAGAAGAAGTACTCCACAATTGAGAAGGAGGCTCTCAGTCTCATCCTTGCCCTCCAGCAATACGAAGTGTACTTGACAAATAGCAAAGGGGAGATCACGGTCTATACTGACCACAACCCCTTGGTCTTTTTAGACCGGTTCAAAATGAAGAACAACAGGTTGTTCAGATGGAGCATGATGACGCAGCCATATGCACTAAAAATCAAACATGTGGCAGGCAAAAACAATGTAATTGCCGACGCTCTGTCAAGAGTGTAACATGAAGAGAGTATCAAAGGTGAAAAGTTTTCACCGCATATCATTTCCAGTGTATGTGTTAAGCATATATATTCATTAATGTGTGCAAAACAGTTTGATATGATTGTATAAGCTCCGAGAATCCAAGCAATATCATTGTAAATAGTATCCATGGAAAGAGAACATGGAATTAATACAGCTATCCAAAAGGCATGTGATAGTATGTGATTATTGTTGCTTGACTAGGACTTTACCTCACATTCGTTGTAAATAACAATGAGAAATTGTGAAGGTAAAAGAAACCCTTGCTACAGCAAGGCTTTCTTTTTCCCATGGGGGATGGTGTCACAAATGTACACACTAGTAGTTATGTACATATGTATGATGTACTGTATGCATGGCTGTTTTAATGTGTATGTACACAGGTTGACCAGATTCATGGAGAACATTCTATATGGTATAGATATAGTACATACAGGCTGACCAGATCAGTGGAGAATTTTCTAGGTGGTATACAATGTAGCTATACAGTACATGCATGTAACAGGAAATACATTATAGCTCACTCAATCTAGAATGATTTCACCCATTCTCCAGAATGTTCTGGGAAGTGCTTACATGTTTGGCTGAGTGAGGCACTGTCCCTGTAGCCCAATGTGATTGGTAGTTATTCTTGGTAATGATGTTTTGTACATAGTTAGGCAGTGAGTCATCCAGGTTTCCTGGAACTTGGACTAGCTAGTAGGTTGGAGAGAGTTATAGAATGTGCTAGAAGGGGGTGAATGGATAGTATATAAGCCAGAGAAATTCTGCAGTAGGCAGAGTACCCAACACCTCTGCTCTGAGAGTTACGTCACTTCTGGCTCTGAAGCGACTTGTTATAGTCAGTCCTGTGTTACCTGCTGACCTGTTATGTTTGTGGAGATACTTGGCCTGGGAGACATTTTGCCTGCAGAGAATTAATGTGCCTTCATTGGACTCCATATTTTAATGTCAACGGACATTGCTATGGCAAAGCTGTGATGGGTTGGATTCTTAGCTGAACGTTATTAAGTGAATCATCATTCAACGCATCAACTGGACGTGATCGTCACAACGTTTGGACTCTGCACGTTTCGCCGTGGACATATTTCGTGGATTTTACCCCGGATCTATACCGTGGACTATCATAACCTGCGCCTCTGGAGTTACGTCGAAGGAATCATTCATCGGTGCATCACGGATCATTCATTTGTGCATCAAGCATCGTATTTGGACATTTCCAGGGATATTGCGTGTAATGTGTACGTAAGTGATTCCATTACTGACTTATATCTGTTTCTCGTGATCATTATTGTATTGATGTGACGCCGATTACCAGTCTGTACCCACAATATCACCGTTAATAAACCGCCTGAACATCAGTTGATTGTTTCTTTTGTGCGATCATTCTCAGAGTGATTTTGGTCGTAACAAAATTGGGGGCTTGTGTCCGAGAAGTGAATGTAAGCCAAAATTTAGAATTTGGAACGTTCCGGAACTTAGAATATTGGTACAGACATAATACCAGTTGAATTGATTGTTCAATTGTATATTGTGTGTATTACAGTGTGACAATATCAATCAGTACAAGGTTATGAAATTTTGTCTCTAGGCTCGACAACAGAGAATTACACGTTGCATATGTTACCAAACTTTCCTCTTCTTTTGAAAGAGTAACTCCCCAAAGTCTCAGTACTTCAGCAGCTGAAACACTCTTCTGTCGTAGTTTAGCTGTAAATGAATGCCTAAAGGCTGCTCTTGGAATAGGATTCCCGCAAATACTGCAAGCCATGGTTGCACACCAATCCTTTCATCAACACTTTACTTTACTTTACTTTACTAATCGTAAGATTCCTGCCTTTCCCAATGCCAGTCTTGTGTAACTTTACATAAGATACTTCTTAACCAGCATCTGTTCCGAGTTGTAGTTTACCTTCCTTCCTAACATCATCATGTTGGGGGTAAACCCCGTGCTTCGGTTAACCGTAGATCTAATAGCACCTGCTAGTTGAGGTACATGATAATCCCACTCTGTTGGTGTTGAATTTTCAAAGCACCTTATGGCGTCCCCTAAGGTACGGTTATACCTTTCTACCTCACCGTTTGCAGAAGGGCGGTAGGGAGTCATTTTGGCCTTATGTATTTGTAAGACCATTCAAACTTGAACAAAAAGATTACTTTCAAAATTACAGCCCTGATCTGTGAAAATTTGTAATGGGCAACCAAAACGGGGAAAGAATTCTTTCACTGCTGCCCGTGCAGTGACTTCCACGGTCTGAAGTGGGATCCACTTTACCCACTTCGTAAACTGATCAACAATAACTGAAATAAGTACATTACTGGCATGGGTCTTGGGCAAAGACCCTAAAAAATCTAAATGTACCCGTTCCATTGGCACTCCTGCGTGATAAATCATCATCGGATAGCGCCCCTTACAGGGCTGCCAACACTGGAAACTACTGTAAAAGAGGAATTTTCGCGTGCGTTTTAATTTCGCGAATTTCGCGAGCTCCAAGATTCGCGATATTAAAATGCACGCGAAAGTTCTTGTCTACACTATATCCATTGAATGCCAGTGGCAGTTCGCGAAAATTTCATGCCGCAAAAAAGGCCGTCAGCTCCAATTTGCGAAAAATTCATGCCGCGAATATATCATGTTTTACAGTAGTTGAGAGTGAGACTCCCATAGGCCAATGCTATAGTTTAGGAGTCAAAATGAGTGAGATCAACAGAAATGCATGCAAATGAAATAAAGTTTTAGAGTGAGAAAGGACAAAAATGCGTTAGTCTCATGCTCAGTGCGTGAGAGTTGGCAGCCCTGCCCTTACGCCCAGTTTTCTTGTTACGATTGCATATCGCACAATTTGCTACATAGGCCAGTACACCTAGGGTCATCCCATACTGATATTGATAGTGAAACACTGAAAAATAGTGAAAAATCTGAAAAAATAGATTTCCTGGATATGGGACCTGTCTCATTGGAAAGAAGGCACTTTTCTTGGCTGCTTTCTTGGCAATCCCTAAACCAAACAAATGATATTTTCAAGATACACCCTTTGTTGCATCATGGCTGACATACTGTAATCTACTTTTAGGTTGCATTATACAGTGTACAGTCAAACCTGTCTGTAGCGGCAACCCAAGGGAGACCAAAAAAAAAAAAAAAAATGGCCAGGGTAGATAAGTGGTCGCTTTACACAGGGTTGTTAATATGGTTTTTCTTCTTTGGGGAATTTTGTTGAGTGGCCATATATGGCAGGTGGCCGCTTTATAAATAGACAAGTAGTACTTGCTATGGCAGGTTTTATTGTATGTGTACATACTACATTTGTATTGCATATATGGCGAGACATTGTTGATGAGCAGGAGTATAGAAAATGCGATGGGGAAAGTGCTGTGAGTATTCTCGTGAGTAAAAAAAAAAGGAACAAAAGTTACCCTGTACATGTTCTGAGATGTTCTTGAATTTAACAGCAATCTTGTCGCAGACGGGACCTGCTTTTCATTTCTTTCTTATCCACAAAGCCATTCAGAGGACCTCATGATACTAGTTATGTACAGAGTATGCATATTTATCGTGTGGTGCTTGTCACTGGAAATAATGATCTAATAAGTTTATTACTGCAAGCACGCACTGATAATGCAGAGTTTCTGTTTTGTTAGGAATCAAAATTTTTTCTTTTTGGTAAAATTTGCACAAATTCCTCTTTGTTCTTTGCCTCATTTCTTTTTTGTATATGTGTGTGTGTGTGTGTGTGTGTGTGTGTTTGCTTGTTTGTTTGTTTGTTTTTCAGGTGGTATGAGGGCAGGGTGGAATATGCAAGAAATGAAATATTGAATTCCCATCGGTTGATACACCTGTATGTAAAGGTTGCTTGGGAACCTATAAATTACCTTGAAAAAAAGTGGATCCTAGTTTCATCTGACCTCACTATAATGGGACTTCCCTGAAGTAACAACATATTATTTGTATTGTGTAGATAAGGAAGTTCCAGTGACCTTGGCTCATTTTGAGAGACAAAGAATGAAGAAGTTATTGTTGTTTACACTAAAATCACAATACAGCATGATGATTCCTGTGTTGGGGAAATTTAAAGCCATGTCTTCAGGGGATTAAATCTGTTGAAATTACTGCAAAGGCGGTGTGATTATGGTAACTTTATTCCTTATATACAATGTATGCAGTATCAATTGCTGAAATCACAATAATTGTGGTAATGACAGTCATTACATATTTCACATTTGATTTGATTTGAATTGATTTATCGGGTTTCAATGTCATCAAAATATTACATCTCCTTGAAAAAAAAAGGACAAATTGTCATGTGATACACAGAAAGTCCTTTTTGTACAATAATGTGTGATTGGATGCGCACAGCGTTATGTTAAACAGGCAAGTAAAAGAAAAAAATCTTTAGGCTGAAACATTAATTTTGCTTGCATATAGTCTTGTATCACTGATATATGCACATAGTAATCATGGTGATTGGAAATACCAGACCACCTGCGTTATAATACTATGTCTTTGATTCCAGTATAAATGCAAAAACATCTTGATGTTTACATTCCATTACCTTACAAGTTAAAAGCTAGAGAGGAGAGGGGAGGGGGTTCACCTCTCTCCCTCCCCTACATGTAGTTCCATGGCTCTTGCCTTGCTCCCTTTACATTGTGTTTCATGTTTTATAGATAGGGAAATGCCATCTCACACCACTGGCATATCTTTTCTCCTAATTGTCATTCCTATAACTGATGAGGTTTTATTTTTCCACTGACAAGACTGTTTTTTGCATGTAATATGACTGTATTCTCTCTCTGTTTGTAATGATGTACTTAAAGAAAGGAAGTTTGATGGTCTATTGTTAATAAACAGGGTCTGGTGTATTCAAGAGTCAATTGAGAAATATTGTAATATTTTCCAGTGAGAAATATTGTCATATTTTTTTTGGTCTCAAGTTGAAGAGCTCATTCAAACTCTTGTAATGTTTGCTAACTTCAGTATTTCATTATGTGCTTCAATGCCTATGGATGTTATCATAATAAACTGTATTTATTGAAGAAAACAAACTTTATAGCATGTGTCATCTTTCTAGCATTGCAAATACATAAATTCTGTATTGGCCAGTGTGGTTAGTCTGCATCATGCAGTCTGTTTTGCGGTGTGACTTCTTACTGTCAAAGAGTGATCCATATTATAATAATCTCTTGTCATCAGTTCCATGAGTACTTTTGAGGATCTAACACATTTGTGTGCGGGTCATGCATTGCTGAACCGTTGCACATTGCAATTTCTAAAGTGCTCCCTGTAATACACACATGGTGCCGCAGAAGCACTATGTACAAATGTCCTGTTTTTGACCTCAAAATGGGTACATGTGAATGTGTTAAGTTAACTCATTCTTGCTAGATTTCAATAATTACATATGAAGGGTTTGTTTGCAAAAACCGATAAGATTTTGAAGTACGATCTCTGTCATAAAGTACAAAATAATACCTTTTAATTGATATATTGGTCACTACATATAAAGGTATGTTTTTGAAGTTATGGTCAAAAGAAGCAAAAATGTTCTTATTATTCTCTTTATTTTTCTTGACCTTTAATCTCAAATTTCCCCAATTGGCAAATATGGACTTATCGGTTTTTGCAAACAAACTCTTCATATACTTGATTCCATACAGTGGCAATACTTTCAACTTGGCAATACTGGGTGGACATACAAGTGTAGAATTACAAAGTCATACATTTGCAAGTCAAAGGAGTTCTTAATGGGAAATGGAACCCAAATATACATGTTGAGTGAATACCGCAATATTACGTAGCAGAATCAGCAAATCATCAAGAAAGTTATAAATGTGGGTGCAGCCATGGCTGGATGAGAGGACTTGTATTGTTTGTAGTGTCACGCATGGACAATGATAAAACGAAAATGTAATGGAAATTCCACAAATTTCTTTAATGATAAGTACACAGTTCAGTGACTTCTTGCTGACATAATTATGTTAAGGGTAATTTTATTTTCCCCTACTTTCTGAAAGAGGTATTAGTCGAGTGCTCATACATCATGTTAGAAAGTGAAAATATTTGTCATTTTCTTTTCATTATCTGTATGTCCCTGTGTAGCATTACAAATTGCTGTAGTCTTCTCATCCAGCTATGGCAGTATACCAAAGCTGTATACAACAGATTGTGCGATTTTCCTCAAACAATATTGATGTGTTCAGCTGCTAAATATTGCTACATTCCCCATCCGTAATGTTTGGGTTTTACTCTCCTTTAAATTGATGATCATTCGTTATCAATAATACATTGTAGATATTATAAACATTATAGCCCAGTCATTGTTCCAAAGTGTTTTCATCATAAAGACAATGCAGTCATGGATCAAGTCTGTACATTGTATACATTGACTAATGATTATAGAAACACCAGATGGATTGATTTTTTTTTTTTTTTTTAAATGACACAACGAGCATTTTCCAATTTTCTTTTAAATACATACATTTACATATTTACATCTCGGCTAATTTTCAATATGAAATGTGCGTATAACTAAAGAAAAATTACATGCAACTTCCAAATTCACTTTTACCAACGTCCCATGCTTGTGTGTGTGTACAACCGTGTATGTATGTGTGTATATATCTATCTATCTATATATATATATATATATATATATATATTATATGTATTGTTTATATATACTGTATATATATATATATATGTATATATTGTATATATTGTTTGTATATATTTATATATATATATAATACTGTATATATTGTATATATATATATATATATATATAGATAGATAGATATGTACATATATATGTACATACATTTATATGCTGGCAGCATAGAAAATAAATCATTATACTTAATACAATAATAGAATTATAGTGGACAACAGTGATTGATAGGCCTATGTTGTCATGTTATGTCACTGCTGTAAGACTTGTGAAAATGATGAGTGTCATGGATTGTTGCATCTAGTTGTCATGATACAATTCAAAGACTGACCTGAATACATTGCAGTTAATGCGCAATGATGACATCCCACTGCTCTCTTAAAACCTAGATCATACAATAATTAGAAATTTTATTCATTATCAGGTTTTTTTAATCGTTTTGTTTTTATACTGAATCAAAATAAATGTCATTATGTACAAGTAATTGACAGTAATTGGGCAAAAAAACAAACAAACAAACAAATGAGAAATGGCAGCACATCCTCTTATGCCAATAATCATGGGATTTAAAGAGACACATATTCAAAGTTTTATTACCCTTAAGCTATACATATAAGTTCATATACACTATGTGTAAATGCGAGCATCACAGTTTGGATGATAAGTGCATTTGTGTGCAACATGTACAGGTGCAAGTCACATTCACCAAGGGGGGAACTCTTTTGAGAGTATTTTAAAAAAACACAACAGCAGCAAAAAATGTATTCGAATTGCACTGTCATTTTCATAAGTGTTGGATCTATGATAGAAATGTGATACTATGTAGTTAATATGATATATGTATTTTTCATTCTCTCGCAGTTAACTTGTGCCATGTGAGAGTGAAATACCCATAGATCATGCACATGATCCATCAGGAGTCAGTTTAGCCAAGTATCGACCTGATTGTTAAATGAAATTTTCTCTTCCAAATATAACGCGAGACGTGTGTGATGTCCAGTGCTTGTTGCTTATTATAAAATTAATGGCGTTATGGATCGTGCTTAAACGATTAACTAACCATGACTCGAACAGTTTCAGTATGTCCTGAAGTCATAAATGTGCGTTTCATCGGGCTTTTGCATACTAACGGCCAGTTCAAAAGACTGCTTACCTGCGCTCAGCTGCAGTGCTCATGCAGTATCGAATGAATTGCACGAGTATTTACCGTTCACTTTATACATTGTAGCCCGGGAGTGTGCTGGCCTGGCAATTTTGCAAAAACGGGTGTCACGTAACTTCAGTCACTTCACCGTTTTATAAAACAAATAATGCACAGTACTTTGGTCTGGCGTGAGCAAAAAAACTTGTCCACCATCTGAAACTTTGAGCCCCAGTCAAAAGTTACTATCCGATGGGTAGTTCTTACTAACATCCTGTGTAATATGAATTATTGATAAACTATGCACCGAGGGTCTTTTCCATTGTTACGTCAGTAGTCGAGAACTTGGCAGACAGCGTAATACTGGTTGTTGCATGATTTCGTAAACCAGTCGCCTCCCCGTGATGGATCGAAGATGGTGCACGTTTTGCTTCCGGGTTCCTCCGTTGCCCAACCTGTTGGAGGGTATATAGCAGAGAGTTATACGTTCAACGCAGAGCTATTATATAAAACGTTTTGGTTAAGCCTGATAATAAAGTGATTTGCAATTTTCGTGCCATAGTTCAATACGCATAGAAATTTTGGTTTCAAGCGCAGAAGTTTAGCGCATGGTTTGAGATCATTTTGTGGTAGATATCCACTTGCATTTCAAGTTACATGGTGTACTATCATCGTAGAACCCAAATGCAATTTAAACGTTTTCACGTTTGTTCTTGAATATGCAAACTCATCACATTCCAAATCATATCTAAAGTTTTCAGGAATGTGGTGATATAACAAGTGACAGGTGGACAAACTGCCATTTGATCATGACACTGGATGCAGCAAATGAAATTACAATGCTCTGGTTTGAAATCTAGGATCAGAATTTTCCAGAATTCGGAGGAAATTACTCAGATACTTTTCAATCACAGTAACATGGCCTTTTTTTTTTTGAAGTGTTGTAGAAATACCTTTTGAAGATACAATTTAGTCAATGATGGGAATTAGACCCCGTTTACAGTGCGGGGCTGGGCCGAGCCGCGGCCGAGCCCCGCAATTTTGTTCGTTTACACTGCCGGGCTCGGCCGCGCTTTTAATTCAAACCTTTCAATATTTTGTCGTAGTGGCGCTCTGCTTGTAAACAAACGCAATTTGGTATAGTCTGGTTTTCAGACCCTTTGCCAACTGGATTCCGTGGCGACGAAGTCGCCGTTCGGGCAAAGGCCTTTGCCGAAGGAAAAATCCTTTGCAGGACAAAACCACCTTAAACTACACTAGTTTTCGACGTTGAGGGGGTTAATATCCTGAATAACGAAATAGTACGGGCAGAGGGTTTGGAAGCCAGACTAAAATTGGCCGCGCATTTGGCCCAGTTTGCGTTTACACTGAGAAAAGGCCGGACTCGGCCGCGGCCGAGCCGCGACCGAGACCACCTCAAGAGCGTGGCCAAATGCGCGGCCAATTTTGGCCTCGCATTTGGCCTTTTGCGAGTTTACACTGAAATGAAGGCGGGCTCGGCCGCGGCCGTGCCTCGCACTGTAAACGTGGTCTTACTGAGTGAACCTACTCGGAAAGAGAGGCTGAAAAGCGCCGAAGTCGCCTTCGCAGAGCAGCCTTCTGTTGGGGTCGGCAACGAACTGACAGTTGAGCCAGGCGTCCAGGTCATCCCAGTCTACCGAAGGACTGAGGAGGTCCTTAACCTGTTGCAAGCTCTGGACCAGGTAGGTTTGCTCCTCAGGGGACTGGATGTTGACCAGTCTCCAGGACCGCTGGCTGCCCTTTGGTGTCACCGTCCCCTTGCTCTCGCAGTGGGCCGCGGCGTCGGCCTGCGAGAGCTTCAGAGGGTACGTGATGGAATACTGCTTGCAATTCTCCCACAGCCACGAACACGTGTGCGTAGAAGAACTGGCGTCTAGTTGGCATGTCACTGCACCGTAGGTCGAGAAGAGCCGGGGGGGGGGGGGAAGAAGTCGCTGAATTTCATCAGTCAGAGTGTTGGATTCGATATTTAAAAAAATATGCTACACATAGGCAGTTAGACGAAAAAGGCTCTCCAAATCGAACCTAGGATGATATATGATGTTTTAGCGCTTTTCTCCACTAGGTACAAAGGCTTCTAAATAACGGTGGAACAAGTGGTAAGTAGTCGTAGAAATGAAAGGTAACAATGATAGAAAAGTAGAAAAGAAGTAGGGGCCTTACACTTGTTCTTGCATGCGTTACGAAGACGGTATATTTGATTAATACCGATTGTTAAAATGTCATCAACTGCCAGTCAACACTATAGAAGCTTTCCTGGTAGTGATTTTCTTTCGCAGCAGTTACACAAAGAAAAGAAGTGCAGTCGGCTTCGCGCGTAAATCGAAAAAACGGGCTAGGTCGAAGATAATGATTATATATCCCTGATGTTAACATGTTTCTATTGTATGAGTTGAAATTCACGTCAGCTAAAAATGTTTTTACTGTCCCTTTGGATTCGACTGAGGCGAGGTTGACTATACGTTCATCATAATGATAAGCTGAAAATCTTCGTGTGTGTGTTTTTTTATAGACAGAATTGATTGTTTGTGTCTTATCATTTTCATGAAGTTAAATACAGTGCATTCAGCGTTTGCTAACAGACTCGTTCTAAATTTTCTTGAGAGAAACGGAGAAAAACATAATTGTACATACTATACACATAACTCCGAACAGATGGTAGACACAAAACATGACGCCAACAGAGCAACAAAAAATAACAGTCGGCAATCAGTAAAATATAATTACCGTCTTGTTGGTACTGGCTCATTTTCGTTGGTGAGCAGGGTGAGGCGAAGAGCAAACTCGAGAAGGAGCTGCCGTCCTGCCCATCCGGGGCCGAAGCCGCAGTTGAAACCGACGTTGAGCGTGGACGAGATGACGACGCCGGATCAGTTGTCGAACGGAACAGTGACCGTAAAGACAGCGACGGCGACGGCTTTGACGTTGTCGGAGTGGTCGTTTGCATTGATGTTGTGGTGGGAGAGGATGTTTTTACAGGTGTGGTTGTAGGGACTACTGTTGTAGTAGTAGGTGTTGTGGTTTGGGAGGTTGTTACGGATGTTGTTATGGGGGAGGAGGTTTTAACAGGTGTGGTTGTGGGGGTTTCTGTTTTAGAAGATGTGGTTTGGGAGGTTGTCACCAGTGGTGTGGTGATGGGTGAGGTGGTTTGTACAGGTGTGGTTGTAGGGACTGCTGTTGTTGTAGGTGTTGTGGTTTTAGGGGTTGTCACCGGTGTGGTGATGGGGGAGGTGGTTTTTGCAGGTGTGGTTGTAGGGGCTGATGTTGGCGTTATGGTGGTAGAGGAGGAGGTAGTAGTACGTGGAGAAGTTTCGCTCGGGATGGCTGCAGAGGAGGAGGCTGTGGAAGCTTTTGTGGTAGGTGTGGTAGCAGGGAAACGTGTTGTAACCGTTGCAATAGTGGAAGAGGAGGATGCTATAGCATGTGTAGAGGTTGACGCTGTCGTTGTAGTTGTGACATAAGAAGTGGTCGGGATAGAGGTTGCTGCAGGTGCGTGAGTTTGAGAGGACGTGGTAACTGATGCAGTGGAAGAAGGGGGCATTTTGTCACCCTTAGTGGTAGAAGAAGAGATTGTGATAGGCAGAGCGGATGTCGTAGCGGATGGGGTTGTACTCGAAGAAGTTGTAACTGGTTTATTGATCGGAGAGGAGGTGGTGGCAAGTGGAGTGGCGGGAGAAGTGGTTGGGGACGATGTTGTAACAGGTGCGTTGGTAGCAGGCTGTGTTGTGGCGGGTGCAGAGGTGGAAGATGTTGAATGTACAGTGGCTGGGGAGGATGCTATTGCGGGTGTTGTGTGGGGTTGGGACATCGTGGTCGATGTAGCAGCACGAGATGACGCAACAAAAGGTGTGGTGGTGTGGTACATCGTAGCAGATGTAGCTGAATTCAATGTGGAAATATCGTCATCGTTCGTTGCAAGCAGCGCAGTCGGACTGGATGTCGAGCTCTCTCCTGTGACCAGTGAGTTCCTGTACGTATCTGATTAGTAGAAGAACTATAGTAATGCTACTGAAATGCCGTTTTCATAGATAAATGCACACATTGCCATGTGCGAGAGAAGCATATACAGTCATTTTCTTCACTTTATGATCCATTTTATACTGAAAATAGATTCAATAAAGACAGAATAACAATGTAGCTGATAACCTTTTAATGTGAGAAGCAATTCATTACAAATTTATGGTTTTAATATTTAGAGAAAAACAAGAATGAACGTTTCAGAACAAACTTTGAGGACTTGACATATAGGTCACACGTACAATCATGGAGATCTTAATTTGGAAGCAAAAACAAATACAAGGACAAATTCACCTGACAAAAGACACCTGCCATGCCTTCGAATTGACGAGATTTCGTTGCAAAGTAATTTTTCATGTCTTTCCTCACAATTTTTTTTATTCACAAAAGCGACAAATATCTTAATATGTGAATAATTTGCACATGGTTTATTCAGATCCTCAGTCTTTTTTTCTCTCATTTAGCGCTCTTATGGGTCATAGGAACGGGATTATCTTTCTTGCTTTCTTGTGAATATGAAATAAGTGCCAGTCATATCGGGCCATTGTTCTAACACACAGACTGGCCTGGTTCTGAGGTGCAGTCCGAGATATTTCTATTTTGATCAATGTGTTTGTTTTACTCGAAGCAAGGAGTGACTCTGGTAGTGTGAGCACCCCACGCGCTTCCCAGAGCACACGCAAGTCTAATTGGACCTATGTACAGGTTTCTAACTTTCTATGTACCGCTCCTTGACGTTCATGACGTTGTCAAACAGAGTCCGGTGATCGATTGATGTTTGATGAAAAAAAAACCTACGTACAGTCTTTCACTTTCTCTCCATGTTGCATTTCTTTGTTAGACGTTGACACTGAAATGTATGACAACGCGGTTCGGCTGCCGAGGACCCAATTAAAATTGCATATCTGAATGCGTGCATGAAGCGTTGCCGAGGTAATTAAACATACCATCAATTCCAATGAACAGTAGCCCGCGCATCCCTTTTCCTCCAAACTGCTATCTATATTGTCGAATCTATAACGAGGTCATGCAGTAAAAACGCCTGCCTTTGTTTAAAAAAACAAAGTGCGGGCAGAAATGTTCATTGGTCGACAATGGCAATTCTGATATGTTTTGTTTACGTTGCCTAGGCAACAATAATATCTATTTTGTACGGATGGTCCCCTGCTAGAGTCATCTGAACCATGCACAGTCGAGATTTCTAATGAATGCCACAGGCTTCAATTTGCCTTCACAGTTGAAATAACTATAGCTACATAACTGCAGCTTTCAACCACAAACTTGTATGCAGCTGCGACTTTTCTGTTGTTAATCGAAATGGCGATGGCGCAACATTAATCGTTGCTCTCGTGTATGGTATAACTGCAAAACCCTTCAAGCGTTACAAGCTTTATTTTGTGTTAAAACTGTATTCAAATGATTTTCTGTGAATAGAAACCAGTGCAGTTTTTGTCCACATTGACGTTTAATTGATTAGACACCTGTCGTAATTATCAGTATTTTGTTTATGTTTACAAAACATTTCGACAGATAAGAACAGAGGACAATACTAAATTTGTACCAACACCTATTGCAATTCTGTCCACAACTTCTTTGCCTCAACGATACTCATATGTTTTTTATGCCTCCGCCACGAAGTGGTGCCGGAGGCTTTATGTTTTCGGGTTGTCCGTCCGTCCGTCCGTACGTTCGTACGTACGTCCGTCCGCGTTCGTTTACGCGATAACTTGAGTAATATTGACTGGAATTTTACCAAACTTGGTCCAAGTATAAAGTATGATGAGGCAATTACTTGATTAGATTTTGGGTGAAATCGGCTAAAGGCCAAGGTCAAAGGTCAAGGTCAAATCATGAAATTGTATCCGTTACGCGATAACTCAAGACTGGATCAAGCAAATTTCACCAAACCTTGTCCGAGGATGATGTAATGATAGGACACTTACTTGATTAGTTTTTGAGTGAAATCGGACAGAGGTCAAAGGTCAAAGATCAAGGTCAAATCCTAAAATTTATCTGTTTACGCGATAACTCAAAACTGGACAAAGCAACTTTCACCAAACTTGGTCCAAAGATGAAGTATGATGGGGCAATTAGTTGAGTAGTTTTGTAGTGAAATTGGCAAGAGGTCAAAGGTCAAAAGGTCAAGGTCAAATGCTAAAAATGTTGCTATTTCCCCCATATCTATGCAATGCCCAAAGGTATTTTCTTGAAACTTTGTGTAGACATGTACTACTGCATGAAGATTCTCCAGAGAGAGTTTCATGTCCTAAGGTCAAAGGTCAAAAGATCAAAGGTAAGGTGAAAATGTTACAATTTCTCTTTTCTCGCCAATGGTTCAATGCATCTTCATGGAACTTGGTACATACACATGCACTGACTGGCAGGGATTATCTAGGGAATTTAGGGGTCATGGGTCTATAGTCAGGTGTCAAAGGTCAAGGTCAACTCCGCAAAATTTCACTGTTTATTTTATACTGTAATTACACTTTTTCTTCATACCTTGAAAATTACTCAATGCATAAACTTATGAAAGGGTCGGTCAAAAGTCAAGTACAAATCCTCAATTCCCCAAATACATGTACCTGCACTCTGAGACAATTATAGCAAACCTAGTTCAAGGAAAGTGAACATTCAAAACATTTCTGACAAACCTGTCATTTCAGTATTTTGCCATTTATGTGAAACTGTCATCACACGTTGTGAAGACATTGTACTATACACCTATTGGGAGAATCATGCGTTATGGCGGAGGCATACCAGTCGCCATAGCGGCATTTCTAGTTTAACCTATCCATCATGTTGGGGTTTTTTTTGTGTGTCTGACGCGAGGTAAAAACTCCTCTTAAACATGTCCAAAATCTCCAGCGCATCTCTGCGAATCTCTATGTATAGCTAATGAATTCAAAGAACGTCAGACATGCTGCTACAAGATCCCTCATACAGTGAATATCCCTTCTCTACCGAACAATAGGATCATGTGATACTCATTCTCTCATCGGGCATAATGGGTAAAAATTAACCCATATATAGAAAGAGAAGGAGGAATGAAAAGATGGAACGCCCGTGTCAGGGAACATTCAATTCACATAATCAATTATGCTCTTTTACACTTCTTGATTTTGTGCTTACGAAATAAAATGCATCGTTGATAGTATAAAGCCTGCTGCTATACCCAACTTCATCGCGCCATGTTACATTTCACTTTTGTCAAGATGTTTACACATGAGGAAAGTGAAATGGAGTAAAATGAAATAAAATTTACCAATTACGTATATTTGTATTCTTTAGATCTTGTGGAAAACCTCTCCAAATTACACTGCTAAGTATAGTGTTGGAAGTGTGTCCGACATAGCGAGTATGGGAGCCGTACATTGTGAGGAATCCATAGACCGTCTGCGGAGAAACTCACCAGACGCTGAACAAATTCTGACCGACCGAACCCTCAACGTACGCGACGTCGCGCAGCCCTTGTAGACGGTGAAATCGACCATCGACGGAATGGACGTCATGTTGTATCCCGTTCTTTGTGACGAAATGGCACATATTTCCTGTTGGCTGATTCGGTTGCATTGCGAAGTTGTTGTGGCTTGCAAAGGATGGTAGAAAAAGAAAAGTGATTATGATGAATGATATTTCGCAGACTTGTAATAATTGCCTTTCTTCCTTGATGACATAAATAATATTCACCTTAAAGAAAAAAATCTCTTGGTATGTACATAAATCATTCATAATGTAGTTTGCCAGAGTTATCTGCTATTGGCGCCATATTGTATTCCCTTTTGATTATATCTGGCTACAAACCACAGCCATATAGTATTGAATTTTGTTATTGTTTGTTTGTTATATTTTCTTGTTTTGCATCTGCTTTTTTAATTTTGATATCAAAAGATAATGATATGAATACAATAAATGATATAATATAGTATAATATGATATAATACAATATAATATGATATAATGTAATATAATATAATATAATATAACATAACATAATATGATATAATTTATATGTATAAAAACATGTGTTGGTGTGTCTTAAATATCATGAATATTTCAAGTGGTATAAATTCACGTCAAAGTAAGTCATATAAATTATATAAGAATACTTTTTAATGCTTCCCCATTACAGCCATGACAGCTTTGCCGTTCAGTCGGTTGTGGGTTGTGCGAGCCAAATTCCCAGAAAACATTCCTTCACCACAAGTAAGCTAGTGATTCTTTATTTTTATTCACATAGCGAGATTGAACAGGCCTTTTAATACAACCATCTCAAAATACCATAGGTTTTGTATGCAGACAGGATGCTATGAGAGTTAAGCTTATCTCTAGAAATGCATGTCTTTGCTCCATATTATCTTCTGAAGTTTGTCCCTGTGATTCTGGCTTTGAACTAAAAGACAGCGGAAACATATGAATCGAACAAAACCGTTAATTGTATTTTCTGAAAATATTATAATGTAATCATTGCGTCGCATATAATATTATGAAATGTTGATATGAGATAAATAAAAAACAAACTAACACATTGTGATGTCAAGAACATCAAACAAGGGTGATTTTTCAATAATGTAATCATTGCGTCGCATATAATATTATGAAATGTTGATATGAGATAAATAAAAAACAAACTAACACATTGTGATGTCAAGAACATCAAACAAGGGTGATTTTTCAATAAAAATATCGTCACATTATTAATGTAAGTTTAATCGAATAAGGATTACTGTTTTTACTCACCGGAAGAGAAGGAACCCAACAAGAATAATATAAGCTGCAGGCACAAACCCATTTTGCTCTGAAAAGTAAAGATACAATGTGCTCATTTTTCAGTGTGATTACAGAGATCAGTTCCATCGTTAGTTTTTTAGCGTCCACAAGATTCACAGTCTTGTTCAGCCAGCAGTCATACAAGTGTAACTTTTCTAAGTTATGGGAATGTTTTTTTAAACGTTTTAACATGTTTAATGCACAATTCTTTCTATCGTACCTCATCATTTTGTTGAAACTTTTGCGTTGGTTCCAGCGTTAGTTACCTGTGCTGTGTTTATTTATACCTGTGTACTGTACAGGTTTACACAGATCGT